>NC_143579.1:239753250-240953250 GCF_048544385.1 Mastigoproctus giganteus | reverse complement strand
CTTTTCCTCTTCACGCTGACCAGGCGTCTTGAAGAGAACCACTCAACACGTTCGTTGCCACCTAAGTGACGTAATAGGGCTTACCATCGAGAAGGTGTGCATGAGTGGATTTTAGGGAGGCAGGCCAACCGGACTTCTCCTAAATCTTCTGTAATAGAGAGATATTGGATCCATCAGTGTTTTAGGCTGAGTGACTGATAACACACAGGATACCTGTTCCCCTCTAAGCCCCTTAGTGGCCCTCAGTCCCCAACAACTTTCACTCTGTGGGGGGTGGAAAACAAAAATGATATTTTATATATTTATTTATTTTGTTATTGTTTTATTTTTATTTATTCTTATTTCGTTTTGTTCCCTATTATGTGTTTGTCCACTTTATTCTTATTTCCCCCACTTACGCATCTGACTTTACTTCCTAGGAGAATTCCAGATTCGAGGGAACTTCTCAATTGTGTATAATTCCCTTTGGAAAGGCTGAGTGTTCAGGAATAACAAACAACACACACATTAATATATAACATGACATAGTTTATTTGCACTTATATATAAACACAATTGAATAAAAACATGTACTATGCATACAAGGTTAAGTCATAAATTATTCTTATTTTAACAATCAATATGCTATTTGCATCATTATACTCTGTGTTCTCGCCATTCTGTTCCAGTACACTGAAGACCAATCATAACTTTCCTAGAGTCTCTATTTGTTATTAGTCTTCAGTTGGACCAACAATTCTTCATCAATACAAACACTATATTCAATTATCTATCCTTAAAACATAGTCAAAACTTGTCATATAAAATTTTCTATCCTTGTAACATATTATAATCATTTGAACAACAATTTAATCTATTACTTATTTTCGTTTCTCTTGCATTTTACAATAACCTTTTTGAATTAACTAAACTCTGTTAGTATATATATATAATTTACTTAAGAGATAATTTATGTATCAATTTAATTCTAGTGCTCTCCTTTTTTCATTAATTAATCACTATACTGTTTCACTAACAATCCTTGTTAACTTACAGTACTTACAATTATCTTTTTTCTTTCCTTTGCTTTCCGGGGCGGTTTCAAACTTCCATTTTTGGCTCACTTGGGATCTCCTTCATCTGCTTTCACCTCAATTTGCTACAGATACTTTTTTTAGGAACTCTTGGCTGCATGGGACTGGCGTTCTTTCTCCACCTTATTAAAACCTATCACAAGGAAAACTCATAGGGCATCTCACACTATCTCCTTCTCCACTCCACTTTATTAAAACTTATCACAAGGAAAAACTCATAGGGTGCTACCCTCGTTTTTCCGCTCCACCTATTAAGAACTCTTTCAAGCAGAAAACTTCCCAGGGCGCTACCCTTCTCTTTTCCCACCAAGCCCAAACACTCAACTGGTAACTGACACATATTTCCTACCACGACAGAACCCTCAACTGTCCATGTTGCTAACTCATTTTACTTATCTCGACTGCTGAGTCCGCTGACTATTTCATTTTCCATAGCACCAACAAAAACTCAACTTAGAATCCCACTAACTCATTTTCCTAAACACCCACATAACTCAACTCGGGGTATGACTCCTGACATTTTCTAACACACTCAAAAAAACTCAACTGTGTGTTGTTTTTAACCCATTTTCACCAAACACTAACAAAATCTCAACCGTGTGCCCCCTCTCTCCCCGTTCACTCACTTTTTGTCCAACTCAATTTCTGTACCGCCTACATATGTCAAATCCGCCTAGTTTTCAGTTTATCCAATCTTACTCATTTTATCAACTTCCACTCTCTTCTTATTCGCTAATTTTTATCTTTCTGACGCTGATTCCTTGTTGCTCGATCTAACTTCTTATTTTAAGAAATTTGTAAACTTTCTCAGGCTGTCAGTACCTTTCTGAAGTCAGCCGCTTATAGTTATACTGTAGCAGACTAATTTCCCACGATCTAAAAACTTGCCATCACCGACAGCCAGAGCCAGACTTCCATCTAATTCCCAGCATTGTTCCGTAATTTACTGTCCAGGTGTCTTCAGGTGTCACTGATTAAAGAAATGTCCTGACAGTAGCATGGTCCTTCGCGCCATTGTTTTCCAGAGTTAACACCTTATACTAGTAACAGTTGCAACCAGTTTCCATTGTTTTGGATGCTCCTGTTCCCTGGGAACCGAAGTACACCCCTTCCTTGCCATTAGCCTTTGTCAAGCTTAACGCTGACCTTCATAAACGTTGTCTAATTTAATCCTTGCCAGTGATCTTAGTAATATTCTTAACTTATAATGTTCCGCTCCCCCATATTGCTTTATTATAAGTTTTACTTTAAATAAATCTCCCTCTTTCACAAAATATTATATTTATAAGATTTTACATCTTACAACTCCCCGTCTTACGGCAGCGAGAGGATCAGAGTGGAAGCAGGGGGTGCTAAGAATCTCTGGGTACGACCAGGCTGCCATGCACGGAAGCTGAACTGGGCCTGTTATAACGTAAGATCACTCATCGGTGAAGACAGGATATTAGAGCTGGAAAAGGAATTAGAAAATGTAAATTGGAAAATCTTGGAATACCTTCCACTCAACTCCTTGATTTTAAAAACACCAACATGGAAATAATGTACAAATGTTAAAGGAAGCAGTTGCAAATACAGTAGTTTGTAAATTTCTGCGCATGTATCTCATCAATTTTCTTTTCTCTCCTCATGTAATTGTAAAAATGTGATGTTATGCTTTTTGAAGTCTTCTGTAAAGAAATGTATAAAAAAAACTCCAATTTATTTATGTCTTTCCTGTTGAACATTATCTGTACAATTTCAGAACTGTATATTTTTTTAATGGTATATTTGTATATACATCGTTTTTTTAAGGGAACACCCCCTAAAAAGCCATTGGCTTATGTGTTCTCCCTCCCTTTTTGCTGATATCTTCCAAAAAGTATAACATCAAATAGGGATAAATAAATTATTATTAATATCATCGGTTTGGCTGAAACAAGAAGAAGAAATGAATCACTTATAAATTTATCAAGTAGAAATCTGCTGTACACCAATGGAAACAGTGAAAGGAGTGAAGGTGGAGTTGGGTTTCTGGTCCATAAAGATTTTAGAAACAACATTTTGGAATTCAAAAGTACATCACCAAGGGTGTCAAAACTAATATATGTACTCAGGATTTCTAAGAGATACAAGCTAAAGGTTATAATGAAGAGGTTGAAGAAATGTACACCAAAATTGAGATTCTTCTAGATGAGCAGAAAACCCACTACACTATCATTATGGGGGACTTCAATGTTAAGGTTGGAAAAAGACAAAACAGCGCAGAAAGGGGAACTATAGGAAATTTTGGAATTGGTGAAAGACTTATGAAATTTGTAGAATCTCAAGGACTGTCAGTAATTAACACTTTTTTCAACAAAAGGATGAAAAGGAAGTGGACATGGAACAGCCAAAAGGGATTAACAACTAATGAAATCGACTTCATCCTCACTAACAGAAGATATACTGTGAATGATGTTACCGTTCTGAATAAGGTAAATGTTGGAAGTGATCACAGAATGGTAAGATGTACACTTGATAGATGTAGGAAAGGAAAGGAAAAAACTGACTCGAGTAAATAATACAAAGGTCTTTGAAATAACAGAGGAGGAGAAAAAGCAGTATGTACTGGAACTTAAGAACAAGTTTGAGCTTCTGCAGACTGCTCACTACCAAGACATCGACGAGGAATATTACAACATTCTGAAAGTGATAAAGCCCAAGAAACCTATAGGGAAACAGAAATCCAAAGAAGAAAAAATCAGTCAAGAAACACTTGTCATGATGAACCGAAGGCGACAAATGAAGAGCAAGCAAAACACTGACAGGGAGAAAATTGAGTATACTGAGTTATGCAAAGCCATTAGAAAGAGACTCAGAGAGGACATAAGAAGATTTAACACAAGAAAAGTAGAACAAGCATTAAGGGAAAACAAAGGATTTAAATCAGCAGCCATGAGCAGTAATACAGAAAGACAAATGATACTGAAACTGAAGAATAGCGATGGTGTACTTATAAACAGCAGAGAAGGCATAATTCAAATAGCAGAAGACTGCTATAGAGAATTATACAAGGAGCGAGGGAATGATGCCAGCAGTGGGGAAGATGAATTGCAAAGTAGCAACACATACGACATACGAGACATTCTTCCTGATGAGGTAGAACATGCATTGAAGAAAATGAAGAATCGGAAAGCCCCGGGGCAAGATGAAGTTACTGTAGAGTTGTTAAAATTGGGAGGAAGAGACATAACACAAAAACTGGCAAGGCTCTTCACAAAGTGCATTAGAAAAGGTGTGACGCCTAAGCAGTGGAATAATGCAATCATAGTTTTGCTGCATAAGAAAGGAGATAAATCAGAAATTGGAAATTATTGACCAATTAGATTGTTATCCCACATCTACAAGTTGTTCATAAGGGTCATTACTAACAGATTAGAAAGAATACTGGATGAGAATCAACCGAAAGAGCAAGCTGGCTTTAGGACAGGATTCTCAATTATGGATCACCTTCACGTAATATCACAGCTAAAAAGAGAGAAAGCAAATGAATATAAAACACCATTATGCCTGGTATTTGTGGATTATGAAAAGGCATTTGACTCCATACAGCATAGGGCAATGTTTCGGGCACTGGAAAGACAAGGCATAGATACCCAATCATATATTATGATTTTGAAGAAAATATATGAGAGTGCTACTTCCTTTATTAGACTAGACAAAGACAGTAGCAAATTTAAAATCGAGAAAGGAGTTCGACAAGGAGACACAATATCTCCGAAGCTTTCAGAAGATTAATCTGGTTGCAGAAAGGAGATGGAGAGTACCTAAACCATTTATGGTTTAGGTACTTAAACCTACCATGTCAAGCCCATTCCAAAGATTAGGAATCCTAAATCTCCGAAAGATCTGCGACCAATTTCCATCAGTTGCACTTTACTTAAAATCTTTGAAAAAGCTATTCAACCAGCAATTGCTCATAACTGCTTTGGTCGCAGGCCCGAGTACCTTCATACCGTTCTACACAAGAGATCAACAACTACAAATCTTCTAGATACCCTCTTCAGAATCCAATAGGCCATCAACAACAAATCCCAGATTGATATCATCTTCCTGGACATTAAATCGGCATACGATAGAATATACCTGTATGTACCTACCATATAGAATATACCTACCAGCTCTCTTTACTATTCTGAAGCACTACTTCGGCCTGGCAGATACCTTGCTTCAAATCTTGAAGTCCATCCTACTTCTGAGACATCTGTCTGTCTGTTATTGTCAACGATTTCCAGGTAACTTTCGACGTCACAAGAGGCATCCCGGAAGGGAGTGTGCTTTCAACAATTCTCTTCGCAGCAGTTTTGGAACCTTTCCTAGCATGTAATCCTAACTTGGTCTCTTATGCCGATGATCTGAAGTTCTACGTGAGTTCAAACCATCCTGATCAGATCCTTGATATTAACCAACACGCCTCTACATAGATAATGAAACTGGAAAACTATGTAGCCATAATTGGGTTGCATCTGAAACTTTCCAAATCTGCTCAACTACCAATAACCAAAAAAGAGTTAAAAATGATGTTAACATCTTCGTTAGCGGTGAAAGGGTGCAAAGGGTAACTTCCCACACAGAACTAGGCCTCACCTGGGATGCTGGACTCACCTTCCAGCCTCACTTTGTCAGGATGGGACAGAAGGGACGTACGTGGCACTTTGGGCAGTGCGTCAGAAGCTCGTTGGTGTGCATCAGCCAGCGCTGCTTTGTCGGTACATTCTGAGGTGCATTACCCCTGTCTCTCTCTACGCGCCGACCGGGCTAGCCGAGTGGGTAAAGTACCTGTCCGGCAACCCAAAGGTCGCGGGTTCGATTCCCGCCTCGGGCTTGGATCAAAGTACTGCAAAAACCTTTGGAGGTGCAATATGGCCACAGAAGCCGATGCGCCAACAACTACCAAATCAAATCAAATCAAACCCTCTCTACGCATCTGAAATTTTGTCATCTGCTCCTGCCTCCCACCTAAAAAGTACCTCAGTCTGGAATATTGGTTGCTCAGATGGATGAACAGGGTGGCGGGGTCACCCTTTTACTATCTCTAGATCCATCCTCCAAGCTAATCTAGGGCCCACTCCCTGGAGACTTCTCATTACCACAAGAAACGTACTCATGCTAGCTCGGCTAGCATGAGTACGTTTCTTGTGGTAATGAGAAGTACGGCTCGCACGAGTACTCATCACAGGCCAGATAGATGCTCCATCTGTACACACGTTAATCTCTGGCCAAAGAAGACAAGAGGTGAACGCCGCGACTCCTGCCTGCCACCCCCTCCTCCGGTTTACACTTAAAAAGATTGATTCCCTTAGGGGCATGTTTCCGGCCAACTGCCTCCAAATCTATAATAAACTAGGCATCAACCCTGATAAGCAAGTTCTGTGAGGAGAAGCTCTACAGAAAGGAATGCCCCAAGAACTTACCAACTATTGAACCTGTGACGACCGCCTACACCTGGACTTTTTGCCTGCTGCATTTTTATTTTTATTTTTTTCTATTTATTTGTTTATTTTTTTTTTTAATTCAGATGTCTATCGCTATCAACTTTGTTTTATTTGAAGCGTAGGTAAGTTGAAGTATGTAAATATCTCGGGTCGAGCACGCATGTACACTTGTACATTGTACATGTGGTTCCTCGCACCTCAGTATGTAAATCTCACCATCCTGGCACACTGTGGGGTGACCACAGTTTCTTGTGGTTAATAAACGGATAATAATAATAATAATTTACGATTTTCAGTAGACATTGTGGTCATAAGCCATGATCCCAAAGAATTAGAGAAATATCTTAATCAGTTATGCACAGTTAGTAACGATTTTGGACTAAAGATGAATATGGCTAAAACAAAAGTAATGATGAACAAGTATGCCACAGAAATGATTGAAGGAGCAGTAATAATGTAAATGGCTGGAAGTCAAAAGAAGAATAAATTTTGGATGGATAGCATTCAGGAAATATAGTCACATACTGAAGAGCAATATCCCAGTTCGTCTGAAACGTAAAATAATGAACCAATGTATACTCCCCACCATGACTTATGGAAGTGAAACTTGGGCACTCACCAAAAGAATGGAAGAGAAGCTGAGAACTACACAGCGAAGAATGGAACGAATTATATTGGGAATCACACTGTTAGGTAAGAAGAGAAACACATGGATTAGGCAAGTAAAGGACATTCTTATCAAAACTAAAGAACTAAAATGGTCTTGGGCAGGACACATTGCTCGAAGACATGATGACAGATGGACTAAGAAAATAACAGAATGGTACCCAAGAGTAGCTAGAAGAAAACAACAGAGACGGACAGATGAAATTCATGAGTTTGTGGGTAGTAAATGGATGGCCATTGCACAAAACAGAAGCAACTGGAAAGTTGCTGGAGAGGCCTTCATCCTGCAGTGGACTGAAAATGACTGATGATGATGTCAATCAGGCAGGTAGCCTTTTCCATCTTGTCCACAAGGGTTATGTCCGGTCTGTTGTGCGGGATGGTCTTATCCGTTATTATGGCACGGTCCCAGTACAACTTGTGGGTTCGGGTCTCTAGTAGTGCCTGGGGTTCTTACTTGTAGTATGGTACACTTGCTTTAGTCAACTGGTATTCCCTCGCTTGCTTCTGGTGTATTATCCTGGCTACCTAGTCGTGTCTATGAGGTACTCAGTCTGGGTGATGTGTTGGTTCGTTTCTGAGGCCAGGTGGCATCGTCGACATGTGTCATCTGACATTCCGGGCTCCTTTGCGATGTATTTTCTATAGTTTCTGGTGTTGATTACCTGGTCTTGGATGGCCAGCATGAATCCTTCAGTCTCGGGGAAGAGCATCCCGCTTTTATGAGCCATGCATTGAAAGAAATGTTATCGATGTGATCTTGATGGAGGTCATTGTAGTGTCTGCCATGGAGTGTCTTCTTTACCCATCTTTCTAACTTCGTTTCTTGTACCGTCTGGGTGGGAAGGGTTTCTTCGCTTAGGTTGAGTTGGGTATACCACTTATCTATCTTCCTTATGGCCTGGTCGAGTGGTGCTGTGTTGTCCTCGAAGTAATCCTTCCGGTTAACTCTCGCTGTTTTCTGTTGCTCTATCAGGCCTTTTCTCCCTCTTTCTGAGCTATTGTTAGTCTCTCCACTGCTGACTTCTGGTGGTGTTGGCGGCTCTTGGTGATCATTGTCCTTGTCTTTCGCATGATATCTTCTAGGTCGGTGTTAGTCCAATCTATGACCCCTAATGTGTATCTTAGTACTGGAGCTGCATAGGTGTTTATGGCTTTAACTGTGTTCCCTCCGTTCAAATTTGCTTTCAGCAGACTTCTGAGTTTCTGATAATTTTTTTCGGTCAGGCACTTCTTCCTTTCCTTGTGCTCTAACTGCTGAGCCTGCATCATCCCTAGGTATTTGTAGGTATCTCCTTCTGTCATAGCTTCGATCTCTTTATCAGTCGGCAGCTGGTAGTTTCGGGCAACTAATTTTTCCTGGTGCAGTGTGTGGGTCTTGCATTTGTCTAGACTAAATTCCATCCTGATGTCCTTGCTGAATTCTTCGGTGATCCGCAGTAGTTGTTGGAGTTGCTTCTCGGTTGCCGCATAGAGCTTGATGTAATCCATGTAGATCAGGTGGGTGAGGGTGTACAGGTTCTTTCTTCCTTCTTTGAGATTATATCTATACTTGCTGCCGTTAAGCATGGTGGATAGCGGGTTGAATGCTAGACAGAACCACAGTGGGCTCAGAGTATCTCCCTGAAAGATTCCTCTTCTAATGGAGATTGGCCTGGTTGTGATGTTCTCGACGTTAATGGTGGTGGTGGTCCATTTCACCATTGTTGTTTCTAGGAAGTTTGCCACTATCGGATTTACCTTGTAGATCTTCAGGGTCTCTATTAGCCAGCTGTGAGGCACGGAGTCGAAGTCCTTGCGGTAATCGATGTAGGCTGTGTATAGGTTGCGGTGTTTCTTGTAGGCTTAGTCTACAACTGCAGCATCTATATTTAATTGCTCCTTGTCCTTTGCTCTTCTGCTTGCATCCTTTCTGCTGTTCGGCCATATGTTCTGACTCTCTAAGTGGTCTGATATCTTCTTGGTTATGCAGCTGGTCAGGATTTTGTACATCGTTGGGAGGCCATTAATTGTCCTGTATTTCGCCGGGTTTGTTGTATCTTCGTCTTTAGGCTTCAGATATGTGACTCCTTCGGTGAGAAACTTCGGGATTGTCTCCAGGTGCCTTATCATTCGAGTGGACTTCTCTGCTAGGTGCTTGTGTGTGTAGGTGAGCTTCTTGTACGGGTAGTTGTGGATGTTTTCAATTCCTGTGGTTCGCCAGTTGTGGGTGTTCCTGGTCGAATGTTTTATTTCTTCTTCTCGAATCTCCCACTCTTTTATCTCTTGTATGTCCTTGGTTTTCTTCCGTTCTACTTCTATCCAGGATGCTCTGCTGTTATGTCTTACTTCACTGCTCCAGATATTTCCCCAGAACTCTTCAATCGTCTTGTTCTGGAGTGGTCTGTTTTATGCTTTCTCATGTTCACCCAGTTTCCTGTAGAAGGATCTTTGGTCCTCATCGAAGATTCGGTTGTTTATTTTCCTCTGGGAGCTCTCTTTGTATTGGTGTAGTCTCTTGCTGAGTGCGAGGAGGTTCTGCTTCAGTGTGTCCAAGTACTCTCCTATTCTCTGATTTCTGGTCTCGTGTTTGCTGTGGACGCTGTCTCTCTTGAGGATGTTCTTCACCTTTCCAACCAATTTCTTACTTCTATTACCCTGTTGGTACTGGGTCAACTGACCTATCTTGACTCTTAATTCTTCTATCTTCTGCTGAGATTTTCTTTCCCAAGCCGGTGGTTCCTTCTGTTTTCGGTTCTTCTGTTGGTGGGCTCTCGTTTCTTTTCCATTAATCGTAGTGGCTGCTATGGCAGCACAGTATATGGCTATGTGGAGCGTTGCATTATTGTTGTAATTATTATTATTATTATTATTATTGTATATTTCTGTCGAATATATACAATAACAATTTTCAGTTAATTTTTTGGTTCAGGAAATGTTGTTATTGTCGGTGTGACGCAACCTCACGGATAAATATCACTAACAGTATTTAATATAATTTAAAATTAGAAGAAACTTAGAAAGGGCCGGAGGGATATTTGTTGTTGGTTGAAAGCGGAACTCGTTAACAGCAACTAACGAAGAGATTTCTCACCGAGAGTTAACGAAACCATTTTAAGGTGAGAAGTAACGAAAACAAAATGGCAGAAACGTGATTGAGGAAAGACTAAAAAAGAGAATGCGACTCTTTGTGTACCCACGTGGGTGTGATGTTTGCGCGGTTCGTAATTTAATTAAATTCTCTCGCGAGTTCTGCGCGGGGTTTTTCGGCAAATTTCATGATATTTGTCTCGCAAAATAACGGATGAAAAAGAAAAATGGGCTAATTTTGTTCAACTACACGTTAATTGGACGCGTTAATTTCCTCTAATTGTAGTGTTTTTGGGAAGACGCAAATAATTCGTGCGGGAAGTGAATAAGCGTACATTGTAATAAGAGTATCTCGTGCTGTGCTGTGCTGCCATCTGTTACCGGAAACACGAACTTCTGCGTACCGAATGCGGTACAACAACAAAAATGGAGATTTCTTCGCTACAATTTTAATCCAAAATGGGGCGAATTCACTTCACGCCATTAATTAAAAAAAAAAAAAATCCTGAACGGGTGGCGCTGCGATTTCTTTTGCTTTATCGACTTCCGTATCGATTGTGGTCGTCGGGTTCAAATGACGCTATTCGGGTGCGGCAAAAATAAAATTCGATTTTTCTTCTCGTACATTTTTTATTTATTTACTTTTCCCCCCGCGTATTAAAGAAAAATAAAAAATTCACTAAAAATAAAATAAAATAAAAAGGGGGGCCGAATTCTCTCGGGTTTTCTCCGGTTGGTTATACATCGTAGTTTACGATGGCATTTCGGACTTGCCGGGGGAAGGCGGGGTTGCCAGGCAGATGCCAACGCGCGACTGCGCTTCTTTTAATGCGCGCGAAGATAGCCGCGAGGAGGGGGATCAATACATTTGCTCCGTGACATCGCCACCCACCAACACGGACAGGACGAACGGGACCCCACGCAGGAATCACTTCGGCAGTTCCGGGATCTCCTTGGGGAAGGGTTGCGTGGGAGTTCGTGCAAAGAATTCAGCGCGTTTTCGTCGGCCACTTCGAACAAAAACGTGCCGCTTCATTTTAATGTCCCTAGGTGGCAGCACCTGTAATTCAGACGATCGGAGAGCTGGAAGTTTGCCAGAATCAAAGACGAAGCAGCGGCTCTGCTGCATTCGACGTACGCTTGACCTTGATTATTGACGAGGGAAGGGCACCCCTATGGGCAACGCAAGCACCGATTCTTCCGGAGACTTGGGATCGGGCCAAGGTCTGCGCGGTCGATAAGGGAAAGTAACGGAAACCGGATGTGGGTTGGATCGCTGAGGGGGGCACGAGAACAGAAAGCGGGGGGGGGAGAGCAAGGACAGAAGGCAACGGAAAAGGAAATTTCGAGCGAATTTCATAAATTGACGATTCCGTTGAAATGCGTGAGCGCAGCCTCGAACCCAACAAACATCTCGTTGCTGACGAACGCCATTTTGCCGAGGCACCTTCCAAACGAGCACTTGGAATACACGCGCGTGCATATCCACCGCACTCCCTCGGTGATTCTCCCTCGAACGACTATCCGGACGGAAAGCGACTCCCTCGCTGGTTAACTCACATCACGCATGCGCAGTCCTAAAAGCGTTGGGAATTTTAATGGGACTGGAGAAATCGATTCCTTCCCCCGTTTCCTCTCCATCCCGTTTATTTTCACTTTCTTTCTAAAGTGTTTACTACAAGCTCGCGACACTCGGATCTCACGCGATACTTTCGCAATTAGCGAAACAGCGGGTGAAGGGGTTGTTGCTATGGCTACGGATTATTTTTGGCAATTTGCCAACTGCTGGTTGTTATGGCGTCGTTTGTTCGTAATTTTCCGTGTACACTTTGTAACCGAACACATTCGTATTTCCTCCTTCCCCCCTAACTTGACATGGGCCACCTCCATACGCCAATAGGCAGGGGGAAAGCAGAAATGGGTAGAGATTTCCGAAGTGCCCGATCCCCCCCCCCTGCTTGGATTCTTTGACGAAAGCATTTGGACTAAGGGGGAGGATTAATATTCCTTCGGGAGTGGCTGTTCCCCCTCTAAACTCATTCTCGGCGCTGGAGTTTCATTCGGAAGTGCTTCGAGGCGCGTGCTTCCACTCTGTCACCCAATCAGACATTTCTCACATCACACTTCAAATGCGACCCGAACAAATGCGCGGTGGAGCTCGTGGAGTGGCGTCTACATGCGTATTAAATGGGGATGCCAATTTGAACGAGGAGCGCACCGCTTTTAGTTCACGGTTACGATTCTTCGTGGCTTGGTGGGTGCGCCATTCCCTCCCCCCCACGATGCCAACTGAGTTCGTGAATTAACACAGCACGACGGAGGTCATTTTTAAGGGGGAGTCCGCTGTTTGTTTATCCGAACAGAACAATTCCCACACACTTTTAAATCTCTGGCCTTCCCACTGAACTGGTACACCCACAATGAAAGCAACGCCGAGATGGGGGAAACCCCTGGTGCCGTTAGACAATAAATACACTTTACACTTTACACTTTTGTCTGCTTATCCGTGGTCAGTTTAGGACCACGTGCAATGAAAGGAGTCGAGGGCAGTTGAAGGTCACACTCACGGGATCCGATCTTCTCTCGCTTCTGCCCCGTTTCGGGACCTTCTCGGTGTAGTCGATCAGAAATCAGTTTATCACGCGGTACGAAAGATAAGAGAAGCGCAAGCCTTCAGCACATTCTAAATATTAATACCATAGACGTCTTGGCCGAAGTTCCCGTTGGGAGGGGGCGGCAGATGCAAGGGGAGGCAGGGGCTGTTCCTTCTGAGGGCATTTTTAAATGCGCGCCACTTTTGGTTTACATTTATTTTAATTTCAATTTTGTCCATCGCTGTCCTTTCGAAATTACGTTTTGAAGGGCCCCCGACTACAGCAGCCCCCTTGCTGTCTGTCTCTCTCTCGTGGCGATGGATATAACAAGTTTAATAAACGCACTCGACGAATCCGCTATTTGAAGGCCATGAGAGGTAAAATAAACACCCTCTGCGGCCAAGCTGCACTTGGCCGAACTTTTCGACTTATTTCCATGTATTTTTTTTTTTTTTTTTTTTTTTGCTGGGATGTGGCACTCGCAGGTACAGCACTTCCTCTGGCCGGTTCGGGATTTGTGCAACAAGGGCGTCCACAGTTTTACAATAAACATATTCCGATGTCATCTTTTTCTTCTTCAGGTTGGTGAAAGACATTTGTACACCCTTCCCCACTGGCTGTTCAGGAGATGAACCTAAGGTTAATAAACAGATAATAATAAAAATAATAAGCGGTAGTTTTTATAAAATAAATAGCATCCAATGCGACCAAATAAAGCGCATACACTCCTAAATAAATAAATAAATTTTCTGTTTGTACTCCGGTACAACCCAGCGGTCAGAGGAGTTCACAAGATAGACAGAATACAAGAACAGCATCGGTAAAACTCCTGGCCATGTCGCCGTGTTGAGTATTATTGTCTCTAGTACTTATTAGCAATAAAGAATTTATTTATTTATTTATTTAATTATAACCTTACATTTTTTTACCTTTCACAAATCTTCTTTTTCTACTTTCCACACTCTTCTAGTTGCTGGCCCTTTGCGTAACTTTCACGTCCCTTTATGCGCACCTTCTTCAATATTTGAATTCAAACTCTTTTGCGTCCTTCAATGCTGCTTTGCGCTTTTAACTGCATCTGTCGTACCCGATTTATTTATTTATTAATCTTGCATTCGCCGAAACCATTTCATCAATTGTATAATTCTCTTTTCATCTGTACCTCTTTAAAGTTAAGGGCTTACATCGAGTACTCATATACATGTACAGTGGAACCTCACTAATTGGTCATCTTCGGGACCAGAGGGGTGACCAATTAGTGAAATAGACCGTTTAGTGAGGGCGTAAATAAAAAGTCAATTTGTAACCGTAAAAAACTAGGAATTATTTATTTAGATTAAATTTTAATACAAAAAATTACACAAGACCACTTTGAGCTTAATATCAAAAGGGCTTTTTGTGGGAGTTTTTTTGTTTTAAGGTAAGAAAGAACTTGGGGACAAAATTCTTCCGTAAACCATTGCTTAAAAATTTCTTTCTTCATCCACGCGAAATATTTTGCAGGCAGTAAATTATTATTATTCACGTTTACTCTTAAGAACAAGAATTGTTAAACGCTCATTTTTCCTTACCGTAAATCCTGGGGCCGAAGATTCTGACCCAGATGCCGATGTGTTTTGAGGAAGTTCTTTCCGGTGTAATCGTGACTCGTCACAATGCGTTCCGCGCACAATCCAAAAAGATCACTAATACGGGCACTTAGTTTATAGCGACAACGCACTAGGATTTCACTGTTGGCACTCGTCTTCTCTCCTTCAATCCGTAGTTGCCTTGCCGCCCCTTAAACCTAAAGAGCCAAGTGTCACCGTTCAAGTTTTTATTCATTTGGAGCGTGTTTTCGATGATACATATTTGGTCCATTTTGCTGCTGTGGGATCCGTATAAACATGGTTTCGTCCAGTTTGTCGAAGGTCGCTGTAGTTTTCGAAATGTTTCCATCACAGCAGCAGCAGCCTCTGTTTTGCACAAAAATTCTTCAATTTTGTCCCCGTTCTTTTTTATATTTTATTAATCGCATACTTTTCCAAGAGGTGTGATGCACTTTCACCTTTACGAAGACGTTGTAAAATTTAATATTTTTTCGGCAAATCCAGACTTTTATGAGTACGTTTAGCAGACATGACTTAATCACTCGAACACACTGAGAAACTTGAAATGAAGAAGGACCGTGAACAGCTCTAATGGAATTCATAAAAACTAAGCCACGGTGGAAAGGGACGAAGAACTTCCTACGAATTAGCCAGCTGGGAAACGACCACCCTTGTTTTCTGTTTACTATTCGGGGAAGGACTGCTTTACTGAGATAGTATGTGTTTCAATCAGTATATCTTTCGATTGAGTTATGAGGAATCACTTTTTCCTTCTTGTTATTTTCTTTCCCGCCCGCTTCCTACTCTGCCACAAATATGCATTGCATTTGGGAACAATCAAAAAGACAATTTCAAAATAAACCCTGGTCCTCCAGAGGTTACCAATTACAGAGGGAGACCATTTAGCATTTAGTGAGGTTCTACTGTGTGTGTGTGTGTATATATATACTGTATTAAGTAATAATGGACAAAAGGCGGAGCCCTGTGGGACACCCTTATTTACAGAAAGATTGGAAACAGCGTCATTCGGAGAATCTTCTTTCAGCCTGTCATAAAAAGATAAACTCTGGGGCTAAGCAGCGGTTCCCACGTACGCCATTCAGATTGAAGCGAAGCCTGCTGCGAGACCGAGTCGAAGCCTCACTCAGATCGGTGGAGATGGAATCAACCTGCAGAACTTCTTCGAGCTTGGCCGAAATACGTCGCGAAAATTTGTGCAAAGTAGAGTATATTATGGAATCACGCTTTAAGAACTATAAGTGGAGTCTCAATGGATTGTAAAATTATCCCTAAACCGTTCGAGGGTCATTTGGAAGGTCGAAGGCAACCACACTTCAATTGCAAACGGATGGACGGAAGTCCTTTGTTGTGCCGAAAATTAAATTTAAAAATTCGAGCGACGCGCAACAAGTGTTTCACTGCTGATCTCACCTCCCAACCCCCAACCGATGTTCTTGGCAACCGTCTCGGAAGGGACGTGAGAGACCAAATACAGTACTGTACTTGGAATTTTCTTTCCAACTCTAAACTGGCAATTTCCTCGAAGAACCACGCTTTCAAAGGGAAGAACCAGCGAGGGGGGGGAGTGGGTGTTTAAAGGCTGGTTTTAGCCGCCCTCTCCGATTGATTTCCGGGCAAACGTTGCCGGGGGGCGCAGTCCCTTCAGTTTTACGTGGCTGAATTTCTCCAGTTTGACGTTAATTGTTGTTGCGACAATTAGTGAGGCCCCTCTGCGCGCAGCTGCCACGTGACCAGCGACACAAATGAAACCCGACAGCGGACGCTGTGAGAGAAGCGCGCGGATCTGAAAGACGTCGAAGAATTGCAAAAGACAGTTGGCAAATCTTGGCAGGTGCTCTCAAAAGAAACGAGTTCGGCCTTTAAGAGGATTCGAGCGAAGGGGAAACGCTGGAGGGTTGGCTAAAGTGCACGCGAAGGCCACCGAAGGACTAAAAATAAAAATTAAAAGAGGGAGGGTGACGTGATGGCATCTCTTAGGGCAGGAGCGTCAATTACTGCACCCCCTGAGCGCGTGCTAATAGCTCCGAAGACTGCCAGAACAGATAAAGAATTCAAGCGACAGCATCTGCGAAGCTGCCGCGTTGGCATCGTCGTGTCGTGCACGTGGAGGGGATGTCATAAAACGTGTCGAAAGAAACAAATTACGAAATACGCGTAATATAAATACTGTATATGCAATAATACGGGAATGCAATTGCGAAGTGCAGGAAGAGTGCTCAGTTAGTGCGCAGGTGCAGTAAAGAAATGCGCAGTCTCTAAGCACCTGCGTACAGCCTTTGTTCTCTGTTCGTGGGGGAGACGTTCCAAAGAAGTTTGTCCCTTTTGGGCGGATCTGATCAGCTCTTATACCGGTGGTTTTCAACCTTTTTTTAATAACGTAACCCCCTAAGTAATTTATTTTATTTTCCGGCACCCCTACTCCATTTTCTGCCTGCTAGATCCGACTCTCTCTCTCTCTGTATATATCCGTGTACAGTATATATATATATATATATATATATATTTTTTTTTATTTATTAGAATAATATAATTATAAAAATTACATTTCATAAAAATACAAATTATATAAATACAATATATAATAATTTTATTCTTTATCTAGAGATAAACATCAATTATAGATCACCACAAAATGAAAAAGATACTGTACACCTCTTTATAACGAAATAAACGTAGAAATTAAAAAATAATAAGTTTCAGTAACTTTAACCCAAATTACGTGGCCCCCCTGGAATGTTGTTGTGGCACTCCGGTTGAAAACCACTGTCCTATAGGTTGACTGGACGATAGGGTTCTTCAAGCGTTTGTCGTCCTGCCATTGATTATTCGAAGGCAGTTGAGGATTGCGGGGTATTGCGCGAGAACATCTTCTTTAGACCCGAGAGGTTTGTGAGTGTCATTGTGAGAGGGAGGTGCCACTTTGATTGTTCGGTCTCCCTGGTTCTGCTTTCTGAAATAATTCCTTCACCAGAGAGAGAGAACCAATTCATCCAGACAGACAGCCAATAGATCGATTTCTGTTGGATACTCGCAAGGGTCGACGTATTCTTGGTGAGAACGGTGTACCTCCAGGAGGTCACATGCGACTGTGTTTGTAAGACGGATCGGGAAATGGAGACTGCATTTATCGCTCTGCCGTTGGTCCAGAAAGTCGCATCAGGCACAGTCTCAACAGGAGCCATTTCTCTTATGAGCTGACTTCACTAATTTGCGTGAAAATCACTGCACATTGCCAAGTAATTCCTAGAAGACTTTCATATCGAGAAGATATAAAAGATTCTGAAGTTAGCAGTAGTTGGTACCACTGCATAGTCCGTTGTTGCAATTTGTGAACAGCATTTTTTCCTACTGAAGAAAGAAAGACGCAAAAGTTTGTAATATTCTAAGGCATCTTTATGATTATGAACCCATCTGCCCTGTTCCTCCACAGGGCAGATGGGTCCAAAGCTAGAAATCAGCAGAGAACGAAGGTTTCCCTTCTGCTGACAACGATTATTATATGCTCCCAATCTTCAATACACATCTGTAGCAACAAACTGAAAAAGCTCATAATTTATTGACCCGTGGCGACACTGCTCAACAAATTTAGAAGAAGACCTCTTTATTGCATTTACGATTCACAAATCTTTGTTCATCCACAGGGGATGAACAAAGTTAGATCATGGATCCAAAGTTAGAAATCAGCGGATTAACTGAACACGTAGATGGTGTCACTCGTGCAGCTTGCAAATTTGGTACCACGGTGATGTACCACAGAATAACGATGAAATGAGGGCAGAACAGTGGGAACCTACGGAAAGGTATTTAAAGGGAAATTTATAAGAGTTGAATAAGAATTACCAAAAAAGGTCAGATTACGGGACCCGATACAAGACGATCGAAAATATATTTACATGACATCAGTAAGGCGCATGATCCCCTCCAACGGTAAACAGGCCTCACATCGATACCCCTCGCTCGATATAAGATTGTGTATAAGATTCTGTGGCAACAAATCCCATCGTTCCACTAGCTTACCAATGCAATGCGCAACGCCCAAGGGCGTTCCACACATGTTCAATCGAATTTAAGTGTGCTGATTGTGCAGGTCACAGCAGTCGTTGAATATCTTCAGTTTCAAGATATTCCTCCATCACTTGACCTCTGTGTTCAGTGGCGTTGTCGTGCATGTGAAGAAAATCTGCGACAACTGCACCTCTCAAAACTCGCACATACGGTTCGACGATCTGTTCTCGGTGCCTCTACGCAGTTATGGTTCCACTATCAAAAACATGAATAGGGGTGCGGCCGTTGGTCATTATTCAGCCCGACGCAAGAACACCACCTCCACCATATGTGTCTCTTTCTCTAATGTTGTAGGGGTGATACCGCATTCTTCGTTGTCTCCAGGTGAAATAACCTCTAATGTATGAAGAAGAAGAAGGAGAACTCTTTATACAAAAGGCACACTCCGTAAACAATACCCTTCACGGCTACAAGCCAGGGGTTGTTTGTAGGCTAAAATGGGTCTCATAAGATGGCACCCACTCAGACGAAAGCTGTTCCCTCATGATTCATCTTCTGTACGATTTGTCCTCTATGAACTTTTTTAGATGATTTCCATCTCCTGGACGTTGTGGAGCATCTCCAAAGACAGGAATCTTTTGCCTATCCTGAGCCTCCACGCCACAGACTGCAGAGAGGGGATTGCTCTTAAGCGTTTCGGGGGAGATCCTCCAGTTGCACACTTTCAAAAAACTAGGTGTGTCGATTTCACTCGCTATCATTTTAATTGACACGAGCAAGCGGAGGGTGAATATCCGTCCCGAGACTTTTCTGTAATTAAGTAGTTTGGTAATATCGGAAATGTGTGTGTGTGAGAGGTGGTAGTTTATGCTTGAAGAGGATCCAGCGCAGAAGCCAGTACTCATCAGATGAGATGGTTTTTGTTGCCGACGCCCAGGTTTCTGCAGAAGCCGGTATATGTTTGCAGCGTGTACTCGGGCTCTGTTGTGGGGGGTGGAAAACAAGGATGATGATTTATATTTTTAGTTATTGTTTTATTTATTCTTATTTCATTTTGTTCCCTATTATGTGTTTGTCCACTTTATTCTTATTTCCCCCACTTACGCATCTGACTTTGCTTTACAGGAGAATTCCAGATTCGAGAGGGAACTTCTCAATTGTGTATAATTCCCTTCGGAAAGGCTGAGTGTTCAGGAATAACAAACTCACCAATTAATAAACAACAAAGTTTATTTACACTTATCTATATACAACATAATATACAATTGAATAAAAAAACATGTAATATGCATACAAAGTTAAATCAGGATACCTTGCAAATATGATTCTTATATTAACAATCAATATGCTACTTTCATCATTATACTCTGTGTTCTCGCCATTCTGTTACAATACACTGAAGACCAATCTTAACTTTCCTAAAGTCTCTATTTGTGATTAGTCTTTCAGTTGGACCAACAATTCTTCATCAATACAAACACTATATATTCAATTATTTATCCTTAAAACAATCAATTATCTAATTGAATTCAATTCAATTATAATTCAATTATCTATCTTTGAACCAACAATTCTTCATTAATACAATCACTATATACAATTATCTATCCTTAGAACATTCAAATATTGTCATATAAAATTTATTATATTCAATTATCTATCTTTAGAACATTCCAAAATTCTCACTATAAACTTTATTATCCTTCTAACATATTATAATCATTTGGTTAACGATTTAATCTATTACTTATCTTTCGTTTCTGTTGCATAAAAAAAACCCTTTTTTTTAAATTAAACTCTGTTAGTGTGTATATATATAATTTACTTAAGGGATAATTTATCTATCAAGTTACTTCTACTGCTCTCCTTTTTTCATTAATTAATCACTATACTGTTTCACTCACAGTCCTTTTTTTTTTTTTTTTTTTCTTTCCTTTGCTTTCCGGGGCGGTTTCAAACTTTCATTTTTGCCTCACTGAGGATCTCCTTCATCTCCTTTCACCTGAATTTGCTACAGATGATTTTTTTAGGAACTCTTTGCTGCACTGGGACTGGCGTTCTTTCTCCACCTTATTAAAACTTATCACAAGGAAAACTCATAGGGCATCTCATACTACTCCTTCTCCACTCCACTTTATTAAAACCTATCACAAGGAAAAACTCATAGGGTGCTACCCTCGTTTATGCGCTCTATCTATTAAGAACTTTTTCCAGGAGAAAACTTCCCAGGGTGCCCTTCTCTTTTCCCACCACGACCAAACACTCCACTGTTCCTACCACAACAGAACCCTCAACTGTCCATGTTACTAACTCGTTTTTACTTATATCGACGAAAATCTCGACTGCTGAGTCCACTGACTATTTCATTTTCCCTAACACCAACAAAAACTCAACTTAGAATCCCACTAACCCATTTTCATAAAACCCACATAAACTCAACTGCGGTTTCTCTGCCGTTTTCTCCTCTTCACTCACTTTTTGTTCAACTCAGTTTCTGTACCGCCTACATATGTCAAATCGCCCTAGTTTTTAGTTTAACAATCTTACTCATTTTATCAACTTTCTCTCTCTTCTTATTTGCTCATTTTATTTTCTCAAGCTGATTCCTTGTTGCTCGATCTAACTTCTTATTTTAAGAAATTTGTAAACTTTCTCAGGCTGTCTCTACCTTTGAAGTCAGCCGCTTATAGTTACACTGTAGCAAACTAATTTCCCACGATCTAAAACTTGCCATCACCAACAGCCAGAGCCAGACTTCCATCTAATTCCCAGCATTTGTTCCGTTTTACTGTCCAGGAGTAACCGATTAAAGAAATGTCCCGACAGCACATGGTCCACCGCGCTATTGTTTACCAGAGTTGACCCTTCTACTAATAGCAGTTGCTACTGGTTTCTATTGTTCTGGTTTGCCTGTGTGTACTGAGAGTCAGAGTGTACCTAGCTTGCTAACAGCTTTTCACTTACCGCTCCCCTTGTATAGACGTTGTCTAATTTAACCCCCTTGACTTGTAAGGTTCGCTCCCCCATATTGCCATATTAAAAGTTTTACTTTAAATAAATCTCCCGCCTCCACAAAATATTATATTTGTAAGATTTTACATCTGACACTGTGACATGAAGGAGGTGTTGTTTGGCAAGCCATCTGGATCTGCAGACCTTGTTGTGAATGTCTGCAACATGTTGTTTGAAACTGAGTTTAGATCGAACATTACGGCGAGATCTCTGTGCTGGGTTACTGGGGTGATGGGGGTTCTGTCGATTTCCAGCTTTAGTTGCGTTCTGTTTGTTTATACTCTGGCACGACAACCGTCAGTAGAGTTTACAATAAATCGTCAATACAAATATTTATCGTATTTAGTAGTCACGGGCTTGAACCCCGGTCCAATCAAGGAACGTGTGCTATGCACCTGTGGGGGGGTTATTTTTACGTTTATTATTTATTGTTATTTTCTTTATTTAAATAATTTCCTTTATAAATATCCTCTTTGTTTTTTTCAACCTGTTCCACAATGCTATAAGGGCTTATTTAATTATTCCCTGTACTCTACTGTGCCCCCCGTTTAGTCCCCTCCCACTTTACACCTGACTTGTTTGTCTCCCAGAAGATTCTAGACTCTAAGGGGGTCTCAATATTCTTTTTTTCTCCTCTGGATTGGCTGAAGTTCAAAATGACTGACAGACACTTAAGTACAAAAACATAATAATATTTATTGACAATATATATATACATTTCCAACCAATAGCTACGATTGACTGAACTTTAAATTGTGTAGCTTTGTTAGGCTTTATCTGTGTATATCTTTGTAATTCAAACTACAGAGTTTTCATACATATAGATATACATATCATTATTTTCTTCGTGTGTCTCTTCCTTGGGTTCTAATGGATCTAAGAGTCATTACATCTTATGATCCTTACATGAGTTCTCCGACCAATCAACTGTCCTAGTAGGTTTGCAAGTGGCTTCCAGCATGGCAATAAACAATTTTTAAGTAGCTATATATATATACATATTTATATCCCTTTCCAAAATCACCACGTATACATACATATATATAAATATACCTCAGTTAGCAAATCCTTTCTTCAACTACAGACCTGTTCATCATTCAAAATCAACAATAGTAATTAACCGTTTTCCCGTATCTAATCCTTTAACTAGCAGGGCACTCTATCAGCGTTTTATCCGTTTAAAACAGTTACTATCACCCTGTGTTATACTCTCTATAAATCCAAATTCGCTATAATTTCATAATCAACTACAATCCTTTGTTACCTACTTTGTCATTCCCTCAAAATTAACTATTATTTCAAAGTATCCTTTCTACCCATTTATAAATCTTTATCTTAAAACCTACACTTCATTTCACTACAGTTCTGTGGGCATGGTTACAATTACATTTAACTTTCTCTTATAGATTAGGTATTTCTCCTAGAGTCCTTCCTTTATAAACTTAAGTTTTTTCTTTTCTTACTGAACTATCACTTACTTAGTTTCCAAGTGATTTTCCTATTCAGGGCTGCCATAACCATCAGCATAACGGTGTAGAGTAGGAGGCGGGCGGTTGTTCATCCTTGGAATGCATCAATTTACTTGAGGTGCGCTCTCCCATAGGCACTGCTCTGTTGAGTTGAATAAGGATCCTTTTCTTACGGCGTTCTCTAGAATTTTCCTTGGGCTCTCTTCTTCCCTCACTATGAATTGCATCGCCTTTTCATTCTGTTGTATACGTTAGCTACTGCAGTATATTCTTTCTTCCACGTGGACACATTCTTTCCCCAACTTTAGACTTACAAAATGTCTCACAAGCAAAATTTCCTTCCCATTACTAAACCATCTCCCCAAAACTCAGCAACGACTCTGCCACCCGACTGTCTTCATCTACGCACTTCCAAAGACTACCTCAAAAAAACTTCTCCTTCTCCTCACTCTGAATTTCAAAATTTCCTGCGCTTTTTCGTTCAGACCAATCGCTGACCAGTACATCCCTTCCCCTGTGATTCCCATTTGTCTCCTATCTCTTCCGTGGGCGTGTCTTCCATCCTTTTTAGAGGGAGCTACTTGTTTCCAGCAATTCCTAGAATTTTCTTAGAAAGGCAACTGGAAATTCCTGTAATTTTGGAGTTTCTAGATCGTCTTTGTGTTTACCCAGCTACGCCCTGTATTGGCCTTGATACACCTGTCGTTAATTGCCCCCGTGAAATTTTAAAGTGTGCACTTAAATATCATGAATACCTCCATTACTGAGCTCCATCTCTATCTTATTTATTTTTGTTTCAGCTCATTGTTCTTTAGGGCGAAATGTTAACTCTGATCTGAGCTCATTAACTACGGTCTGCTCCATCAGTGTTTCCTATTGTATCGCGTGTTCGAAACGCTTCCCCCCCGTTGCTACGTTAATCTTCCTCTAGCTTAAGGTAATAGGCGTAACGAGCACAATTAATCCTTGACTTATCTGAACTGTCCTACACACTTTCAGTTATTAGTTTTTGACCATATATATTTCAAATGGTTGTCTGTGTTAATATTTCTTAATAATTTTTTCAATATCAATAACCCTCATTTTTTTTAACAGTTGTAAGGACAGGTCCTTACACACCCTCGCTCCTAACGACGCGGCTACGTCGATTTATCTCAAGAAAAATCTGAGCTAGGTATGTGATAAGATTCTTAAGGCTGTTAAAAATGGTTCCGGAAGCAGAATCAGATTAGGTTAGTTTTCTTTGTTCGAGCAGACTGCTTATTATAGCTAACCCCTTTCCTGGTATGTTAAAATAATTCCTTAAAGTCCCAATGAGCGCTGGAATTGAGATGTTGTCGTATAGGCTGCAGAAATGTGGTGGTCTATGGCTGAAGCAGTGTTGATTGATGGTAGGAAGCGATGCTTTTTCAAATATCTTCTGTAGAGTGCCACTAACGGAAATTGGTCTGTAATCCTTAGTTAACTTTTGGTTTTTAATGTTTGCTTACAATGTAATTTTTCCAAGCTTGCACGAACACCCCTGATTTCAGGATTTCCTGATAGATCTGCAGTGATAGATCTATTATAAATGGGCTACTTATCTTAAGGATAAACATTGGAAATTTGTCTGGTCCAACAGTGGCCTTATTGGGCAGATCGTTGATTGCTTTCATTACGCTCTCTTTGGTGATTTGTATTTCACTCAAAGGAGGTCTTGTTGGTTCCTCTCTTGCCGAATAGTTTCGCTTTTTTTAAATCTTCCAGGAGGTCCAAAACTTTGTTGCTATTATCAGTGGTCTCAATTTGATTCAGTCCAGAAGGGTTACCGAAAGTGTTATTAGCCCATTCCATGAAAACTCATTCGGTCATATTCTCTTTTTGCTATTTCTATTGCGTAATTCTTTTTGCTCGTTTTAGTTTATTATGAACAACACTGCAGTGTGCCTGTCGTTTTGCTTTGATGAAATGTGCTCTTTCTTTCTTATAACGCACGTGATCGAAGGGATGACCCGTTCTTTGCCATTTTCTATACAGTTTTTGCTTCCTGAGGAAACTTGCTTTCAGTTGTGGGTTGAACCATTCTTTTGTTCTCTCAGATATTTTGATTTCTTTTGCTGCTCCTTCCAATGCTGTTTGGTATAGCTTTTTAGTGATCATTTCTAAAGCTTCGTCTACTGGCTTTTCTTGCAGGTCATTCCAGCTGTAACTAGTCAGGTGACTGAGAATGACCTCTGCATTAATATACTTCACTAAGAAAAGATACTTACTTTGCTTTGCCCAGTTCGTGTGCTTACCCTGCATGTGTTTATGGATCTTCATTTAAATTTTATGAAGTTTTGCGTTTGTCTAAGGAACTATGATACAACAGGTAAAGTTGCTGCAAACCCCTTGGCGGAAGCTGCGTTAAGTGCAAAGCACCCAATGTAGCATCCAGCTCTTTCTTGGCCTCCCTGTGTTTCGGAAGAGGCAAATTAAAATCTCCATGCTGTTACACAAATTATAATTTGCATGTAACATCGTTCTCTGAAGAGATGATTGTTTTGGCTCGGATAGTGAATTTTTGGCCCTATGGGACCACTCCCGGCCCCGTAAGTGGCCATAGGAATAAAAACAGCGTTGTAATAAAGTTGGAGCGTTTTGTGATAGCACTTTTCGGAGATCCTAATTAGGGAGTCAGTATTTTTCTCTTTTTTAATCTTGGCTTTGAGGTTATTTACGTGTGAAGTAAAATTGAGTCTGTCATCTGCTGTAATGCCCAAATAGTTCATCTCAAGGGACAGATTTGTTGTCAATTTTAACAAATCGACGAACAAGTGTAGTCCAGTTTCCTCTAAAAGATCAACATTTTCGTTTCGGTTGAGGAAATTCTCAGTTTATTCTGGGCAGGCCAGTTGGAAAGATCGGATATAACATTACTGATGGTCAGTTGCAATGCAGAGGATGACCTACCAGAAACCACGACCATCAAGTCGTCGGTCCAGGAGATTTTGTGTGTTTCGTCAAAGTATGTGATGAGCCAGCCGTCCAGAATAATCTTTCTTATGGGGGAAGGGAGGCCAGGATGGATCCTCAGAGACACCCTCCTATGACAGGTTTTAAGACACAACAGCGCTTGAATAAAACTTGGACATTGCAGTTGCTGAAGAAGTAATTCTCTATTACGAGATATAGTTGTTCAATGCAATGCAATCCTCACTCGATCGAGCGTGCTTCCCACGAAAGAGAATCAAACACGCCATCGAAATCACGAAAACAGCCAGCCCGATCTTGGCTTTAGATTTTTTGATGTGGGACATGAGATCAAGCAGTGAATCCTCACACGATTTACCTGAACGAAGCCATCCTGATGAGGAAACGTTTACCGACTCGGAGTGCAATGAAGAGTTCTAAAATTTTTCCGAGATTTCCAGGATATTGGGCAACATGCTTTATGATCTTTTGGGGCTTTGTCGTATTTTTGAATAATTCTCGGGAGGACACGTGTCAGGGAAAAGGCATTCGGAGAGGCGTTTATTGAACAACGCGAACAGCCGTTCGGGCTTTAATTCAAAAAATGTTTTGGCGAAAATGCTCTCCACTACCAAGGCGTTTATAGTTGTCTTCATTTTTGAGACTTCTTCCGTAGTAAAAGGATCCGTGTCAGCTGAAATACGTTGCATTTCTGGAACGCCTGTCACTTTGCTCCTGCACACCTACAGAGTGATCGTCAACAGGTCAAAGCGTGTCGAAAATAGCATTGATCGACTGAGTGTGTTGTTGCCGCGTTACTGTATATTACCCCACTACCACTTCTCACAAAAGATGACCCTCCACAGCTCCAAAATATCTGTGTTCCGTATCATGCCTTTCTGAACGAGGAACGCCTACGAGTGATGTTAGATTTCTTTATCATTTGTAAGATGGGCTTGCTGTTCCATTTATTTTTCTTAACTCTCATTCCACAAGATTCTAATCTGTTGTACTATTGAAACTATTCTTGAGTTTGTGGTATCATTCAGAAAGTCTCGATCAGGAATCCATTTATATTAACTAGAATTTCGTGGGTTAATTTTTAACCACGGCGTTGCGCACGAGTACGTGAGTAGAAAGTGTTTTAGTTGTCATCCCTGAGAAACAGCTGGCCGGGTGACGTTTAACACCCTCTTGGCCGGACAGATGAATCACCTTTTCTGTTTTTCTGCTAGCGTTGATCAGAGAGACGATGTCCCCGTCGGTACCCCATTAGCGAAGGGTTGTACCGAGTTCGAACCTACTTCGAAGCAATCGAGCACTATTCGGTAAAAGTCTCTTCTCCTTCGGTGGCTCGTGACTGTGCAAGAAGCATCTGCTACGCGCGCACACACACACACACACACACACACACACAACGTCGGCATTCAGCCACGAACACAGCGTTTGTTGATTGCTGGGGAGGGATGCAATGCGATAGCAATGAAACCTCCGAAAGGGGGGGGGAGTGAGAGGAGGGAGGGTCACAGTGCGGAACAAGAAGCTCTGACTCTCTCTTCGTGCGAAAAATGCATTTTGGGAAACTTCCAGCGTCTCTTGGAATTGGCAAAGGTGGGGGCCCTTTCTCAATAACTTCTGTTTATTTGCTTGTCGCGAGGCAAAGAAAACAGAGATGAGAATGACCTGCGCCAGTTTCCAGAAAGTTACGGGGAGTTGCGTTGGTGGCGCCCTCTGGCTCACTCGCAGAAAGTAACAATTCTGAGGTGGGAGCGTGTTGGCAACGTGCCAGAGAACGTGTTTCCTCGGAAGTGACCCGAAAGTGTTTCGCACCTCCGCGCGCATCTCTGCCGAGAACAAAACCGCATCGCTAAATGACGACGCGTTCTATTGATCGTCCACTGGGTTCCTCCTCCTTTTGTCTCGCGCTCTGTGACCACACTGCCTCTCTGGCGCGAACCATTCGGGGCACCGGCACGTAATTGTGGTTGCGCCGCAAGTGGGGTCGCTGACCCTCTGCCAGCCTTGACCGCACGCATCAGCCCAACCGCTACTCGCTCGGCTGTTGCCGTTAGCGACCTCTGCTGGACTCACTTGACCGCAGCCAAAAACGCAAAGCGATCCACTCGCAGAATTAGATTCGTCATCGACAAGTTCGCCTTTCACCCTTCTCCTCCCCCTCCCCCCGTTCAATTTGTAATGCCAGTAACGAATCTGATCTTTTGGTCAGGTCAACTACACAAAATAGGACCAACGGAGACTGTTGACATCGAGCGGTAGGGGACGGAGAATTTAATTACGACGAATGTTGCGTGTCGATGAGGAACTGGAAAGGTCAAAGAGGGTCGGGCTTCTCACTAAAAGCGTCCAAAGAAGGTTTAGAAGTCAGATGAACGGTGAATGTGTGTGGTGTCAGATGACGGGCCGTAGAGGGAAGATTACAGTCAGAATATGTTACAGACCATCAAGAAACTGGGAGTGTCCGAAGAGATTTCTGTGGTTAAAAAGGAAAAGGGGAGTTTCAAGAGAGGGGACTGTCACGGACTGGACTTTATTAACTGGACAGACAGCTGTAAGATGCTGGATACGAGTTTGTTTTGGGAAGAATTCCACGGATTTTTCCCGAAGGTTGCCAATGCATTTTTGTTCCGGTGGCGAAGTTTCGCAAAAGAGAGTGGACGCATTAAGGGTTTATTGGACATTTTTTTTAGAAGACGCAAGAAAAGCCTACTCCCTCGCATCCATTATAATACTGCTCCAACCCTGCTAAGATTTCTTCTCGGCCCTTAAGAAACGTACAATCAGGACAGGCTTTTTAAACTGTACGAAATAATTCATTATCGAGTTCTTCGACAGGTGCACTGCTCTGGTCACAGATCGGCCATTCCATACGGACCCAATGTGTGAGCTTTTCATTTCGCGTATTATTAAGATGGCGGCGCCCTTACACAGCCATTGAGCCAGGAGGGCGATCGGTAATACAATTAATTATTTACATTCTATTATAGATAAATGAAATTTAACAAACAATGCATTTCAACGTACGTAAATAAATACAAATTTTAAATAAAAATTAAGGACGGTTAAAAAAAAATTAAAAACAGAATTTCAGCTCGCGCGTGAACTCGTATTTTTGACCTAACTTTTTGCCTTCTGATGTAATTCGTCAAAGCAGAGAGACAGACAATTCAAAGGAATTATGGGCACTGATCCCTTCACGTCCTCATACACCTCAATCAGCCTCCATCCAAAGATGGCTTCCAAAGTACGGTTGCGTCTCTCAGAATTTTCGCGAAGTCCTTTCGGCGTCCATTCTTCGTCAAAATGCGTATTCACGGTAGGTTGTGGGTGACTGTCCAATCGAGAACGGGGTGGTTACTAAGTACAGTACAATTATTAAATGCCATTTTGTATTTGCACGTGATGTCCAGAAGACGGCGATGTCATCAGATATGAAACTAAACGTTACAAAGTTATCTACTCTTCAAGTGACAGCGATGAACTCCACTCCTGTCTCGATTCGCTCTCAGTCTGGCTCAATAAAAATAACTTGTTTCTAAAACCATTAAAATGGGAATTATGTCTCTCGAATTGTGCAGTTAAACCCTCCGTCTTCACTGATTATTATATTGGAAACTATTTCATTGCAAATACTGATTCTTTCAAGGACTTGGGTGTCCTATTTCGATCTGACCTTCATCCCTCTTCCCACGTTTATCACGCAATATCCCAGACTTCCAAACGCACTGGATTAATCAAGCGTTCTTCATCTATTTTCAAGAGTGACAAAATTATAATTCTTCTCCACAAGCAGCTTGCACTTCCCATTTTTGATTATTATTTGATCCCCACAACAGGAATGTCTTTCTCGCTTCAGACAATTCAAATTAAGTTCGTAAATTCTTATGCTTTCGGAATCGCCTTGCCCTTGACCGTCAAAACTACGGAGCCCTTACTAGTCGCATCGGAATCTTTCCTCTTCCCTCCAGAAGGCAACTCCGTGGGACTCTTTTTGTCTCCACAATCCCCAACCCTGTTATCGATTCTCCATCTCTTCTTGGACAAATTCCTTTCACTATGCCCACTTGAATTCTCGTCAAAAAGCAAATTTCTCACTGCCTGTCCGTCCCTCGTGCTCAACACTTGCTTGGAAGTCCTCTGTTCCACTTCTTAAGGTATTCAATAATCGCAACATTGATTTCACACTTAATTCGTCTACGTAGAAGAAACTTCTCTCAACTCTGCCTTTTTTAATCCCCATTTTGTATATATTTTTGATCCCAGTTTTGTTTTTATTCTCCGTAATTCTCAGAGTTCTCACCATCATCTAGGGACTGCGTGACCCGTGGGCGAGAAGTTTGTAAAATAAATAAATAAATCGGCGTAAACGAGGATGAAACACCCCGAGTAAAAGAAATCACTGCATTTATGCAAATATTAATTGGCAGTTATGCTTCTATCCAGCAAAGTCCTAGGTCTTACACCTGGGGAGCAGCAGCCCCAAAATGTCTTATGCACTTCGGTGGAGTTGAACTAAAGTCAGTAGTAGAAGAAAGGGACTTGGGAGTTACAATACAGTTACACTTGAAGTTCTCCAAGTAGGTTTGCAAGCAAGGCCCATGGTGTCCTATCGATGATTTATCGAACAATTGCTAGTAGAAATAAGGACGTTATAACCCCATTATATAAGGCTTTTGTTAGACCACACTTGGAATACTGTGTCCAAGTATGGAGACCGCACCTAAAGAAAGACATCGAGCTTCTTGAAAGGGTGCAAAGACGGGTAACTCGCCTGGTGAGATGGACAAAAGGGAGTCCTTATGAAGAAAGACTTCAAATATGTGGGTTGCACGGCTTGGAACCTTAGAGGAGACTTGATTGAAGTGTTTAAGGCTGTGAGAGGCATCAGTAAAATGAATGAGGACGAAATTTTCACAGTTATAAATGATTCTAGAACTAGGGGCCATAATTTCAAGTCACGCGGGGAGATGTTTATATTGGATTGCAGGAAGTGTTATTTTCGTTAACGAGTTATAAGTTACCTAAATAGGTGGTCGATGCTGCCAGTTTGGGGGGAATTCAAAGTTCAGCTGGCATAATTACGTACGGGAGGAGGGAAACGCATAGGTTGTCTATTTCCTTTTCTCTTATTATCTCTCTATACATTAAATATTTTTTCCTCCTAATGAAATTTATTCGAGCAAATGGGAGAACAGGGCAATTACGTCACGTATTCGAGCCTCCATAACGTTCACCGACTTCGTGCACGTACTTCACTGTATTATACGACCACTCATCGCAACATTTCATGTGCCATTGTAATGTTAGCTGATGAAGGAACACGATATAGATTATATATTTGTAAATAACTTAATATTCCGTAAATATTTTAAATATTTGTATAGTTTGAAAATAATTCAATTAAATGTTTTAGTCCTGCTCTTTCGGAGGCAACGATATTCCTCATGTATTATGGAACCCGAAGCAAAAAGGCCAGTTCCTAAGAGACCTATGTAAACGCCGATAAATAATTGCATAGTGATATTTATTCCACCTTAAGAATGACGCGTGGTAGGGGTGGGTTAGCCAATCGGAGAAGAGGGATGCTAGTTACGTGGTACCAGTGGGCGAAGCAATTAGGTCACTACAAATGCACAGGTAAATAATTGGTTAGACCATTTCCTGATTAGATATCGATCGGTGCGTTTCGACAGATGTGTCTTTTATGTAGAATAGGTTTGACTTACTCTTTTAGGTAGAAAAGCGTGCGCGAAGGATGACCAGCAAAGCGAACACGGGGCGAAGCCCCCTCGTTATTAATTAATTATTAATTTTATTATTATTTTTATTTTACCCCTGTTTTTTCGCTAGTGGAGCGTAAGCATTTTAGACTTCCTTGCACCCAAAGCAGAGCACCCATCACAGTTACTTAGGCAGAGGAATGCCAGAAGTTCATCAAACACTAACAGGGAGCTCTTTGGGTTTGTGGGAACTGAGAGAAAAATGGAAGAGAAATTGTTGTTGAAGTTAAAGAAAAGAAAGGCACCTGAGGTGGATGGCATCGATCCAGTCATATTAAAGGAAGCGGCAAAGGAAGTAAGCAAACTTTTAGCCATAATTATGAGAGCTTCCTTGGACTCGGAGGAAGTCCCCATGCACTGCAGATGTGTGTGCCCGATTCACAAAAGGGGATCAAAGGGCGACGAGAGTAATTACAGACTGGTGTCTGTTCCGGGGAAAATAACGGAGTCACTGGTTGAAGGAAGCATTTCAGGATCATCTATAGACAAAGCTGCAGTTATAGTTCACACATCAATGATATTGATGAAGGTATATCAGAGTTAATGTCCAAGTTTGCAGACTATACCAAAGTTGGCAGGGTTGAGTCATAATATATGGGTATCGGTAACCCCGCAGAAATGTACCAATTGTGTGGTACTACACTGACAGTGGTAGAGAATGAAAAAACCTGGGGGTAATTGTGCAGTGAGATATAAAGTTTTCTGAGCAGACTAGACAGGCTGCCAGAGCAGGTCAATGGGTCTTGTCAGTGATATATAGGAATTTTGCTAGCAGGGACAAGGAGGTGGTTATTCCTTTGCACAGTACCTTCAGCACTGCGTACAGGTCTGGAATCCTCATTTTAGGAAGGATGTATAGGAGTTGCCAGAACGAATAGAGAGAAGGGAAGCTGTGATCTCGCCAAATAAGCTCTGCAAATTGCAACGCGGTGGTCTGATTGAGAGGTTTAAGGCTTGGATTGATCAAGAATGGATTGATCAAGCTCAGGGCTGATAGCATTGTCCTTCTTGCTGGGACTACACTCTTGAAGGGATACAAATTCAAATTGAGGAAGGATGGGATGCACGGACTTGTGGAAGTTTGCATTCATTGAGCGGATGTTTCATTTCTGGAGTATCTGTTGTTGTGGATGAAATAAACAAATGAATCGCTTGAATAAATTGAAGAAAGAAAAAAGAGAGCGGTTGCAGAGGTGTTGCCGGCGGTTTTTCTTTTCTTTCTTTCTTTTTTTTTTAAAACTCAATGTAATAACGTGTAATCGCCTTGAATATTTATTATGGACACCCCTCTAGCCGAACCAGGCTGTTCCGGGGGTGCCCACTAATGTGGAAATAAAAAGATCTTAATAATAATTGTAAAAGGGGGTTTGTCCCCTGCTCGCTGCGCTCTTTTGATAAACTAAAACAAAATACAGAAACTGTCGGAACTGTGTGAGTCTCTTCGTCAGCTGTAACTTCACATGCGAAAATGAAGAATGACACCGCGTGGTCATGCTAAACAAACAAAGCGCGTGCATGAAGTTTATCTAACACGATCACCTTAAACAGAAGCTTTTTTTTTTACCACACTAAAACAAAGCTTCTGTTACTTATTATTTTTTTTTTTTTTTGTTGCGTATTCCCACGTGACCCGCATCCGTCTTCTCCCATTGGCTATGAATTAGGAGGAAAACTTTTTTAATAAAAGTAAGGAATGAGAGGAGAAAAATGATACTGAAACTGATTCCATCCCTGAAAAGATCCCTTTTTTCAACTGCACCTGCGGCACGATGGAAAGCAGTTGAACAGCGGATGTACGGAGTAGCAGTGGGTTGGCGGATGAAGTTTATCTGTTCGGCGGTGGTGTCGTCCCACCTTTCATAGTCCCCTCTTTATTTGCTTTCCCCTTCCCTCCCCCTCCCCTGCCCTCCGTTTAGTGAGGCACACGCGGCAAACAGATGTGTTTGCGTTGATCCGAGTGTTGACACCGCGGTCGTATTACGAGCTAATTAGCCGCGGAGTGAACGACATCGTGACGGCGCACAAACGGACAACCACCTGTGAAGTGACTCGGGTCACGGGGTTGGCGCTTCAAACGGGGAAGCTCCTTAAGCCCCGCTGGGAGAACGGCGTGCAGCTGCCGAGCTGACAGGTGAGAGCGAGACGTCAAGGACCGCTTATCTGCACCCACCTGTGACCCGCACAACCCAGCTGCGCACCTCTGGGGGCACCAACGGGTGCTCGGATTTCTCCGAGTTCGGCGAGCGTTGTGGCATTCTGTGCGGGTCCCTCAGTTGGACAGGGGCTCTCTTGTTACCATTTCTCCTGGGGGACGGAATTAGCAACCCCCTTGCGAAACTTGTGAAGTGCCGTAACGGGAGGTTCCTCTCGAGAGTGACTTTAGATTGAAGCGCCCTCTGCCTGTAATTGGAGCAGTCTCTGCGTACGAGTGAACAATGTGAAGGGGGGGGTGAACTGCGGGTGAGCGCGTTCTGTTTTCATGGAAGCGATTGTGCTCTGCCAAAGACGATGTTTTCTGGAAAGGCGGCTTGAATCACCGCGATCCCCGAAACTGCCTCCCTCTCCGCCCTTCCCCCATCCCCGGTAATGGGTCTTTAATGAGCCCCGAGGATGCTTTCCACTGCAACTTGCACGCTCGCAGCAGCGGCTTCGCTTCAAAATGTTGCCAAAAGTAAAACGTTTCCGGGAAGATGCAGATTGGGTGACACGACCTCGCGGCGCTGGGAATCATCGACACCCCGCGTGCGGATCACTCGCTACAAAGAGGAACTCGAAGATGCAGCCGGTGTGCAACGGACGCTGGAACACGTAAGTACTCTCGATCCGCGTGCTCCGGGGTGCTTCCTCGGCGCTTTTCGCGCATCCGTAGCGTTTAGCGATCACGTGACACGACGGGTCATGAGCGGCACGCGGCCTGTCACTGGTGCGTCTGCGGCACAACATTCCACGCAGGCAGTAAAATGTCAGAAGTGATGGGACGCAGCCGCGAGGTTAACTACTTTTAAAGGTCACCAACAAGTGCCGCCGGCCCCCCTGCTGCAGATTTTTCCTTTTTCCGTTTCTGTAGACGAAAAGCAATTTTGGCAGAAGAAGAACCACGAGGTATTTTTTTTTTATTGCTTTTGCGACCGAACTGTGGCAACCCTGTGCTGTGTGGAGACACCTTACTGATAATAAATAAGATAAATAAATAAGATCTTTATTGTACAGTTCACCGGTACACGCAGGTACCACGACCCTACAATACCCTTCACGGCACCATGCCAGGGGTTAACAAACCGCAGAGATAATAAAGGAATTGTAAAGATTAATTATAAGCAAATTATATTAAAAAAAAAAAATACTCATCGCAGATAACATTGACGTGAAAGGAAAACTAATACAAAATAACAAAAATAACAAATTGTGATAACAAAAGCTTTTCCTCAAGTCCAGTTTTCTGAGAGTTTCTTTCCCAGCCATAACGTTCTGAGATCAGTTGGTAGTTCTGGAGACCACGTGCAGATCTAGGATGATCCGTCTGTACTTTGTATCATCTATGATTTTAAATAAGTCAGCATCCAGGGATTGAACCAGGTGGAGCTTCTGATAAGGCAGGAACCGATCTTTCAAATGTAGTCTCGAAGGAAGAGCAAGAAACTTGGGAGTGGAGCGGAGACCTGGTTGGGGAATTCGCCAGCACACGGTGTCCCAAACGTTGGGTGCTGAGACTCTCCCGGCAATCATTTTTACGGTGAAGATGAGTCTTCTCTCGTGCATTAATGCTGAAAACCTGGTTAAATTCAGCGCGTTCGCCATCGGTGTTGTCGCTGCTGTGGTGGGAGATGACACTTCCAGGTTGCCCACTTCAGGAGCCAGTACTCAGCGGCTTTTAATGGTTTAATTGTGGTGTCTGCAGCTGAGCCCCACAACTCTACTCCATACAGTACACTTCCAAAAATCATCATCCTGATATACATTTTTATCAGGTTTCTGTTGTGAATGTGTAGCAAGTGCTGCTTGGCAACCCACCGTTTCTTGTTGAATTTAGCACAGAGTTCTTCTATATGGTGATGGAATCGTAATTTTCTGTCGAAGATTACACCCAGATCTCTTTGCTTTTCAACGCAGGGGATCGGGACTCCGTCAATCGCAGGCTGAATTATGGTTGGTATGGGTTTAAGAGAGAATACCATGATGGCAGATTTCTCAGGGTTCACTTGCAGGTCAAAATTCTTGAGGTACTGCTGTACTTCTGATAAGGTCTTGTTGATGGTTACTGTGGCGTTTTTGGCTTCATCGGTCAAATTTATTTTTGTGAAGATCTTTAAATCATCTGCATATGATATCATATCTGTTCTATTGTGTATTAGTGGGTAGATGATAGCAGTGAAAAGAATTCCGGACAGGACTCCTCCTTGTAGAACGCCTGCATGTATTTGTCTAGTATACCTTTGATTTCCTATGTACATTTGGATGATTCTATTCTGAAGAAGGGATGTCAGAAACTTCAATACTGGCCTGTGATGTGATAGTAATTTCGAAGGAGTTTGAGCAAGGCTGGGATGTGAACACTATCGAACGCAGCTTGTAGATCAAGATATGTGATTGCCATTTCTTCTTTCTCCTCAAATGATCCAAGGATTGCATTAGTAGTCATAATCAGGTTACTAACTGTTGATCTGTTTTGCAACGAATAATGAATTTGCTGGGGCCTGTGCGGGAAAATGTGTGTGGTAAGTGTTTTCAGTACTGTTTTTTCAAGTAAATTCAATAGACACGAGCAACGAGAGATGGGTCTAAAGTGCCTGGCTTCAGATGGCTGGGAAACTTTTGGGAGTGGCCTAACAGAATATAAATTCCATATTGGAGGGAAAAATTCTCCTTTTAATATGCTGTTGAAAATTATTAGGAGGGATCACTTAGAAATGGGCTCAAACATTTAATGATAAATTGTGGTACTTTGTCGATTCCCGCTGTACCAGTTGCAGGCAACTTATTAATCGCAGATAAAAGGTCTTGTCTTGTTAATTCAATGGTTTCAAGTGCATGTCTGGGCACATCATCAGACATGGGAATATCACTGGGCTCATGTTGGTTTTGCTGAACTCGTGCAATAAAGTCCATCCACCTTTCAGGATCAAACTGTGGAGGGAGTTCACAGTATTTCTGTCGGTATGATGGACAGCCCACATTGAAACCAGAAGTGTGGTTTCAATGTGATGTTTTATAGCTTGAGACTTGAGGCGGTTAAAGCTTGCTCGTCCTTTGGAGTACGCAATTCGGTCGGGAGCTAGTCCTGTCATTTTCCACTGTTTTTACAGTTCCTGTTTAAGCTTAAAAGTGTTGCTCAGCTCAGGAGTCCACCATCCTCTCGTACGTTCAGAGATCCTTATTTTCTTTGAGGCTGCATAATTAGAAATTGTGATGAGCCAGCGAGTTAAAAGGTCTAAGGCAAGTTGATTATCACATTGCTCAAGTGCATTCCAAGGAAATGCAGTGGCTGCTTCTAGACATTTAGTAATGTTGAGTAATTTTGGGCTCGTTATTATCTTGGTGTGGACCTGAGTCGAGACGTTGTAATTTGGAGTCGGAAAATATAAGTTAATTAAAATTGGCATGTGATCAGATTGAAAAGCTATTTCTGTTGTAGAATCAAGTTCACAATTGCTCGATGATAGCACAAGATCAAGATGGTGATCACCTCTGGTCGGGAGATTATTAATCAGATGGATTCCTAATGGGTGAAGGTTATTTAGCAATCTGGACTGAAGATGAACAAGTTGAGGGGAAAAGTTAAAGTCTCCACAGATAACATGCCTTGCTGAGTGATGGAGCCCATGAATGAGCCAATTAGTTATCTCGTCGACGGTTTCAGCATCGGGTCCTGGAGGGGTGTATATAACTGCAAAATCAATGCGAGCAGATTTAAATTCGCATGACGCAATTAGCCCTTCGAACTTAGTGGACTGACTTTTATAATTCTTAGTAACAAGTATGTGCGGTGTTTTGTAGAAGAGTCCCACTCCACCTCCCCTTTTGTCTTGTCGGGAGCAGAGAATCACATTATATCCAGCCGACACTGCATATGGAAAATGCTCCTCATTTCGGCCAAGCCAGGTTTCTGTTAAGCAGAGCACATCAAACTTGTGCAAAAGTAGAAGTTCTTCTACAGTTTCAAGCTTGTTACGGATGCTACGGGCATTCTGATAGAATATAGAGATGCTATTATGTCTGGGGATATTCCTTAGTACCCTCTGCGGTCTTTTTCTCTCTTTTTTTAAGGTGTTTCTTTCAGATATCCTAACAGGAATTATTGTGAATTGGCTTCCATTCATGATTTCGGTAGTGAGTCAGCTAGTGGGGTTTACTGGACCCTGAATGTGATCGTGTCTTGATTGGCTGTGCCTCTGAAGTCTGGTGGGGGTGAAGATTGAAAGTAGGACCTGATGAGGAGCCCTTGAGGCCAAGTGGATGGCTGACACAGGATTTTATATTGGGTACTGTTGCAGTCTAATCTGAAAGATGAATAAGAAGGCCATTTTGTGGGTAGTTGGTATACATCAACGGATATATTCAAATTATCACTTATGCCATTTTTAACTTGCTCAGAGGTTGTGTGTGGAGCCTATCGTGAGATGAATAGGCTTTTGCGAGTGGGTTGTTGGTCGACGTGTGCTACGTTGCCACTAGTCTTGAGCCAAGTAGTTGTGGCTGTCCCAGTTATATATGATCTTCTCGATCCCTTGTTTCTTCGTGTCTCAGGTACCATCCTTGCCGTTTGGCGCTTTTCCTGCGTTGTGTTTCCTTTGGTGTGTTGGGATGGCTGCGTTGAGAAACTGCCACTTGACGCCAGATGGCAGAAAAACTGTCACTACCATCCCCGGCATGCCCAGCAGACCCGTGGAATTACTGAAATGTACCGCGGGGGAGAGGGAAAAGGTGAAGGAGAAAGAGGTGCTGAAAGAAGGACGAGTCCACCAGAGGGAGTAAGAGGAGGCGACTGCACCCTAGGGAAATAAAATACACAGGAGAAGAAAATGGAAGCCACCCCCACCCAAAGAGGGAACAAAGTGGAAGTTATGGAATTACAGTGTGCCATGGCGTTAAGCGATTGGCCTCTGCTAAACCTCCCTACTTGGTGTTACCATCTCATCCCACAAAACACTCCATTTTAATGGCGCCTGCATTATCTGTGGCTCCCAGCAGCTCGACTGCACCCTAGGGAAATAAAATACCAGCTTTTGGGGTAGATACCGCACCCACAGGTGTCAGCGCATGGGGACCCCACGCCACTTAATTGGTGGCAGCTGAGCCCAGCCCAGAAGACAGAATCCTTCTACCCCCCCTCCCCACTTCAAAATTGGTTGTGGACTTGCGTTTTCTTTTTCAAGAAACAGCTTCTTTCCTTCTTAGGTCTGAACGAAGTTAAGATTTCGGCCATTTTTGGTGGGCCTTCTGCTTCCTGTTGTGTCCTGCTATTTCCGTGCAGGGCCCCAAGTGAAACCCCACGTTGTCGGTGCACACCGCTAGGAGGTAGCCAAGCTGCCCATTACTCTCTGGCTCGTTCCCGCAAGGGTCGCCTGAGCTTCCTTGACAGAGGAAAAAAACAAAAAAAAAAAAAAAAAATACAGTTGGTGCTACAGAGTGTACGCAAGAGGGGGTAGCTAGATATATGGTGGATGTAGAGGAAAGTGAAGTGAGCTCCAAAAGAGAAACACCGTATCGGTAGTACACACAGCAAGAGAGTTGCGTACCATTGGCGATTCATATAGCCTGATCCTATCAGGCTGATAGCCACAGGTCAGCATGTTCCTACCCTAGGCGGAGATGTAGTCAAGTACAGTAGATCATTCTAGAAAAAGATGTATTTAAATAAATAAATTTTCTGTTTATACTCCGGGACGACCAAACGGTCACAGGAGTTCCAAGACAGACAGAATACAAGAAACAGCACCGTATTCAGCAGTCACGGGCTAGAACCCCGGTCACTCGAGGCACGTGTACTTATGCACCCACGCGCCTGACCACTAGGCTACGGCGGCGTATCCATTCATATCTAGCCCACTAAGGTCCACGTTACGTTTTAGCTCCGGCACAAAGACAAAAGTGATAAATTGGGTTTCTCACCCAGATTATTTAGATATATTTTAGAAAACGACAGAATTTTCTTGGGATTCTCAGCCCATAAATACAGGAAATTTACAAAAAAGTGACAAAATGCTTCCGTTTCTTTGGCCACCTCACGCTGTTTTGCGCGCACAAGACTGAATCTTGAGGTCATTGTGCTGCTGGGGGACATATATACTCAGATTGCCCCCATAAAGAACAACCCCGGAGATGTATAAACTGTAAGAGGAGGAACAGGGACAATGCACATTCTGTAAGGGATCCACTCTGCCCAGAATATCAGAAGGCAGCTGAACTTGCAAGACTGAAAATTGCTAATGAATAATACACAAATAAACCATCTAAATTACAATAGATCTACCAACAAATACTTCCTAAAAATAATGCAGGTGAACGCGCAACGTTCACGTTGCGTTGCAGATGAACTAAGAGCTTCATGTTTGCAGGATAAAGTAGACATTTTGGCTATTCAGGAGCCCTACTCGATGTATAGACAAACGGATAAGTTATATCACGTTGTTGGATACCCGTTAGTATCGAGAGTCGTTGCAGGTGAATCCAAGCAGCCAAAAACTGCCATCGTTGTATTTAATGGAGCTCTAGCTGTAACAGGCACATCTCGTTTTTGTACATCCTTTTCTATCTGCATCCACAGTTCTACCCAATTTTTAGACTTCTACATGGTTTCTTTATATTGCGCTCCAATATGATAATATTGAGGTACCAATGCATCTTTTGGAAGAAATTCTAAGCACTTTTCCTAATGCAAATATATTGGTTTCAACTGACTCCAATGCAAAATCTCAACTTTGGTTTAGCGAACGCAACGACGCTAGAGGTTCTGTGTTTGAAGAATTTATATTGACTAACCATTGGAATGTGCATAATCTTCCCAACATGCCAACAACCTTTTGGAACATTCACGGACGGTTTAACATAGACACGCTTGTCGCAGCATGTAAAAAACTGGATGGTCTGCCCGGATGTATGCAATAGCGATCACTTTTGATTTAGTATTAAATGTTAGGGAGGGAGGTTCTTCAGGTCACCTTCAGGATTTAAATCGCTTTTCTATCAGAACCACGAACTGGACCAAATTTAAGCAAGTCTTGCAACAAGAATTTTCAGATGATAAAATTGCACAATTGGACAGTTTATCTGCAGTAGAATATGCTTACTTTGTGCAAAACACTCTTTACAGAGCTTTGACTGAATCCAATAAAAGGAAAGTTAGGAGACCTGGCTCCACCCCATGGTGGAATCCCCAGTTATCTGTTTTGAGAAGACGGGTTATAGATGCAAGGAAGAATTTCCAGAGGCAGGGATACTTAACAGAAACAGACGTTAGCCGACTAAAAGAAGTCTATTGTCAATTACGTAAGGAATATTTCGAAGCTATTGCGGAAGCCAAAAGATCCTCATGGCAGAAACTAGTGTCCCAGACAGGAAATTCTGACCCATGGGGATTAATATACAAAATTTGTCGTGACAAACTTGTAACTCCTGATATATTATTATTATTATTATTATTATTAAAATCAGTTTATTTCCCAAAAAACCTTGGGTCACTCCGGGACGGCTCTGTGCCAGAAGGGTGTGAATATTTACAGATTAAGGTGCGAGGAACACAATGTTCTGTTTACTGTAAACAGTTGTGTTTACTCTAAGGGAAATCTGACTACTGATTAGCTCTCCACGGTTGCAGCTATTATAGAGAGACTTTCCCTGATGATCACCCAGAGCAAGACACCACCGAACAAGTTCAGATAAGGTTCGTTAAGGGATCTTACAAGGGATCAAATGACACGGAACTATTTAGTCTAGATGAACTTGCACTTGCAATTTCTAAAATCAATCTGTCAAAATGTGCTGGAATGGACTTAGTTGAAAATGCTGCAATCAAAAGATTTTACCGATTTTGAAAGGGAACGGCTTTAGTCGTAGGAAGAGTCATCGTGCAAGCCACGAGATGCTCTTGAAGAGCAAAGGCGACTATATGTATATATATTTTTTTTTTTTTTTTCAGTAATTCTCACAATTAATTTTTATAACTTCAGTCGATGAATTTATTCAAAAGGTGACACTGATTTCGTACGTTTTTAAATATTCGCTTCTATTTCAAAATTTAAAATCCCTTCGTTAGCGTTAAACCGCCGCATAATCTTCAGCATTCTTCGAACGCGTTAACCGTTAAAAGTTTTATTTTGTAGATAGTTAGGAAAGGTGAATTCTCGGATCCGATATTTGAAGTGTTCCTTTTCTGCATTGGCAGCAGAGTGTTCCTCCTTGTGAAGAGCGCTTGCGCAAACTCGTAGTGGTGTGATGTATAAGCGTTCATTTCCTTGAAGGGTGTCTGTTTACATGTAAAATGGATGCCTTGGGGTGGGGGGGGTCTGATACATACCTGTCTACGCCATAACGTTGACAGCTAATACCAGATGATACCGGCCTTCTATTTCACTACGTACACAGTGGGGTTGTCTATGATTCCCACGAATGTTAGTTTATGGTTTATTGATCCATTTCCAGTAATAAGTTAGATGGGATAAGTATCGTGCAATGCAAACCAATTTGGAGACTTGGGAAACGCAGCATTTACATCTGGTTTAAATTTCTTAGTGAGCCCTTATCCTTAGCAGCCCATCCATCGTTCTTCTTGTCAGGGCTCAAGAAGAACGGTGGCCATTTGTTTCTTTTCCTCTTTGGTTTCGTTCAAGTTATTGATGGAGTGTCCGTGGATAGTTGCTCTTTTTGTTGTTATGGTTGGGGTTTAGGAGCAGTAGCGACCGAGGTCATATTGCTCCATGTCTACTGTCTGTAAATTGAGTGTGTTCAATCTTCGAATTTCTCTTCTTGTGGACGAAAATACAGAAGTTCCGAGAGGAAAAACTATGCTACCCTCGACTAACTCCACGTTGTAAAAACCACCTATAAAAATTCCTCGTGTCTTTGACCGCATTCGAATTCAGATTATGTTGTGTTATTTGGTTTTTAGGAGCATTAGCAACTAATTGCATATTGCTCCGGGGATATGCGGTGGTCATTCCCTGACCTTTCCTCACCCTCCGTATTTGGTGGTCAAGGGCTCGAACCCCGATTTAATCAAGAAGCGTCTGCTACGCACTGCTGCTCCTGTCCACCTGGCCGAACTCAGCTTTTTTCCTCCCTGTGTGGGGAGGACGGCGATCTTACTGACTCTGCTTTCCACGAGGGCGGATAGTTGCTGGTATGCCCCTTGATAGAAAGCAGTAGTAGTAGTGGTAATGAAGACATGTGAAGAAAGAAACCAAGCGTATGAGCTTATGTATCATCAGCCAAAAAAAAAAAAAAAACACAACAATTTCATACATCCATTTCGTCTGAAAGTTTGTCCAGTTCCTCTTTAAAATATATTTAAGCTGTCAACATACACAATGACAGATGAACGTCTGTTACAGCAATCAATTACCCTCTGGCTAAAAAAGGCAAATTTCCGCACAGCTGTCTTTTCCCACTTTGAATCTGGTTCGTAATCAGAGCAAAATCAAAAATCCCATCAACATTGAGCTTATCAAAACCATTGAAAACCAAATAGATCACCTGGCAGGTGCCTGGTTACCAGCCGCTGCAATTTGCAGAAATGAAAGCCTCTTCGTAATAGAGTCCCTTCGTTCCACTCACTAAACTCGTTGCCCTTCTCTGTACTCGTTCTAGCAACTCTACATCCTTCCTAAAATGAGGCGTCTAGACCTGTATACGGAACTGAAGGTGTAACCTGACCATTGCCTTATACATGAGGATAATCACCTCCTTATCCCTGCTAATAAACATTCATATATGTCATTAACAATACCTAACAATCTGCTCGGTCAGGCTGTCTGCATTGCTCAGAAAACTTCATATCTGTGCCTGCACAATTATTCTTTTTCATTTTCTACAACCGAATTGGTACATTTCTGAGGGGTTACTTTTACCGATATGCAGTACTTTATATTCGTCGATATTAAACTTGAGTTGTCACTTTTCAGCCGATCTGCCCAACACTTCCAGATCTTATTACAGTAGCATACTGTTATTACTATTCATTAACAACCCTGGCAACCTTTGTATCATCTACAAACTTGGACATTAAGCCCGATATACCATCATCAATATCATTGATAAATATACAAAACAACAGTGGACCCAACACCGAACCCTGAGGGACTCCACTAATAACATTAGTCCACGAAGAGCAGCGTCCATTGATTATCACTGTCTGTCTTCTCCCACTAACCCATCCCTTTATCCATAGCAGCAATTTGCCTCCAGTGCCACACTGCTCCAATTTGTGCAGTAGTCTTCCATGGGCAACAGTATCGACAGCCTTTCTAAAATCCAAATATACGATATCAAAATTATTCTTTGCAACCAGTTCCTTTGTTACCACGCCATAGGATCTAATGAAATTGGTCAGCCAACACTTCTCCGTGTCCAAACTATAACTGCAGTCTTGTTTAGAGGATTCGGCAGTACTTCTTTAATCAGCGACTCCATTATTTTCCCCGGAACAGAAGTTGAACTAACTGGACTGTAATTACTCGTGTCATCATTAGATCCCTCCTCCCTCTTTGTGAATTGGAGATACATTTGCACATCTGTCGTCCGTGGGTACCTACCCTGAATCCATGGACGCTGTCCTATTTATGGCTAAGGGTTTGCTGCCTCATTTAATATAACTGAATAGATCTCATTCAGGGTGTTTTTCTATGTTTAATTTCAACAATTTCTCCTCCACTTTCCTCTGTTATTACAAAATAATTTAGCTCTCTGCTAGAGTTTTATAAACTTCTAGTCTCCATTTTCCTACAGAATTACTCATGTGTGAATGTAGATGCAAATACTCATTCAGTTTGGCAGCTACCCGAGGACAATGAACAGGGAACCATCGATATGAAGTGGACCAATCAGATTCATCCCCTTCCTTCTACAGTTGACATAAGTAAAGAACGCTTTGCTGTTTTTCTTAGCATCCTTTGCCAAAGATTTCTCGTAATCTGCCTTCGCCTGCCTAACCTCCTTTGTGACTTGATTACAGAATAGTTTATACCTGCCATAGGCTTCGGTGTCATTATTATTTTTAGGCCTAAACCTCGAACAGTATTTCTTAATTGGAACTAAAAGCCTAGTACCCTCCAAGATTAGGTCCCTGAAGGCTTCCATTTAGAATTCAACGTTGGTAACATCATCAGTTGATCCCACTGTACAGAATTTAAAAATTGTCTGAGACCTCTGTAGTCACTTTACGAAAGTAATAGCCCTTCCCTTGATGGTAATTACATTTTTAAGTAGTTCCCATATCAGTGCATTGTGATCAGTGTCACCCAGTGGTTCCTTAATCCGTAAATTCTTAATGAATGAATAATCACCGCTGATAATCAGATCAAGAGTATTCCTCCCTCTGGTTGCCTCCCGAAACATGCTGCTGTAAAAAGCAATCATTCAATAACTCGAGAAAAGGTTCGCTGGTGTGCGAGTGACCAACCCACAAATTCCAGTCCATATCTGGAAAGTTAAAATCGCCCATTAGAAAAGACATTCTGATTACTTCATAATTCTTCGTTGTTCCCATCAGATTCGTTATACTCATCGGATTCATTATTCGGCCTATCACACAGTCCCATTCTCGTTTTTGCTGTAGTCGCAGTAATGGAGGCCCTGGCGAATCACCTCCAGCAGAAGAACACCGCAAAACCCTGAAGGGTCGGAGTACTAACCATGCTTCCAGCCGTGCTGATAGTAAGAAGGATGGTGCGCAGAATGGTTTCCAGTTTCGGTTGGCTGTTGTGGAGAGTTTCCTTTCTAAACCAGCCCCCAGATGCGCACTTTATTAAGGGGAAGGAAGATAGGCTTATACAGAAATTATTACTATTTCTCAATTCCCTGTAGTTTTAACAGCGAAACCATCTTTTGATGATTTGGCCTTGGATTTTGACGGTGGTAAGTAAAGTGTAAAGTGTATTCGTGTCAAACGGCACCAGGGGTTTTCCCCCATCTCCGCGTAGTATACATTGTCATGTGAAACAGAACACTGTTGAGGCCAGAGATTTAAAAGTGTGTGGATATTGTACATGTGTACTGTCGTGTACCGTTGTTCATCTGGTCATTTAGCCGCTGGACCCCTACTGAGGCCCAACGTTGCCCACACTTGGCCCCGTGGAGGCAGACCAGGTACACCAGTTTTACAATTATTTACTCTGGCAGGCCCTGCCACCTAATTTCCTGAGATTTCAGTGGCTAGGACCTATGTAAAAAAAAAAAAAAAAAAAATGGGGTAGACGCTAGAGGTTTAGGTAAGGCCGAGATAGGTTTTAAATGAAGGTTAGGTTAATTTTTTACATTGAAATTTAGCAGCATGCAGTGGGACATTCACGGTCGGTAAAGGTAGAGTGGGGGAAGACTGAAGATTGGGGGGAACAGGTAGAAGTATGGGAACGAAAGAGAAGGCGATCCCAGGAGTGTCAGTGGAGCAAGCCCCACCAGGGAGGAAAGGGGGGGACAGGGGAGGGGATGAGACAGAGGCCTATCTCTTCCCCTTCCCTGCCTAGGGATGGGGTTTTAAAAGTGAACTGGGCAAAGGTGCCCAGTTTAGAACGCCAGGCGGCGTGCTGAAGCAGAGCTGCTGTGGTCATGTGGTCCAGTCATTGCGTCGCACATGGGAGAAAGAGTCCCGTCCAGAGAGAGATCATTGTCTAGTAGGAGTCCGCATATATGGTGTCGGATCGTCTATCATTTGCAATGGATGTTCAATCCTAGGAGACAGGGAGAGTGAGGTCCCACCATAACGGCCATAGTCTGGTTCAGTTTGGATGCTCATCTGCAGGGAGCCCTGGGCTAATGGCGTGCATTATTGATTGCAATTTGTGTTCTCCTTCTTGCAAATAAGTCTTGTGCAAATTTGGCGAGCGCACTATATTCATCGAAGCTGTCCAGGAGATGGTGTTCCCGGTCCTGAGGTAAGTAAGTTAGTCTGGTGATTAAGATTCCGCGTAGGTCGTCGTACAGTGGACATTGGTGCATCAAATGTTGCCAGCTCTCGCGTTCCCCACATGGACAATGTGGGTCCTCCACAAGCCGAAAGGCTGCAAGTTTTTCATTGAAAGGGCCGTGACCCGTCAGGAGGTAAGTGGAGTGCAGTCCTGGGTGGAGCCAAGGCGGTGATTTAGGGTACACTTTGTGTATTTCCGGAAAAAATTTCCTTGTCACTTCTCCTTTGGTACTGTTTGTCCAGCGGGTTTGCCACTCTTGCTTTAGATGCCCTAGTAATCGGGTTTTTTCTGTCTTTCTGTCATTTGTAAGTTCGATGGTGTACCCCATGAATGTGACGGGCATCCCTTTAGATAGGTAGTATGACAGGCCACACCTGACAATCTCCAGGTCCAGCGGGAGAACCCCCGCCAGCACCTGGAGCGCATGCGTACTGACAGTCCTGCATGCGCGGGTTATTGTTAGAAGGATTGATCTCTGGATTGAATCAAGAATTCTTTTATTTACGGCCATGGCTGTCTTGTGGAACCAGATTGGAGCAGCATATGAGATTGCTGGTATAAATGTAGCCTTATAGTAGAGAGAGAGTGTTCGCTTTTTCAGGCCCCAGTCACGCCTTGTAACACGGGCTACCAGTGCAGAGTAGTTTCTAATTTTTATTCTTAGTTGCTTGAGATGAGGTTGGAAGGAGAGATTGTTGTCAAGGATGACACCTAGATATTTCATTTGGGTGGTAAACTTTATCGTTTTTCCTTTTATTTTAATTTGCGGGGGTCTTCTGATATTTAATGATCCTTTGAGAAGGATCGACGTTGTTTTTGTCGGTTCAATTTGTAGGAAGTTTTCTTCCGCCCATTGTTGTAGGATCTCTAGGGCATGGTTTGCCTGTATCTCCAGTTGGGCCCTGGAGTCTGCAGCCACCATCAGTGCAAGGTCATCTGCGAAGGCTTGACACTTTACTTCCCCCAAGTTGGTGTCAAGGAAGTCGTCGAAGACTATATTCCAAAGCAGGGGACCAAGAACGGACCCCTGCGGGCATCCTCTATGGATATTTCTTGTTATCCTTTGGAAGGGCGCTATGACTTCAATTCTTCTTTGGGACAGGTAAGCTTTGATAGTATTGTAAAGGTTTATGGGCGTATGAGCTTTGCGGAGTCTGCCAAGGACGCTTGGCCACCAGAGAGAGTCAAACGCCCTAGCAAAATCCACAGCGATCACCAGGAAATATTTACTTTGGCATGAATTGGCAGTATTTATAAGGTTCCTGATGGCTTCGATTGTTGACAGTCCCGGCCTGAAGCCATATTGGTTTGCTGCCTCTAGGTTTGCTATGGAGTAATACTGTTGAATCCGCTTGTATAAAAGTCTTTCATAGAGCTTGCTCAAGACAGACAGCAAAGCAATGGGCCGATAGGAGGTCGGAAGAGTTGGGTTTCTGTTAGGATTTTTTAGGATTAATTTTGTATTGGCAATTTTCCAGTCCTTGGGGAAGTACCCCTGTTTCAGACAACAGTTATAGAGTCGAAGTAGGAGTCCTGGTGTTAAATCCACAACACGCTTAATGATTTCCGGTTCAAGCATATCCTTGCCCGGGCATTTTCTAGTTTTTATCTGCGCAGCAGCGCTCTGAAGCTCTTCCTGTGTGAACGGCTGTTCCTGGTTGTCAGTGGCGTAGTCATCGTTTTCTTTACAAAGCCTGCATTGTGCTTGGGACTGCGGGTAAACCTGCTCCTTGAAGATCGAGTTGAGGATGTTTTCAATCGACTGCTCCCACGATGTTGTAAGCAGTCCCTGCGGTGTTCTGGTAGTAGTAAGGATTTCCCCCCTGGGGAGTTTGTTGGTGGTAACTTTATATACCACCCCCCATGGATCTGTGTTTCCCATGTTGGAGACGAGTTGCTCCCAGGAGTTTCGTTTGCTTCTTCTGATCGAGTCCGTATACAAGTTTCTGGCAGCCTTGTAGCGCTGTCTCATGACTTCTACTTCAGCTTCTGGCCAAGAGCGCCGGGCTCTTTGAAATTCTTTCCTGCGCATGATGACCTCCTTCCGCAGTGACTGCAGATCCCGATTCCACCAAGGCACTGCCCCTGGGGATGGAATTTTCTTCTTAATTGCTATCTTGCTGACTTTGGTGATGAGTTCCGTAATCTTTCGTTGAAGGAGGTCCGGATCCTCTTCCAGCATCAGGTCCTGCTCTCCAGCATTTACTGCTGTGAGGAGCTTCTCAGCAAACAGATTCCAGTCTGCCTTGTTTATTGCATATCGGTTGGCCAGTTGTCTTGGGATCTGAGTTCTGGTTAGTGTCCTAGAGATTTTCAGCGTGATGACACGGTGATCGGAGGTTGTCCAGGAGTTTTCTACCCTCCAGTCAGAGACGTGGGCGGCCGTGTTGGTGGACGCAAGTGAGATATCAATTGTTGCTTCCCACAGTGTATTGCAAAAGGTGGGGAGTTGGTGCGGCTGGTTGAGTATGGCTAGGGGTGACCCCGCAAGGAAGTTTTCCAAGAGCTGGCCATTATTTGTTCCTCTTCTATCTTCGGTTGCACTATGCCAGGCAGGCGAGCGGCAATTGACATCTGCTCCGACGATGATTTTCTGGTTTGGAAGGACATCCAAGAGGTGTTGAAGGTAGTTTATGGCAAAAGTGATTTCTACCCCCGGTCTACAATATAAGGAGACCACATAGAAGGAACCTATGGGTGTGATTACGTGGGCGCAAGCTGCCCAGGTCGTACATAACTGTGTCACTTTGGTGGCTGTTATATTAGGATTCCTGATGAGCACCGCCGCCCAGGGAGTGTCTTCATCACACTGAATGGTCTTGTAAGTCAAAGGGTACCCCTTTACCTTTTTTGCGTTGGAATATGGCTCTTGGACAATAATTATATTTTGACGGTGGATGGGAGGGGGGAGTGTAGTAGGGTAGTGAGCCTTTCAAAAGGATAGACTGTCTTCTGGGGAGAAATTCACAGCTTGTGTAGGGCGCTGAATCCTGTAGGATTTCAAACGCTTGGTTTCCTTCGGTGCGCAGAAAATCTGTGGTACGAAGCCTCGATGGAGATCCACAGAACGGACGCAATTTACGAACAGTGTACACGGAGCAATATGTGGCCTTAATCGTTGATAACCCTCCTTCTACTTATGGTATTTATAACTTTTCTTTGAAAATAAGTGTTGTTAACTCGTACTGTACTGAAGTCCCGGGCGGATCGCAAATGGACTGTTGTTTTCAAAAAATTCCAAATTGGTGGGGGAGGGGTGAATTAGCGGAGCATGAAGACCACGCAAAATTTACAGAAATAACAAATTTTAATAAATAACAAATCGATTACTATTTTTCATTCCCTTACATCAGTAATACTTACAGCAAATTACTTAGTTCGCATCTTAGTTACTCCCCCTTTCTAATAGAGGGCAGGGTTTCCCCTTTTCTCTCTGGATGAAAAATAAATTGTTCTTCTTTCACCTAAAATCGTATCTGTTAAATACATTGTCTAAATAATAATATAAGTTACTCATCCCACTTTGCCTATGATTCCTTTCTATTCGCAATTCCCTTATATTTCTTTCTTTCTTTATTTTCCATACGTCATTTCATGATCGTTTACTTATCTAACCCAACTTAACAACTCACTTTTCTACATTACAAAAAACATTTCCTTTCAAAGAAATTCCTTCAAACAATTTCGCACTGAGTTCAGCTTTTATGAGTTCGGGGTTTAACAGAAACTGAAACGCACTTACGACCCCTGGCTCACTGTGGACTGGACCGGATCTAGACGGAACTGTCGCTTCGTAAGTGATGATTCTTCAGCGTGCGATTTCGCCGCTAGATGCGCCGATCACCTTTACTTTATACTTCAGAGCACGTGATCCCCGCTCGTCCACACTTCAAAAAAAAAAAAAAAACACACTCTCCACGTTCACTCCACGTGTCTCTCGTTTCTTTTATCCACCCGTTTCTCCCACCTCTGACCCGAACTCAACGTGTCTTCACCCCCTTATTACTTTTTTCTTCTTCATTACACAAATTCCAACCTCCAAAACTCTCACTCTTACACACGCCTTCCCCTGCTCACAAATCTCTGAACTCACATCCAAACCCTTTCTCCTCGGCAGTTTCAACTGTTCCACAGGACTCTCAATACTTAGTTTCTCACTCTTGCCTATTAGTTAAAAAAAAAAATTACCACAACTTTCTCCCTCGTGCCACAAAGCAAACCCTCTCTTGCAATTTTCTTGTTTACTTCGTTTATTTGGCACCTCCGCAGGCTGCCGATAGACTCCAACACTAAAATACCTGTTTTGGTGTTTACAATTTCCTCGCTAAATGTCGCCAACTTGCCTAAAATTTGCCACAGTGGCCCTGTTTTCTTGACGCTAACGCCAGACTGGACAGTCACAATCCTGATTTCGTTGAAGTGCGGTTTAGATCAAAGGCGCTTCTTAATCTGGCATCCCATTTTCCTCCGCTTTAGTAACCTTTTTCACGTCATCCTGTTCCAAATGGCACTCCTTTTTTGTTCACCCTTTCTTTTAGTAATTGTTACTTCTGCTCTCCATTTAACTGCTCTTTAATAATTCACAGACATTTTGAACTTGTTATTATACCAAAAAAACCTTGAAATAATTTCTCATATTTTCTCTGCCGAACTCGAATTTATCTTCACAGAAACAAATATTTCCGCTTAATTTGTAAAAGAGTGTACTCCCTGTACACACTCTCCCCGTCCCACCTGCCAAGCACAAAAATGTACAGCGAGCCCAAGTGGAAAGAACGAAATGATTTCGTGAAAATGAAAAAAATGCAGCGCTTTTACCCTCAGGAGCCGGCGATGGATCGAAAAAAAGCCCGAATTCGACCTCGGGTGTTTTCCACCCAGTGTGGGGAGGACGACGATCCCATCAACTGTGCTACCCACGTGCCAGGGGGAGTTACCGATGTGCTGGAATCCCCGTTGTCACCTCCCCGAGTGTCTGACGTCATTTATCTGCTCCGCACTTTTTTGTTCTTCGAATTTCTGGGGGGTTGGGGGAAACAAAATAATTGCCGGGGCACCTTTGAAAGATTTATCGTCATTGCGACAAAGCGAATAAAAGGGAAACGCGATGGTTTAACCCCAAGCGAGCCCCCCCCCCCCCCATCGATTTTTAAGGAACCGACAAATACGGAAGAGAGCTTTTCTGGCGGGGAGGGGGAGGGTCTAAAAAGAATTCAGCCAGTCTCCCGCAGCAGTGCCTTTCAGCAAAAACAGGCGGTGTGCAGACGTGTGAAGTGGATGGAGTTGAAGAAGTGGTCGTGTGGAATGAGGGAGAGTTCTTTGGGTCTCTTCTGGGTTGGGGATGGCATGCCGTTCCTTTCGTGCCTATATATTTCTAACGTTTGGCGGTCGATTTCCAGAATGAAAAAAAGTCAGACTTGCATTTCAGCCCTCGAAACGCGCGAGCTCCTTAAGCTTCCTTCTTGTAATCGTAATCACCAGCCCGGAAGGTTTATTTCGCAACCGACCCACGCGGTTGGTAGCTCCAACGCAGCATTCGCATCGCACAGCCGCATCCCAGGTAAGCCGACGGAGGAGAGGTTGCAACCCCCCCCCCCTCCCACCGCGACCACACACGCGATAGAGAGGAACGCTGCCGTGCGAACATGCGGCGCGTGGGTGGCTACTTGTTTCAGAGAGCGAGCGCTTCCTGTCGCCGCTACCTTTTCCTTCGTGGGAGGGGGGGGGGGAGACCCTTCTTTTCTCGCTTCCTTTCTTAAGAGCCCTTAAGCGTGGGCGGGGGAGGACGTTGACCCGTTCGCAGAATGGAAATAGATCGGATGCAGTTCCTACGGACGGATGCTCCGAACCGATTGAGCGTGGGGGAGGGGAGGGGGGAAGTTACCTTTCCTCGGATTCGGTGGAAACAAAAAGAATCTGTTTGCGACTGCAGCTCCGTATTGTCAGATTTTTGGAGGGGGATCAGAGGGAAATGCCGTCCCTAATTCGTTGCGGTCCTCTCTGAGCAGGCGACTCACAATGGAGGCGCTACCCCAAATAAACGGATCCCTCGGTGACTTTTTATTTTATTTCATTCGCCGTCAAAGCGAGCACCTCACGTGTGCACCAGCGCTCTACCTTCCCTTCCCTTCCCTTCCTCCCGCTGTAAAAATGGAGAACTCCACGTTGTTTCCATCGCTTGTTTTTTCCGCTCGCCCGGCGTAGCTATTTTAATATTTCACGAGCGTTTGTTGGCGAGATTGCTGATCGTGTGCGATTAACGTTTCCCCGCACTGTGATTAAGAATGAAGAGCGTTTTCGTGTTTTATTCAGCTGAGAAGCTTCATATTGCGCGGGTGTTCATCCGGGGACTGGTTGGTACTCGGGGGATGGGGGTGAGAGAGATCCATTTGGCACCGCAAAAATGGCTCCGCATTCCTGCAGTGACCCGCTCCGTGTCGTGATAATAATTAGGATCCGCGTGCGCTGCAGCAACGCTGGCCGTGCGCGCATTTCTTTCTTTATTTACGATTGACGTAAAATGTACACAACGCCCAGTTAAAGCGCGTAACAGGAGCAGTAAACAAACAAATAAACAACACGCGACACTACGTTAGTTCTGTTTAGACGGGAAAAGTCCAGTTGAAGGAACATCGTTTTTGGTCCAGGAGAGATCCCGCAGCAGGAGACGCACACAAACTTAAAAAAACAAAAACGTCCCCCTCGCACGCTTCCGTGAACAGCCAACCTTTTGATCCACAGTTGGTTAATTTTGTGCGAAACTCTTTCTGCTCCACAGCCATTAGATGATATTTGTCCACGAGTTCTCTTTGGAAATAAATAAATAAGATCTTTATTGTACAGTTCACCGGTACACGCAGGTACCACGACCATACAATACCCTTCACGGCACCATGCCAGGGGTTAACAAACGGCAGAGATAATAAAGGAATTGTAAAGATTAATTATAAGCAAATTATATAAAAAAAAAAAAAAGTACTCATAGCAGATAACATTGACTTGGAAAGAAAATACAGAATAACAAAAATAACAAATTGTGATAACAAAAACTTTTCGTCAAGTCCAGTTTTCTGAGAGTCTCTTGCCCCGCCATAACGATCTGAGATCAGTTGGTAGTTCTGGAGACCACGTGCAGATCTAGGATGATCCGTCTATACTTTTTATCATCTATGATTTTAAATAAGTCAGCATCCAGGGATTGAACCAGGTGGAGCTTCTGATAAGGGAGGAACCGATCTTTCAAATGTAGTCTCGAAGGAACAGCAAGAAGCTTGGGATCTCTGTCCTGTACAGATGTCCTCAGTTAGGCAGCCACAGCTGGAACGTGACACAGAAGATCGGGAAGAGGAGGGGTAGGTTGAAACAGCGAAGATGAACGGGATTAAATCGAGAACAGTTTCCAAAGATTGAAGAGCAGAGGTCAAAACCCGGTGGTAGAACGTACTTTCTCGAAAGGTTCTCTTTTGTTTCGATCACGTGACACGAGTACGACGCAGCCTCGCGTTTGCGAAGTTGGTTTTCGAGGATCGGTTACTCGGTGGGATTCCAACTCTCCACAGATGGCGCCCGATGCAATGCACTCCGTGAGTATTGCACGAGTCCAATAAGATGCCAAAAAAAAAAAAAAAAAAAATTGTCGCGCGTCATCGCATTGAGTTTCACTCCTTAAAAAAAGACCTTCGCGATTTCGGATTTTCTAAAAAACAAATTTTCTTTTTTTTTTTTTTTAATTCAGTTGCATTCCTCCCGGCGCGGTCTTCTTTCTCTCTTCTTTACGTTACAGGTCGGGTCACCATAACAGGCGACGACGTAGTAAACTCCACGTGCACGTGCAATGGCGACACTACCTGTTTCGCAGTGTCGCCTCGATGTCGGGAGAATTTTCACGAGACTACGGCGACCCTCGGAACAACAATGACTGTAAATCACGAGGGGTTTACGCAAAGCCCCTCTAATCCCCCCCGCGTATCAGCCTCCGGTTTCGTCACGCTCGTTGTCGGTCGCCGAGGTTCACAAACCAGTTCCGCTAACCTTGAGTAGATGGCGCTGCGAAAGCAGTGCATCGACAACGGCGGGGGGGGGGGGGGAAGACGGTAGCGCGCGGTTTTTTTTTTTTTTTTTTTATGTCCGAAATGAGCGCGCTAATTTCGGACAGAAGAGTGTCGAACACACAGCACGTGCGCATTCCACCCTCTACACAAGACCGCCCCTCGTCCAGAGGGAATTTCGGCATCAAATTTGTACGCCGGTCCGACGTTTTCAGCTTCGTTTGTGGCTCGGCTGCATGTTTAGTGGCTTCTTTCGGAGGAGGGAGGGCATGCCCCTCCTTTGCTGAATGCTTGCATGATGCTCGAAGTAGAGTAGCTCGAACGAAGTGAATTTTGCTTTGATGATTGCGGCATTTAACCCCGCTATGACCTTTAACCCCATCCTTTGCTACCGCCACAAATTTCGTTATTGAATATCGCCATGAAGATTTGTGACCTTTTGTGTACTTGCAGTGGTCAGAGCCCCCTGCCGGACAAGGAAAAGACAGCAGGATTCCGCCACAAACAGTTAAGTACCCTTTCTCCTATTTTCTTATAACTTCTTCTTCTTCCCGTGTTGTTGTTGTGTGAAGTATTTTCATGTTCAAGCATCGCCCGTCACAACCGTAAATCACTTCTGACCTTTGCCCCTCGCAATAAATCTCTGTCGCTCCCACACCAAATCGTTTTCTCTTTCTGGTGCCATCCGGTCGGCTTTGCAAACAACGTAGAAGAACTCTTTGAAATGCAAAAATACAAGTCCGACGCTTCTTACATATTTCTGGACGAGGTTGGAATGTCCCGGGACGCTGATCTACCGACAGTATGCACTTGTGATGGTCGGGCGAACATTTCGCCGGGCTTTGCGAAAAACGTGGATTGGCAATATTGTAATCGCGTACATCCAGGACATTGACCACGTGCTGAAAGTACATTCACCTTTTCTGCTACGATTACAGTGGGTCACATTTCCAGATCGCCTTAGTGCCCGAGTGGGGTATAATCTGCGCTCGAATCATTTTGAGTGAACTTAGGTGGCGCTGCACGATCGTTCTCCCAGTCTTTGAGTTTAAAAGAAACCCTTTTTCTCAAAGCCCACATTTCGATGAACCCTTTAACAATTTTTTTCTACCAACTGTTGGCCGAATTACGACCTCCGCTGTGGTCTTGGGCAAGTTTTCGACATTCCTTCTAACATTTGTCCGCTAATTCGTCTATTCGTCTTTTAGCACTTGTTCATTGGGCTTTACTTAAACGAGACAGTGTATGACTTCAGAAAAGCGCTTTCTCAACTTTATTTTCTCCAAAGATTTCACTGTTTCTTGTACTCAATGTTGATCTGCGAATCGATCGTGCAGTCGCATAAAAACTTGAAGAAATGATCTCAGTTAGGCAAACCACTTTAGAAAAGTCCACAGTGTCTCAGTAACGATTCTAAATCCAACTGATCAACGAAAAGTTACCAGAAATCGAGGACTCATCTTTAGATAATGAAACAAATAAATCTTGACTAAACAAATGACGTAATAAATTGCCATTAGAGGGGATCTAAAATCCCATTTATTCAACTAATTTGAATAATTTGAACATTGGCTGCACAACCAAAGGTGCTTTTTACCCTACCCTTCCCTCACCCCTTTTGATAATTTCATTTGGTAACTCAACAAACACACACAAAAGGTATTAGAACCTTGTACTTAGTAGTGTGCATGAGGGAAGGCTTGGAAGACAGAAGATGACTTAAATTACTTGGAGAGAGAGAGAGAGGAGGTGTTACCGATGCCCACTCGGAAGAGTAATGCAATGTCCTTGGCATTGTCCGTAGAAAAGGCAGCAGAAACAGGACGTCTATGAGAAAGGGAGTGGAGAGACTTTGTACGAGATAGATCATTAACTAACTTCACTGCCCTCTTTTGAATGGAGTCTAGAAGCCTCAGAGAGGTTTTGGGGACACCGCCCCTGATTATTCCATGGTAGGACGGATTCGCGATCGGTGCAGAGTGAACCGCTGTTTGGAAGAAAAATAACACCGGGAGCGAAAGCGAAACCCAGGACGCTGAGGAAGCAACATCTGTGATGTGTTTATGAGTGATTAGAATCCAATAGAGATCATCCCTGCAAAGATTAGGACCGAACAGAGATCATGTCTGCCAAGAGTGATTAAAGCCCAATAGAGATCACGTCTGCAAAACTCAGCGTTATTGAAGAGGAACATCGGACCCATTTTTTTCTCACCATTCTTGTGAGTTGTCAGGATATCGTCGTACATTATTGCGAGGCGGTTTGACCCCCGTCCCTCTCAATCAAACTACAGTTCAAACAGATTGCACTTTGGTAAACAATAACGCCCCTGTCAATGAAATAACGTGTTTGGGTTTTATTACAAAAGTGTTTTAGTCTTACCAAAAAATACCGTATTTGGTTTAACCTCAAGCGAACCATCCTGTTAAAAGACGAAGCACGACTGATTCTCCCCAACAAACATCGGAGATCTTCATTTCCATCCACTCAGTTGCCATCAACAGTTCACCAGACTATTCCCACCAATTCTTGAATGAACACGCTTTTCGCGATGTACGTATTATCGTGGGTCGGATCAAATTGACCTTTTGTACGGCATCGCTTTCAATTGGTACTTTCAACGGATCTCCTCTATGAACCCAACTCGCTTTAAAAAGGTTCCGAATTTAACGTATCTAATTACAGGCTAAGAACGCTTTTAGATAAGATGCTCGATTCATTGATCCGAACGAACATCTCTTTCTGTATAAACACCGCGTCATCTGCATGGTTCCTTCCAGGGATCGAGCGGTGCTCACAAACGTGGGTTCATTTTGGCAGTTTCTGACTACTCACACTGATGGAGAAAACTGGGTTGTATTATTCGCACCGAGCAGTCCTGGGCATTAACCCTTTAGATCAGAACCTGTTAAGGGTCTCACTGCAATAATATGGATTAATTAATCCGGTAATCCACTAATTATTCGGTTTTACAGTATATAAGGGGTAACTTTTCTAAGAACTTTACATCCCTTACAGGTGTTCCTCTGGGATCTTCTTATTTATTTTCTTTACTCCGTTTATTCAACAAAAAGTTACGAAACTGCTTCGATCATCCCTCACACGAAGGAAAACATCTTTTGATGCGTTTGCAATTTGCCACTCATCTGAATGAAGCAAATTCTGCAGGAGGACGCTGCAATGGGACATATCTCAAGCTTATATCCTTACGCTTAGTACAATTAAAGGAAGCCACACGCTTTTGCTGCACTGGCAAAAAAAAAAAAAAAAAAAAAGAAAGCACCAATTATACGCTTCTCCCTGCTCACACAGGTAATTATCCGGTAGACCTTTCAATTTATTCAAGCTGCCAGCCTCAACTGCCTGCGAGGGCAATGTTCCAGCAATGAACGACTCGCTGGCTAAAAGGAAACTTCCTACAATCTCAACTAAACCTAAACCCCCCCCCCCCTCTCATTTGAATTTATGACCCCTAATTGTGGAATTCTTTCGAACTGGAAAATTTCTCCTTTATTCATTTTACTAATCCCTCTCAGAGCCTTGAAAATCTCAATGAGGTCACCTCTGAGGTGCCTAGTTGAAAAGCTCTCTAGCCCACATAATTGGAGTCTTTCCGCATACGGTCGTCCTTCTGCCGATATTACCATTCCATTTGCCCGTCTTTGGACCCTTTCAAAGCTCAAAATGTATTTTTTTCAGATGCGGTCTCCGTACTTGAACACAGTATTCCAAATGTGGGCTTACAATTGCCTTTATATGGTGAGATTATGACCTCCCTATATGTACAGGATAGCGTTCGATAAATCATCGATGGGACACCAAGGGCTTTCCTGGCTGCCTGTTTGCACTGTTCAAAAAACTTCATATCTGCCCGTATTATAAATCCCAGATCCCTTTCCTCCTCCACTGTTTTTAATTCAACACCACAAATCAAATCAAATTTACAAATCAAGGGTATAATTTATTTGAGGGTTCCTTTTCTCCAAGTGGAAGACCTTGAATTTAGCAGCATTAAAACATAGCTGCCACTTCTCTCACCATCTTTGAAGTCCATTGAAGGCATCCTGAAGGATCGCTGCTTGAAACTGACCATTAAGGACTTTGCCAAACACGGAAAATTTTGACATCACGTCTTCTATACCTTCGTCGATGTCATTAATGAAAATGAGAAACAACACTAGTTCAAGAACCGACCCTTGTGGGACCCCCATTGCTGCCGTTACTCAAATCTGAAGAATACCCATTAATCACAACCCTCTGCGTTCTGTTTTGCAGCCACCGAGCAATCATCTTAGAATCTTACCAGTAAACCCAACTTGTTCAAGCTTATGCAGTAAGTTCTCATGAGGGAACGATTGTTAAATGCTTTGCTAAAATCCAAATAAATTATGTCGAAATTGTTCCCTAAATCCAGCTCGTGAGTAACTGTGTCATTAGTAGTGGCATATGATGCAAGAAAGCAAGCTTATACAGAATCGGGCAACATAAAATAAAAATACACTTCCCATTTCACCCATCCATTTACTCCAAAACGTTGTTCAGTTGTTCCTTGAATTTATTTAAGCTATCAACTTTCACAACAACAGATTCCTAGGAATAACTAGGAATCTAGGCCTCACGCTTTCAAATTTATTAATGACCAGCTGGGCAATCCAAAAAACCCTAAACTCTAAGAAACAACTTAATCTTTTTCCTGGCCATACAATCATCTTTCGACACACTCAGCACAACAGAGCTGGTTAAAATTTTGAAGCATTATTTCAGAATCGAAGGTAACTTCCTTGCTATCCTCGATCAACTTCTCGTCAACAGGCAGATTTTTATTAAATATAACCACAGATTGGAGAGGACCACCGCGACCTCTGTCGGCATCCCACAAGGGGAGTCTTTCATCATGGTTTTTGCCACAGCATTAGAGGCCTTCCTTGTGAAGCACCGAAACTTCATTTCGTACACAGATGATCTTAAAATGCCGGTCACATCCGATGATCCCGTAAAATCTGAGGCAGTCATCTATGAAAATCAGATAGTACGGTTTGAACTCCAGGATTATCTAGGACCTCTGGGACTTAAACTGAATCCTCAGAAAGCAGCTCAGATGATCATCACAAAAAGGACGACTGGGAATGAAATTATGCTCACAATCAATGGGACCTCCATTAAAATGGTTCACTCCAGCACTCATTTCGGATTGAAATGGGATGACAAACTTAATTTCAAAGACTACCTCAAATGGCCAGGATAAAACGCTTGCGGCGCTCTTGGCAATCCGGCAGGAGTTGGCCGGTCTTAGGCCTCGAGAGTTCATTTGGAATACGTACGAAGGAATTTGGCACCTATACCGCTGCACGCTTTGGTTTTCTGGTCTGGGGCCCTCCTCTAGAAGAAGAACTCTTTATTGCATACAAAACTAAACTCTACTCAACTAAAGAGATTTCCTCGGGTTGAATATTGGCTCCGGGATGGCTAAACAGGGGGATGGGCTACCCTTTTACCGTCTCTAGGAGCGTGCTCTATGCAAACCTTGGCATGAAACCTTGAGAAACCATGGTGAAAGAGAGGAATCTGTACACCTTGGCACAACTTCTATGTCGCCAAATGGATTCGCCTGACATCTCGGAAGTGACGACAATCCCTCGGACTATCGAATGAATCCGGTGCAGTGCAACCCTGTCCACAATCTTCTCTGCAAAACGTGCAATCCCTTAGATCAGTGTTCCCGGCGAATACGTTCAGAATGTACAACTCCCTGGGAATTGATGCCCCATCTTTGTGCAGTCGAAGGGGTATAGAGAGGACATAGTGAGAGAACTCTATAAACATGGACAGTAATCATTATTCCGAAGGATTTCCCCGCCAAGGCTTCCCTGGATTCATCGCTTTTTTTACTATTATTATTATTATTATTATTATTATTTTATTTATTTATTTTATTATTATTTGTTTTATTTAGTATTATTATTTATTATTATATTTTTTTATTATTATTTTATTTATTATTATTTATTTTATTTTTTTGTTGTTTTTGTATTTTCAATCTGTTTTGATTTCTTGTAATTCCAATCAATGTAATCAACTAAAATTTGTGTAATGTACGCCCTTCTAGCCGGACCAGGCTGTTCCGGGGGTGTCCACTGATGTGGAAATAAAATGTTCTTAACAAATGGAAGTTTGTTCCAGCAATCAACCACCCGCTGACCAAAGGCAAATTTCCGCACATCTGTTTTGCAAATGTCTCTCCTCAATTCGAAAATTTGAATTTATTCCCCTTCAATTGCATAATTTGATCAAGAGGAAGAATCCCATCAACATTGAGCCTGCTCAAACCATTCAAATCTGTATACACCTCAATGAGATTATCTCGCAGGTGCCCATTCTCCAGGCCCTGCGATTTGCAGAATTGAAACCTTTCTTGGTAAGAGCACCCCTTTGTCCCCTCACCAATCTCGTTGCTATTCTCTGTACTCGTCCCAGCAGCTGTACAACCTTCCTAAAATGAGGCCTCCAGGCCTGTACGCAATGCTGAAGGTGTGTACTCGCCATTACGTTATACAAAGGGATAATCACCTACTTCTCCATGCTAGCAAAATGTCATTGACAAAACACCATCAGCTGTTTGCATTGCTAATAGACCACATCTGACTGGATAATTACCCCCAGGTCTTTTTTATTCTCAACTTCCCTGAGTGTAGTACCACACAGTTGGTACATTTGTCTGGGGCTACTGCTACCCATACCTTACGCAATTTTTTTTTATTTGTCAAACTTCAGTTGGCAACTCTCAGCCCATCTGTCCAACTTTTCTTGATCCAGTTGGAGTAGCATACTGTTTTCACCAACATCGAGCCATGATGATGACGAGGTTGAAGAAATGTACATCGAAATTGAGAGTCTTCTAGATGAGCAGAAAACCCACTACACTATCATTATGGGGGACTTCAATGCTAAGGTTGGAAAAAGACGAAACAGCGCAGAAATATAGGAAATATTGGAATTGGTGAAAGAAATAAAAGAGGTGAAAGACTTGTGGAATTTGCAGAATCTCAAGGACTGTCAGTAATGAACACTATTTTCAAGAAAAGGGTGAACAGAAAGTGGACATGGAAGAGTCCAAATGGATTAACAACTAATGAAATCGACTTCATCTTCACTAACAGAAGATATATTGTGAATGATGTTACTGTCCTGAATAAGGTAAATGTTGGAAGTGATCACAGAATGGTAAGATGTACACTTGATATAGATGTAGGAAAGGAAAGGAAAGGAAAAAACTGACTCGAGTAAATACAAAGGTCTTTGAGATAACAGAAGAGGAGAAAAAGCAGTATGTACTGGAACTTAAGAACAAGTTTGAGCTTCTGCAGACTGCTGAGGACCAAGATATCGACGAGTAATATTACAACTTTCTGAAAGTGATAAAGCCCAAGAAACCTATAGGGAAACAGAAATCCAAAGAAGAAAAAATTAGTCAAGAAACACTTGTCATGATGAACCGAAGGCGACAAATGAAGAGCAAGAAAAACACTGACAGGGAGAAAATTGAGTATACTGAGTTATGCAAAGCGATTAGAAAGAGACTCAGAGAGGACATAAAAAGATTTAACACAAGAAAAGTAGAACAAGCATTAAGGGAAAACAAAGGATTTAAATCAGCAGCCATGAGCAGTAATACAGAAAGACAAATGATACTGAAACTGAAGAATAGCGATGGTGTACTTATAAACAGCAGAGAAGGCATAATTCAAATAGCAGAAGACTACTATAGAGAATTATATACAAGGAGCAGGGGAGTGATGCCAGCAGTGGGGAAGATGGATTGCAAAGTAGCAACACATACGACATACCAGATATTCTTCCTGATGAGGTAGAACATGCATTGAAGAAAATGAAGAATCGGAAAGCCCCGAGAGAAGATGAAGTTACTGTAGAGTTGTTAAAATTGGGAGGAAGAGACATCAATTCTTCAAGCCTTCGAAACTAAATCTGAATTAGCTATAGTGTACGTTGACATTGAAGCTGCTTTTGACAGCCTAGACGTCACAGCCCTTCTCAGACTCCTGCAATTCTTCTTCAGGATTAATGGAGACCGACTAGCTTTCCTCACCGCCTTATTGAAGGATACAAGTGTCCACCTCACTTTGAAGAAAACCCACTTTACAAGAAAAATTAATGCAGGAGTCCCACAAGGTGGTGTCCTGTGTGGCCTTCTCTTCTCAGCGATTCTGATTCCTTTCATGAGTCATCGTGATGATGCTCTAATATATGCCGACGATATAAAGTTTCTTACCTTAATCCCACCGTCTGCAAACCCAATGGAAATTACGTCTTCCATCACAGAGAACTTGACCACTCTTTCAACTTACTTGAAGATGTTTGGATTAAACCTTAACCCGTCAAAATCTGCAATAATGACTTACTCATTGAAACAGCAACCAACAATAATTCAACCTTCACTTTTAGGTACTCTAATTCCAGTGGTTACCTGCCATAAAGATCTCGGGGTCTATTTTGATCCGAAGCTGAAATTTAATGATCACACAGAATACCTCCGGAAGCGTTTTAACACCCTACGCGCTGGAAAGCGAAACAACACTTACTTCATTCCAACGATGCCGCAACCACTACCAGATATCTTCAAGCCACTGTTTATCCGGCTATTTTATTTATACTCTGCTGAAATTTGGGCATCTGCGTCGCCTTCACTTCAAAAACCGGTGTTCTCGTGTAAATAGTGGACCTTGAAATGGGCTACAAATAAACATCGCCGACCCCCTCAATTGAGAACAACTGACATGGCTGAGCAGCTAAATGTACCCAGGATCCCGAGGTTAATTGACAGCAGGCGTATAATGACCTCAGTAAAAATGTACATAGGAGTAATAACGCCCCAAAAATCTGGGATTTCTATCAGTGGCACAATCCTACGCCATCCTTGAGGTCAGAGCCCACACTAATCCTCAAATACAACCGGTTGAAACTGTGTAGTCGGTTCCTACCTGCCCAGGCACTCCCCAAAATTCAGGCACTGCTCCGTCTTGGAGTCGACCTTCAGAAATTGGCTACCGACTACAAATACCGTCAGATGCTCCTCGAGTGGATTCCATCTGTGGAACTGGGATAATTTCCTCCATATGACGTTTAGTCCTCATTTTTCATTATTATAATTTACATGTTTGTAACTCATAATTTCCATGTATCGGTAATTTTTTCCTTTTTGCCAATTAATTCCATTTATAATGTAAAACTCCTGGCCATGTCGCCTTGTTGAGTATTATTGTCTCTAGTACATGTCCTGTACTTATTAGCAATAAAGAATTTTTTTATTTATAACACAAAAACTGCCAAGGCTCTTCGCAAAGTGCATTAGAAAAGGTGTGATGCCTAAGCAGTGGAATAATGCAATCAAATCAGAAATTGGAAATTATAGACCAATTAGCTTGTTATCCCACATCTACAGGTTGTTCACAAGGGTCATTACTAACAGATTAGAAAGAATACTTGATGAGAATCAACCGAAAGAGCAAGCTGGGTTTAGGACAGGATTCTCAACTATGGATCACCTTCACGTAATATCACAGCTAAAAAGAGAGAAAGCAAATGAACATAAAACACCATTATGCTTGACATTTAGTAGTAGTAGTAGTGGAATGTGATGCAAGAAAGCAGTGTATGAGCTTATGCAGCATCAGACAAAAAAAAAAAAAAAAAAAAATCACACCATTCTCTCCAAATGCCTGTCCAGTTCCTCCTTAAATTTATTTAACCTATCAACTTCCACAACGACAGATGGAAGTTTGTTCCAGCAATTAACCATCCGCTGGCAAAAGGCAAATTTGTGGATTATAAAAAGGCATTTGACTCCATACAGCATAAGGCAATGTTTCGGGCACTGGAAAGACAAGGCATAGATACCCCATATATTATGATTTTGAAGAAAATATACGAGAGTGCTACCTCCTTTATTAGACTAGACAAAGAGAGTAGCAAATTTAAAATCGACAAAGATGTTCGACAAGGAGACACAATATCTCCGAAGCTGTTTACTGCTGCCCTTGAGGAAGCTTTCAGAAGATTAGACTGGTCGCAGAAAGGAGTCAATGTGAACGGAGAGTACCTAAACCATTTACGATTTGCAGATGACATTGTGGTCATAAGCCACGATCCCAAAGAATTAGAGGAAAATCTTAATCAGTTATGCACTATTATTAAGAATTTTGGACTAAAGATGAATATGGCTAAAACAAAAGTAATGATGAACAAGTATGCCACAGAAAGGGAAATAATGATTGAAGGAGCAGTAATTGAAAAGGTGGAGTCATATACTTATCTGGGACACGTTATTAGCTGTAATAATGATAAATGGCTGGAAGTCAAGAGAAGAATAAATTTTGGATGGATAGCATTCAGGAAATATAGTCATATACTGAAGAGCAATATCCCAGTTTGTCTGAAACGTAAAATAATGAACCAATGTATACTCCCCACCATGACTTATGGAAGTGAAACTTGGGCACTCACCAAAAGAATGGAAGAGAAGCTGAGAACTACACAGCGAAGAATGGAATAAATTATATTGGGAATCAGACTGTTAGATAAGAAGAGAAACACATGGATTAGGCAGCAAACTCAAGTAAAGGATATTCTTATCAAAACTAAAGAACTAAAATGGTCTTGGGCAGGACACATAGCTCGAAGACATGATGACAGATGGACTAAGAAAATAACAGAATGGTACACAAGAGGTGCTAGAGGAAAATCTGGAAGACAAAGGGGGAGATGAATAGACGAAATTCATGAATTTGTGGGTAGTAAATTGATGACTAGTGCTCAAAACAGAAGGAACTGGAAAGTTGCTAGAGAGGCCTTCATCCTGCAGTGGATCGAAAATGACTGATAATGATGATGATGATGATGACTGTTTTTACTATCATTAACAATCCTACCAACCTTTGTATTCATCTGGAAACTTGGACATTAAGCCTGATATACCGTCATCAATATCTTTGTTAAATATACAAAACAACAATGGGCCCAGCACGAAACCCTGCGGTCTCCACTAATAACATTAGTCCAAGTAGAGCAGTGTCCATTTATTACCACTGTCTTCTCCAACTCAACCATCCCTTTGTCCATAGCAGCAATTTGCCTCCAATGCCACACTGCTCCAATTTCTGCAGCAGTCTTCCATGTGCAACAGTATCAAAAGCCTTTCCAAAATCCAAATATATGATATAAAAGTTATTCTCTGCGTCCAGTTGCTTTGTGACCACATCACAATATCCAACCAAATTGATCAGACAAGATTTCCCTTTAACAAAACCATGCTGTGTCTGAATTATAATTGAAGTCTTGTCTAGTGATCTTGCAGCGCTTTTTTAACCAGTGCCTCCATTATTTTCCTCGGAACAGAAGTTAAAGTAACCTTTAATCCCCCTTGATTCCTCTTTGTGAATTGGAGACACATTTGCACATGTGCCTGTCCATAGGGATTTCCTCTGAATCCAGAGATACTTTGTAATTATAGCTAAGGTCTACTAAGTTAGTTAACATGATTCTTCGTTAACAAAGCCACGTTGGGTGTTATTGAAGAGTGCAATTCAGGGGTATTTATCTATCTAAATGACGCTGGATTGCACTCTTAATACCATTGAAGTCAGACTAATTGATCTGGAGTTACCAACTTCACTGTTAGAACCGCTTCAGTGTTAGAACCTTGGCACTTCTCCAATCCAAAGGAATCTCCGCTGAGTCGAAAGGTGCGCGCATAATTATTTAATTAAATAATTCATTTGGACCACGTACTCAGTGACTGAATTTATCAGGATGCGATAAGATGCATCTGACAATTAAAAAAAGGACACGAAAATGGTAGCGAAATTACCACTGACCACACGAAATATAGCGAATTTGTGATGACGCATATTTTGTCAAAATGACATTCGGCTTGACATCTGTTTAGTGCAATGAGCTTTCTTTCACACCCATAATTTAAAACCATCGCTATAAAAGTAGAAGAGTAAGCCGTACAACATCATTGCGGAATATATTCCGCTCCTGGACTGGAAGCACTTTTTTCTTTTATTATTATAGGAATGGCTCGTGACTTAACAGCCACCCACGATAATTGTCACTAGGGGATGTTCACGTATATGAGAGATGAAAAAATTCCCCTCAAGGCACGAATGCTGGACTTGGAAGGTTTTTGCAACAAACTTGACATCATCCAATAAACTTGCGCGGTGCCAATTACCTCAGAGACACTGATTCAGCTAGAAGGATCGGTGCTCTCAAATATTCGAGCCTTTTTGATACTTTAGTAAACGCTGTCTCAGTGGTTCAGTACGTTCCTTCGCGCTTTCCCTCAAAACTGCAGGGTATTTAGCTTCAACTCCAGGAGCCTTACTTACCTTTATGTTGAGAAGCTTTCCTAATAAACGGCCATCTGTAATTAGGACATCACTAATTTCACGAGCGGCTGATCCTCATTCGCCTTTGGTCGGAAAAGACAAGCGCAAAAAGAACCTGTTCAGTTCATCCGCAACATCAGCTGGGTCGTTGTCAAAGACCCAGTGCACAACAGTCCTATCTTCGTTCTATTGACATACGTAAAAATATATTTAGGCTCGCTAACCTAAAGACACTTTGGTCTGTAATCCGGGCAGGCCGTCCCGTGTGGAACTGGAATTCAACCCAGAATTTTCCACCGGATTCAATTCAGTTTTGCAGAAAACGCGGCAAAACGTACAATGGGGTGCTGTAAAATGCACGTTCCCGCTTCGAGTGTAGGGGGGGGGGGTGAATGGAGGGCCCTTCAGTGCCACAAGTATATACTCTCTCTCTTTTGATTTCATATTTTTGTTATTTCATGCTCTCAGATTCACTGTTAACGTTTCTTACCAGTTTTTGTTGTTAATAAAATTTAAAAAAAAAATAAAAAATGAATTTCCGAACAGAGTATCCCCGTGACCTTTTCATTCTCGTTAATCGACTTTTGCGAATTGTTCCCCACTCTGACACTTCGAAACCGTTTCCCGAAGATAATTTCCCCTGACAAAGAAGTGATCGTGGGTTTTAATTCCGAGGGATTTTGTGAACCCTCCTCTGGGTCATCGCAGCTCGGATTCGGAACGATTCGCGTGTTCTGTTCTCGTGCAAGGTGCGGGGTTTTCTGGGAGACGATCCTTCGCGCAACCCCGGATCGATTCCGCTACTTCTGCCTCGTGCTTGGTGACGTCACGATTGTTAACCCGAACCGGCTTTTTCCGGTGGAACGAATGAGAAAAGAAGAAAAAGTTATTTTCGGAGTTGCATCCCCGTAACGGGAGTGCAGAGAGAGAGAGACCGAGCAGCATCTGCGAGGAGCCGACGTGTGAGCCGAGTGTGGCAGCGCGACCACCCTAGTAACAGATCGTCGACGTCACTTCCACTTTTCCCGCCGCGTACCCAGCGTTCTCGCCAGACGGCGCTGGAATCCTCACGTGCGTCTTCCGAGGGTTTGCGAGCGCCGCTCCGATTAAGGCGGGAGTGCGCGTTTGCCGAGATGTTATTGATCGTCACTGCGAAAGCGGAGATGACCCCCGTATTGTGTGGGAGGATGTGCCCTCGTCACGAGGCGTGAGGATGTCGTTTCTGAGCACGGAACATCTCGTTACTTTCGTCCGCAACTTCCGCACCTCTCGTGACTCGAAAACTCTCCGTTTCCACGGCAGTGCGGCGTCCGATAATTCGACAGTCATCGCAGCAAAAGCCAAACGCACGTGCCACCACTTCTCGGATGCACAGGTGCCGCAGTTCTTCTCGAAATAAGTGTCGCACGGAGTCGTTTTGACGATCGGCGGGAGGTCATGTCACTGCTCAATCCTTGACGCGTCTTCGAAGGTGCTCGACCGAAGCTCGTGAGTGGAATTTTGTGCGCGAATCTGCGTCTGAGAGACGCACGCTGTTAATACGGCAGAGGAACTGTGAACCAAGATGGAGGAGGACTCGATGATGCGCAGGAACTTCAGCATGAGTGCCCTGCGGATTAAGAAGCAGCGGATGACCTTTTGGGATCGGCTGATGAGTGCGGACTCGAGGCGAGAGCTCGCTGGGTAAGATCTTTTTGTTTTTTTTTCGCTCACCCTGCCTAGCCTGGCCGGAACCCCCAATCATTAATTTATTTTTTGGTTCCCGCATAAACTCCCATTTGAAACTCTCCCAGTTTTGTTCTTTTTTTTTTTTTTTTTTTGCTTTCTTGTTTGCGATCATTTTTCACCCGCATTACGAATTCCCCCACTCACGACACCAATCAATGCCAACCCTTCCCCGTGAACATTCCGCCCCCACTCCCCGGGAATGTCGAGAGAATCCGGGCGCCTCCATAGTCGGAATGGTTTTCGTAACAGCAGCACAAAAAGGACACGAGAATGAGGGGCACCCTTTAGATTCGCGCATTCACGCGACCAATTAATTAATTGATCGCGTGAGCTTGCGTCGAGCCAAATATGGTCATTACGGTGTTGCCCTTGTCCACCTCCCCCCCATCCATTTCCCCTTTCGACACCCTCCCCCGGCTGCAGCTGCGCAGTGTGGGAGGTTTGTTTCTCAAAATCGGAAAAAAAAACAAGCAGCCCCTTATCGGCCCATTTTGAAGGTTGCGACGTCTTAAAGAGATAGACGTCAGCTTTCGAAGGTCTCGGGGGTGTTGCAACGGAGCGGATTAATAAACTGCGAAAAAAGAACATTTCAATCGACTTCCGGTACTGCGGAATCTCCCCTTCTAAAGAGCGATCTGTGGAGTCACGTGGGTAAGTGCGGGGAGTATGGCGTCATGAAACATTTTGGGGTCAAGAATCGCGGTGTTCTCCCTGTTGTCCCCCCCCCCCCTTTACGAGTTGAAAAAAATTGAACTTTGTTCGTCGGGCAAACGAAACGGAGGTGGATTCCATTCGAGGCCGATGCGACTTAACCCCGACGTCAAAGGTCGAACAACGAATTGCGGACGACGCAAAATGGTGCTTCAGGCGTTCCTCTCGGCAAACGCCGAAAGTGGAGCGATTGAGGGGTTGCGTAACATCCGATTGCAACACGACCCTTCGCTGCACGGAAGCAAAACACCGCGAGTGCGTCGCGATAGGCGCAGAATTTGGGCTAATTAGTGTCACGTGCTGCGCCATAAACCGTCTTCATAGACGGCTCCGACAGCCATAAAATCGACTGAAAAGTTTAATCAGAGCGACAGAACGACGTTTGTTAATGTTTGTTTTTAATCAAACAAACCCTCCTGGCACTTTGCCGTCCCGGGGTGGTTTCCTTATGGAAATCAACAGATAATAAAAAAAAATAATAATCGCGAATGACCCTGCAAGGTGGCCTCAGACAAGAACGCTTTGCAGGTTGTCCTGTATGCACATTTTTTTTTCTTTTAAATATTATAATTTGTATAATATTTCCCCCACCAACCTTTGCGCACCCCTAAATCAGGCACAGTTTGTAACGTGAAATGAGTTTAAAAATAAATTAAAAAAAAAAAAAAAAGTATTTCTCGACGTTTTGTGACCTTGGCCTGCAACCTCGTGGCTGCCGAGAGATGTTCGACATCGAAATGCTAATCACGCGCAACAGAATGAGACACGTTTTATTACGGATTCGTCGTCTGGGCTGCCAGTCCCGGGCACAGAACAACCGCATTTCTCGCGTGCATCGCCCATTCGCGTGTCCTTGCGAGTGTTGCTGCTGCTGCTCGTGATTGCGAAACCATCCCACACGGATTCTCTCGAGATTCCCGGGGGGGTAGGGGGACTGCTCACGGGGCTGACAATGAAGGGAAATCAAAGGGGCGAATGAATGAAGAGGCGTTTGCAGATGAAAGGGCCATCGTCTGCCTTCTGTACTTTGCGATGCCAGCCCGGGACGAACTGCAACTAGACGACGCGCGTAGCAGCCAACCCCCTTCCCCCTTAAACCACTGCCCCGAAATTCCTGCGTGTCTGAAGAGGGCCATCTGGAACGCTTTCTCGCCTGGCGGAATGCCTGAGTTCAGCGCGGTCATCTTTATCTCGCGCCATGCGCAGCCGGAGAGGAAGGATGGGAAGGGAGGACGCTGCTCGATAGTGAACTTTTTTAACCTTCCCACGTTCAGCGTTGGAAGGAATATGTTTGATTGCCTCCCTCTACATTCGATATTTCGGGGCAAAATAGACGCTCCATTGCTGTCCTCGTGTATTAACTGCAATTGTCCCCCCAGCCCCTTGAGGGAACATGAATTATTTCACATCTCCAAATTTAGGACAAATCGTCTTAAATTTGAATTTCTCAACAGAATATAGATGCTTTCTTAAATGATATTTTTATTAATAAAACTAGTGTTAAAAATGAATATCACAAACTGTTGTTTTAGCCCATTCTTCTTTTCTATTTAATTCTTTGTATTTAAACTGTACTGAAGTTTATTTTCTTTTACTTTTATATTTATGTCATGTTATTTCAAACTGTTTTTCACAAATGTAAGGCTTTTTGCTGTTTTTTGTGATTAATGAAAAAAAATAAAACCGAACGACAGCTTGCTCTCCGGTAAACCCCCGTTGGTTTCGTTATTCACCACATTTTTGGGCGGAGAAGTCGATGGGGAAAACGGCGGAAAGAAAAAAAACAAACAAAAAAAAAATCAGATTTTTTGAAACTTTGTTATTTCACACGTGGCGCTCTTTTTCTGGAAATAATTTCCCCAACAGGTAGGGTGGACGATGGGGGTTTCAAGAGCATCAGCGACAAAGAAGTACGCCACCGTCTCCTGAGACCGACTAACTCGGCTACGGTGTGAAACGGGCCAGTTGAAATTCCGCCGTCATCACGCGCATTTCAACTCGTAAGTGTTTAAAGGACGCCGATGACCTCGAGCTGCACGAAGTGGTGTGTCTGAAAGCATCCTCGTGTCAATTGCAACTCGCTTCAACCTTCGTACGAATGCAATCGTCAAATACGCTGTTGGATTCGTTAAGTGGCATTTGCGCGACTTGGAGGGCAAAGGTTTTGACCTCGCAATCATTTCTTTTTTGGACGTTTCAACGAAATGATTGTGCGCGAAAAATGAACAGGGTTGGACATGTGTTTTTGTAAAGGGCGGCTCCTAGAACATCTGTTCAACTCCGCCTCGTATCTCTGTGAAGAACAGTATCACTACCAGTGGGCCAGATATGTGTGTGACGTACGTTTGTGTGTGTTCTGTTGTTATATTCTGGCCGCTTGGATACCCAGAAGCATCAGTCGCCTGAACAGATGATTCTGGGTACTCGTCCACACCACGGGAAGGTGGGCCAGTCCCAATGGATCACGTACTGTCTCCATACGAGACTTTGAACCACCTGATGTTGCCAAAAGGTGGGCCAGATTTCTCTGGGGGCCCACTTCAGTGAGAAAAAAATGATAATAATAAAATAAAATAATAAATAAAAAGTAAATAAAAGTGAAGAGGGTTGTAATGAAGAGGGGGTGGGAAGCGTTCCTACCACTTCATCACAACAGCAGCGTTGACGCGATCGGCCGCTGACATTTTACCACTACGCCGAGCGGGGACATCGAGGACATAAAAAAAAAAACAATCGATCACATTTCATTCGTTAACTCGGGCTTTTCTACCACTCTACAAGAAGAAGGTTTATGTGCCACAATCGATCACTTGCGCCACGAATATTCCAGGGTGCCACACCCCCAAAAGTCACCCATTAAACATTTGCAATAAGTGATTAAACGAAGACATCCATCCCAACTCAGCGGACTTTTCCCCATTCACAAAAAAGGACGAAGAATGGACCGAGCCACCAACCGCTAACACTTTTAATAAAAATCCTGAACACCACCACTGTCCATCGTGAACTTGCTCCGTACTTTCAATCCATATTGTCAACTGCACCCACTTCACGGATTTCGTCACGGTGGGTCACTTTTAACTAATTATTATTATTTGCCTTTAGCCAGGTGGAGGTTAATTGCTGGAACAAACTTCCATCTGTCGTTGTGGAAGTTGATAGCTTAAATAAATTTAAGGAAGGATTGGACAAACATTTAGAGGGAATTTTGTTGTCTACCTTTTTTTTTTTTTTTTTTGGAGGATGCTCCATAAGCTCATACACTTGCTTTCTTGCATCACATGCCACTACTACTACTAGCTTTAAGCATTTATACGCAAGAAGATTAAGTTTGCAATGTGAATTCAGTTACAATCTGTTAAAAAGACAGCCAAAGTGTTCGAATGCAGGAGTTCCTGAATGGATGCGTCCATAGATGGCAAGCGATGGATGATAGGTGGAGTGACACCACCGTGGTAGCAACTACTGTAGCCAAAGGCTTCGATGCAAAAGATATTCTTCCTCCGTTTGTTGTCATCCAAGAGTTCGTTGGGGTGGTCAATTTGCAGCAATGTTCAATAATATTTGCTGGGAACACGTCTCTGAGGCAAGCGAGCTTGGTAAGAAGAATCCACCTGTAACGTCCACTACGTTGCTCTCTACGATGGATACTTTTTGATGCTTTTCCACTAATGTCGCTTAGCAGTACATCGCTACGGAATTGGACAGGCGGAAGCGGGTGAACGTGCTTTACACACATTGTTTCGACGCCTTTAATCGCGATATGTTTCTAAAATAATTGCGGCTTTATTGCACCGCCCCTTAACTGGTCATCCGGTGATATCGAATGGGTCTTCCATCATTTTGCCAACTCACCACAGCCGAGCGTGTTCAAAGATTTCTGTCCATTAAAATGCGGTCCAAAAGATATTTTTATGTCGTCTGCGTAAGAGAGCAACGTTCCCAAAAATCCGATTAATGCCAGATCGTCGACGTGTAACAGTAGGGGTCCCGATGATGATCCCCGAGGCGTGCCCCTTAGAAATGTAACCGAGAAATATTCCACTAAAAGAAATACGAACAAAAGCAACTTTAAGATGAGATTAGGAGCGGTTACGGAATCCCCGAGATAAATACACTCCGCTGCCACACGCCACAAGGAAAACCTCGCGCAGGGACAATAACCGAGGACGAGCGAATTAGCGGTGCACGGCGGACTGTTTGAAATCAGCGATGGCGTCTGTTCGGCCCCTTTCGCTTTCTCTCGAGATTTTTCTCTCGCCAGGTGGCGGCACTGAGTCTTCCTGGCACGCTGTAGACCGGATTAATTAGACGAATTAAAAAGAGATTAGTCTGCGCAGCCACCCCACTGCGGCGGAAGGGTGGCTTACAACGGAGTCATCAGGTGGGGCAGAGCTGCCATCAATTAAGGACCGGATCGCAGGAAGGCGGTCTGCGTTTTAGTAGCTCCGAAGTGGCTTTTATTTTTAGAGGGAGTTAACGACTCCTCCCGCTGCGATGCTCGGAATAAGTTTATTGATCGGCGGGGTGGAGGATGAAGCCGTAATAGCAGCGGCAGTTATTTTTACGAATCGCACCGAACTGATCACAGGTGCGTGGCTCGGTGGGGTGCCCGAATTTACAGTTTCGCCCCCGAATCTAGAAACTGCTCGCACGAAACCTTTTCTTAAGATAACGATTGCGCCGAACAATTTTCTTACAAATTAAAGTTTTACATTTCGCGCAACTGTACACGCGTTTGTGGAGATTAATTCGAACCGTGGGTCTACGCAAGCGACAGGGTCAACTGACAGAAGAAATCATCACTTCTGATGCAGGGTCCACATTTTACCACCGTCCCAATCAGGCCTTACTTCTCAAGATGCGCGGAGGCCCTCAAACCTTTGCCCTCAGTCGAGATTGTAAGAAAAACTACAAAAACAGAATGGAAGTAGATGTGTGAGGATTACGAGTGAAACAATGGCTCGCACTCCCCCCCCCCCCCCCCCACCTTTCACTCGGGCAGGCGCCTTCGCTAGTGCCTCCCTCTATCCTTCTGCCGCTTTCTTGGCTCCACAGAGTTCGCCCTGTCTTACTGCTCGGCCTGCCTCCTGGTGGCAAACTAGAAGTTTTTGTGCGAACACAAATGCTAAAAGACTTGAGTTCATCGCATTGCCAGTCGGGGGAACCGCATTGCAATTAACACTACTGTACGCAGTTACGGCACCTCGATGAGAACGGGAAAAGTATGCCGCAAGCACGTTCTCAGAAAGAGTGCTCGTAGAATGCTTTTTCCCGAATTTCTTCCATCGGACCGGGGAGTGTCGCAAAAAGAGATTTTGTCGCGAGTCTTTTTTGACAAAATGTGAACGTTCCTCTTAACCGGTTGCGACAAAAATAAAATTGGACTTCGCTGTTGGAAGTAAGAAATATTTGAAGACATCCGCGCTCTGCAGCAACGCTGAAAGATCTTCGTTTAATCCCGCAATTTACTGCCTCCAATTATAATCGCTAATTATTATTCTCGAAGGTTGTTTTTGTTTCTTCGATCTCTTCTTCATCCCCTCTGTAAAAGTCACATTCATTTTATTGCTCCACTCGGCAATTTTACTTTCCCGCAATTACTTCCTGGTCATCCGTTTCGTCGTGACATCCTTCAAGATGACGTCACCATTGCCCGAGGACGATGTCTGCGCTTCCCACGTGCCTTCGCTACTATGGCCACCTTTTATCGCGACTTCTTTTAACCGCAGTTAATTTTCGGGTACATTTTATGGCCCGGCTTAGAACCGGTTCAAATTCGATTTCGCTGTTTAATAAACGCTATTCTAATTACGACCGTGTCACTGACGCTAATTTTGTCCGTAACCGCGTCGGTTTGCTAGATGAAAGGCTTCGCTCTTGGAACAAAATCATGCAATTCTCGCCCGAAACTGACTAACTCAGCCACGTTGTGAACAGCCCCTCTGCAAAATGAGATCGGCGGGGTTGTGTGAGCAGCCCATGTTTTTAAACCAAATATAAATGGTCGTTGGTATAATCCCGGAAACGTTTCAGTGATGTCGTACGAAGCGGATGCTGCTTTTCAGCCAACCTGAATCCGCGATGAATCGACCGCAGTTGAACGCGACAATTCATTTTGGAGCCAAAACATTATTCCAGCTGTGTGTGTGTGTGACTTTTCAGTGCAGGTTGTTTCGTGACGAAGAAAAATACTGTGGCACATCTGGAAGGTCAGCCAATGTTTTTCAATCCAAAAGATTGCGCAGTGTTTATTTTGTTGGTTTCAACAAACTGCAATTCATCTGCAGGACTGATAACAAAAGTAAGAAATCTGACGTCATCAACGTAGTCTGTGCAACAGAAGTGCAGAAAATGGAAGCTCCATCCTGGGGGAACCCAGGCACCGACACTTTTACTTATTTTATTTTATTTTTTGAAACCCTAAGCACGAGAGGTACTACACTGGTCGCAAAACTTAAGGACCAGTCAGGTTTTCATCTGCAGATTCTCATAGGAGTGGCCTGGATATGGGAAAACCATACCAAAGGAACCTCGTGAGGTACAGAAATGATGAAGAAAACAACACCGACACAACAACGGAAACAAAACGGTACAGAGAGACTTGACTCAAAAATAGCACTGGCTGCCACGATACAGATGCATCACTGCCAAAGATGGAACAAAGGGAAGAGGTGGTCCTCAGTAGGAGATATGGACACCCCTAATGTCGATGTAGGCTTGCTTTGACCACCTGTCCATACAACAATGTTGTTCATAAGTTCTTGCGGTCACGTTGTCCATTCCTCTGTCAACGCCATCTTCAGCTGGTGAACATTTTCTGGTCGGTGTGGACATGCCGATAGGCTTCTCCCCACAGCGTTCCATATGTGTGCGATAGGATTTAGATCGCCAGAACGGACAGGCCAACCCATACGAACAATGTCCTCACTTTCCAAAAGCATATCAACAGCTGTAGTGCGATGGGGTGTGGAGTTATCATCCATAAACACGAACTCGGGGCCAATGGCGCCTCGGAACAGACGCACATGGGGAAGGATTACCTCAGTACAGTAGCGTGCACCGGTTACAGTACCGCCTTCCAGTCTCTGGAGTTGAGTACGTCCATCCAAGATAATGCCTTCCCAGAGGAGAACACCTCGACCCCCATATCGATCCCTTTCAGCGATGTCTGCGGAGTAATACCCTGTGCCAACCTCTGGACGTCAGCTAATATAACTAATTAGCTGATATAGCGCAATATAACTTTCAAAGTCTACATAAGATGTCCATTGAAGAAGCCATAGATGAGATTTCGAGGTTACTCTTGCAGATCGCCCGTCTAGGAGCAGCAAAAGTATTAAAGATCTCCGACAGAGCGAACTCTTGGTTCACTCCACAAGTAAAAGTTATGTTTAAAAAGAAGCAAAAGCTCTACCGAAAGTGGAAAAGAACTGGGCACCCGACTGATCGGACTATGTACAAACGCGAAAGGGCACAGTTCATTCGACTGAAAAGACAAGCGTACTTTGAGGTTATGAAGGAAAAATTAAAAAAGGGAAAGAGAATAGTTAGCGAGAAAAACAACAAAAAAGAAATGACGGACCAGCTGTTTAGAGAGTGGACAGAAGTCACATTCGGAAAACCTTTGAATGAGAAGCAGAAAAATTGTGAGGAAAACATCCGCGAGATGCACAAAATGATTGAAAAACTGACGGATCCCACTGGCACTAACCGAACTAGAGATAGAAACATTACTATTAAAATTAATATCAGCAGGGAAAACTTAAAGGAAGCTATGAACTCGCTCCCCAATAAAGCAACGATCGGGCCGGACCAGTTCCCGCTATTCTGATAAAGATATGTAGCGCTTACATAATCGAACCGCTCCACCACCTCTTCCAGCGAATACTAAGTGAGGGGGTTATCCCGGAAAAATGGAAGAGATATTACGTAAAACCAGTTCCAAAAATAAGCAATCCTAAAACCAGTAAAGATTTCAGGCCCATCGCAATCGGATGCAAAATTCTGCAAAAAATATTTGAAAAAGCAATCCTGAGCACCATCAATCAGCACTGCTTTGGGGACAGTCCACAATACTTACATTCTGTGCTTCCTCGAAGGTCGACTATTACTAATTTAATGGAGACTCTACTCCGAATACAGCTAGCTTTAAACAATAAACAACAGTTGGACATGGTTTTCCTGGATGCAGCAGCAGCCTTCGACAACGTCTCAATCCCAGCTATAACAGTAATCCTCAAGGAGTATTTCCTCATTTCAGGAAGCACTTTAAGCATTCTCACTAACACCCGTCAAGAAAGACAAATTGTCGCAATAAACGGAAAACAGACAGCATCTTACTGTATCTCCAGGGGAGTACCTCAAGGGGGCGTATTGTCCACCACCTTCTTCGCAATAGCACTAGCCCCATTTTTAGCTCAAAACTGTGAGCAATTTATTACATATGCTGACGATTTGAAATTTTTTGTAATCTCCAAAGAACAAGAAACTGCACCCAACCTATCAGAGGAAGCAAACAAGGCAATCAGGAAACTAGAAGAATATCTGAACTACATTGGCCTGAAACTTAATGAAAAGAAAACTGCCCAAATGTCCTTCACCAACAAAAAGAATAAAAATGAAATTACGATTTTTGTGAACAATACCAGAATCCAAAATTCCCCCGCACATGTTGACCTTGGCCTTAAGTGGGATGAAGGATTAAACTTCATACCTCACTTCGAACACATTAGGAAAAAGACATACGCATCACTCTGCAGCACTAGACAAGAACTCACCGGTCTCCGAAGCCCTCATCTTATAATTCAATACATCCTTAAATGCGTTACACCGATTCCGTTGTACGCATCGACTATCTGGTCATCGGCCTCCGAGAACAACATGAAGGCCTTCTTAGGAGTAGAATACTGGCTCCTGAGATGGCTAAACAAGATCGCCGGGAAACCGTTTACCATCTCAAGAGCGGTCTTGTCTGCCAATCTGGACATCACACCCTGGAAGTATATCATCATAACCAGAAACATCTTAACTCTGGCAAAGCTACTAACGGAGAGAGAGAGAGAGAGAAAACAAAAAAGAAAATAGATGTGCCGAAAGTGGGAAACGTGATCACTCGTCCCCGGATGATACGACCGAGAATAAAGAGGGAAGAACCAATTCTCAAGTGCCAGCTGACTCAATTGGACTCTCTGGGGAGATTTTTCCCAGCAAATACTGTGAATTATTTTAATAATTTAAATATAGATGCAGAGAAACTATGTACACACAAAATGTATAGGACAGAAATCTTTGGTAATGTGTACCGGCTGATGTGTACAAATATAAATATAATAAGAAGACTAATTTAATAATTTATATAATAATATTTCGCATTTAACAACCATTCGCAATTAATTAAACCAACTTAACAATTAATTCATTCACCACATACTGTGTTTTTTCATCTCCAAATTTTGTAAATAAGTTCATGTAAACATGCTTGTAAATACTATAATGTAACCACACCCTCTAGCCACGTGCTGTCTATGGGTGTCTCGAAAGAGAAATAAACAGATAATAATAATAATAATAATAATAATAATCTCGCAGAGATTAGCTGACGTCCAGAATCGCTGTTGAGACTGAATCTACTTTCATCAGCAAAGAGTACCTTAAATAAAGATTTTGTAGTTGTAACCTTCAGAAATAGTGTTGGTCCTTAAGTTTTGCACACCAGTGTAGAACCTGTAATACTTAATACCCTGCATCGGTTGAAAGTTGAGAAGATGATAACAAATACTTTTTGACATTACACTTGAATTTCTGTACACTGTAATGTTCAGGAAAATACAACTTTCAGGTAATTTTCATAAGGAAGAAGAAAATTTAATTGTGTAAGTTGAAGCTGGAGATCCTGAATAGTTGCGGAACATGTTCAAACCGATTTGGAAGAGAGAGAGGGAATTACAGACGCCAATTGAGAAGAACAGTGCCCATGGAAGTATCTGTAGAAGAGGCATGCAGCAGGAAAAGTAGGTCTACGAGAGCGAGTGGAGAGCCTCTGTTAAAGATGAATCATTAATTAACCTAACTGCCCTCTTCTGAATGGAATCAAGAAGACAAAGAGAGGTTTTGGGGGCATCACCCCAGATGTGGGAACAACATTCCATGGCAGGGCGGGTTTGCGATTTATACAGAGTGAGAGTACAGCTGTTTGGAAGAAAAGTAACGCCGAGAACGAAAGAGAAAACCAAATATGCAGAGGAAGCAATATTTGTGTTTAGATGCAGATGAAGCAATATTTGTAATGTGCTTGTGCCAAGAGAGATTAGAAGTCAGGGTAATCCCGAAAAGAGATATATCATTTTGCCTAGAAAGAGGAGTGTTACCAAAGATAAGCATAGGAGCAGAAGAATCCTTTTTGCGAGATATAAGACAAGACTGAGTTTTAGAAGGGTTGAAATCAACTAAGTTGTCTTTGCCCCACTGGAGAATTACCTGAAGATCGGCATTTAAGGAATTGGTAGCAGATTTTCGAGAAGTTGAAGCTGATTGAGCAGGACAAGGTTTCTCAAAATGGAAAGTGCTATTATCAGCAAAACTATGGATAGGATTTCGAGTCAATGGAAGAAGGTCATTAATATACAAGAGGAAAAGAGTGGGGAAAGAACTGAACCTTTGAGGACACCGGCATTAGTGGAGAAGTTAGAAGACAGAGAGCCATCTACCATCACCCTCAGTGAGCGGCAGAGAGAAAACTGGATGCCAATTACCAAAAAACAGTTTTTACTTTATTTTATTAACAACAAAATACACAACAGGTAACCATTAACAGTGTATCAGAGAGCAGAACAATAAACACAATAGATAACAAAAATATGAAATTCATCAGGAAGATAAACATTGATATAGATTCAAAGATTAAAATCATATGTACAAAAGAGGACTGCATTAAGTTAAGTTACCAGTAAAATAAATAATAAATTAATTAGTTAGAGAAGAGAAAAATAATTTTAAAAATAATAATAATATGCAATAATTAGAGAGCTAGTTATTTTGCGTTTGAAGAGAAGAGGCAAACTTGTGGATGGAGTTCATTAGTGATTGGGAGTTGTCAAAGAAGTCAATGAGAGAGTCATTTGCTGATTCTGTTCGGTGGACTGAACTTCATAAAGTCCGTGATCGCAGAGTCAAGCCGAAACGATGTAAGGTTCCTAACTTGTCTACAAGGAGCATTGAAATTTGTTTTACTAAGGATATCAGATGCTTCGTAAGTTCCAGTGAGTACTTTGGCTAGAAGGTGATGTCATCAATAACTCTTCTGTTGCAGACAGGCCTCAGATGAAATAATCGCATAGCGATTGATAGTACACTGAGTGGTAAAATAGAGGATTAGGGAACGTAAGGTAATGGACAAAAGTTTTTTGGACTGCTTCAATTTTGTTAATTAAAGTTTTCGTGTGAGGATTCCAGATGGGTGAGCTGAATTCGAGGATTGGAAGAACTATAGTTTTATAAAAGATGACAGCATATCTGTAGTTTTTGAACTTGTAGGTGTTCCGTTTGATAAATCTCACTGTTTTCAATGCTTTGCTGGTGATTTTAAGAACACGGGCATCAAATTTAGCACTGCTGGAGAAGAGAATCCCCAAGTCGGTCCCACCTTTCGATGATCACAGAGTTAATAGTGTAAGTTAATATAGTTGGCAAACCATAAGATGGAAGCTTGTTTAGAAGACCTTTATGCCAAACACGATCGAAAGCCTTTGAGGTGTCAAGAGCAACTACTTGTGTTTCACCAAACCTTTCCATTGAATTAGTCCATAAATGGGTAACATAAGCCAAAACATCACCAGTGGATCGACACTGACGATCGTTGATCAGATGGAAGGTTTCTAGGTAGTTTAAGAGTTGGCGGTTAATTGATTTCTCCATTACTTTAGAAAGAGTAAAAGAGATTTGGATACAAGCTAATTGCGATATGCAAGATTCTTATCTTTTGAATAGCCTTAGCGCGTTTATTTGAAAAGCAAGGTTTAGATAAAGGACGAGATTTTAAGGTGAAGTGTGGAATAAAGGGTTCCATCCCAACAAGAATAATTTCATTGACACTTTTTGAGGGAGCGTAGACATCAGAAGAATTGAAGAAGTAATCCGACCAACGAAAAGAAGAGAAAAATCTCTCTAAGATCTTCCGATTTTGCAATGCCAAACGACAGGACATTACTTGGAAGGATTGTGTGTGAGAAAAAGATCACGGCTGCGTGGTTAGGATTATCTGTTATTCTGGTAGGTAAAAGAACAATCTGTGCAGGCAGGGATCATTAGTAATTGCAACAGCCTCGGCATCTCGACCAGCTGGGTCGGTGTGACTAGAAAACGGAAGCCAGCTGGAGTTGTGAACATTAAAATCACCGAGGAAAATTACCTCACTGTTGGGAAAGTTGGACTGGAGAAAGTTAAAGATTAGTGGAGTTGGAAGAACGATAGAGACAACAGAAGATTTTGACAGAATGCGGTCGAGCAGCGATTTTAAAGCAAGGAAGATCGGAAAGAGGACATATAAAATTGCTAACTGTCTGTAGGGAATATCAGCTTTGAACATGCGCAGAACCACCACACTCCGTATGTGTTGGTAGCTCAGTGGTATCGTCACCGTCCTCCCCACACCGGGCGAAAAAGGCCCCAGTTCAAATCACTTCGATGTCGCGAGGGACTTTTATGGGCATTTTTCACTCTTTGGCTGATTTAATCGGTCTCAGGCGTAGACAGTAAGGTTTTTTACCCGGAACCTGGGGTTCTTCGTCAGCAAAGTAGACAATCGCCAGAGAAGAGACGCAATTTACATTCTATTTTTTTTTTTTTTTTTTTTTTCTACATTTTTATTAAGAAGCGACCTCTAGTCAGTAACTGGCAAATCAGCTATATACAAAGCGTACTAGGAAAGTTTTGCAATATGACGCAACAATGAATCACGAGAAGCTGCTTGTTGGTGCATGTTGAGACATGTTCATACGTGTATAGTAGCCGCAGCGCCAAGTCGACGGACTCAGTTATTCATTAGTAGTGAGAGTGTAAAGTGCTTGCGATGGCATCGTGGTCACGAAATGAGATAAGGACAGTTTTGCGGTATAATTTCGTGCGTGGTTTAACCATAGACCAGTGCTTAGAAGAAATGACTCTTGCACTAGATGATGATTGTCCACATCGTACAACGATATTCAGGTGGTATAGAGAATTCCAAAGGGGAAATTTCACTCTGGAGGATTCTGAGAGGCCGGGAAGGCCACGAACGTCAGTTACAGAGGAAAATGCTTGACGAAAACAGGCGAGTGACCTACCAACAGATAGAGGATACTTTGGGCCTAAATGCACCAGCAATTCGTTTGAAGAAACTTTGTTCTCTCTGGGTGCCGCATCAACTGACTGAAGGGCAGATGACACGACGTGTGACTTGGTGCCGGGAGATGTTAAAAAAGTTTGATAAGGGACAATCTCGGTATGTGAACAACATCGTGACAGGTGACGAGACTTGGCTGTACTATTACGATCTGCCGACCAAGGCTCAAAACAAAGTTTGGGTCGTTGATGATGACGACACACCCGTAATTGTCAGAAAATCCCGATCTGTAAAGAAGAAAATGCTGTATTTTTCAAATCGAGTGGAATTGTGGAACGTGTCGTTTTGGACACGCAGAAGACAGTCACAGCTAAGTGGTATACTGAACAATGCCTGCCTAAAGTCATTGGATCTATGAAGAACCTGCGGCCAAAGTCAAGAATGGACACCTGGTATCTCCATCACGATAATGCTAAAGCTCACCGCGCCAAAGCCTGCACCGAATATTTGACCACGACAGGACTGAAACTTCTCGAGCACCCTCCCTACAGTCCAGACCTTGCTCCCTGCGACTTTGCACTGTTCCCGCATGTGAAAATGAAGCTAAAAGGGAGGCAGTTTTCCAGTGATGAGGACCTTCTACGGGCTTGGGACAACGAGTGTGCTTTACTCCCTAGTGAAACTTGGCAGAACTGGTTTAAAGATTGGTTTCGGAGGATGGAGAGGTGTATTGAATGTAGAGGAAATTACTTTGAAAAAATTAAATAAACAAAGCTGTATTGCAAAACTTTCCTAGTACCCTTTGTACATCCATCCATACATATTAGAAGTTATGGCACAAAGAACCACCCACAAAACAAGCACAATGAGTCATATGACACGAATAAGATCAAAGGTTACGCACACAATACGCATGGATGGATGAAATAACAAACCGCGTCACCCTAATAATTTTTTTTTTTTTTTTTTTTTTTAACAGCACACTCCGCGCCTCTATTTTTTCTGACAGAAACTCGATTATCGCTGAATCGACAAATAATTGGTAAAAATTTAGTCGACGTTTCGACTAAATTTACAATTACTTGATATCGATGGTTCGACTGTTCATCTGATCCTGCTCAGTACCTAACAAACTGAATGGATATTTTGCATCGACATTCACACATGAGCAGTTATTCAATGAGGGGAGTGCCAGAGGTGAACTAAACTCTGGCAGTAAGCTAGAGAATCTTGTAATAACTGAGAGGAAAGTGGAGGAGAAATTGTTGAAGATAAACACAAGAAAGGCACCTGGGGTGGATGGGATCTATCCAGTTATATTAAAGGAGGCAGCACAGGAGGTAAGCAAACCCTTAGCCATAATTATGAGAGAATCCTTGGACACAGGGGAGGTCCCCACAGACTGGAGTTGTGCAAATGTATCCCCAATTCACAAAGGAGGATCAAAGGCTGACACAAGTAATTATAGACCTGTGAGTTTAACTTCTCTTCCAGGAAAATTAATGGAGGCACTGGTTAAAGATGCATTGCAGGATCATCTAGACAAGACTGCAGCAATAATTCAGACACAGCATGGGTTTGTTAAGGGAAAGTCTTGTCTGACAAAATTGATAGGATATTATAATGTGGTTACAAAGGAACTGGATGCAAAAGATAATTTTGATATCATATATTTGGATTTCAGGAAAGCTTTTGACACTGTTGCACATGGAAGACTACTGTACAAATTGGAGAGATATGACATTAAGGGTAAGTTGCTACAATGGATAAAGGGATGGTTGAATGGGGGACGACAGAGAGTGGTAATCAATGGGTGCTGCTCGTCGTCGACTAATGTTATTAGTGGAGTCCCGCTGGATTCGGTGTTGGGTCTACTGTTGTTTTGTATATTTATCAATGATATTGATGAAGGTATATCAGGCTTAATGTCGAAGTTTGCAGATGATACAAAGGTTGGCTAATGACAGTAATGGCAGTTTGCTACTGCAACAGGATCTGGATAATTTGGGCAGATGGGCTAAGAAGTGGCAACTGAAGTTTAACCTTGACAAATGCGAAGTACTGCATATGGGTAGAAGTAAGGTGGGTACAAGATTGGTGAGGGGAATGAAGGGATTCTCTTACCAAGAGAGGCTTAAGTTCTGCAAATTGCAGTGGCTGGAGACTAGGCACCTGCGCGGTGATCTGATTGAAGTGTATAAGGCCTTGAATGGGTTGAGCACGCTGAATTCTGATGGGATCCTTCCACTTGTTCAAATTACGAACCTAAGGGGGCATAAATTCAAATTAAGAAAAGACCGATGTAGAACAGATGTGCAGAATAGTTGTCCCTTTAACCAGCGGGTGGTTAATTGCTGGAACAAACTTCCATCTGTCGTTGTGGAAGTTGATAGGTTGAATTAATTTAAGGAGGAACTGGACAGGCATTTGGAGGGAATGATTTTTTTTTTTTTTTTTGGCTGGTGATGCATAAGCTCATACACTTGCTTTCTTGCATCATATGCCACTATTAGTACTACTACTAGGAGTCCAAAGGGTGGAAACACTTCCACTAGATGGCAGGGTGTTGCTGTGAAGTCTCGTTTCGGGCCTTTCGCGGATGCGTGCAATTTTGAACTGTTCGTTGGTGATTCTGCTTAAAGAAGTCGAGTCGTGGACACATTTCTGATCCTTGGGGGATGACGTCAACGGAGTAATCAGTCCCCCGTGTGAACAGGGGATAAAAAATGCCGACGAGAGCTCTATGGCAACGCTTCAGAAGTCTTAGAGCTTAATAACCCGATATCCCACAGATTATGGCCCGGCCCTGCTGTACATGTGTCTAAATATCGAATGCGAGATTTTCCTTTAAAATTCAACTTCGTGCGGGTTTCTTAACCTTTGGAAAACGGAACGCAGGCTTCAGCTCTCGACTTAGAGGGGTGCTCGCAAATTGTTCTGAGACAAATGTTTCGCAGCGCACAGTCGAAGGAAGAAGAAGGGGATGAGCCCAACTAGGGTCATCGATACCCTCTTCGTCCCTTTCATTCAGTTACAGTTCTCGGAAGCAGTCACAGAGGTTGTGTGAGTGAGTGAGTGGGGTGGTGTCGCCCTTGCTAACTGTTTTCTTGTTTTCTTCCAGACACTGCGAGGATCTGATCGTTACTCCGTTTGCCCAAATCCTGGCCAGCCTGAAGAATGTCCGCAATAATTACATCTGCCTCACCAACGTTGCCCCGAACAAGTACGTAGGCTCGAGCGATTCGGTGTCGCATCTCAGTTTGCTTCGTCACAAAATAAAACCGCTTTTCGTTTGGGGGACACTTTTAAGTAATTGCCGCGGGTTCATCCTTCGGTCACGACGCCCTGTTTTTGGCGTCTTAAGAGAGCGGATCTCGTAAGAACAGTACGCATGCTCTCATTTGCTGCACGAGAGCGTGCGCAGTTATTTCTCCCATTGGATCGAGTTTCCGCTTGAAAGCCTTCCTTTGTGCTCCGCATTAAACGCCCTGATGAGGTTTCCACTTACATTTTAATGAGCTGGCCACAAAGAGAGATTTTCCTTCGCTCAAAAAAGGGCCAATTTATTCGCGTTCAATTGCAGTTAATGACGAGCTACTTTAGCAGAGGGTGGTTGGGGAGGGGACTTTGAGGGGAGTCTGTCCAACACACAAAAAGTAGATGCTTCTGGAAAAGAATAACCGGTGCTTTAGATGTCACGTGATTCGTTGTTAATTCGAAGGAGAATGGATCTCTCCATCTCAATCACGCTTGCAGTTACTTCAACAGAATGATTAATGTGTAAATACTGTATATATTAAACATAAAATGTGTATAAAATGTATTTCGGGACGAGACTACGAGTTCAGTATATGTAACCCACTGCACGTAGTATCTCGTACCCTGATATGTACTTAGCACCCTCCTGGCACTTTGCCGTCCCGGGGTGGTTTCCTTATGGAAATAAACAGATAATAATAATAATAATAATAATAACTCTTTTATCCAGGCGCCCCATAAGGATCGCCTTTGGGACCATTTTTCCTCTATATTAATGATCTAACGACGCCAGTTTGAGGGATTCAAATATAGAAAATGGTCGCAAAATCTGTTCTCCCCTCCCTCCCCCTAAAATTTTAATGACTCCATTTGCGGCGGTTTTCGTAAGTGTCGTAAGGATTTGTGCGGTTGCTTTTGGCAGTCAGCTTTTCGACTGATTCTGTTCCGTAAAATGACAGTTCTGCTCGAGACGACGTACCTGGGGTTACGACCCGAAAGCAGTGACGACGCAAACTGAAATGAACCCGCTTTCGTTCCGACTGATTTTTTCTTCTTTTATCTCGTTCCAAGTGTGATTTTTCGTACTTTTTGTTCTTAATTATTCATCGTTTAATTATTTTCTTTCCAGGAGTTCCAGAAGACCCTCCAACACCCCCACCTTCGCCACCACGCCATCCAAGTCTTATTCAGGTAATTCCGTCATCCCCGTACCTTTGCCGAATTCGTGACACGAAAACGCGACTTTGTAAGTGGGGGGGTTCTTCTCGAGCCGTTGCAAAGTGACGCAAATGCAGGCTTCAAGCTCGTCGGGTTGCTTCCCCCCCCACCATCGGCGTAATCAGTTTACGGAATTAATTTGTTTTTTCCGGAGTTGTTTCTCTGCCGCAACCAGTTTGCCTTCGGTGTCCCTCGCTCCAGAGGGGGGAAGGGGGGCTTACCTTATCCTGTGGAAACACGCGACTCGACTTTGTCCTCACGCATTCCGGATTGACAACTTCATCATTTCGCTCTGCTCGCGCTGAAGCAACCCACTCCCCTTTCGTCGATGTGTCCGTGACCCCCGTTCCTTGTCGAAATGGAAACGTCTTTTCCTCTCGCTTGCTATTCTACGGATGTCGCCAAACTCGTGCGTCATTCCAAACATCTTCGCAGCCGTGCGATCACGTGACTCCATCTCGATCTGCTAACCAAAAATAAAAATAAAGAAGAGCCGTCTACTCCATTTTCATTCGCCATCTCTAAATTGCACCTCTTCTTTATCCCCCTTTTATTATTTTTCTTTAAAGAGCATCTCGAGTTCGAATTTAATTGACTACGCGTGCGTATATTATCGCTTAATCACCCCGGTTCATCCCGAGCAGATTAATCTGACATTCTGCGGATCAACAGGAAGCGGTTCAAAAATTTATCTTTCGTAAAAGAGAAGATCGTAAGAATGTGGGTCCAGAACATCACGTGCCGAAGATTCCAGAAATGTTTTGCGAGCCGAGTTAATGAACAAGAATTTCCAAGACCACAAGGCTGCGCAAGATTATTAAAAGAATCGCGGCAGACATCGAGGGCACTGCAAATAAAGAGTTCTTCTAATAATCGAAATGTGTCATCAACCCTCGACTGATGATCTTGGGACGAAGGCCCTTCCTCGGTTTTTTATAATGAATCCGTCACTTGAAGCCGTATCGAAGCGATTTCACCATTTTAGTTATACATTGTCGTTGAGGAATCTGTCCAACTGCCAAGGTTTGCCAGCTGCACGGGAGATCGTGGGATTGGCGCCCTTGCAAAGGAACAACCTGCAAAGGAAACGCGTTTTGGGTTTCCCACGATTTTATACGCTTCACTTACTGTCCATAACAGAAATTATGAAGGTATTTTTCAGTTGTCCAACGAACAAGGACCACTTTCGTTTCAGTGTTTGGATTTTGCACGTACAGAAGACATTGACGAAAAATACGCCTTAATTTTGTCCACTAGTGTAGTTATTTTCGTGGCTGAGAGGCCCATAAATGGAAATATTTGATGCGATCGAACAATCTGCATCAAAAAATAAACGAAATAAACAGTCGCTTATTCAGCATTCCACGCGGTTCTCCCCTCTACCCTTCATTCAACGAATCCAGGGATTCTCCCGCTGTTGGAATTTGTGCTGTTGCTGTTTTGCACGAACTTAACGTCGAGGTCTCGAGAACGAATCATTGAAGACAGATCTTCGGTGTACAGATATGGTGAGGAACCACAGTCGTCTTGTTTTTGCTAAGAAATTGTCCAACATTCAAGCTCCACGAACCAAGAGGGGGGGATACTCAAACTGAATTAGATCGATGAGATTTCAGCGTAAGAGCACTTTGAGATGTTAATTACGATTGATCCTTAAAGTGTGAGTGAGTTTTCATTCGCTACGCCAATCAATAATTGCTGATCAGGTCTTGGATTGGGTCTTTGCGCCCGAGTGACATAAATAAGTTCGCACGTTAAGGCTCTTTTTGAAAGTAGAAAGCAGTCCGAGAGCACAGAAGGTTCTTGCGCGGCATCCACAGTACTGTCGAAGACCCCTCAGTGACTTCATTTCTGTGGTCTAATTGAAACAGAAAGAGGTCTCGCGAAGCATCGAACTGGCCGGCAGTCTGTAAAAAGAGGAACTTCGGCGGGGCAGATTGCTAGGTGGGTGTCAAGTTTCCTTGGCTGCCTTGTTGTCGAAGTATACAAGTTAGTGTGCACGAGGAAGTGGTCATATTCCAAAGGTAAGCCTCGATTATCTTCGAAATTTACAATTTCAACCGCATCCCCGAACTGTCCCCTTTTCCAGCTGTGCGGCGATCGAAGTTTTGTGAGATGCGTACGAAGAAAAGGCGCAGCTGATCGATACCAATCGTGCTGATTAGTAATCAAAGCGACAGCTGGAAGCGCCTTTCAGAGCTCCATAATTTCTTTGGATCAATTCCGATTTGGACTGCGCAGAGTCTCGTGGAAAGTTGCATCGATGCGAACGATTTTATTCGCCAGATATTTCTGCGCAAACAGCACAGTGGCTTTCGAGGGGTGAGTTCAGTCCCCAGTGAGAAACGAGGAACACCAACAAATGCTCTTGTGTGTAGGGATGTTTAAAGTTTTAAATAATTCCTTTTTATCCGTGTACAGAAAGTAGAATTTGTTCAAAACCCTTTGGAAGGGTCCGCAATAATCGCGCGAAATTCATGGCCTTGGGAACCCGGTGATAGAACGAACGGAGCAACAGCTCGAAAAGACCCACATAAAGGCGAGATCGGCCCTCAAAAAGTTTTGTCCGGGCGCGAGAGCATTTTGATAATTATCCCAAAAGATGGAACTCTCTTTTTTTTTTTTTTTTTTTTAAGACCGCGCATGCGATTACACGCATAGTACCCCGCGGACGAATTATTACTTCGGTTTGTAATGCGGGGGGGGGGGACGATAATGCTGTTACTCTCACGGACTTCTCATTTTCCAGAGGACGGATTCTCCAAACTGGCGGCCGAAACCCTGGAGGAGTTGGACTGGTGTCTCGACCAGCTGGAGAACATCCACACCCACAGATCCGTGGGGGACATGGCTTCGAGCAAGGTGAGTGCGTTTCTTTCCGCCATTTCGTATCCGCGGATGCCGAGCGTGCACTAGAAGTACGTCTGGTAGACCCACACCCGATTCTTGAACGGCGCAAGTGGCGCGAATTCGGGAGATGCCTTGGCCAGGGCTCGCCACCTACGCTATTCTACGAAACACTTCGAAAGGATTCTTTGAAGGAGAGCCGTTCCCCTCCACCCCCCGGTTACCGCGAAGGCGGTAAATTACCATTTCCAAGATACTGACGTCGTCCCGAACACGTGACTCGTGTGTCTTTGCCGTGGTTTGGCAACTGTACCAACCGGGCCTTCGTGGGGGTGTTCTGGGAATAAATGGCGTCGAAAGGAATTTGAACTTCTGAGACGTACTTCTAGGAAGCCGCCATTTCCGTGAACATGCTCCATTTCAGTAACCGGAACTGGACTGGAACCATTTCCAGTTACTGAATTTAAATGCGAGTGACGTCTATTTTTGGCTGTTCGTTCAATTCACTTTCACTCTTTCCATTGCAGTTCAAAAGGATGCTCAACAAGGAGTTGAGCCACTTTGCGGAATCGAAGTCAGGATGTCAGATATCGGAGTACATCTGCAGTACCTTCCTCGGTGAGTGGGGTTCTCTAATGTTTAACGGAATTTGTTGGAAGAAACACACACTTTGGAAGCGAACTCGTTCACTGTTATCATTATTTTTTTACTTTTCTCGCAGACAAACAGCAGGAACTGGACTTGCCATCTCTGTGGGCAGATGAGAGTCAGACGCAGGCCAATCGCACAAAGCAGAAGGCGGGTCAGGCAATGTCCCAGATCACGGGGGTGAAGAAGCCCCTGTGCCACACCAACAGCCTCACCAAGCTCCCCAAGTTCGGGGTAGAAACCCCTCACGAAGAAGAACTATCGGACGTAAGTAGTTTTATCTTTAACACTCTTTCTTTGTCAAAACGCCCATTAATAACAGCGACCGCCACCAGGTGGTATTCTATCCTCCGGACTCTTTCGCTCAGAACGAAGATAAACTCCAATTTGCGTACACAATAAACGTTGTTGTTTTTTTTTTTTTTATACTTTGTATTTATTGAATGGAATGTCCCTTTCCACGCTCTTTAGATAGAACGAGGGCTGTTTGAAAAGTAAAGGAGACAAAGTGTTTCCGCGAAAAGATATTTAATAAACGATGAAATCAAACGTAGTAAATGCGCATCAGCGTATAATTTTCTGCTGTAGTTGCCCATCGTTGGGGTTGTTTGTCTCGCCGTGACTGACCAATGAGTGGAAAAGACTCTTCCTATTGAGGCAGTCTTCCACTACGGTCGTGAAATGCAAAAGAACGCTATGATCGGCGCGCGCGAGAAATCCTATAAATTTTGGGTGTTGAATGCACCGCGTATCACCCAACAGCGAATGGAAACATCGCGGAAAAATAGGGCACCACGAATTCTGCCTCCGCCGAAGTGAACTCGATAAAATTTTTTTTATCCGCAGTCTGTGCCTCTCCCCTCCAGAGTTTATTTCCGAACCTGTGGTGGCACAGCTGCTCGCGCTGAAACAACAGCTGTCCGCTTACTTGTTCCTGGGATCTGAAATAAGCGGAAACATGCCCATTCGTGTCATCTACCTAGCTGACCTCGGCACCAATGGTTCCGTCCGTTCTCGATATGCTGAACACGACATCTGTCGTAAATATCAACTCGCGTTTTAATACCGGTAATTATCTCGCGTTTCTGCATCTTTCCGCATCTGGTGTACAAACACAAATAATAGAGGAAAGTCGAACAGGAAGTTACGCGGATAAGATAATAAACAAAATGCCAACAGCGTCTTAAAACACGGCTGTTTAATCACAGAAGGAAATCGGGCTCGAAATCATTCGTGATTTAGTCCGTTTCTATCCAATAACTCGCAAAGATGTTTCGGACAATTTTCACCGCGACTGCGCCAGAAACAGTTTTCGGATTTGTTTGTCGGTGCCCCTGATGAAGGGCAAATTGAGATTTTTTGCTCTCTTCCTTTAACTTCTATAAACGTTTACTTTTATTTTATTATTGGTTTAAAAACGACACATTTTGTGGCAACTTTAAAAGAAAGAAAGCGAAGGGTCCTCGCAAAATAAACGCGACGTAAAAATAACTGAACGCGTGAAGAGAGAAATGCTCTTCTTACTGCACGTTGTGTGACGTAATCAGACGCGTTCTCTTATTTCTCCCGCAGCTGCTCGACAATTTGGACAAGTGGGGAATCGACATCTTTCAAGCGACGGAGTTCTCTGGCGGAAGACCCCTCACCACCATCGTCTACACCATCTTCAGGGTGAGTTCTGTTCCCTTTTATGTCTCGCGATCATTATTTCCTGTTTTCAGCAGCAACCCCCGTGCCCTCCCTTCGCGGTTTGCTCGCGCTTGCGGCTCAATCAGGATCCAACCGAGCTGGCACGTGCATAACGATCTAAAGGTCACGTAAGACGCAAAATTGAAGGGCGGAAAACACGCGTGCGACACTGGCGCAATCTATCCACCGAAAACGGTACTTTTACCAGCGAATTGCGATTTTTATTGATGTTTTTCTTTTACTTTTTTCAATTTTTTTTCTTTCCAGTTCAATATGCAAATGAACGTGTAATACTAGCGAGACATGTAATCGCAGAACCAGATTTTATTTTGTGGCTGAAAATCGCGTTTAGACTTGTATAGTACAATGGTTTTTTTTTTGTTTTCTCTCGGATAAGTAATCCAAAACGCAAATATTTAAAACTTTTTTGAATAAAATACATTTTAACGTCCACTTATCGTTTTTAATTTAATTTAATCGCTACCCTTTCGGGACCCCGTTTCGATGTAGACGAGTTCCTTCCAGAGGGACCACTACTAGAGCGAGCTTGGCAATCGGCAAATGGCTGGTTTCCAAGGTTGTCGCGATCGAACTAAAAGGCGCGAGCAATGAGTTAGAGGATTTGCGCGTCGAGAAATGTTTGTGACTCGTGTCCGTTTGCTTGCAGGAACGGGACTTGCTGAAGACCTTCAAGATTCCATCGAAGTCCTTCCTCAACTACTTGCTTACCTTGGAGGAGCACTACCTGAAAGTTCCATACCACAACAGTTCCCACGCGGCTGACGTCACGCAGTCCGTTCACGTCCTACTTCTGTCTCCTGCCCTGGATGTAAGTACTCGGCTTCGTATTCCCTCTCCGTTACGCAACCGCGTCCCCCTCCCCAGACATTAACCATCCAAGAGACGGATTACCGGGGTTCAACAGTGTCACCAATTGTTTTGATTCCACTGAGCAGCGGCAAGTTATTATATTATGAGAATGACGATTAGATTACGCATCCAACAGAGTACTTATCCAACATTTTGATGAATTAAAATTAGCTCGTTCAAAGGATTAAAAGTGTCTTGGAATTGGTTTAGTAGAGAAGAGGACAATTAGATAGATAGATAGATAATCTTTTATTACCCTTCACGGCCATAAAGCCAGGGGCTTACAGTTTCCCAAACTTGGGAAAATTGAACAATTATTTACAAAAAGGTAATTTTACAAAGAAAACATATTATAATACAAAGGAGAGAACTCCTTACGAGAGTTAAATCTGCTTGAGCTGGCTTAACATCGAGATAAGAGCACCAGCTCAATCAGACAGGAACAGGTGCAAGGTATACATCAGTCATTGCTGATTAGTTCTACTCGTCATAATTTTTTTCCGGTAAGTCCGGTCAGCAGCGAATTTGTTCAGGTCTGCGTCAAGTGCCTGGGTTTGCTTGAGCATCTGCTGAGGAAGGAACCTGTCCGAGAGATGGAGTCGTGCTGAATGCGAGTAGAGCTCGGGATTGGCCCTAAGGGCAGCAGGGGGGATCCTCCAGCCACAGGTATCCCAGAATGAAGGTGTTGCCATTATGCCTGTTATCATCTTGACTGTTGCTAGGAGGCGTTGGTCTTCGACTAAGGTGGGAAGCCGTGGAATCCCGAGAGAGTTGGCAGGCTGCGTGGTACGAATCAGAGCTGGAAGGTTGTCCTTCCTGTTGGCCCACTTTAGGAGCCAGAATTCTGTGGCAAAGAGTGGTTTCTTTATTGACGGTGCCGCTGACGCCCAAATTTCAGCAGCATAGAGTAAAGGTGGAAAGATAACTGTTCTTATGTACCTCACGGTTATCTTTTTGTCTGTGATATGAAGGAGATGCTGTTTTGCTATCCACCGGAGTCTTGAAGCACGTGTGAGGAGCATATCCATGTGGGCGTTGAATCGAAGTTTTGGGTCGAATACAACGCCCAGATCACGATGGCTGGACACAATTGGGATGAGGGTGTTGCCGATCGAAGGCTGGAGAGAAGAAGGAGTTTGCTTCAATGAATACACCATGAATTCGGACTTAGCAGGATTGATCTTGAGCCCAAACTGGCAGAGGTAAGATGTGACTGTGGTGAGAGTGTTGTTAATTTCCACTTTTACCAGATCTAGGCCTTGACCGGGAATGATGGGAGTGAGTATCTTGATATCGTCCGCATAGCTCAGTAGACATCGAGAATGTGCAACCAGTGGGAAGATAATGGATGAAAACAGAAGGCCCGAAAGGACCCCTCCTTGTGGGACTCCTGCGGTGACGGATCTAGTAAGGGTGCGATCTCCTGTATGAAGCTTTATAACTCTGTTATTCAGACGAGAGGAGAGAAAGCATAATATGTTCCCTGTGATCTGGAAGTGGCATTCCAGGAGAGTGAGAAGTTGGTTTACTTGGACGGCATCAAATGCAGCCTCAATGTCTAAGTAAGTCACAGCTAGTTCGTGCCTATTCTCCAATGCTGACAAGATAGTATTCGTGGTGGCTAGCAGATTGGTGATCGTTGATCTGTTTGGAAGGGAGTAGTGAATTTGGACTGGATTACTGGGCAAGATCTGCTTAGTGAGGATGGGGAGTAAGGCCTTCTCCAGGAGCTTCAGCAGGCTGGAGGAGTTGGAGATGGGTCGGAAGTGTTTAGGTTTCGATGGCGACTGAACTTTGGCTAAAGGTTTGATGAGATAGTTTTTCCACTGCTGTGGGAAAATTTTGTTCGAGAGTAACTGGTTGAAGATAATTAAAAGTGGCTGAATAATGTACGGACTTAGGCATTTGAGCATGAATTGGGGAACTCCATCATCACCGGTGGTAGACGAGGGAGGTAGAGAATTGATGGCTACGATCAGCTGTTGTTTTGTAATCTGAATGTTGTTCAACACTTCTTGCTGGATGGGCTCTGTTAGTAGAGCTAGATCTGAGTTTGGCATAGGAATACGGTTAAATCTTGTGACGAAATCGAGCCACAATTCAGGATCAAGTTGTAAAGGAAAATGAGGGTTCACTTTCTTGTATGGAATTTTTCCTTTAGCCAGCTCACGGTTAACATATAATTTGATTGCCTCAGATTTCAGGCGATTAAAATGAGCCCGTGCCCTTGAATAAACGATACGATCATTGACATTTTGAGATTGTTTCCATGTGCGATGGAGCTGTTGCTTCTATTACTAAGATGTTCCACTTTTATATCATTAAATACGTATAAATAATGTTTTTGTTACAGGGGATATTCCTCGCATTTTGGGAACAGGCCTTATTAAAAATACCGCACAAAATAGGGGGGAAAGGGGGGGACCAGATCGAAGGACATGACACATCATTCTCTCATTTAGCAAATCTGGGGAATTTGTTTGAAAAGCCGATTGCTCCCAGAAACAAACACTTAATTGAGGGTTTCCACGTTGATTGTCAGTTTGGCTTTAAGAAAGGTTCCTCAGCTTAAAACGCAATCGTACAAAAACATTGCCAAATCTGAATTGGCAATTTTCATAATTTTCAAAGGTGAATTCAATAGAGCGTGTTGGGAAAGCGCTTTTGTTAAGATCGGCTTTTATACAACTTAATACGTAACAGGATGACGTGTGTTAAAACTGAACGTGAGCCTTGTACCAAAGTCGTATCCAGGAGTGTCCTCGGGGCTCTGTCCCTCTTTTCGAACGTCATCGTCGATCAGTGGTTAGTTCAAGATTTAAATGTTTGTTATATTCTAAATAGAATATTTGTAAGACAGAACTGAAGTAATGTCGAATAATTCGCAGTTGCCGGCTACTATTATAAAGTGTCTTCCACATCGTAAGAGTCTTGTGGAAGACTATTATGATGGTTTTCAAAAAGGAAAATTTGGTTATAGAAGAAGACCACATAAATTATTAAAAAATGATAAAAGCGAATTCCATTAGTTTCAAAAACAAAACAGACAATTGAAGACGGATTATCTTTCTTACCATACGCAGAAAACATAACGAGTGGACTGAAGAATTTCAGAGGTTCGGTAATCGCTGGAGCAGGATGGGGGGCCTTAAGAAAAGAACGCTGTTATTACATTAGAAAGCAGTCTTTTTGCCAATCATTTCACAGCTGGTGCCCTCGTGTAAGTGATGTTAAAATTAAAAATAAATGATTAACATTTTACAAATGTTAATATTACTAAGTGTAAGTAGGACCTGTAGAACAGTTGCCACTACAAGTTGTTATACCGTTGGATTTATACTTTGTGGCCAGTGAGCGTAATATATCGATTTGCATTTATAATTAGCGCAGGTAAATAAGTAATATCTCTTCTTTATATTCTTTTGTAGAACGTCTTCACAGACCTGGAAATCTTAGCGGCGCTTTTCGCATCATCTTTGCACGACGTCGATCACCCGGGAGTTACTAATCAGTACTTAATTAACTCGAGTAAGTCAATTTTACGCATCTGGTTTTTTTTCCCTCTTCTTTTATTATTACTCTAGTGGTAGTAATAGTTGTAGATATGATGTAATAAAGCATCACCAAAAAAAAAAAAAAAAAAAACCGTCCATCACATACAGTACTCAATCACATATTCATCACATACATACTGTCCACTTCTTCCTTGAATTTATTCAAACCATCCACTTTCACAACAACAGATGGAAGCTTTTTTTTTTTTTTTTTAACAGTAAACCACCCGATGGCTGAACGATATCTATCCTGCGACCATCTTTCCTCAATTTTAATTTATGCCCCTCTCCTGATCGTAATCAGAACAAGAGGAAGGATTCCACCGGAATATAGTTTTGCACAATCCATTCAAAGCCTCGAACACTTCACTCAGATCACCCAGCACGTGCATTTTTGCGGAACAGAAACCATTCTCGGTAGGAGCACCCCTTCGTTCCGCTCACGAATCTCGTGGTCCTCTGTACTCCTTCCAGCAGCCAAACATCTTAAAATGACGCGTCCGCAAGTGTATACAGTACTCAAGATGTCGCCTGACCATTGCCTTATACAAAGCGATAATCGTCTCCTTATTCTTGCTGTATATCATTGACAAAACTCCATGACCTGCTGTGACAGCCCCTCCGCATTGTACAGAGAACTTCATATCTGACTTCACAATTACCCCCAGGTCTTTTTTATTGTCCACCTACCTGAGTGTAGTACCTCTGCGGTTACTTCTACCCATATGCTGCATTTGTCAAGGTTAAACTTCAGTTGCCACTTCTTAGCCCATCTGCCCAAATTATCTAGATCCTGTTGCAGTAGCACACTGCCATTACTGTCATTAACAACCCTGCCAACCTTTGTATGATCTGCAAACTTCGACTTTAAGCCTGATATACCTTCATCAATATCATTGATAAATATACAAAACAACAGTGGACCCAACACCGAACCCTGTGGGACACCACTAGCACTCATTAATTACCACCCTCTGTCTTCTCCCACTCACCCATCCTGTTATCCATTGTAGCAGCTTAACCCTTAATGCCATATTGATCCAATTTTTATATTCTTCCATGCGCAACAGTATCAAGTGCTTTCCTGAAATCCAAATACATGATATCAAAATTGACATTCAGTTCCTTTGTGACCACATTGTAGTATCCAATCAAATTTGTCAACAAGACCAATTGACAAACTCATGCTGTGTCTTAACTATTACTGCAATCTTGTCTAGATGATCCTGCAATGCTTCTTTAACCAGCGACTCCATTAGTTTCCCCAGAACACAAGTTGAAATAACTGGTCTCTAATTACCTTTTTGATTCTCCATTGTGAATTTGGGATACCTTTTGCACATCTTCAGTCCCCGGGAACTTCTTCTGCATTCAAGAATGCTCTCATAATTGTGGCTAAGGGTTTCCTTACCTCCTTTGCTGCCTCCCTTAATATAATTAGTATATTTCATCAACCGCAGGTTTTTTTTATGTTGAACTTCGACAATTTCTCTTCCACTTTGCTTTCAGTTATTACAAAATCATCTGCTCCCTGTTAGAGTTTGGTGAACTTCTGTTCTCCCCTTCCTTAAAGAATTGCTCGTGTGTGAATGTAGATGCAAAATACCTATTCAGTAAGAATGTCTTTCACGCTTCTTTTACAGGGAAAGTTATACGTAGATAAAGATATAACACATTGCCTCGGGTTGTGGCCTTCTTAGAACAAGATAATTGCCACCCAAAATATAAACACCGCCCTATACAAGTGCTTAAACGCCGCTTTCGGGCAAAGACATAAACCCTTATCTTACTAAGGCATCTGTGGCACATTAAGAGGGCGCAGCTCCACTTCCAGCGGATGGGAGTCTCTTACATTAACTATTAAAACACTTACATACGGAACCATAAATCTTTCAAATGTACGAATGTTCTTTAACATAAATTTCTTAATTTCAGCATTAACTTTAGTTTTGCTAAAATAAACCAACTTATAATTTTATGTATCATCCAGATGGGTGCAGCACATTCCAAAGAGCAAAATCAAAGCACGGACCATTCAGCGTCCATCATATAATTCACAGCACTGCCTCGAATTACGATCAAATTTATAAACAGAAATTTAGAAGTTGAAATCTGAAATTTAAAAGTAATTAAAGAAGTGTACGTTGCAACGTGTTTATCTTTTTGAGATCCACTTAATTATCCCGAAGAACCATAACAGAATTGTCCGTTATAGCATCATCTTCTTATAACCCAAGAGAAAGACAGAAGAGTCAATTCGGAAGCAGCCTTTCAAACTGTTGTAGGCATTTCAATTTATTATTCCAAAATGGAACTTTAATTATAAATCGACTTCCAGTTTATAATAACTATTGATAGTGGCTGAACGGATCTTTTGTTTTCTTAATATGAATTGTAAGAACTTCTTCTTCGGATGTATTAGCCCTTCTTTCAAATTTGCTGTCCAGGGATGAAATCGCGCGTTAAATGAAAAATACAACGGCATTCCATCCTGGACGCAGATTATAAACCACTTTAATCTATTGGGAGGGGCTTGATGCACACCCGCTGGCCCATCGATTAAAAACGACAGGAAGTAACCTCCGCTACTCTCTTGCAGGTTCCGAACTGGCCCTGATGTACAACGACGAGTCTGTGCTGGAAAACCACCACCTGGCGGTCGGCTTCAAACTCCTTCAGGATGAGAACTGCGACATCTTCGTGAACCTGTCGAAGAAACAGAAGCAGACGCTTAGGAAGATGGTCATCGATATGGTGAGTAGTGTCGAATGCGGGTCTAAAGGGTGCTGGTAACGTAAAGCAATCCTTATGGAAATAAACAGATAATAATAATAATAATAATGTCCCTCGAGATCAAAGAGTCCGTTGCATTCAATGCCGATAAAACCCGCATTTGGATCGTCACACTTTTCGTTTTCAAGGGTCAGGCGCTGCGTCTCGTCCTTGCCAAGCGTACACTTCAGTAAGCTGTTTCTTAAGACACTCGATACATTTCAACAGCCCACTTGCGCGTCACGTGATCAGAGAAGTACTGCGGCCGTTTCCGGGTCACCGAAGGTTAGGCAAGGAACAAGCTCACGTGGCCCAGCAGCGAATTAAGGGTTAAATGCATTTACCCCGCGTCGTATAACAAACGAAATGCGCGTTTGTTAGGACAGCGCCATCTAATGGCAATGTAACAAAGTGAACTGATTACGTAACATCCGGAATGTGGAATGGCAACGAAACGAGACTTCCTCCTCGGCTCAATTCAGGAAATGCAACTCCCTTTTGTGGCGTCCGTAAATATTCTGCCAAATTGCGTACGAATCGGATATCAAGACTCGATAAATGATTAACTCCCGCGTTAATTACTGTTGGGGTTCCACCCCGTGACGGGTACTGCTGCCAAGTACACAGGGTGGCGTACGAGTTGATGCATTTGCATCATTTCTGCACGCAGCCAACAACTTAAGCAGTTATAAATTGGCATCCTTAAGTATACTGTATCTCGTACTGCGAAAACCTTCCCAACGAGTTGCCACGAGATTGCACTACCTCCAATAAGTAACCGTAGTCTTTTCAAGCGAAGCGTTATTTATTCGGGATAGTGCAATATCGTGGTAACTCGTTGTGAAGGTTTTCGCAATATGAGATATGCCAATTTATAACTGCTTAAGTTGTTGGCTGCGTACAGACATGATGCGATTGCTAACTTGTACGCTAGTTAACCCCTACGTAACCTGACGCTCTAGCCCTAAACTATACTGTAATCTATACAGGGTGGTTGGTGTTGGTCCTCTAATTTCCTTGTAGGTGTTCGTTCTCTGGGAGATCCATTCTGCTGTTGTGTACGCTCTTTGGGGCCATTGCATTTGGTTAACACGGTGATCGGGCTCCTCATCACTTGTTCCATCGCCTTAGATTTCCTGCCTCAGGGGCCCTTGATCCTCCCTGATCTTTGCCTCGTGTGTTTTCTGGGAGATGCTGGTGTTGGGCACCGCTATGTCGATCAGGTAGTTAGCCAATTCCTTGTTGTCGATGAGGGTTATGTCTGCTCTGTTGTGAGGGATCGTCTTGTCGATTATTATGGCACGGTCCCAGTAGTCTGTGAGTAGAGTCGGGGCCACGTTGATGCTACGTCCAAACCGGCCATGGCCTCACCCGAACAGGGGTCGCATTTTCAGTGTAAATATTTTCTAAAGTTGTGATAAAAATAATAATAAACCGAGAAAACGCGAATATAAAAGCATTCTTGAACTTCACTGGTTAAGTGTTTGAATTTTTATTGTACAATAAACCAGTTAAAAGTTTCTATACCATAATTGCTTTTTTATTGTTACTTTTTATTTTTCAAGTCAAAAAACAATTTTGACCACATTTTTATCACGGCATTATTATTCACAATACAAAAAAAAAAAGTAGTATTTTTGTGCGCTATATATATATTAAAGGGGTCTCAAATTTAAATATGGCAGGGGGTATCTTTCATCCTTAATCCGGTCGGCCCTCAGTAGAGTCTGTAGTACGACCTGCGGCTCGCACTTTTAGTAGGGTAAAATTTCTTTGATCAGCTGGTATTTTTGCGCTAGTTTCTGATGGATTATCCTGTCCACCTGGTTGTCTGCGAGGGTGCTCCGTCTGGGTGATCACACTGCATCCTGCGATGACGTGCTCAATTGTTTCTGGGGCCACGTGGCATCGTCGACATTCTTCATCTGTTACTCCTGGGTCTTTGGCGATGTATTTCCTGTAGTTGTTGGTGTTGATTACCTGGTCTTTAATCACGAGCATGAATCCTTCGGTCTCGCGGAAGAGCCTCCCGTTCGTGAGCCAGGTAATACGAATCCATCTTATCTATGTAGTCTTGATGGAGGTCATGGTACTGTCTGCCGTAGGGATGTCTTCTTTGCCCATCTTTGTTTCTTCTGTCTGTGTGAGTGTAGTCTCCTTGTTGAGATTGAGTGTTCTTTGTCTATCTTTCTTATGGCTTAGTAGACTCGCTCTGTTTTCCTGGAAGTAATCCCGCAGGTTCTTAATATCCTTCTCTTGTTCAGTGATGTCAGTCGATCCCATCCTCCATCTTTATCGGCTGAGACTGCGTAAGCATTTATGGCTGTGACCTTGTTCCCTCCATTTAGCTTTGATTTTAGGAGGCTTCTCACTCTCTGGTGGTATTTCTCAAACAGGCGGGTCTTGATCTCCTTGTGTGCTAACTGATGGGCCTGCATCATCCCCAGATATTCGTATGTCTGTCACTCTGTCATGACTTCAACGTCTTTACCGGTCTTCAGCTGGGTCATTCATTTGTCTCTGCCAAACTGTACCCTGATGTCAGTGCTGAACTCATTGGTGATCCGGAGTAGCTGTTGGAGTTCACTTGCGGCATGGAGTGTGATGTCATCCATTTACATCAGGTAAGAGAGGGTGTACAGGTTCTCCCTCTCTTCTTTTATGGTATATCCGTACTTGCTGTTATTGAGCATGGTGGACAGTGGGTTGAATGCAAGATAGAACCATAGTTGGCTTAGGGCACATCCCTGGAAGATTCCTCTTCTGATGCGTATTGATCTGGTCGTGGTGTTCTCGACATTTATAGGGGTCCTCCATTTTGCTACGGTTGCTTCTAGGAAGTGTCGGCGCTGGGTTGACTTTGTAGATCTTCAGTTTCTTCATCAGCCAGCTATGGGGCACGAAGTCGAACGCCTTTTGTTAGTAGATGTAAGCCGCGTACGGGTTTTCTGTGCTTTTTATAGGCTTTCTCCATTGCTGCAGTGTTAATTGCTCTTTTCATCCTCTTTTGTTGCTCGACCATGATGTTTTGGCTCTCCAAATGGTTCGATATCTTCTTAGTTATGCAGCTGGTCAGGATTTTGTACATTGTTGGAAAACAGGTGATTGGTCTGTGCACGGTTTGTGGTGTCTTTATCCTTAGCCTTCAGATAAGCGATTCCTTGAGTCAGAGGCACAGATTGTATCTAGATGAACTGCTCTGCTATATGCTTGCGTGTGCAGCTGAATTTCTTGGATCACTAGTTGTGGATGTTAACTATTTTTGTGGGGTCCGCCAGTTGCGGAACTTCTTAATAAACTGCTGTACAAATTCCTCCTGAATTTTCCATTCTGTCATCTCTTGTACGTTCATTGTTTTCTTCCTTTCTAGCCTATCCAGGAGTCACGGCTGTTATGACTAACTTCGCTACTCCACAGATATCCCGAGAGCTCCTGGAGTGCATTCAGGTTGAGAAGCCCGTTGCCTTCCTTCTGCTCTTGTCCGATTTCTGTTCTTTGTTTTATTTTCTGTTGGTCTCTGGTTTCTTTTCCGTTCATCCTGGTGGCTGCTACAGCGGCACACAAAATGGCTGTACGGATATCACGTGGTTGAGCTGGGTGGTCCTCTCCTTATCATCTTACATTCAGTTAAACAAGATTTTTCCCGTACGCAGCCTAAAGGCAAAGGAGGGCAGGTACAAGTGCATCTACTTTTGTGAGATTCACTTATGAATTAAGTTCGAATTAACAGATGTAACATACTTTTTTTTTTTTTTTTCCCCTACAGAAGGTTTTGTGCTGATTCAGGAAATAAGGTTATTGATGAAAACAGAGTTGCATGAATTCCGGTGTATCTTTGATCATCTTTTGTAGCGCAAAAACCTTTCCTTAAAGCATTAAAAAAAAAGCATTTTTTTCGACAGTGAATTTTTCGGGTAAATTTAATTAAAAATGAAATATTCTCTAATCTCATGTAATTCCGATATCTTTTATCTCGTATTAATTTTATCTGCCCACTGAGGGATCAAAATTCATTCAGTGTTCAAAATTTAAACATTAAATATTTCAAAAGAACCGCTCACTTCACACTTTTTTAATAAAACCGACGAATTTTTTTGGAAATTTGTTTTATAATATTTTTATGAACGTTGGATGTAATGTGACCCAAAGAAATCGAAGGGTGTGGGGTCGGGTGATTGTGGTGCATTTTACAGTAATCTTCCGATCAATTCATTGGTATTTAAAAACTCTGCGTTTAAAAAGCGCTGTGCCGATTTCCAAGACGTTTGTCGTCCAGCCTACCACCCCTTGAAAATCGGCATAGTTCCCACAGATTATTCCACAGTAAAAGCAGGAAAATGCCGTTCGTGAAAGCCTTTTGCCGTGCGTATGAATTGCGGAGTTTAAGCCCCCTTCATGTTTTTGTGGAATGAATTTCAACTTTAAAATGTTTTCCTGTGTTACGTTTAATACCTTGGAGATTAATATTTTTCTTATTTGTAGCTGTATCATGGTCTCCCATGTTTGTTTCTTGCAGTTATGAAACACCCCCCCCCCCCCGCATATAAACTGATTTAAATATATCTGGTAACGGCGACAATTGATTTAAAGTGGAGGCAAGACTTTTGACCCAAATGCTTTCTGGGACTACAGAATGATCCACAGGGGTACACGAAGTTAACAGGATTAAAAGTAGTTCTGTTAAAATACAGTTTTACCAACCTGACTTATGATGGTGTGATTTTACAGTTAAACCGCGTTGTTATTTTAATTTTATTTATTACTTTTTTTTTTTTAGGTCCTGGCTACGGACATGTCCAAGCATATGAGTCTCTTGGCAGACCTGAAGACCATGGTGGAAACGAAGAAAGTCGCCGGGTCGGGAGTTCTTCTTCTAGATAATTACACCGAACGGATCCAGGTAAGTGGTCGCCATCTATAAATTTCTCCACGACCCGAACTCCACTGACTATTTAGCCATTTTGTCCCCTCCCCCACCACAACGAAACCTTTTTGAATCGACTTCATCTCGTGCTCATCACAAGTCGAGCTGAAATGTTTGCTTTGGGAATTATAAACAACGCGAACACTTAAGACAGAATTTTAATAGCACTTTCAAAAATTTCGTTTATTCTCTCTTTGGCCAAGGTCGGAAGAGTTTAAAACTATTTTACTGCAACCCATATAGCAGTAGAAAAGCGAATAATGAATACGTATTCGTGTGATAAAGAACAGGACGTGCCCAAGCAAAGGAATAATGTTCAAAATTCTTTCTTACAAGTTTGTGGATCATTTCGCGATATATTTAGTCATAATTTACTCCTCCCAAAATACTTACTTATCGCATAATGCCCCTTTCGGATATTTGAAATTGTCGGTTTGGATTACCTCTGCTCAATAGTTTTCCCCCCATATATTCTTCTCTGAGACTGATATATCATTTAATTCACTGCAGTCTGCGTCTCAATTTATATTCCTAAGTGGTAGATGACTCTCGTCAATCGGACCACTCCCCTTGCTTACTGGAGGTATGAAGTGGTGAAACCCACATTTAAATGGTTTTTTTTCATACTCCGGGACGACCACACGGTCAAAGGAGTTCACAAGATACAGATAATACAAGGAACAGCACCGAATTTAGCAGTCACAGGCTTTAATCTCGGCTAGTCAAAGCAAATGTACTTAGTCACCACAGCAAAATTTCCGGCAACCCTCCCTCCTTCAGCCCTAAGTACAATAGGTTCTAATACTTTTCGTGTTTGGGGGTTTCATAAAAAAAAAAAAAAAAAAAGCTGTAAAGATCATTGTAAGGGGCGCATCTGGCTCACCCTCTCTCTCTCTCCCCTGTATTCACGAAAGCAAGGAACCCTTTTTCTGCCATTTCAGTTCCCCCAAACTATCCGTTCCTCCTCCTCTCGGCTTTCCCCTGTCTCACCCCTTCAGTCGTTTTGTTAAACATACGCTTATAACACTCATATAAATCAATAAATTGCAGCACTCCACCTTTTCCTTCGTCTTAAGAACTCTCTCTGGACACCCCATTTATGACATTGATAAAAGGGGTCACTGCTCATTATTGCTTGTCGTTTCAGTGTCGGACAGAAAAGTACTCACAGATGCAAGTGTGAACTTGATTTGCCCAATGGTCGTTTACCTGTCATTCCGGTGACTTCCCAAATTAAATTTCGCCGAAGCCCTTAAGGTTTCCTGAATGACATTTGCAAAAACTCTGGCACCCTTCTATTCAAATGAATTAGCATAGTGCAAGGAAGCCATAGGCTTTTGCTTCGTGAATTTTCTGTGTTTAAAAAATACATTATCTTTTGTCTTAAATTTCTTTTGTCCCTCGTCGTGACATTTTTCGAGAGTGTCAAATAAATTTCTTGACCAAGTGAACACAGTTCTCTATGCTTTAAACCATCATTACCCACATGAATTACTGTACACCCTTTACTACCCTTAAAAACTAATTGTTTGGAGTCAATTTTCGCACTTTGGTAGACACTTCTGTTCTGTCCCTCTTTATCACAGAATACATTTTGGGTTTCCCTTACAATTGTAAGACTACATCCTGTGAAACCAGAGAATTCGGCACTGAAAGTTCAGCCTTTTGCTTGGAATCGGTTTATCATTTGGTGTTGAAAGTGTTTGTTTTTATTGCGGTCTCCAGAGTTTCTCCTACATGCGGTTGCAGCATATGAAAAGGCATAGGACCAGGGCCGGCAATTGTATGTAAGTATGTGTTGTTAAGTAAGTAAGTATGTAAGTAAGTGTGTGTTGTTGTGTTGAGTGCCAGCAACTGACGACTTCGCAGCCAGGGGACACCCGATCTCCTGACTCCCAACCCTGGCCACTGGGAGGCGTGCCAGGGACTACTTTTTAGCTGAGACTCTTACTGGGGCTATCAGGCAAGCCTGGGAGCCCCGAGGTGTTCAAAGAAATGAAATGGGATATACAGGGAGAAGTATGGGGGAAGGGAAGAAAAGTGGACAGAAAGAAGGGGATGAGAGAAAAAAGCACCGAGTAAAGTAGGTAGAAAAGAGAAAAAGTAGTAGTGGAAGAGACAATCAATTATTAAACTTAGATAATTAATCTCAGTTTTAGAACAATAACTGTCAACGTGGCAGAAGTACGAAGAAAATTTCCAACTGCGAAGATCAGAACAGGGGAAGGAAAGATCTTTAAAAACTGACTCGATTAATATCAACACAAAACCACGCAGTGAAGAAAAGACAAAGAGGTTAAGATAGAAGCTAATGGAGATTTCCACATTTAAAATACTAGTTGATTGAGATTGGCAGTAAAAAAGCAATTTACACAATTCGAAACATCCAATAATAATTTTGCTGAACACCCAGCAACAACCAATAACCAGAGTCTTGTGACAATCGGATATCGCCTCGTTATCCCCATCACTATAGGGCAACTCTATTGCGATTTGATCTCAAACTAAGACAGAAATTCGTCGAACAACAGTTCAATATGTAAATTAACAAATTTCAGTGATTTAAATTTAGCAAGTCCTGATCTCACAACGAGAGACTATTCCCAAAATATTAGAACCAATCCGGGATTTCAGCATTATGAATCTGCAAGGAAAAACCACCTTCCAAAACCTTTCATCCCTTCTGGGAATTTAGTTCGACAATTATGTCCAGAGCCACCCAGAACACAAAAGAGCAACCATTTACAAAAGGCCAACTTGCTGAGCTCACAAGGTACTCATTTAAAGTCTTCTTAATTCAATATATATATTTTTACTTATGTTTTACTATCACCAATGTTTCACTGACTCGATCCAATCTTGACTATAATTACGTCAAAATTTCTATAAACCTGTGTGGGATAATATCTCTATTATCATCCACTTGTCCCTATTAGACTTAAAGAAGCAAAAAGCGGAGGAAAGTAATAGTAGGAGAGGAAGAAGAAAAGAAACAGTGCTCAGCAATGAATTTTTTACACTAAACTTAAAATATTTACATTTATACACGATTTTTCCCAAAGTCTTTTGAGGATTCAAAATACCAGGCACAAGTTCTGTGCTCAGTACAAACATAATAGAGAACAGGCCGCCGTAGCCTAGTGGTCAGGCGCGTGGGTGCATAAGTACACGTGCCTTGAGTGACCGAGGTTCAAGCCCGTGACTGCTGAATACGGTGCTGTTTCTTGTATTCTGTGTATCTTGTAAACTCCTCTGACCGTCTGGTCATCCCGCAGTATAAACAGAAAATTTATTTATTTGTTATATATTATTCTCGAGGGACACAAGTGTTTTTGCTAACGATCGGTGGTATGAAATCGGACAGTTGGTCTCGTCGTGCCACACGTTCTAATATTCTTCCTGGCATCAACTCGCGGTCTCAATCTCGTCTAACAGTGCACCGAGTTGTAATTTGAGGTCATTGCACTCCCTACAGGTAGCGCCGAGAAAAGAATTATCATCAGCTAGAAAAAGTCCTCACGCGTGGGACAGTGAGTACAAGTAAAAAGGTCGTAACTCACCGATGAACTGCCAGTGACAATTCCTCCCGTCAGTTTTGACACCCTGTGAATATTATAAGAAGCTCTTACGTTTGAAACCATAATTGCACAATCTTTAAAATATTCTTCTTAAAATTTAAACCAAAATCATCGCAGCATTCGGAGTAAAGTTAAAATTTAATTCTGTAAAGTGCTGGCAAGCCAGTTTTCTCAAATTAAGTACACTTGGTGAGTCAACTCGATGAAGTTGAGTAAACTCGATTAAATGTTTGCTGGAGAACCAACAGAGAATCATTTGGCTTAACAACTCTAAGGAAAGAGCAGTTGGAACGAAGAGTACACGTTGCTGGATGCGCAACAAACTTAATTGGAAGATTGGATTGTCTCAAGCTAGTCGATGATTTTAGATTGCACTGACCCAGAAAGTATGCGGCGAGGTTACCAATGATGTTACTGCCGCGAATATGAGTACACACGGATTCGCCATCAGATTTTCCAGAACTTAAATAACTTAGACTTTGTCGCAAAAATTTTGTTTTAATTCTGAGAGATTAAAAGCGATATTTATATTTGTTTTTTATTATGTTTGTAAACGTTATTTCTTCGATGAATGCTTCTTGAGATGAAGCCTAAAAATCTCTCCTCAACAGGAGACGTTACGAGGTATTATTGAGGTATTAAGCAATTTACAGCGAATTTAAATCTGTATTTATTTCAGGTTCTGCAGAACATGGTCCACTGCGCTGACCTGAGTAACCCCACAAAACCCCTGGAAACGTACCGACATTGGGTCGATCTCATCATGGAGGAATTCTTCCAGCAGGGAGACAAAGAAAGGGAACTGGGGTTGGATATGAGCCCCATGTGTGACAGGTTAACGGCGACCATCGAGAAATCGCAGGTGAGTACGAAAACCCCGAAACAGCGCGTCCCTTCAGAAAGAATGTAAATTCGCTTTCAACAAAGATAGTTTGTTTGGAACAATTGTGAATTAAACTCCACTTAAAATACACAAAGGCAAACAGTTTTTTTTTCTCCAGAGTCCTTAATCCTCTGAATAAATTGCCTCCAATTGTCGAAATAGATACAAGTCGGATTATAATTAGGTTGTGTTGGACAGTATTTTCATCAAAATTACCAGAGGTCGACCAAAAATACTGAAGTGATTTTTCAAATATATAGAGGAGGACTGTGATGGTCACACTCCGCTTTTGGCGTTATAGACCTTTAGTTTTGAAATGTCTGTGCAACAGTTGATCTTCCTCTGATAACGGGAAGATAAGCTGGTTTATGGTTTCGCCATACAGCGCTCTGTTATTGTCATGAATACACTTTTGGAATCTTTTCAGACTTCAGCAACCGATAGATACATTCTGAGAAGATTGGGCGTTACTTGCCACTGTACTTGATGGTGAAGCCTTCTTGCTAATTTTGTAAAAAATAGCGTGGACAGTGTGGCTGCAGGCTTTTCAGTATAAAAAAGAGGATCCATCTTGTTCTGGTTTATTTGGCATTTTATTGCTTGATGAAGCGCTTCGTTGCGATATTAATGCTGAAAGGTTGAGTCCGGTGACGTATCCGGCTTTATATTAAAAGAATGTAAATTCTCCTTAAGCTATCCAGACCTCTTTGTCAATTCAAGGTAATGAAGTTTTATTTCCTTTCTGTGTTTTGAGAAATTTCTTTTAATCTGTTTAAGGCGATTGAATTTCTTTGATTTTGCTTTCTCCTTTCTGAAAAAAAAAAATGGTCAAAAAGTATTTTTCGTCATTTGCCCGAACCATTTCTGATTCATCAAAAAAAAAAATTAAGGTCTTTAGAGAATCGTGAGTTTGTTCACAACTAAAATTGAATTGTTTTTGATCTTTTATTTGTTCGAGTGCCTGTTAAGCAGCACAGTATCTTCAACTACAAGGTCAGTGCTCACTCACGCCATTCCAATGAATTAAAGATTTTAATCCCAGTTGAGGATTTGTTGGTGTTCTACTCGGGTTTTAGGAGCATCGGTGACTTAGCCACGTTGCTCCTTGAATATTGTCTGTAAATTTCGTGCTCTCTGAGGTCGATTTTTCCGTTTTTCTGGACGAAAAACTACGATTCCGGGAGAAAAAAACCACGCTACCCTAGCCTGAGACCAACTAACTCGGCCACGATGTGAAAAAAGGCCCATAAAAATTCTTCGCGTCTCCGACGGCATTCGAAATTGCCTTTTTGTTTTTCAACTCGGATTTTTCGTCCAGAAAACCGACCACAGAACACGCAACTGACAAACATAACCGCGCAATACGACCTATTGCTGATGCGCAACTTCAAACAACAGACTTTCAAAAAATAAAAATACGCATTTATTTTTAAGTCACTGGTTGCTTCCTTTTTCTGTGCTATAGCATTCAATGAACATTCTTCATGTTCGGCTATTGTCGATCACTGCAGGTTGAAGGCCTCCTCAACACGTTTTCAGCAACTGCGTCTTGTGCTTTCTGTTGTCATTGTACACCAGCAATTTTCGCAACTTCACCGATCTACCTCATCTTTGGGGTTTTTCTTATGCATTTAGAGTCAAGCGGCATCCATTCCAAAATTCGTCTGATCCATCTATCGTCAGTATTTCTTGATATCTCATCTGCCCATTTCCATTTTAAGCGCTTTGTTCTTTCAGTAATATCGCAGATCTTGGTTTATTGGCGAATCCATGAACACGTTTTCGGTCTCTTTTGGTTACGTTAAAAATTCGGCGCTGCATGCTTCTTTCTGTGACCCTCAGTCTTTGTGAAGCTTTGGCATTGAATGTCCACCTTTCACAACATATGCTAGGGCAGGGGAGGATAAATTGAGCGTAAGCTTTTTGTTAGAAACGCAGTGGCGAGTTTGTCTTGAAGGCTGTATAAACTTTCCAATTTTTTCCCATCCGAATTTTATGTGCCGTTCAATTTCCATCGTGATGTTTCTCTCTGTTGAAATTTCTTGTCCAAAGTAAACATATCTTCTTCACTTCTTCCCGTTATAGTCCATCGGTCACGATTTTCATTGGTCTGGTAAATTTGTTGAGCATAACCTGTGTTTTCTTGATATTCATCTTCAAACCGAACTTCTCGCTTTTATGGTTCTTCAATGTTTTGCCGCAATTCTTCACGTGATCATTGGAAAAGAGAAAGGTGTCACCCGCAAATCGTAAGTTGTCTCCTTCAGACGCCTTTTCTACGTTGATCATCGTTGACCCGCATTGATGCAGTCGTCTTTTCATAGATCGATTGCAGAATATTGACGCAGAGCTCTGTCTACACCTTGGCTGATGAGGGCGTTGATTATTGCTTGTTTTGCGACTGAGTCCGATGCTTTTTCCATAGTCGACCAAGGCTATAAATGTTAAAACAATAAATATTAAACTGCACGTAATATTGTACACTTTGTAATGTAGGAGTTCCTTCGGTACTCGTCTGTTATCCTCCAGCCACTAAGTCTAACCCAACCGGCGCATTTATGTTTGTTATAATGTGCGTGCAATCACTGTTATTTATGTTTAACGGCGGCGTATTTTGTACGACTTCACCAGCAGAGTGGTGAAGTCGTACCGACTGGAGGGAAGGTAACAGACGAGTACCGTTCCTTCCTGTTGCGCATTTTTTGTAAATAAAAAACGAAATAAAAATTTCTGAAGATGTTTGCAATGTCTACTTCCAGGTTGGCTTCATCGACTACATCGTCCATCCCCTTTGGGAGACGTGGGCCGATCTCGTCCATCCTGACGCCCAGATGATCCTGGACACGCTCGAAGAGAATCGGGATTGGTACCAGAATATGATCCCTCTCAGCCCCAACCAGGAGGGCGGTTTCGATAACGGAGAGGGAGGAGGTTTCGACGACCAGGAGAACTCGTCGACGAACCTGGCTGCGGCAGCCGAAAGAATAAAGTTTCAGATCACCCTGGAGGAACCGGATGACGAGGACCCTGAAGATGACCTCTCGGCCAATATGGAGAGTTAACGCCGTCTTAGCAAAGAGCAAAGGTCGCCTGAGCGGGCATCCAAGAGACGGATTCAATTCTGTTCATTTAGGAATCCGTAGGTTAAGTGATGGACAGTGCACCGGGACTGGTCATGCTGGGGTCACCTTACGACAGCACACCGAGCGATGAGACCGGCACAGTGTATAAATAGTCGAAGTTAGGCTCTACAATAGTGTACAGTAACTTCCATGGTGCTGTTGGTCATTCATACTGAATTCTCTCACTAGATGTCACTTTTGTTCTTATTTAAACTCTCGTTGTTATTGCGCGGAGGATTGTGGGTAGATATTATAACAATATCCCGAGGCCAAAGGGCAATAATAACGCCACAGCGTATCTAGAGAGGATCCATTAGCCAAGTAGCCTGCCTGCCCTGCCGCCTGTACATACTGTTCGCACGTGGGTCCGGGTTCGGAACGAATTTGCTTCTGTTCGGGGCAGATTTGAAATAGTTCTGCGGAAGTGTGTTTGTTTTCTTCCGTTCGTAGTTCCAGTCGGGGTAGCCATTAGCTGAGGGACACGCGTGGATGGAGTTGCGTGTAGAATATTTTTGCTAGGACTCACTAGAGGTCTCTGACGTGCGCTTAAATGATTTCAGTTATTCTAGACGTGTGTGTGAGTGTTCGTCTGTGTGTAAATATAATGTTCAACACGCTTTTTATGGGACACCCGCGCGTCAGCTTTCAGTCCCTCGTAATTCTACTTACGTGGGGGTGGCGGGCGGAGGAAGATGCGCGGGCTTCTGAGCGTTCCCTGGCTTTCGTTGTAAAAGCGAGCTCGTTTCTGTCAATCAAAGCGTACGACATATCCGCCCGCTGTTTTGCCTTCGCTCGTAAGTCCCCCCCCTCCCTCCCCGAATGTCTGTCCGCCCTGCCATTTGCACGGAGTGGAGTCGTAAAGGGTGCAGAAACGGATCGGATGTCGCGGCTTTTTGTGCTCAGTCGACTATTTTAAGTATAAAATCACCAAAAAGCGGTAATAAAAATCGTTCTCACCAGAGTGCGCCACTTTGTTTGTATCGGAATTCTCGCTGTGCATCTCTTCGCTTTCCTACAAAGCAATACAACACTCGCAACAAATATTTTTTGATATTGTTTTTGGGATGTCTCGCTGTGGTTTGGTTCGTGTGTGTGTGTGTGTGTGTTTGTGAGACATTCACCTACTATTTTGTTACAAATTATCTTTTTTTATATGACAACGAACACCAGAGAGAGAGAAGAGAAGAGTGGATGTGGAGTGGAGAGAGTTAATTTCACCTCCAGAATTAGTGAGGCTTTCAGCGAGTGATTGTGCGTATTTATTTGTATAGTAAAAGTGATAATAAAATTGCGTGTGGTTATTTTTGAGTCTGTGGTCTGCTTGGACACACCTTCAACACGATTCACACACTCGGGGGAGGGGGGTGCGAAGAGAGAGAGAGAGAGAGACAGACAGACAGAGATGAGCACGACAAAAGTGTACGAACTCGGATGGGTACGAGTCCACACAAACACTCGCTCAGACATTCCTTTCCCAGATGATTGAGAGCAGTGATGAGCATAATCGCTGCTCAAACTAATAGAAATATAATTGATTTATGTATAATTCGATTATGGAAATCATTCCATCACTGATTATTATCGTTACAGTTCAGAACTCAACAGTCGAGTTTTATTAAAAAAAGGTGTCGTAAAGTGCTGCCATCTGTTGCCGTATATTTCAACTGAACACTTCCTTTGCTGCGTTAAAATTATTTGCTGGGGGGAATAGCGAAGCCCTGGAATTAACAAAATAAAATAGCGAGGAATTAATTAAAAATTGATCGAGATTTTTAATTCCCTCAGTGCGGACGTGGGCTGTCACAAGTGTTCTTACCGAGCTTTAATTATTTTAGCAGAGGTCACGTGATTGCGCTACGTGTGGACAACGCCTTAATAGTCCATTGAGACGAAGACACCTCCCGGCAACGATTAAACCTACTGCTGTAAAATACGCTCTCGGTATAGATGGACAACCTTCCTCGTGCTGGGGACCATCTCTTCTTGCTTCACTCCTCAAAGACCTGCACTTACAGCGCATCAGGAAATTGATGACCCTGCACTGCACCAGATTTTAACCCACAGATGCTTCGTCAGAAGACACACCCTCACATCGCAGAGACTTCGAACAACATTTTACTAAACATCCAAAAGGAAGCCTTAAAACGCGCACTTTTATTTGAAGCAAAACTGACGGCTGTTCGTACTTCGGACCAGTACGCGAGGTCAGCGAAGTTCACGAGATATATTTTTGTATTTATTAAACTAGGTGGAGCCACACGTGTTTTCTTGCAGCTTGTTTAAACGCTGCGCAGATTATCTCAGACGAATCTGCGCACCCAAGTTGTAAAACACAGAATTAACGAAGACCCCCAAATTCGAAAGGTATTTAATGAAACACGTGTTTCTATAAACAGTTCTGTTTCGTCCTAGATGTTCGCGATCGGATGACGGCTGTAAAATTGGTAAGTCATCGAGTAAAAGGGTAAGGCAGGGGTCGGCAACCTGCGGCTCTTTAACGTTTAGCCCACACGAAGCAAAGTTCGAAATGGAGTTGAAGGACTTGAAAGTCAAGGACATGTGGAGTGCAAGAGTAAAATGCCTTCGAACTGAAATTGAGGATTTGGAGAGCCAAAAGGCTGCTCTTGCAATTGTACACGAATGGACGGCGATAGATGAGTTGAAAGTGCAAGACCAATTTGTGTTGGATGCGTGGAGTAGCTCACCGGACACAGAAATAAATTTGAAAACATTTGCGTTTGGACTTCTCTCAGTTGTTGGTTCTGCTGGCAAATATTTTTAAAACTATATTAGAAATAAATGAAGAAACCGTGTGAACAACAACGCGAGCCTCTCAGCACGTTCAGCAGCAAAAGTCACATTAATTCGTGCCTAATTGGATGTTACACCATTAATAAACAATACTTAAAAATATATATATTTTTAATATATAAATACAAAATATATATTACAAATTATATATTTTTTGATAAAACAGATTCCCACTCGATTCCATTTCTCAAAAAAACTCTTCCCCCCCCCCTTCTCGGGCTGAGGTGCGGCTCTTCGGATTATCTCTTTTTTAAATTAATTCAAAAATGAGTCGTCACTAAAAAATGGTTGCCGACCCCTGGAGTAAAAAAGGAATTAACCAAATCAGTACAGTAGGGAAGAAGAAAACGAAAATCTTTATTATTTGCATATCCATATTCAGCACTGATGCAATATGCAACAGCGGCCAGGGCCTTGACAAACGTGAAGGGACAACATAAAAACTTGCGTAACAAATACGAGGGGGGGTATCAGAAAGATCGTACCCTGACCTAGATAAAACATGAGCAGGAAGATGCGTTTTTAATACAAGTTGTCTACAATTCAATAACTAACGTGTGAAATTTCACTCCTATAGGCGATGGATCGTACACAAGAGGAATCTGACGAAGGACGCTGTGGTTGACAAAGTGGAGTTCGAGCAGTGATCGAGTTCCTGCACTTGCGGGGCAAGAAAGCTCATGAGATTGACGAAGAAATGAAAGCTGTGTGTGTGTGTGTGTGTGGGCAGAATTATCCATCCTATGACGCTGGGAAAAAGTGGAAACGGGAGTTCCAGTGCGGTCGTACAAGTGTCTTTGACGAGCCAAGAGAAGGAAGGCCATCATCATCCACAGACAGTGAGACGGTTGCAAAGGTTGAGCAGCTGGTGCTGAATGACAGACGTGTGACAATTCATTTCATCGCAAATGCGGTGGGAATTAATTATGGGTGTGCCCGCAGTATTTTACACGACCATCTGCACATGTCTTAGGTCTCCGTACGATGGGTTCCAAGATTGCTGACGCCTTTGCAGAAGCAATGTCGAGTGCAATGTATTCGCCAACTGTGGGATTTGTGTAATTTGGACGCTGAGAACCTTTTTTAATGGTTGGTGACAAGTGATGAATGCTGCGTGTAACAGTATGAATAGGAAACTAAAGACTTGTCAGAGCGGTGGAAGGACACCTCCTCCCCATCTGCCAAAAAGGAAAAGACTACTCCATCTGCGAAGAAGGTGATGTTGTCCGTGTTTTGGGACAGAAAAGGGGTTAACTTGACAAATTATCTGCCTCTTGGTTCCACACTTACCGGAGAATACTGCAGAAATCTTTTGAAAAAGTTACCCGATGTTTTGAAGCCGAAAATTTATTTATTAATTTATTAAATCAGTTTATTTCCCAAGACACCTTGGGTCACCCTGGAACGGTTCTGTGCCAGAAGGATGTGAATATTTACAGACTAAGGTGCGAGGAACACATGCACAATAAACAAGAGTACATGCGTGCTCGACCCGAGACATTTACAGGATTAAATATACAAGATATACAGTAATATACAAAAAAAAAAAAAACAACAGTCTGTCATATCCAGGAGCAGGCGAGTATTATAGTTTCATAATCTGGTAGCAGTTCTTGAGGATTTCCTTTCTGTAGGGCTTGTCTTCACAGAACCTATCAGGGTGGACCTAAATTTATTGAAGATCCGAAGACAATTGGCTGGAAACATGTTCCTCAGGGAATCAATGTTTGACAGCGTAAGACGTAGAGGGAGGCAGGAGTCAGGGTGCTCCCCTCTTGTCCTCCTAGGGCCAGAGATTAATGTGGATACCGATGGAGCATCAATTCGCCTCGTTAGAAGCCGTGCGAGCGTGAAGACATTTTTTGTCACGATGATATGTCTCCAGGGAGTGGTGCCCGCATTTGCTTGTAGGATAGATCTGGAGATAGTTAGGGGGTGGCCTACCACCCTGTTCATCCATATAAGCCACCAGTACTCTAAACTGAGATACTTCTGGAGGTATGAGGCAGGGGCAAATGACCAAATTTCTGAAGCATAGAGAGGAATCGGCGAAATAAACCTCAGGATGTGCCGAACAAGCAGCGCTGGCTGATGCACACCAACGAGCTCTTGACGCACTGCCCAAAGAGCAGCGTACGTCTTCTGCCTCATCGTGGCAAAGTGAGGCTGAAATGTGAGTCCAACATCCCAGGTGAGGCCAAGATCAGTAAGTGTAAGTGTGTGTTGTTGTCTTACGGCACCAGGGGTTTCCCCCATCTCCGCGTTGCTTTCATTGTGGTGAACCAGTTCAGTGGGAAATGCCAGAGATTTAAAAGTGTGTGGGAATTGTTCATGTGTGTGTTCTGTACCGTTGTTCATTTAGCCGTTGGACCCCTGTTGAGGCCCAACGTTGTCCCACTTACGCCCCGTGGAGGCAGACCAGGAACCCAGTAGCTGTAGATTCACTCTGGCAGGTCCTGCCGCTTAATTTCCTGGGATTTCGGCGGCTAGGACCTTAAAAAAAAAAAAAAAAAAAAAAAAAATATATATATATATATATATATATATAATAAAATAAAATAAATAAAATAATAATAATAATAAAAACATAAATAAATTAAAAAAATTATATATATATTTAAATAAAAAAAATATGAATAAGTGAAGAATCTTCGCTATCGTAGGGGTAATATCGCTTTGGTTTGCTAGGCCGAGTTTTGGGCGTAAGGGAATTTTATCATTTTAAGGTTTTGACGTGTGGGGCTTTCGCTATGATGAAGGTAGAGAGGGGAGGGAGACCGAAGATTTGGGGGGAAAAGACAGAAATATGGGGCCAATAGAGTAGATAGTCCCAGTTTTCAGTGGGGCATGCCCATGCCCCACCAGAGTAGATGTTTGGGGGTGCCGGAGAGGGAACAAAAAACGTCCCCCCCCAAGGAAGTGGGAATAATAGGTGAAGAGGGCTAGAGTGTTCTCTTCAGATCACCATCAGGCTGTTTGCAGCTGTGCTGCGTTCTGTTCTGCTTTGTCACACATGGGGCGAGCCCCGTCCTTGCTCTTCTTTTCCGTGTGATCAGCACTCTTCTTGTCCAAGTACTGGTCCTCTGCAGGGTTTCAATTTTCTATCACATTTGGCGCCAATTTTTGTCAATCTCTGTGTACGTTGCTGTAGATAGCTATTAGTGTTTTTCTCCTGGTGAATAGGTCTTGCGCATACTGGGAGAGTGTCCTATATTCATCTTCAGTGTCCAGGAAGTGGTGCTCCAGTCCTTATTAGTAGCCCTCTGAGGTCTTCATAGTGTTGACAATCATAGACTATGTGGCTCCAGCTTTCACTTTCCCCGCATATGCAGTTGGGGTCCTCAACGAGTCCGAAGCCAAGCAGCTTCCCCTTGTAGGGTCCATGTCCGGTTAATAGTGTTGTCATATGGTACTCTGGGGGCCAAGATCAGTGTGAGAGGTCACCTTTTGCACCGGTTCCTCACTAACAAAGATTTGGATATCATTTTTGGCTATCTTCTTGGTTATCGTCAGTTGCGCTGATTTGGAAGGGCTCAGATGCAGCCCAATTGTGGCAAGATAACTTTCCAAGCTTAAAATCTGCCTAGAAGCTTGTTCGTTCATATGTTGAATCTGATGACTATGATCTGAGCTCATGTAGAACTTCAGATCATCGGCATAAGAGACAAAGTTCGGATTCTGAGCAAGGAAAGGCTCCAAAAAACTGCTGCAAACAGGATAGCTGACAGTACACTTCCTTGTGGAATGCCTCTTGAGACGTCAATAGTTACTTGAAAGTCATTGTGGGTCACAGACAGATGTCTAGGGAGTAGAATAGACTTAAAATTTGAAGTAAGGTATCCGTCAGGTCGAAGTAGTGTTTCAGAATGGTAAAAAGAGCTGGGAGGTGTAATCTGTCATAAGCCGATTTTATGTCGAAGAATATGATGTCAATCTGTGATTTGTTGTTAAGAGTGTGCTGAATTCTGAAGAGGGTATCAAGAAGATTGGTAGTTGTCGATCTCCTTTGTAGAACGGTATGGAGGTACTCGGGCCTGTGTGCAAAGCAATGCTGGGCAATTGTTGGCTGAATTACTTTTTCGAAAATTTTGAGTAAAGAACAACTGATGGATATTGGTCGCAGGTCTTTAGGAGATTTGGGTTTCTTGATCTTTGGATTGGGCTTAACATGGTAGGTTTTCCAAATTGAAGGAACTATTCCAGATTGCAGACTTTGTCGGAAAAGGTGAAGGAGAAGGTCGAAAAGGCGTGCAATGTTAACCAAAGGTGTCCGCCTTCTGTCAGGCAGTGCTCACACAGCCTTTGCCACCACCAACATTGTTGCCCAGTGCGGTTTCGAATTACTGCAGCACCCACCCTATTCTCCTAAACTAGCACGGTCAGACTTCTTCTTGTTTCGAGAAATGAAGAAACCATTGCGTGGACGCCGCTTTGATTCATCAACGAAGTGGAATCGTGGTTTCAGGCAAAAAAGTGCCAACTTCTACGGCATTAAAGAACTGATCCATAGATGGGACAAGCAATGGGTTACTGTGCAGGGAGAGCACATAGAAAAGGATTGAAGATACTGTAGTTTCACCTTTCTAGGGCTATTATTTCTAGGTAAGGGTACGAATTTTTTGATACCCCCTCGTAGATCAGAATGATATGTAACTTTAAGCATATTATAATTTCAATAAATATACGTGTCCAGCTGGAAGATATACCAGTTCTGAGACGGACAGCGCACAAAGGAACACAAACGTACATTTGAACCAAATCTTTACAAAACACACGAACGCTAGGAAGTCACAGGCTTCAATGAACTCACGTGTCTCAGGCATGCAGTAAGTTGGTCAGCGTGTTGTTTATTAAATCCGTTTATTAAAGCAGCAATTATTTACAATAATTGCTGCTTTAATAAATAATTGCAATTATATTTGCAATTATTTACAATATTTCCACAAGTGCGTATATCTACAATATTGTTTACACAAAGCAATTATGGACAAGATTACAGTCGAAGTATTCAGACAGGCTCTTCATTCTCTACTGCTTGCTTTCGGGTATTTCACAGGGTGGTCAATCAATTGAAAAGGTTGTTTGGGAAGAAATTCTTCAGACAGCACAGGTTGGACAATGTAGAATGCAACGGAAGTTAGGGGTTGTCATTACTGCGTGAGCACGTGAAATAAAGATAAGTCCTCGAAGACTGGGGGCATCAATCACACCGGTAAGCATCTGACAAAGAAGACGACTATTCCTGGATCCAATGTGAACTCTCCAGGGAGTGATATTTAAGTAAAACAGCCGTGGGGTCAGATAGTAAATGCGTTGCCCGTGACCCTGTTCATCCATCGCACTACTCGACTGCCAAGAATCTGTCTATGTACGACGTCGGGGACCAGATTGGTGATGCATATACAGGGGTTTCTCCCATCTCGGCTTGGTATACATGGTCGTGTGATACTGAACACTGTAAAGGCCAGCGATTTAAAAACTTATGGATATTGTTCTTCTGGCCATTTAACCGGTGGACCCCTGCTTAGGCCCGACGATGCCTGCACTTCGCCCCGTGGAGGCAGACCAGGTACCCAGTAGTTTCCTTTTAATCTGGCAGGCCCTGCCACCTAATTTCCGCAGATTTCTAGGGCCCAAAAAAAAAAAAAAAAAAAATTCACGTGGAGCAATCGCTGCAAGCAAAGCGCTATAATTTGATGGAGCTGAAAGTTTTGTGGGCGAAGCAGTTTGGGTGTAGTTAAATTTGGACGCGTGTAGGGCGTTCTTTGCCATACGGATAAAGTGTGGGGGGGCGTAGCCTGAAAGCTGGGGAGAAGAGGTAGAAATATGGTATGATAGAGAAGGCGACCCCAGAGAGTCAGTGAGGCTGGCCAATGCCTCGCTAGAAGCAAAAATCCCAAGCTGAGACCTGCGTCTTAAGTGTGACAAAATACTGGACCGGACCATAAACGACGCCACTACTGGCGTTCCGAACCTGACTCTCTTTTGCCTGGTTCCCCCTTTCAATCGCGGCGTTGTGCAGCGTAGCCGCACTGTCGTTCACGGTCCCGTCCACTATTTTGTCACGCTTAAGACGCAGGTCTCAGCTTGGGATGTTTGCTTCTAGTCCAGTTCTTGTTCTTGTAGGTGTCTTCTTTTTAGTTTCTTTGGCAGTCATTCTTAAGTGTGGTCACGTGCGATGTCTTCGGTCTTGCGCATTGAGCTTGTTTGATGACTTTTGCAGAGTGACATCGCTCATTCGTTGTTGTCTACGGGCCGGTCGATCCGTGATGCAGTTGCGTTAGGTTGGGTTTACGCTGGTTGTTGCCGTTGTCTCGTTGGGACAGTCCAGCGTCTCGCAAATGAGAAAAATTTTTCTTCTGACTCCAGAATGTAGTGGGGATAAATTGCATTTCTCTAATGAGCTTAGATCGGAGATCCTTGTAGAGGGAGTAGTGGTGCACGAGATAATCTCATGTCTCCAGTTATCCACATGAACAGTGAGGGTCGTCAGTGAGCCCCAGTATGGCAAGTTTCTCATTAATTGCACCGTGGCCGGTTAACAGGTATGTGGTTCTCAGGCCTGGGGATAGTCAAGTTTGGGATTTCGGAAAGGTTTTGCATACATCCGATATAAATTTCTTGGTTATTGCCCCTTTTCCAGAGGTCTCCCACCTCTGCTGCCAAATCTTTGTAGGTAAGCTGGTGAGTCGTCTTTCTTCCGTCGGCCGGTCGTTGGTCACGTCTATGGTATAGTCTAGTCTAGGAAAGTACTTATTATTATTATTATTATTATTATTATCCGTTTATTTCCATAAGGAAACCACCCCGGGACGGCAAAGTGCCAGGAGGGTGCTAAGTACATATCAGGGTACGAGATACTACGTGCAGTGGGTTACATATACTGAACACGTAGTCTCGTCCCGAAATACATTTTATACACATTTTATGTTTAATATATACAGTATTTACTTAGATAGTATGAATCAGAGCTGTAATACTCAATATGTTCTACGTTGATAATAATATTAGTAAATTAATAAGAGGAGTTTACCTCAATATAGTACGTGGAACACTTCCGTATGATACCCTCCAGAAATTAAAACGGAAAAAACGAAAAAATCGACAACTTACCGGTACATTAAAGTAAAATATAAATAATTAAAGTAAAATATAAATAATTAAAATATAAATAATTAAAGTAAATTATAAATAATTAAATAATCAATTTAACACAATTCAAAATCAATTCAAAACAATTAAAATTCAAATTAACGCAATTAAAAGAATCTAACGAAAATATTCAAAACGATTTTCCTTCCTCCGGACTTATAATGTGAATGTACCGGTAAGTTGTCGATTTTTTCGTTTTTTCCGTTTTAATTTCTGAAGGGTATCATACGGAAGTGTTCCACGTACTATATTGAGGTAAACTCCTCTTATTAATTTACTAATACAGTATTTACACATTGATGATTCTGTACATACATTATACAACTGATATATTTACAATTCACTAATAATTCCATCTATAAATTACATATTTACATAACTGTTACAGAAGGTATATTTTTACAGTCAACAGATTATTATTGTTCTTAAAGCAGAAAGCTTCACTTTTATTCACAATTCTTTGGTACTTTGCAGCCGATTCATATTTCGGTAAGTCTGTACGAATCCTGGAAGATCTCTTTCCAGTAACAATTCTGGAAGATCTCTTTATGTTCCATCTTCACACAGTTTTTCACCATCTTAGGAGTTAATTTTTTTGCTGCATTTGATGGGAAGAATCTTTACAGGCTACTACGATTGATCAGGACTGGACGCAGTGGATTATTTACTTCGCCGCAACGTCTAGCAGTGACACGCGGTTTGACTAGAATATTATCCAGGACTGGAGCATCCACTCTGCCTGTGAGCATTTGTGCGAGAGTGTGTATGTTCCTGTTAATTGTCCGCTGCATCCAGGGTGTGATGTTAAGGTTTGAGTAGAGAATGGCCCTTGAGATAGTAAAAGGGTGGCCAGCAACTCTGTTAAGCCATCGCAAGAACCAGTACTCGATCCCAAGGACGGACTTATAATGTGAATCTGGAGCTGAAGACCAGATTTGCGAGGCATACATTGCAATTGGCAGGACACACATTAAAATGTACTTGGTCGCTAGCTGAGGATCCCTAATTCCTACCAGTTCCTGTCTGGTAGCTCATAAAGCGGCGAATATTTTTGTCTTCATATGGGCGAAGTGTTGAGCAAAGGTGAGTCTGTCATCCCACTTAAGACCCAGGTCCAGGTGAGAGTGCACTTTTTCCACACTAGACCCGTTCACAGAGATTGAGATGTCATTTTTATTCTGCTTGTAAGTTATGGTCATTTGGGCAGACTTCTGTGCATTAATACGGAGCCCGATGCAATCCAGGTAGCTCTCAAATTCTCGGATTGTGCTATTTGCCATCTGGCAAATACTTTCTGCTGATTCATGGTCTTTGGAAGTGATGAAGAATTTTACATCGTCAGCATATGTTATAAAATTGTAGTACCGTGCAAGAAACGGCTCCAGGGCGGCCGCGAAGAGAGTAGCCGAAAGAACTCCCCCTTGTGGCACTCCTCGCGAGATGGTAAAGCAAGATTGTAGCTTTTGGTGCTTAACAATAAGTTTTCTATGTTCTAGCAGGCTGGTTATTATAGTTAACAAATTTCCTCTTACATTAAAATAATTCTTTAAAATCGCAATGAGCGCTGGAATTGAGACGTTGTCGTAGGCTGCGGAGATATCCAAAAAAATAATATCAATTTGCTTTTTCTCATTTAGTGCTTTCTGCACGCGAAAAAGGGTTTCCAGTAAGTTTGTTATTGTTGATCTACCCGAAATAACTGAGTGCAAATGTGGTGGTCTATGGCTGAAGCAGTGTTGATTGATGGTGGGAAGCAGTGCTTTTTCGAATACCTTCTGTAGGGTGCAACTGACAGTTGCCTTGCCATTGGCAAGATTTGCCAGCATGCCCCGTCGGACGACCTCCAGGTCCGGTGGGAGGGCACCGGTAAGGACCTGGAGGGCATGCGTACTGCCAGTGCGGCACGCGCATGTGTAGTGAGCAGAATGGAACGCTGCATCGTGTCCAGCTTCCTTTCGTTGACTGTAATGGTTGCTTTTCTGCTCGGTAGAATAGGGCCAGGTTCTCCTTTTTAACCCCCAGCCCCTCTTGCCATTTTGCGAATAAAGAGTGTAGCTTTTCACCTTCTTTTGTATGTAGGGCAGGTGAGGTTGAAAGGAGAGGTTTTTATTCAGGTATACGCCGAGGTATTTTAGCTGTGATACGAGTTTGATCGCTTTATTGTGGATCTTGATTTGTGATGGTCTGTTCAAGTCGAGATGGCCTTTCAGGAGGATTGATGGGGTCTTGGTAGGGGAGGTCACTAGATGGTGGTGCGTTGTCCAGTCCTGAAGGGTGGAAATTGCCCTATTAGCGGAGACATCCAATTGGGCCCTGTTATCTGCAGCTGGCATCTGTACCAAACCATCGGCGCAAACCTGGGTTTTAACGTTGCCGAGGTCCAAGTTGAGGAACTCATCAAGGACTATGCTCCAAAGACGGGGACCAAGAACGGAGCCCTGTGGGCAGCCTCGATGGACTTGTTGATTTACTTGGCAGTAGGGCACTCTTACTTCAATGCTCCTTTGGGAGCTCTAGGTAGTGTTTTATGCATACGTTGCTTTTGGTAGTTTAGCCTCACTGAGTCTGCCGAGGACACTTGACCACTAGAGGGTGTCAAATGCCCCGGCAAACTCAATTGTTATCAGTAAGAAGTATTTTTGGTTTCAAGCGTTAGCAGTGTTGATTATGTTATCGAGGGCATCTGTTGTGGATTTGCACTTTTTGAAGCCATACTGTTTGTCAGAAGAGAGGCCAGCATTGTTGTAGTGGATAGCAATACGTTCTCGTAGGAGGTGTTCCAAGGTTTTGCTTATGACAGAGAGAGAGAAGGGCGATGGGACGGTATGACATTGGCTTTTCTCCAGCCAGAGGGAAGTATCCGTTTTGGAGGCAGTTTTTAAAAAGGTTTAGGAGCAGGTGAGGTTTGTGTTCAATAGTCTTCTTGATAATCTCCGGTTCTAGGAGGTTCAGTTCCTGGGTTTTGCTGTTCCATAGTTTGTAAGCTACCAGTGCGAGTTCGGTCTCTGTGAAGGGGGCCTCTGTGTGGTAGGATGCGCATAGGATCTCTTGTTCCTATGTGTTCGGAAGCGTCATTGTCTACAAAACGGTGTCCAGGATATTTCCAATCGATTCTTGCCATGTTTTAGTCATACAGTTTTGTGGGGTTTTTGTCGAGGAAACAACTTCCCCCCTGGGGAGCTTGTTTGGGTGATCTTGTAGACCACCCCCTATGGGTTGTCATTTCCAATGGTGGATACAAGGTGCTCCCAGGAAAGTTTTTCCTCTTTCTGATCATTGCAGTGTACCTATTTCTTGCCTCCCGGTAGGGCTGGTGCAGACCATCGATCTCTGCCAGAAGCCAGGATCTGCGAGTGCGTTGGAACGCTCGTCTCTTGGTATTAACTTCATATCTGAGAGTCTGGAGTTCCTGGCACCACCAGGTGCGGTATCTTCTTTTTGATGGCACAGTCTGCTGCCTTTGTGATGGCGTTAGTGACAGCTCGTTGGAATAAGTCCATGCGGTTGGCAGATCTATTCCATAGTGCGATAGGTTGTAGGCACCGCTGGAAGTAACCTCCGACTACATCGACTTTGAGTAACCCCTGTCAGGTCTTGTCGAATTGCCCACATCGCCGAAAAAGTCTTCGATTTTATGGTCGAAAACTGGTTCTGAAAAGTGAGGCTGGCCCTCGTCCCAAGTCATGCCGAGGTCAGTGTGTGACTTCACTTTCCTTATCTGCAATCTGTTGTGCGATTTCATTTTTTGTAAAGGTAATTTGAGCTGATTTTGATACGTTTAGTTCCAGATCTATTTGCAATAGACAAGTTACAAGGCTATCGATGATGGAGACGCGCTGATTTGTCAGGTGAGTTTGTTCAGCTTCTTTATATGTTATCTATAATTTGAGGTTGTCTGCACATGATGAGAAATCGGTGTACTTTGTGAAGAAAGGTTCAAGGGCAACGGCGAACAGTAGACCGGACAGGATACCTCCCTGCGGTACTTCTCTCGTTATAATGCACTCCTGTTTGAAGGATTTATGGCTGATGATGAGTTGTCTTTGCGTAAGGATGAGGTCGATGGCTTTTAGCAGGCTTCCTGTAATTCCAAAGTATTTTTCCAGACTGTAGATGAGAGCGGGAATTGAGAGCTTATCAATAGAAGATTAAATATCAAGGAAGATTATGTCCAGCTGATATTTACTGTTGAGAGCAGTTTGAATTTTGAACAGGGTATCTGTCCAGTAGGTTTGCATATGAAGATCTTTTGGGAATCACGGTATGCAGATGTTTAGGTCTAAGAGAGAAGCATTGGTCGATCAGTGCTGATAAGATAGCTTTCTCAAACACTTTTAATAGAGAGTAGTCCACTGAGATCGGTCTGAAGTCCTTAGGGTTTCTACTTTTGGATATGGGTTGTACCCTGTAGTGATTCCACATTGGCGGGATTGATCCGGAATTTTATTCCGGATCAATCCCGCCATTGTGGAGCCTCGGCAAGAAGAGGCTCCACAATGAAGGCACTGTACACTTTAACCACAAATAGAGAGACGGTGAACGGGTCCCCTCCCAGACGGTTCAGCCACCGCAGAATCCAGTATTTCATCGTCAGAAATCTGTTACGAACAGAGGCAGGTGCTGAAGACCAGATTTCAGAGGCATATAGAGGGATAGGAGTGAGACATATCAATGTACTGACAAATCAATTTGATGTTGTGGCAGCCCACGAGATTCCGGAAGATAACCCTGAATGCAACACAGGTCTTCTTTGTCTTCATGAAGTGAACTTTGAAATCTAAGGCTTCATCCCACGATATCTTTAGGTGAGTATACGGTGAAACTTTTGGAGTTGTCTCGCCATTAACTATAACTGTTAATAATAACTCGGATGTCATTCTTGAACTTCCTCTTCGTGATTGCCATGGGGGCTGACTTGGCATTGTTTAGTTGGAATCCAGAATTTGATTGGAGGTTTCATTATTAATTTCTTCATTCTGTTTAGCGTCTTTTGAAATAATAAAAATATATATTTATGGTTGTAGTTGATTAGAAGAAAAGTAACGCCGAGAGAGAAAGAGAAAACCCAGTTTTCTAGATGCAGAGGAAGCAATATTTGTAATGTGCTTGTGCCAAGAGAGATTAGAAGTCAGGGTAATCTCCAAAAGAGATATATCCTTTTGCCTAGAAATTGGAGTGTCACTAAAGATAAGCATAGGAGCAGAAGAATCATTTTTGCGAGATATAAGACAAGACTGAGTTTTAGAAGGGTTGAAATCAACTAAGTTGTCTTTGCCCCACTGGAGAATTACCTGGAGATCGGCAGTTACGGAACTGGTAGCAGATTTTCGAGAAGTTGAAGCTGATTGAGCAGGACAAGGTTTCTCAAAATGGAAAGTTGAATGCAATGTGCTATCATCGGCAAAACTATGGATAGGATTTCCAGTCAATGGAAGAAGGTCATTAATATACAAGAGGAAAAAAGAGTGAGAGAAACCACTGCACCTTGGGGAACACCATTAGTATCATAATCCAAAGTTATAAGACAGAGAGCCATCTATCAACACCCGTAAATAGCGGTCAGAGAGAAAACTGGAAGTCCAGTTGCAACCAACAGTCATTAAATCGTAAGATATTGAGAAGACCATGCCGGATACGAGCAAAAGACCTTTGAAATGCAAACAGCAACTGCTTGAGTTTCACCAATCTTTCTTGTCGAATATTTTTAAAGCTGGATTAATAAGCCAGTATATTACCAGTGGATTGACACTTGTAATGTACTAACGGAATCCACATTGGTGATCAATGATCACTTGGTATTCACAGACTGTGAGTATTCAAAATTCGTGGTGTTTCTCAGCGTGTTTTTAGCGCTAATTCTAAAAATATAAACTGTTTTTAACTCTCACCTACAGTTTTTTTTCACAAACACCGAGAATTGTTTCCTTAGATACGCATACTTCTTCTTTGTGACTGACAGGCCCAGACGTGTCGACACTCGCAAGAGTAAGCTATTGTATAAATCTGCCAAGCGGTCCTTCCACATTAAGGCTTTTTGTGGCGCAGTCGTACTGACTCGCTTCTAACGTGGGTTTCGTATTCTGTGCGATTGACTGCCAAGTTGTGGTTGTTGAACGATCGAAAGATATTTTGTTCTATTTGACGCTGTGAAGTACGTTGGGGCGAAACAAAGGCAGGATTATAACGCCATTCGCGAAAAATGTAATATTTTGGAATTAAATTAGTGTCCAAGATAAAAATAGGGCTCTGTATGCAGCGTGCCGTGCTTGCGATTGTGGAAACTGTGGTAAAAAAAAAAAAGAAGCCAATGGCATTTGCCATTCCCAAGGTGGTAGTAAAGTAGTAGCAATGGCAAATGATGCCAGAGAACATAGTTTTTTTTTTTTTTTGGCTACGCTATTATGTAAATTAAGTACCAGGTACATAATGAGCTGCTGCCGCTTGATAGTGTCACCGATAATGTCACAGGGGTAGACGTTAAAAGCGACATTACTGCAGGACCTCATTATGAAACTAATATCATGTGTACAGTTACCATTTCGCATATATGTTCATGAAGACGTGTTGTATTATAATTGCGATAGAGAATTATTTTAGGAAATTGTCTTTTCACCCATTTCCTTTTCGATAATGAGCAGTAAATTGTGCAAGAGTTATATCTGTTAATGTTTTTCATATGGATCAAAAATACAGTACCACCATCTTTCCATATATCCAAAGACTCGCTGTCAACTTGTTGTTCATCCAATTCAGCTGTTGATTCACGTAATTTCTGACGCTCATAATGTGGCCATAACAGTTGGCACGTATTCAATCGCTTTTCAAGACACGGACTCGTAATAAATACAGTATCAAACTGCCTCTTGTGAACTCATCTCCACAGAATTCAATACATCTACACTTAATGCTCGTGTTATATCAGTTATATCCGTATCAGGATATTTTTCTCGTAGCTCTCTATAATTTTCCGTGGCAGGTTGCTTATTCCTCAGTTAGTTTTATTCAACTACATACGCTGCACCTGAATATTCTTCTATGATAAATTGTAAATCCGAATTAGACTCGAGCAATCCTAAAATCCAATGATATCAAGAGAAATTTATTCATAAATTTCTCTTGATACCATTTCGTTTGATACCAGCCCTCAAAATATTCTTCTTCCTTTGGCATTGATTTGATTTAAGGAATTATTCGAAATTACCACGATTATCCAATCTAATCAATCGTGCATTTTACGACATTTTTTGCGATCTTCGACTGTCATCTGTGGCCATCAGTATCAAAATACGAACGAGTTTGCGACATTTGAATAATCGGAAGTTTTCTCTATAAATTTGAATAATCGGAAGTTTTCTCTAGAGAACATGATGCATCTACCATTTTGATTGCTTCCTCCATCCCACCTTCTTTTTCTTCTAATGGTGCATTGTTCATCCATAATAATATACACTGCGCTGTCACTTTATTAGGTACACCCGTGCTGTGCACACAAATGGTTTGTCCCACAACGTTGCAAGTCACATGACCACAGTTGTGGATATAAATGCAGCAGAACAACCTTTCAGGTATTAGTTCTAGCATTAGAACAACCTTTCTAGTTAAGCGTACAAACTGTAGCAAAGAGTGATCTAACGTACTTCGAACGTGGCATGGTAGTAGCTGCAAGACGTGCTGGACAAAGCATCTCTGAAACAGCAGTTCTCCTGAACTTTTCACACACCACAGTTTTAAGGTTGTATCGAGAATGGTGCAAAGAACAGAAAACATCCTCTCAATGGCACTCCTGTGGAAGAAAATCGCTTGTTGATGAGAGAGAGAAGTCAGAGGAGGATGGTTACAATTGCACAAGCAAATAGACGGGCCACAATGTCACACATCACATCAGAATACAACCTTGGTGCGCAGAACAAAATATCCCAACTAGTCGTACTTTGTCGTGAATGGGCTACAACAGCTGATGGCCACATCGCGTACCTTTGTTATCAACGAAGAACAAAAGAGCACACGTCCTGTGGGCACAGCAACGCCAGCACTGAATTATTGAGGATTGGAAAACAGTTGCTTGGTCTAACGAGTCGAAGTTCCTGGTGCATCATGTCGAAGGAATGTTCAGAATGTTTCCCTAAATTAATCCATGGACCCGTCATGTCCATTGATACTCATGGATTCACGTCTGAATGCGACATCGTACCTAAACATTGTTGCTGACCAAGTGCTTCCGTTCATGTTGACAGTTTATCCTCAGTCAGATGGTTACGGCGCATTATCCTGCTGGAAGTAATGCGCCGGTGCACAAAGTCCGAATCACTATGAAATGGTTTCAGGAACATGACAATGACTTTTCTTTGCTGCAGTGGCCCGCTCAGTCCACAGATCCCAATCCTATTGAACATCTTTGAGATGAGCTGGAAAGGGCTGTTCCCTGCAGGCCTATACCTCCGTCGTATCTCAAGGAATTGCGTCAAACACTCATGACTGCATGGTACTCCATTCCTGCACAACGTTTTCAGCATCTTCTTCAGTCCATGCCTAGACGAATTCAGGCTATTTAGAAGGCTAAAGGAGGCTCAACACACTACTAGGTAAGTGTACCTAATAAAATGGCAGCGCAGTGTATGTGCACGTGGACTTCCTCGATGTTGAATTTCGATGCGTTGAAAGAAATTCGCAACATTATATTTCCCAAAAGGACTACACGTTTTCGATTTTAAAATTTTGAGTATGCTCTCAACAATTCTATTAAAGTATGTGGCACACGTTACGGCGTGTTCATTTATTAACGAAGTTTATGCATCTTCATTTCGATGAAATGAAGATGCATAACTTCGTTGGTTGTAATTTCTCGTTTATTTCGGGCCATGTTGGTTCACACGCACTCAACGTCAAGAACGGTGCAGGTTTTCCTAAAACACATTTCGTTTACGTTGACTCCAGTAATATGCTGAATTGGGAATTTATTTCAGAAATGCCAAGTTAGCCTCTAATGACTTGTTTACAAGTTCCTCCGATTCCAATATAGAACGAGTGATGTTGTCTGTTATTCCTACTTATTTAAATGCAATTTGCAAATTTTCTGTGGTACGCATTCCCATAAGTTTCATTGTCATGTATAGCAAATGTTGGGGAGTTCCTCCACGACGATTAGATGTACGAATTTCACTCGAAGCCATTGTGAGGGGGGGGGGATTTCTATTTGAACCTTTACTTTATTCTCTTTTCCTTACCCCACCTTTTGCATCTGACTCGTATATCTCACAGAAGAAATCGGGTTCTTGGGAATTGCTGTATTAAGTATATTCCTCCTTCGGATTGGACTGTGAATCTTCTGTTCAAAATGACTGGTCACAACTTCATTAAGGCTATATACAAATCTTTATACAAGAAAAGAAATTAAGAATAATACGATAACTGCACATATATGACACATTGTATGAACTAATTTGTTATGTAAATTTACATTCATGTACATCACTTTTTTAGAGCAAGGATATTAAAACTCTCGTGAATTTCCATTATGATAACTTCTCTAATGTATCATCAATTTTTATTTGGGATCACAATCAGTTTCCACATTCAACTTTCTTATACAATCCTTCCTTCTTATATATAGAAATACTAATCAGAAAACCTCCTCTGGCTGAATTACCATGATACAACTGAAACCATCCTATAAACTAGCGTTTATATTAATTTTCTGGTTCATACGAGCACTAAATAAAAAAACTTTCTGACTTGGTCACCATGGTACAACTGGATCATTATATATGACATTAATTATCCCCTTTAATTACCCCGTCTGTATTGGCTACTTTACTTCTATTCATTCAAATGTAATTTAACCATCCCCACATATTCTCCGTTCATTACTATGTTCTAACACCACAACTATACTCATCTACATATATCTTAGTGTATCATTTCTCATATGACCTTCCCCTATAATTCTCTTATTATTCCCTATAGTCCTTCTTAAAATTTAAAGGATGATTATGTTAACTTGGCACTTCCTTCAAATTTCTGGCTGGATGTCTTTGTTAGGGTCTTCTATCCTTTCCTCATTCAGGGCTGCTATCTTCCGCCATCCAGAGCAATATCTTACGGCTTCCACGGGAATATGGTACGGCATTCAGGACTGCTACTCAGCTTTCGGGATCTGCTACTCTGCCTGTCAGGACCACTACCTTCGGTTCCAGGCTGCTACTTTGCCTTTCAAGACTATTTCAGGGTATTATCGCCTTCCTCGGTGGACTTGGTCATCTATGTGAATCTTCTGCTCTCATTCTCACTGTTTACCGAACTCCCTTTAACTACCCCTTACACGTTCATCCCTTAATTTCTCACTCCCTTACGTTTCCGATAACCTCACTTCGACTTTTTCCGGCCACTATCTCCTCACTACATTTCACTTCTCTTTCATTTTTTTTCCGATAAATTCTCTTCTTTTTTCGCGCGATCTCTCTTTTTGTTCCCCGAACTCTAAACGGCCCCTCAAGCCTGGCACGGCTCCCCCAAGGACTCCAACCAATCCTCCCCTTACAGTTTAAATTTACATTCCGTTTCATTCGCTAATACCTTTCTCCCAGGCTGTCTCCCTAGCGCATAAACCAACCCCTATAATTCTAACCTTCTTATCTTTTTCTCACCGGCAGTATGACCCTTTGATGTCCACCGGCAACCTCCACAAACACTCATTTTATTATCGCACCTTCTTTCTAACAGTATCAGAAACTCAAATATCAGTCAGCCTGACGCCGGTTTTAATTTGAAACGAACACTGGACGAGCACTCCCTTCCTGTTTTGGTCTGACGGTGTTATAGATCAATGGAGGTGCTTCGTCTAATCCTGTCTCCCGTCCTATTGTTCGTTCTCAAGCAACCCTTTTCACGCCTATTCTCAAATGGCACCCCTTTACCTAGTCCTGCTGTCCCTGTTTGCCCTTTTGTATTATGGCAATTGATAGTTTACCCCTTTGCTACCATTCCTAATTCTCACACTTAAATTATACCACATCTCTAAATCTAACGTTCTTCTATTTTAATCTTACTTTGAGAAAAAAAAACAAATATCTTTATTTTAATTAATTTGTAAGAGTCTACATCTTACACCATCATAAAGAGAGTAATTTTCATTCCATTTTTAAATTTTCGTGGATGTCCCAAATATAGCTGGAAAAGAAAGTTCTTCTGCATTTATATCAAATATGAAACTTGTTGGAAATGATTTGTGAACCGGTGCTATATGTACGTAAATATTTATCTTCAGCCCATAATAATGTTTGTTGTTCAATTAACAATAGTTCATCATCACTGTTGACAGGTTCCACAATTTCATCTGAATGTTCCTGTTCACTATCATCATTTGTTCCCAAGAAATCTTCACTCACTTTTAGTTTATATCAAATCCTGTAACCATATTTTCACTGTTTTCTTCTGCATACATCCTTGAAGATATGATGATTTATATACGAGTCTTCCTTTTGTATGTACATTAACGGCATAATCGTCATCTAATTCTCTGGGTAACTGATGAACCATCATATTTACTGGAACATTTATTGCTTGTCCAATGATCCCAATTTGTCCACGTTCATAACGTAAACGACGATTTTGCATAAAGGGTGATAACAAACGCTCAGTTACAACATCCAGTGGAGGCAAATCAGTAGGATATATTGGACATATAAATCCATTTGACGTGGCCATAGTTGGTATCCGCCCCTCTTTTAATGACACGTATTACACATCAAGGAAGTACTCACTTCTTGTAAATGAAATTCATTTTGAAGTAATTCATATGAAGTTGTTGGAAATGGTTTCAATTCTAATTGAAACCATAAATGATCACAATTAAACCCAAATGGGTTTTTGTAAACTAGTTTTTCAAACTCACTGTCACCTCGTGTAGACACTACAAGGATATAATCAGGAACCTCATTATTACCAGTTTATAATTTCTCTTTTTTCCGTGCATGATATTCCTATTTTCCTTCATTCGTTCTGCTGGAGTTTTAGATTCCTGATAAGCATCAGGCATAGTGGAACTCTGTGGTTGAATTTCATTATGATTCGGAATAGTTTGAATTTATAATTTCCTTTTCTTCCATTCACGATATTCCTTCATTATTTAAGCTCGAGTTGATTTGGATGCAGTTTGGGAAATCCCAGGTATAACGAAACACTCTTGTTGAATTTCATCTGATCCACATTTCTGTCCAACTTCCCTTTCTTTCTTCCACGATATTCCTTCGAACGCTGGGCTGCAGATTTTGGCACAGTCACTCGTTTATTAATCATTATGCTGACATAACGAATAGTGTAAAGTCATGTCAGTGAAGTAATTCCTCAAGAATTACTTTACTGACATGACCCGAATAATAGAATAGAATTTTCTCAGGTCGTTCCATTTTGCATTTTTGTAATGCCAAACAACACGAGGTTAAGAATAGCAATGAGATAAAGGCTCCATTGGAGAAGTGACAATCACCAAGTTGTGATCTGAGGTGCCTAAAGGACCACTCACTTCGACCATATACTTGGAAGGGTTGTTTGAGAGACAAAGATCAAGCGTGTTGGCTGTGTGGTTAGAATTGTCTGGTATTCTGGTAAGTAAATGAACAATTTGTGCCAGGTCATTAGTAATTGCAAAAGTCCAGCATCGTGAGTAACTGGGTTAGTGTGACTAGAAAACTGAAACCAGTTGGAGTTCTGAACATTAAAATCGGCAAGGATAACGCTGTTAGGGAGGTTGGACTGGAGAAAGTCGATTTTCAAAAAAGAAGTCAAAGAAGTTCCAAATAGATGAATTCTATTAGTCAGAGAGGCAATAGATGAATATGACAATGTGGTGGAGATATTGTAAGCCAGAGAAGATCGAAAAGACGACATTCAAAATTACTAAGTCCCTGAGAGGGAACATTAGAGCGAACATATGCACAAGTACCACCTTTGAAGTAAAGGTGGTATTTTGTACAGCAAATAATTGAGACAACTGAGATGAGCAGTGGTTGAATCAACAGATAACTGTAAGTATATTTAGGGTCAAGCGGCACCAGAGGTTTCCCCCATCTCCGCTCAGTTTACGTAGTGGTGTGTTACAGTACACTGTAAATGCCAGAGATTTAAAAGTGTGCGTGTCTTGGATCGTTTATTATCATGTACCGTTGTTCTTCTGGTCATTTAGCCCCTGGTCGCCTGTTGGGGCCCAACGTTGCCCCATTTACTCCCCGTGGATGCAGAGCAGAAATCCAGTAGCTTATATATACTCTGGCAGCTCCTGCCACCTATTTTCCTGAGATTTCGGTGGCTAGGACCTCAAAAAAAAAAAAAAATAAAATAAATATATATATATATATATATATATATATAGTGTCCGTTTAAGTTTCTCTTGAATAATACCGAGTCTGCCCTCTCCGACGAGATCCTGAGGGTGTGGAACATTGCCCAGTCCTGCAAAGTTCGGAGAGCTTGGTTTGCCTGTGCCTCCAGTCCGGATCTTGTGTCCGCCGCAATCATCAGGACCAAGTCATCTGCAAAAGTTTGGGATTTGATTTCGCCCAGATCTATGGTGGGTAACTGTAGAAGACCATGTTCCACAGCTGCAACCTCAGAACAGAACCTTGAAGGCCGCCCCTGCCAACCGGTGTAGTTAAGTTTTCGAAGGGTGTCACTACTTTTACCTCTCTGTCACTGAGGTAGGCTTTGCTCTCGATGCCCTGAGCCTGGCCAGGATGCTCGGGCACCATAGGATGTCGAACGCCCAGGAAAAATCCACGGTAATCACGAGATAGTACTTCTTGGTGCATTACTTCTTGACGGAGCAGCTTTTGCGACCAGGTCCTGAATGGCCTCGACTGTCGATGATCCTTGTGTGAATCCATACTGCCTTGGCATATTTATATTTAAGAGAGAGAGCGATAATCTTTATTGCCCTTCACGGCCATAAAGCCAAAGGTTTACAGCCTCCCGATACTTCCAGGATACTCGAACAATTATTTACAAAAAAAAGTAATTATACAAATGAAAACATATTTCAATACAAAGGAGAGAACTCCTCACGAGAGTTAGGTCTGATCGAGCTGGCTTAACATCGAATTAAGAGCACCAGCTCAATCAGACAGAAGCAGATGCAATCAGTCATTGCTGATTAGTCCTGCTAGTCATAATTTTTTTCCGGTATGTTTGGTCAGCGGTGAAGTTTTTCAGGTCGACGTGCCTGAGTTTGCTTGAGCATTTGCTGAGGAAGGAACCTGTCCAAGAGATGGAGTCGTGCTGAACGCGAGTAGAACTTGGGATTTGCCCTAAGTGCAGCAGTTAGAATCCTTCAGCCACAGGTATCCCAGAAAGAAGGTGTTTCAATTATGTCTGTTATCATCTTGACTGTTGCTGGAAGGTGTTGGTCGTCGATTAACCGTATACCACATGGCTGCGTAAGAGAGGGATGACCGGAGTCTTTACGTTGCAAACTAGAGAATGTGAGTTTCTACCAGGCAACTGCACGCATTTTATGTGGTATTCACTGAGGATTTTTGAGATCCTGCCTAACATGCCTGGATAGCAGAGAATGTATGCGGCAGGCACATTGTCCTTAGTTGATGGCGGTCTCGGGTGGATTGTGAGCTCCTGCGCTTGTAATAAGCACTTGCCCAATATGTGGGTTGGGTAGCCACAATTGATCAAGTCTGTCCTCGCTCTGGAAATCGCGTTGCGCCTAGCTTCATCTGTGCTGGAGTGGTTCAAAGCCCTGGAGAATAGAGTGCGGGCAATGCTGTCGAGATCGCTAGGGGCATGGCTCTAGTTTGTGAACTGTCCGCACTACATTGGCTTACGGTACACTGAGATTTCTAGATGGGTCCACGCGTTTTACCAGGACATCCAAGAATGGGAGAGATCTGTCTACTTCTAACGCTAAAGTGAACTGGATGAACGTTGACAAGGAATTGAGATATTCTAGTAATGTTGCTTCACAGCCACGTGGGATGACGGTGAAGTTGTCATCGACGTATCTGCACCATGTTTTAATAGGTACCGTACCGGTGAGTTCAGGAACATGTGCTCTTCCAATTCTTCCATGGCGATGTTGGCCACAAGGGAACTTGCAGGGGCACTCATGGCAGTGCCATGTACCTGTGGATGGCCGGATATCGTAGTCGTCTAGGCATCTTTACCTTTGAGGAATAAGGAATCCTCAAAGGTAAAGACGCTGCCTGACAAGCACAGGTTGAGGGCGGTACAGATGTCGTCAGTGGACAGTGATATTCTTTTGGTAAGTTTGGGTCATTTTCTAGAAGCCTCTTGGTGCAGTTTACGGCCTGCTGGACTGGGATTGAAGTGAACAGGGACACTACTTCGAATGACGCCATAACCTCGTTGTCAGAAATTGAGAGCTCTTTAATAAGGTGAATGGACTCACCGCTGTTAGTGACAATGTGGGGTGGAATTTCCTACAAGAGGTATAAGAAGCCGTGCAATATATTTGGACAGTTCATATGTAGCAGGACACTATTGGGCCGGAGAAAAACATCTGGCTTATGAATTTTAAGTAGGCCCTAAAACTGGGGTAGTTGGCAGCCTGTAGCATGAAGAAGCGACCGAGTCGGAGTAGAAATTTTCTTAGTTTTAAACCATGCATAGACAAGTTTATTAACGTATGACTCCAGACGTCCTAATACTTTGATGGGCGGATCCGATTCGGGCTCATAGACGTTAGGGTCTTTAAGGACCAGGCTTTCTCTAGGTGGGCCGACCAGTCTAATAATACGGTACGACGCCCCTTGTCAGCGGGAAGTACGACGATGGAGTTGACCTTTCTTATAGAGGAAAGAACGGCGTGCTGTCGGTGTCTAAGGTTAGAGCGGGTGTGCCGTTTGCATCAGAGGATGGAGGCCGTTTTGAAACGGATTTCATTAGCAGCTTCTTCAGGGAGGTTGGTAATGCTTGCTACACTTCATCTTAGAGGCAACTGTTTTAAGTCTAGATAAACGCTGGAGGCAAAAATACGCACGTCCATGCAGCAACAACGTCACCAGTTTAATGATTGAATGTCCTACCTCGTGTTCTCACGGCTCACTGCACACACAACTCTGTTTCCGTTAAATAATTTTATCTGTAAAGTTTCCATTTGGTGATAAAAAGGCACATTGAGCCTCGAAAGCTCCAAAGTCAATTAAAATATTTCACTGGATATGTGCACTGGATATGGGCAAATCGACCATGGAACACACGCAATTAACTGACATAAGACAGTACGGCAGATGAATTTAATTATTCGGTTGGCCTAAATATGAAGGGGGGTTTGGGGGTTTTTTTTGGGAATCATTAGCCTTTGCCAGTCTTATTCGGGTGTCATGTCTTCTCATCTCAGGTTTCTCTGTTTAGCGTATTCCTTGTTGATTTGCTATAATTAGGGATCACCCGTTTCAACAGTCCTGTCCAGGTGTCGCAACACCACATCTGATATTCTTGTCTCTTAGTGCATTCCTTGATAAATTGCTGTCGTTGTTTATCGTCTACTGAATAATGCCTGCGCAAATTTGCTGAGGGCAACAAATTCCTCCTTGGAGTCAAGTAGGCGGTATTCTTGGTTTGTGGGAGTAAGGTAAGGTGTAAGGTGTGTTGGGGGTCTAACGGCTCCTGGGGTTTCCCCCATCTCCGCGTATTTTCTATGTTTCGGGCAAGCCTGAGATTTTTTTTTTTTTTTTTTTAATATATATGGTTCATGAGCTATGTGGCGTGTTGTGCCCTTTGTTCATCCGGCCTATTAGCCGCCAGGCCCCTAGTGGGACCTGACGTTTCCACACCCTGCCACGAGGAGGCTGGCCGGGTGTACCCAATGAAGCTATTTTACTCTGGCGGGTCCTGCCACTTACTTTCCTGAGATTTCAGTGGCAAGGACCTAAAAAAAAAAAAAATAAAATAAATAAATAAAAAAAATATATGTATGTATATAAAAATAAAATACATTGGAGAAGTCGCGAGCATAGTTTAGTAAGTTAAGGTTCTTTTAAACATCGTTTGGGGTTTACACTGAAAGTCTGTAAGGCCTAAAAGGTCGGGCATAAATTTTGGTGTGTCTTAAATTTTGATGTTGGGCTGATCGCTATGTAAGATGACAGTTTTGGGTGGGGAGGCAGAAGACTGGGGGTGGAAATAGGAAGCAAAGGGGTCGATAGAGAAGATGACCCCCCGTTTTTCAGTGGAGCATGCCCATGCCCCACCAGAGGGAAAGAAGGGTGGCAAGGGGAGAAGAGGGTTCTTCCCTTGTGAGGAAATGGGGTTTAAAGAGAATCCTGCAGGTGCAGGATCTGAGAGCCAGATAGCGCTCTACTCTAGCTCTGGGTCGCTTCAGTGTTGGTCTCTTTCAGGAATTTCATCAGTGTGACGAGAATTTGTCTTGTCTGTGGTAGTTTTCCTCAAGATAGTTGTTTTCTCCTTTTCCTGTGAGCAGCTTTGATTGGCACTAATGGTGCATTTTTTGAACTGTTGGATTTTCTTCTTTGTTTCTGGTTTGTTTGAATTTCTCCGTTGTTCTGGTTCATCCATTCCTTCTAAGTTTAGGCTTTTCTATTGAGTGTTGTTGTCTTCCTGTTGGACAGATTGTATTGCAATAATTGTTTTCCTTCTTGTAAATAGTTGAGTTGCAAAGTTGGTAAAAGCTACAAACTCCTCTTGTGAATTCAGGAGTCGGGATTCTTGGTTAATTGGATTGTACTGGATGTTTCTAATGAGGCTCGCTCTTATGTCGTCATAATTTTCACATTCATGCATGATATGAGTCCATGATTCGGGTTCTCCGCAAGTACAATTTCTATCTTCTGTTATGCCTAGCATGTTTAGCTTTTCCTTAAACGGACCATGACCCGTTAGTAGATACGTAGCGTTAAGGCCCGGGAAAAACCACAGTGGGGCTTTCGGGTGCATTTTTGTCACCAGTGGAAGAAATTTATGGGTTATTGCTCCTTTGGTGGTTTCATTCCACCTTCTTTGCCAGGTTTCTGTTAGGAATTCATCTATCCTTTTTTGTTCCCTCTTCCAGCCACTAGTCACGTCAAGGGTTATGCCACAGGTTGTAATTGGAATCGCTTTTTTGTGATAATACACTAGTCCCGCGCGAGCAACTTCCAGGTCAAGGGGTAGTGCACCTGCAATGACCTGGAGCGCCGCCGTACTAACTGTGCTACTCGCTCTAGTGATTGTAAGTAGTATGTTCCTCTGAATTGTTTCAAGGATTTTCCTGTTTGTTACTGTGCTGGTTTTTGTCATCCATACTGGCGATCCGTACATAATTACCGGGATGAAGAGGGTTTTGTAATATAGGGAGAGGATCTTTTTATTTAGCCCCCAGTCCTTACGTGTGATTCTTGATATAAGTGCTGTGTATATGCGTATCTTCTTCCTGAGGTAGTTTAAGTGCGGTTTAAATGAGAGATTGCTGTCAATGATAATTCCTAAGTATTTTATCTCGTTTGATAATTTAACTGTTATTCCTTCTACTTTGATTTGTGGTGGCCTGTTTAAGTTTAGTTTTCCTTTCAAGAGGACCGAGTTGGTTTTTTCCGGTGCTAGTTTTAGGTTATTTAGTTTAACCCAATCCTGTAGGATTTGCAGCGCTCCATTTGCTTGTTTTTCAAGGTTGGCTCTTGAATCAGCTGCTGTGATTAAAAGTAAATCATCGGCAAAGGCCTGCGCCTCAACCTCCCCCAGGTCCTTGCAGAGAAAGTCATCGAGGACCAAGTTCCACAGGAGTGGCCCCAGAACAGAACCCTGGGGGCAGCCCCTGCGAACTGCACGTGATAGGCTGGAATAGGGCGCAAGGATCTGCACTTCCCTGTCAGTGAGATACGACTTTACACAGTCAAATAGATTTTTTGGAAGGGCTGCAGCACGAAGCCTCGCCAGGACGCTCGGCCACCAAAGGGTGTCGAACGCCCCAGCGAAGTCCACCGCGATCACCAGGAAGTACTTGCTGGTACATTGTGCAGCTCTGTTAAGGAGATCTCGGATCGCATCAATAGTAGAGGTTCCAGATTTGAACCCATATTGTTTTGAGTTGCTAAGGTTTGCTTCCATATAGTGCTGTTCAATTCTCTTGTGTAGTAGTCTTTCCAGGATTTTGCTCACCGTCGATAGCAAGGCAATTGGTCTATAGGATGTTGGCAGTTCCGGCAGTTTTGTAGGGCTTTTTGGTATTAATTTTAAGATGGCTTTTTTCCATTGTGTTGGAAAGTGACCTTGCTCCAGGCAACTATTGTACAGTCGTAGTAGGAGTTGTGGGACACATTCAGCAGTCTTTTTAATCATCTCTGGTTCAATTAGATCTAAACCTGGGCATTTTTTGTTTTTTGTTCTGCCCGACGCTTCTTGGAGCTCCTCAAGAGTAAACGGCGGTTCTTTGTGGGTGTTTATGTAACTTTCATTTGCGTGACATATCTCCTCCTGCTCCAGTGTCAGTTCTGTTGGCGGTTCCACGAATATTGCTGCAAGAATATTTGCAACTGAGTTTCTCCACGTTGTAGTCAGTGAGCCCTGTGGGGTTTTTGTTGCCACCATAACTTCTCCTCTGGGGAGCTTGCTAGTTATGATTTTGAACAGCACTCCCCAGGGATCGGTGTTTCCTGTTGTTTGGACGAATCTCTGCCAGCTTTCCCTTTTGCTCTTTTTGATTTGCTCCGTGTAGTGATTTCTAAGCTGGCGGTACCTGTTTCTCATTTCCGTGACTTCTTCCTGTGGCCAGCTTCTTCTTGCCCTTTGAAATTCTCTTCGTTTTCCCTGTACCATGTGGACATGTGGACATGTGTGTGTATAGGTAGGGTGGCTCCTAGAACGTCCGTTCAAATCCACCTCGTTTCTTTGTACGTTGAACAGACTCTGCAAAACAGGCCAGCGTGTAGTAGTGCAATGTTCGTGTAGTTTAATGCATGTTATGTTGTTGTGTTATGCTGACCTCTTGGCTACCGAGAAGCAGCTATCACCAGGAAGGCTGCTTCTAGATACTCGTCCACACCACGGGAAGGTGGGCCAGTTCCAGTAGATGGGACGCATAAGGTCTCAGGTTATGAGACAACAAAAAAAAAAAAAAAAAAAAAAAAAAAACCCTCTGGGGGCCCAATCCAGAGCTTAAAAAAAAAAAAAAAAAAAAAAAAAAAAAATAATAATAATAATAAATAACACACGTGTATATATATATATATATAAAATAATAATAAAAAAAAAAATAAATAAAATAAAAAAAAAAAATAATAATAAATAATAATAAAAAAATAAATAAAAAAAAAAATAAAAAAAAAAAAATAAAAAAAAAAAAAAAAATAAATAAATAAATTAAAAAAAAAATAATAAAAAAAAATAATAATAAATAAATAAATCCTCCTCATCATCACCAATAGTCTCTTGGGCATTCTGGACCCACTTCAGTATTCTTTTCAACACATTATTCTGGTTCAACTGTTTAACAGGCGTTTCCTCAGTTCAAAGGCTCCCTTTGCAAAATCCTGGAATAATTGAAATACACTCCTATTAGATACAAACACCTCTTCCCGACCTAACTCATTTTCAGCAATGATTTCCCTGATTATTTCCCTGACATTATCGTAAATTGTACACACATATAATATATGGTGCCAACTTTCACTCTCACCACAAAAACAGAGATCTGTATCCGAAAGACCCAACTGAAATAATTTCGCTTTCATCGAGCCGTGACCTGTTAGTAAAAATGATGTTTGTAAACTTGGCGTAAACCAACTTCGAACTGTTCTGTCACTTAAAAAGGTAACATCCGGAATAAATTTCTTTGTCACTCGACCAGTAGATACAGTTTCTCATTTCCGTGACTTCTTCCTGTGGCCAGCTTCTTCTTGCCCTTTGAAATTCTCTTCGTTTTCCCTGTACCATTTTCCTTAGCCTTTGCAGCTCAGGGGTCCACCAAGGCATTGGCCTTGAGATCGGAGTCTTCCTTTTCATGCTTGCTTCCGCCGCCGTGGTGATCATTTTAGTCATGACTCTTTGAAGGATTTCCGGATTTTCCATCTCTGATTGTATATTTCTATGGGCTTCCATGTAGGCCTGTTCTTGGCTACTTAGTGTCCTTTTGAATTTGTCCCAGTCAGCTTTGTGGATGTTGAATCTGTTCTGCATCTGTCTTAAAATAGGTATCCTTTCCAAGTTTTTGTTTATGGAGTATGTGATTGTCCTGTGGTCTGAAGTCGTCCAATCACTTTGCACTGTCCAGTCGGAGATATAATTTTCAATATTCCTTGTCACCAGGGTAACATCTATGGTCGATTCCCACAGTGTGTTTGAGAATGTGGGAAGGCAATGAGGTTGATTCATAACAGTAAAGATGGAATTTGATAGAAAGTCTTCTAACTTCTGTCCATTTGCTGTTGCTCGTCGATCAGGGGTATAGCTATGCCACTGTGGGGACCGGCAATTTACGTCCGCACCAATAATTATCTTGTTTCCAGCTAGGATTGACTGGACGTTTTCTAGATATGCTGTAGCAAAGTCAATTTCTACGCCGGGTCTACAATATAGAGCGATTATATAAATGGTTCCAACAGATGTGATCAGCTGGGCACAGGCTGCCCAGGGTGTGCAGAGCTGTTGGATTTTAGTGACAGTTATGTCTGGATTCCTTACTATAATTGCCGCCCAAGGCGTATCTTCTGTACAGTGCACGATTTTGTACGATATAGGGTATCCCCTCACCCGCTTCTGATGTGTGTATGGCTCCTGGACTATTACAATATCAGTGTTTTCCTCGTCTGCTTTCTTTCGGATCTGCTCTACCACTGCTCGGGCTCGCTGTGCGTTTAGTTGCTGTATCTTTAGGATCCCGGTGTTGTATGATCGTTTAGAGAGTGTCCCCATAATCGATCCTGGCCTGGTATAAACTCTTTGTGTGGATGTATGTTGGGCAGTGTATCTTATTCTCGTGATGGGTTCTCCTCTTAGGTCTTCATATTATTCACATTCATGGATAACGTGCTTCCAAGTTTCTATCTCGCCACAGCGGCAGTGACGTTCCTCAATGATACTATGGAACTTTTCTTTAAAAGGTCCACGTCCTGTGAAGAGGAAGGTGGTGTTTAGTCTTGGGCAAAGCCGTTCCGGAGCCTTTGGATATAGTTTCGTAACATTATATATGAATTTATAGGTGATCTCGTCTTTACTTGTCTCGCTCCACCTAGTCTGCCACCGTTGCTTAAGATGATCCGATATCCTTGCTTTTTCTTTTTTATACTCCTTAGTCATATCCAATGTGTATCCATTCGTTGCTATCGGAATTTTCCGTGAGAGGTGGTACATCAGTCCACATCGGAGCATCTCAAGGTCCAGCGGGAGAGCTTCCGTCAGCACTTGAAGAGCCGCAGTGCTTGTGCTGCTTTCCCTGGAGACCGTGAGGAGGATGTTTCTTTGGGTTGTCTCTAGTAGTCGTCTGTTCACCGCGTTTCCTGCCTTTAAGAACCAGACAGGGACTCCATCGGTTATGCCTGGTGTAAAAAGCGTTTGGTAGTAGAGTGATCGGGTTCTCCTGTTGAGACCCCAATCCCTGCCTGTCACTCTTGCAATTAGGGCCATATATCTTCTTATTTTCTGTTTTAAGTTGGTGATATGGGACGTGAAAGATAAGTTGCTGTCCATTATTATACCCAAGTATTTGAGTTTTTTGGGCAGTTTCATTGTTTGTGGTTCCCTTACTTTGATCTTTGCAGGCCTCCTCAGGTCCAGGTACCCCTAAGTAAGATGGAGTTAGTTTTCTCCGGCGCAATCCTAAGAGTATGAGAGTGTGCCCAATCTTGAAGTGTCTGAACTGCCCGGTTAGTTTGGGTCTATAGGCAAGCTCTCGAGTCCGCTGCAGGATTAGATCATCTGCGAAGGTCTGGGCATCGACATCGCCCAGATCCTTGGAGAGAAAATCGTCGAAAACAATGTTCCACAGGAGCCACAGGAGAAAACAATGTGCCAGAACCTGTAGAACAGTCCCTGCGGACCGTTCTACAGGTTATGGCATATGGAGCAACAATCTGGACTTTTCTATTTTGTAGGTATGACCTTAAACAATCGAAAAGGTTTTGAGGGAGTCGCGCCGCTCCGAGTCTTGCCAGGACGCTCGGCCACCACAGTGTGTCGAACGCCCCAGCGAAGTCAATTATGATGGTCAGAAAGTATGTTTTTGGTGGATTGATTTGCCTTGCACAGCAGATTTCGGATTGCTTCAACCGTCGACATTCCGGGAGTGAAGCCGTACTCTTTGGGTGTGTTGAGCTCGGTGTTGCGGAAATGTTCATTTGTTCTTTTGTGTAGCATCCTTTCCTGATTACGTTTGTATTCTATGAAAAATATGCCAAGGCAATGAACAATACGAAAGTAATCTCTGATTACTTTCGTATTGTTCATTGTTCAGCCCTTTTCAGCTCATCCCAAAGATGTTCAATAGGATTGAGATTCGGGGCCACTGCAGCAAAGAAAAGTCATTGTCATGTTCCTGGAAACATTCCCTAGTGATTCGGGCTTTGTGCACCGGCGCATTATCCTGCTGGAAGTAACCATCTGACTGAAGATAAACTGTCAACATGAACGGATGCACTTGGTGAGCAACGATGTTTAGGCATGATGTGGCATTTTAAACCTTCAAACCTTCTGCAATGCTGCTTTTAATCGCAGGAAGGCTTTCAACCTCAATGTTAATTCAAGAAATCAAACTGAAAACACATTAAAAATCATAATACAACTGCGTGTTGCCTCGTCTGTCGTCCTGATGACGTCATATACAAATACGTCATATACGGTTTTCAAGAACACGCAAAGATTTTAACAGATGCTGCACTTCTCTGACTCATCCTTTATCAAAACTCTCTTCAACTAAATCCTTCCTCTGCTCAGTGATACCGTTATCGACCTCTGACTTCTGACACCACTCCAGAATTATATCAAAACTTGTTCCTGCCGATCTTGTTTGAACGACATTACTACTTCTGTTTGACAGTACACCTTTTCTCTTTGTGGACTACTTTAGGCAACACTGCATAAAGATGTGGGCAAAGACATGGATAAAGATTTTTTTTTATTTTATTTTATTTTATTTTATTTTTTTTTAAATTTTTTTTTAATTTTTTTTCTTTATTTTTGTTTTATTTATTATTATTATTTTTTACTTTATGCTATTCTATTCCTTATTTCTTCGTATTCTCCAGGAAACAGGAATGACACACACACAGTCATTCCCTGTTTCCTAGGAATGACTGTTGAGGTTGGCCATGGTACATGCGTAGTTGTGGCCCACCTCTCCGTGGTGGAGATGGACATTGGACAGGCTTTCCAGGTGATCGCCTGCCTGGTGACAAAACGGCAAGAAACAATTAAACAACACACACACTGCGAACATAGCATTACACACATTTCTGGCTTGTCACAGTGCTCTGTAACCATCACAGTGTAGAAAGATGGAGTTGAACTTTCGTTCAGGTGACGTCCTACATAAGATACTATACACGTCTACACGTCTACACATGATGTGGCATTCAGACGTGAATCTATGGGTATCAATGGACCCAACATGTGCAAAGAAAACATTTCCCACACCATCACACTGTCCCCCACCACCTTCCACAGTATTCGTCAGACATGACGGGTTCATGGATTCATGTTGTTTTTGCCAAATTCTGAGCCTTCCAACAACATGATGCACCAGGAACTTCGACTCGTCAGACCAAGGAACTGTTTTCCAATCCTCAATAGTCCAGTGCTGGTATTTTTTGAAGAACAAAGGCACGTGTTGTAGCTCATTCGCGACAAAGTGCAACTAGTGGTCCGTTGCGATATTTTCTGCTGCGCACCAAGTGATGTGATTTGTGACGTAATGCATTATGGCCCGTCTGTTTGGTTGCACAATTGTAGCCATCCTCCTCTGACCTCTTTCAACCACAGGAGTACCGTCGAGAGGACGTTTTCTGTTCGTTGCACCATTCTCGAAACACTCTTGAAACTGTTTCGTGAAAAGTTCAGGATAACTGCCGTTTCAGAGATGCTTTATCCAGCACGTCTTGCACCTACTACCGCACCACGTTCGAAGCCCGTTAAATCACTCCTTTTTCCTCATTCTTGCTAAGGTTCAACTGTCTTAATTGATACTAGAAAGGTTGTTCTGCTGCATTTATATCCACAACTATGGTCACGTGACTTGCAACGTTGTGGGGACAAACCATTTGTGTGACAGCAGGGGTATACCTAATAAAATGGCAGCACAGTGTATATTGCTTTTTATTTAAAGTGTATTGCACTACCCAGACCAGGATTTGGACTTTGATTGGAGACTCATCGGTGGGTAGGTAGCTGTTGTGAAGAATTGAACGATGCCTGTCTATTTTGTCACAGGATTGTTCAGGTATGCTCATGAACATTGCACCTGCAATCAGTTCTAGGCACTTTAAAGCGTACTCTATCATTAGATCATACCATGGACTGACGTTCTGAACCGCCCTATACAAGATTTAATGCGTGTCCTCAGTGTGCACGTGCACACTCGTCCTCCAAAGGCGTTCTCGCACAACAGTCTGCGAGTCACCACAGTGGTGTCCTCCCCACACCGGGTGGAAAAGGCCCGGGTTCGAATCCCGTCGATGACGCGAATAGCTTTAATTGGCTGTTTTCACTCCATAGCTGAGTTAGTGGGTCTCAGGCGTAGATAGCAAGGTTTTTGCTGTCTACGTCAGTTTCTGCTATCTCACAGAAACTGGGGATTTTCATCCAGGAAAACAAATCGACCAGAGAACATGGGCAATTTACAGACAGAAATTCGTGTTTATGTAATCAATTACGGGTAACCCTAATATAGTAATAATTTTTTCAATAATTTGTTCTCGCACAACGATGAACAGAGAATGGTACAACCAGAAAACAACGAGACAAGGACGTCTCGTTGTTTTTCTCACATCAACGAGGTGTCTCGAACGACTGGAGACTACGAAGACATTTATTTATCTGTTTATTAATCTTCATTCCACTCCCTGTACACTGCCTAATTAGAAAGGTTGCATATAAAGGCATAACTCGAGCCTAGAGATCATAAGGTTGAGGTACTTATTACGATGAACTGGTGTTTACAAGACAAAAATATCAGATAAGTTTAGCTTTAAGAAGGAAATAACTGAATTTAACGTAACAAAATATTAATATAAGATAACAGTTTTGGACAAAGCATTCGTTGGAAAGTTCAAAAATAGATTGATCTTTTTTAAAGAGGTTTCTTACATTCCCTTTCAAGTGGTTTCATCAATTCGAAAACAGCCTGCGCACTTAATAGTGGATTGATTATTTCCATGGCATTTTGTTAAAATAGTTCGGCATCTTCATCTTGGGAATGCGATGAACTCGTGAGTGAGTTGGCTCGATGGTGTTATCCACGATCACCGCAGGTCGCTGCTACGATACAAGTCTTCCAGGATTTGTTGATTGTCATCGATTAGGTTTTTGAGGTCAATTGCAGAGGGTCCAAAATATCCAGTCGTTTTTTCTGGGAACGCGTTTCCTGATGTGGTAGGGAGGAAAGAATTACGAGTTTGTAAGAGACAGCTCCGCAAACAATCATGTGACAGCGCAGTACAATTGGTAAATTCATAGGTCAGTTGGATGAGGAGGAGGAGGAAATGACGCAAGTAAGTTAAGAACAGGGTGCAAAGGAATACTGCGTATCGGAACAAGCAATGCATCAGACGCTGCCGTTGCATTAGGTATAGAGGCAGACGACTATACCGGGATCCACCCTAGCCAGTTGTAAACAGCTACGGATATAGTGGGCACAGGAATCCTAAGGAGTGGAAGGGGGTCATCTTTTTCAACGAAACCTGCTTGCGGTTGTTCCTTTCTAACTGGAGGACGAGAGTACGGCGCCGGCCCCTTCTAGAGTATACGAGAAGAAACAGGTCCATCATTGACAGATCTCAACGGTACAAGGATGGTGGAAGCGTGACAGTGTGGGAAGCGTTTTCTTGGTTCTCATTAGGTCCTGATACAGTCACATCGGCGTCTGAATTCCAGGGGATCTTCAACTTCACTGCCTTCCTTCAACTTCAGTTTAAACATCTACACGGTTACTTCCAGCATGATAATGCGCGTGTCCAAAGGCATTAGAGTGTTTCCAGGAGCTTGAGAGTGACCTCCGCTTAAAATTCTTTCGCCAGCTCGGTTACATATCTCAGTCGTATTGAGCTTGTGTGGGCTCAGACAGAACCAGCTGTTCGTTGCAGGAATCAGCCACGGTCAAATCCTATGAGTTCAATCGAGTTCAAGCGTTTCAAATCAGTAGCGAACAACAAAATGGCAATGCTGTCACGGAGGCCATTGATCTGCGGCCACGTTCAATGCACATCAAAGCAGCACGTGGAAGCACATCAACGTTGGTTAATGTTGCTATAGTGTGGGTCGATGTTAACGGTTAACATTGAACCGCACATCCCACAGATCAACGTTGAATAATGCCGTGGCAGCTCGTGCGATGGAAACAAACAGCACCTCTGCTAAGAGAAGTTAGTTGCTTGATATGCGAAACTCGGAATTCTTCAGCAATGGATTGCAGTTACTGGCAACCCGGAGAAGAATTCTGACCGATGACGCGCGGTAATTTCTCTTTCTCTTTCTCTTTGTTCATAGAGCAACGACACGTTAATTTTGAGTGTTAATTAAGGCAAGACGAGAGATCTGTTTCTTTAATTACATCTTATTAAATCCTTATTAAAGCGAAGATGGACATCCAATTTGGTTTTCTTGGCGCTGCGTACGAGCCTGTCAACTCCGAAAAAACTTCCCTTCGCCCATGTTTTACGATCTCAAACGTTTCCCGCATAAATCACAGTAAACAAGATTACCCGAGAGAGACACCTGGCGGCCTATTTCAAGAGCAGTAAAAAGATCTTCCCGCGTTATGAAACACCGCGCTCCCAGCACACCCGGGATTAATGTCTTCCATTTAACGGCACGAAACTAGCCTCTCACGCGACTAATAATTTATTTTCATTATTTTCCACGAGATGGCGTCATCTGTCTCGCTGTTCAGAGCGCATTCATTTACTTTCCAGAATTTTATTTGTGCGCTGCACCGGTGACGTTGCTCGTGAAATTCCTGTTAAAGAAATATAAAAAGACTGGAAAGTCACTTTCAAAATTAAAAGAAAGAAAAAGGATTGGTTGTTTTAGGGTTTAGGCACATCACATTTTACCTTGCACTGTGCTGCTACTTTATTAGGTACACCCCTGCTGTGGACACAAATGGTTTATCCCACAACGTTGCAAGTCACATGACCACAGTTGTGGATATAAATGCAGCAGAACAACCTTTCTAAAAACAGTTGAACCATAGCAAGAATGGGGTTGCTTGTTTGGTTGTTTATTGGCGCATTGACAACGGAGATCATAGTGCACCCAAGAATGGAGAAAAGGAGTGATCTGACGGACTTCGAACGTGGTACGGTAGTAGGTGCAAGACGTGCTGGACAAAGCATCTCTGAAACGGCAGTTCTCCTGAACTTTTAACGCAACACTGTTTCAAGGTTGTATCGAGAATGGTGCAACGAACAGAAAACATCCTCTCAATGGCACTCCTGTGGAAGGAAATCGCATGTTGATGAAAGAGGTCAGAGGAGGATGGCTAGAACTGTGCAAGCAAGCAGACGGGCCTCAATGTCGCACATCACGTCACAATACAACCTTGGTACGCAGAACAAAATATCGCAACGGACCACTAGTCGCACTTTGTCGCGAATGGGCTACAACAGCCGATGGCCACATCGCGTACCTTTGTTATCAGTGAAGAACAAGAGAGCACGTCTCCTGTGGGCACAGCAACACCAGCAACTGGACTATCGAGGATTGGAAAACAGTTCCTTGGTCTGACGAGTTGACGTTCCTGGTGCATCACGTTGATGGAAGGCTCAGAATTTGGCGAAAACAAAATGAATCCATGGACCCGTCATGTCCGTTGCCTACTGTGAAAGGTGGTGGGGCCAGTGTTATGATGTGGGGAATGTTTTCTTGGTACACGTTGCGTCCATTGATACCCATGGATTCACGTCTGAATGCCACGTCGTACCTAAACATCGTTGCTGACCAAGTGCATCCGTTCATGTTGACAGTTTATCCTCTGTCAGATGGTTACTTCCAGTAAGATAATGCGTCGGTGCACAAAGCCCGAATCACTATGGAAAGATTCCAGGAACATGACAATGAATTTTCTTTGCTGTAGTGGCCCGCCCAGTCCGTGGATCTCAATCCTATTGAACATCTTTGGGATGAGCTCGAAAGGGCTGTTCGCTGCAGTCCTACACCTCCGTCTAACCTCAAGGAACTGTGTCACACTCTCATGTCTGCATGGTACTCCATTCCTGCACAACGTTTTCAGCATCTTGTTCAATCCACGCCTAGACGAATTTAGGCTGTTTTGAAGGCTGAAGGAGCCTCATCACGTTACTAGGTTGGTGTACAGAATAAAGTGGCAGCACAGTGTATCTGTATAACACTTTTCTGATATCCCGACATTATCTGCATTTGATGTCTTGACCAGCAGTTTAAACTCATCAAATTTATTAATTATTTATAGAATTGGTGTAAATGCAAATATAGATGCACCTGTTCTTACTCTTAGATACCTTAACACAGCGCATGTATTTAGTTGTTTCATTATGACTCCCAGCAGTCCTGGAATCTCCAGCAACTTGCTCTCTAGGCTGCTGCTCATTAAATAGTTCACATTGAAAGAATCACTTTCGCCTCTGCCAGCGGCTACTGTTAATCTATTAGTCCGTGTATCCCCCCAATCTAGCAGTTTTCCGAACACTGGCTCGATAGCATCAGCAAATATTCTTGCGTCCTTCCTATTTAAGTGTATCCCATCCCTGTAAAAGCAGTCTCTCCTGTTAACAAGCACAGACCAGGCTGAGAAAAATTCTACCCCATAAGCCTTACACAATCTCTCCAGGGTCGAAATGATCGACAAGGCTCTCCTCATATACTCCCTCCTATCGTGTCTGAGCAGAATTGCAAACTCTGTATAAGGCAATGGTCAGATCACGCCTTGAGTACTGTGTACAGGTCTGGAGGCCTCATTTTAGGAAGGATGTAGATTTGCTTGAGCGTGTACAGAGAAGGGCAACAAGATTGGTGAGGGGAATGAAGGGATCCTCTTACCAAGAGAGGCTTAAGTTCTGCAAATTGCAGTGGCTGGAGACTAGGCACCTGCGCGGTGATCTGATTGAGGTCTATAAGGCCTTGAATGGGTTGAGCACGCTGAATGCTAATGGGATTCTTCGCCTTGCTCAGACTGAGAACCTGAGGGGGCATAGAATCAAATTGAGGAAAGAGTTGTAGGATAGATGTGCGGCTGTTTGCCTTTAGCCAGCGGGTGATTGATTGGTGGAACAGACTTCCATCCCTTGTTGTGGAAGTTGATAGGTTAAATAAATGGTGTGATTTTTTTTTTTTTTGTCTGATGATGATAAGCTCATACACTTGCTTTCTTGCATCACATGAAACTACTACAACTACTGCTACTACTACTTTCAAATTTAACCCCAACTCGAGACTTTTTTTTCAGCATTGACTTGTTAAGTAAATCCGCAGATCTCGCACTCTTGTCATTAGTACCAACGCGTACAACAGTATCACCCTTTGTACCCTTAAAAGATGATATCTGCTCTACAACGTCATCAACTTTTGCCCCTGACAGACATACCCTGGTCCTGTTCCACCTATCATTTTTGCACAACACGTTCCCCGTTTCCCTGACTATAGAGTCAACAACAATATCTACAGTGGCGGACAAAAAAACTGCATCACCTTAAAAAAAAGTAGCATTTGTAGTGAATTTGTTTGTCGCAAAGCAAAGGTATTGTGTCCGATAACGCTTCTGTTGCATCAGAGAGTAATTGTAAGGTATTGCATCAGACAGTAATTACAAGGTATTGCAATTTCATCAGCCGTTTGTATAAATAGGCTTTGGAAGGGAATACACGCTCATTAGTATCCTGTTTTGTGGAGGTGAAAGCATGGCTCCAAATGTTCAGTTGACACTAAGAAAATAAAGTGTAGCTGTTGCTCTGTCCCAGGAAGGGCTTTCTGCGCGTGCTATCGCTGATAAAATAGGCTGCCACCAGTCAGCAGTATCCCGAATGCTGAAATAACAGCATGAAACCGGTGATGTGAAGAGACGACCTGGATCAGGCCATAAGAGAGTGGCTACGCCTTCCCAAGATCGATATTTGAAACTTCGTAATCGCCATGCTAGTCCTCCTGATCTAAAACAGGACTTTGAGATGGCCTCTGCTGCTGAAACAAGCGCGCCAACTATCCAAAGACGGCTTTCGGAATGTTGCCTGCATGTCTATTGGCCCAAGAAGAAGCCTTTGTTGACCCAAGCACTGGTGTAAATGCATTGACTTGCTTGGGCTAAAACGCATGATTCATGGCATCACGCATTCATTCATGGGAGAAAAGAGCAATGGGACACCGTCATCTTTTCTGACGAATCGAAATTCGACCTGCATGTGTGTGTGTTATGTCTTACGCAAGGTGGCCCCTAAACGTTAGTTCATCTCCGCCATGGTTCTCTGTGAAGGTATACAAGACTCTGTACAATGGCCAGAAATGAGTGTTGTGTTATGTCTGCGTAGTGTGTGCGTGGCTCGGATGGGAGGCGATATGTCAGAAGACGAAAATCGGAGGCATACCATCCTGACTGCATAACACCGACTGTAAAGTTCCCCGCCCGCCGGTCAGATGGTCTGGGGATGCATAACAAGCAAAGGGGTGGGGCGGGCGAATTAAGTTTATTATCGGAAAGGCGAATGCTGAAACTACACTGCTATCTTGGAGGAGTGCCCGAAACCCGTTATTAGGGATCACCACACAGATGTCCCAAACTGCATTTTCAACAGGACTCAGCACCTTGCCACAGCAGAATTGGTAAGTTTTTGCTATTTAGATATAATGATGAATTTGTCTTCTTGTCTCACAAGGCTTAAAACATACTTACACCAATGTTTTCCCTCGTTTTTCTCCCTTAAGGTGTAGTCATACTCAGAAATGTTGGTATTACAGTGTTGGACTGGCGTGGCCAGCAACAGTCCAGATTTGAACCCTACTGAAAATTGCTGGTATATAATGTCGTCTAGAAAGAAGCCAACAAGTAAGATTCAGCTGCAGGAGAGCATTGTTAGCGTGTGGTACTACGAAATTGGGCAACCGTATATCCAGAAGTTGATTATCTCTATACCAGATCGTTGCAAGGCTCGAGGCTCAACAAAATATTGAGAACTTATGTTGCCGATTTTACGGAAATGCAATAAAATGTGTTTGGTTGTCACGATTTCCATTTGCATGATTTCTCATATTTCCCTTTAATCACACATTTTATCCTTTGGGAAGATAATTATGGCAATTAGGTACACCGAAGAGCCAAAACATTATGACCAGCGAGTCATTATGCAAATCGAAGCAACTGCAGGTGAACTACGGCGCGTGCGCGGTCGGAATAGGGTATAAAGAACAGCTGATACTGAGCTTCCTTAATCAGCGTTACTCTTTGTTCTTCAGATGGGAAAGTAGACTTAAACGAGTTTGACAATGGCCAAATTGTAATGGCAAGACGACTGGGTCAGAGCATATCCGTGGACATGGACAAGTAAGGGCCGGCTCCTAGAACGTTAGTTCAACTCTCCCTCGTATCTCTGTGAAGAACAGTATCGCTGGAAATGGGCCAGATATGTGTGTGTGACGTAGGTCTGTGTGTGTTCTGTTCAATAAATAAATCTTTATTTGTCCTACCAAAATTAAAATATAGGTGTACATTGGTAAGAGACAAATTCCCTTCACGGCAGAAAATCTGTCCAGGTGACTGATACTTCTGGAGTAGCCAAGAGGCCAGGACATAAGGTAAAATAAAAAATAAAAATAAATAATAATTTTTTTTAAAAACTAAATAAAATTAAAAAAAAAAAAAATAATAATAAAAAAACCATGTGACAGCCACACTGAAGAACGAGAAAAGAAAAGAACAGATGGAAAGAGGAAAAAAAAGAGAGAGAGAGAGAGATGGTGTTTTCCGTCCGGCACACAGGCCGCAGAAACAAGGTCCACAGCCCATGCAGCAGGATGGGGCTGTGGAGCTTGTTTCTGCGGTGTAATGCACTCCAACCAGTTCTCTTTGGCTCCACAGTGGCAGAGATCTGTTGGGTGGAGGAGATCCAGACGGTGTAATTTTTCATTCAAGGATCCGTCTCCGTTAATTAGATATGACGTTTCTAGTGAAGAGGTAAACCAAGACTGTACACATTTAGTAGCAGCGTGGGTTACATCAGGTTGGAATCTTCTTGTGACAACGCCCAGTGTTCAGTTATCCCATCGAGTTTGCCAAATGTTGAAGAGCTCGTTGTAGCATCTCAGCGGGCCATCTCAGCCTTGTGGTCAGCATCCAGGTTAACCTCAATGTCGAGGATCCTTGTTGGGATATTTCTCGTAATTCCGAAGCACAACCCTCTGAAGATGACATATAGATCGAGCGGAAGTGCTCTCGCGATGACCTGAATGGCAGGAGTGGAGACCGTTCTACACAATCGGCAGATTGGCATTAACATTAAGATTGACCTCTGGATGGTTCCCAGCTTGTCTCACATCTTCACAAGAGTTACCCGATGGAACCAGGCTCCGGCTGCATCGGTCACAATTGTTAAAAACACTGCTTTGCAATACAGCCGCAGGGACTTTTTGGAGAGTCCCCAATCATTTTTAGATATGCCTATGATTGTTCCTGAGAATCTCTCAACTTTGTTTCTTAGATGAACAAGATGTGGGAGAAAGCTGAGTTTGTGGTCAATAATCACCCCAAGTAGTTTCGGTGACGATTGGCAAGTTGGGCATTAAATATCTTTACCTGCGGTGGGAGCCTGAGATCCAGTCTATTTTTGAATAGCATCATTTTTGTTTTTGTTGGGTTGATATGCACCTTATTAAGTGCGGCCCAAGTTGAGAGATGGTCGAGGACCTGGTTTGCGTTTTCTTCGATGGCCTTCTGTGATTTTCCTGACACCAGCAAAGTGAGATCATCAGCGAAGTCCACAATTTTCGCATTCCTGAAGGTGCGGGAGAACCAGTTTTTGAGGACTGTATTCCAAATGAGGTGTCCCAGGACTGACCCGTGGGGACAACCTCGATTTACTGATCTGGTGAGTTGCCAGAATTTTGACTTAAGAATAATTGCTCGGTCGGAAATATAATTCTGGAAGAGGCTGCATAATTCGCCGGAGGAAAGCGGTAGTTCGAAGGAGTGCCAAGGCACAATCCCACCAGACGGTGTCGAAGGCTCCCTCAAAGTCTATGAAGATGGCCAATTAGAATTTTTCTTCAGAACTCTCAATATGTAATACCAGATCGAAAAGCGCTTCTTCACACGACCTTCCACGGGTGAAGCCATACTGGCATGGAGAGACCAAATCCTGCATCTGTAGCAGGGAGACAACCCTGAGAGCCACGAGTCACTCAAGGACCTTACCAAGGTTAGCCAGCAGGGCAATAGGCCAGAAGCTGCAGGGGTCTGTTGGTGGTTTGTGAGGCTTCTTGATGAGGCGAAGGAGGGCCAACTTCCATTATTTTGGGAAACATCCTTCATCCAAGCATTTATTGAAGAGAAGGAGTAGATGGTATGGCTGCAGTTTGTGAAAGCGGATGATGAAGATGTATTCTATCAAGGCCCCGACACTTTTTGACATTATTGTTTTTAAAGACTGCTCCCAGTTCTTCTAGTGTGAATAGGTCGGCTTGCTCTTTTGCTATTTAATTGCTGATGGTAAAAGAGCAAGGTGAGGATCACTCAGAGATGTCATCAGGTGGAAACAGTTTGTCTGGAATAAGATTGGCAGAATCCTGACAACACTTAGTTTCCTCAGCGTCTACTGAAACAGTGTTGAATATTTCCGAGGAGAAGGTTTTCTCTATCAACATCTTATATGGCAGGCCCCATGGATTTGTACGGTTGGTTTCTTTTACGAAAGTTACCTTGGTGTACTCATTCTTTTTGGCGATATAATCCCTATAAAGGCGTTCGACATCAGGAGCTGGCCAATCACGGTGTCGCTGGTAGTTCCTCTGTGGAGTGAATTGCGAAGGATGGTAAGTTCCCGGGTACACCACGGGCAGATTGCTGGCCGGAACACCTTCTTCCTTGAGGACCTGTAAGAGGTTCTGAGTATAGATGCTGGATAAAGGTGGTCAAGTTCTCTGCATTTAGCGAGTTCATCTGTGATGGGTCTGTAGTTGGAAAATCCAGTTCAACGAAGCTGTGATATTCTTCCCAATTGACGTTCTCGAAGAGAATCTGAAGTCAGTTAGAGAGAGAGAGAGAGAGAGAGAGAGAGAGAGAGAGAGAGAGAGAGAGAGAGAGAGAGAGAGAGATTATCTTTAATGCCCTTCACGGCCAAAATGCCAGCAGTTTACATTTTTACAGATTCCCAAAACTTCCGGGAAACTCGAACAATTCTTTACAAAAAAAGGTAATTTTACAAATGAAAACATATTTTGATACAAAGGAGAGAACTCCTTACGAGAGTTAAGTTTGATTGAGCTGACTTAACATCGAGATAAGAGCACCAGCTCAATCAGACAGGAACAGATGCAAAGCACACATCAGTCATTGCTGATTAGTCCTACTAGTCATAATTTTTTTTCGGTAAGTCCGGTCAACAGCGAATTTGTTCAGGTCGGCGTCAAGTGCCTGGGTTTGCTTGAACATCTGCTGAGGGAGGAACCTGTCCGAGAGATGGAGTCGTGCTGAATGCAAGTAGAACTCGGGATTGGCCCTAAGGGCAGCAGGGGGAATCCTCCAGCCACAGGTATCCCAGAATGAAGGTGTTGCAATCATGCCTGTTATCATCTTGACTGTTGCTAGGAGGCGTTGATCGTCGACTAAGGTGGGAAGCCGTGGAATCCCGAGAGAGTTGGCAAGCTGTGTGGTACGAATCAGAGCTGGAAGGTTGTGCTTCCTGTTGGCCCACTTTAGGAGCCAGAATTCTGTGGCAAAGAATGGTTTCTTTATTGACGGTGCCGCTGACGCCCAAATTTCAGCAGCATAGCGTAAAGGTGGAAAGATAACTAATCTTATGTACTTCACGGTTGTCTTTTTATCGGTGATATGAAGGAGATGCTGTTTTGCTATCCACCGGAGCCTTGAAGCACGTGTGAGGAGCATATCTATGTGGGCGATGAATCGAAGTTTGGAGTCGAATACAACGCCCAGATCACGATGGCTGGACACAATTGGGATGAGGGTGTTGCCGACCGAAGGAAGGCTGGAGAGAAGAAGGAGTTTGCTTCAATGAATACACCATGAATTCGGACTTAGCAGGATTGATCTTGAGCCCAAACTGGCAGAGGTAAGATGTGACTGCAGTGAGAGTGTTGTTAATTTCCGCTTTTACCAGATCAAGGGCTTGTTACCAGGGATGATGGGATTGAGTATCTTGATATCATCCGCGTAGCTCAGTAGACACCGAGAATGTGCAACCAGTGGGAAGATAATAGATGAGAATAGAAGGTCGGAAAGGACCCCTCCTTGTGGGACTCCTGCGGTAACGGATCTAGTAAGGGTGCGATCTCCTGTATGAAGCTTTATAACTCTGTTATTCAGAAGAGAGGACAGAAAGCATAATATATTCCCTGTGATCTGGGAGTGGCAGTCTAGGAGAGTGAGTAGTTGGTTTACTTGGACGGCATCAAATGCAGCCTCAATGTCTAAGTAGGTAACAGCTAGTTCGTGCCTTTTCTCGAATGCTGACAAGATAGTATTCGTGGTGGCTAGCAGATTGGTGATCGTTGATCTGTTTGGAAGGGAGTAGTGAAGTTGGGCTGGATTACGGGGCAAGATCTGCTTGGTGAGGATGGGGAGTAAGGTCTTCTCCAGGAGCTTCAGTTGCCCTTGCTCCGTTGTTGTTTCTCTGTGGAACCAAGTCAAAATGAAACAGCATGGCTAACAGTCTGGTCGCTAACAGTCAGATCCGGAGTTACCTCCCAGCAGCTAACTGACTGACGTAAGTCCTTTGTAGAGAGGGTCAAGTCAATATTAGATTCACCAGTGGAGCTAGAGTAAGTAATGAACTGGCTAGGCTGGTTATGGATAATACGATTTTGGCTCAGGACGAAGTCCTCAATATTCTCCTTCTTGGCACAGTGTGGTTGCCAATGGCCACGGCCATCGGCAACCACACTGTGCCAGAAGGGGGATTTTGCATTCAAGTCAGATGCAACCAGGAGTTGTTTGGAACCAATAAAATTCAGGGCGAATTCCAAAAGTTTAGTGTTTCTTTGATGTTCCCTGAGGGAGGGCTATAGAGTGACATCAGATAGAATGATTGACCTGTATATGTAATCTGAATACAAGTGGAGAACTGATTGCAGAGGAACTGGACAACCATCGAGATCTCCATTTATGACTGCTATACATGTTTTAGGGTCCACCCGGACAGGTTGAATAACCCGATTGTGTATGGAAAAGCCAGTAAATTTAGAGGTTGGATGGGATTGTATTCTTGCAGCATACGGCTCTTAACAAAAAAAACGTCAATTGAATGCTCCTTCGTGGCCTGGCGTATTTCATCCGCAACTGTGCGGGACCGTTGCCCATTTATTTGCATCATCCGTAGTTAATTTAGGTTGAGATACAGAGGCTCCTCTTAGGCTTCCAGGAAGAGTGGGCGGGACTGGAGCGGGGACATAACCGGCATTTCTTGTTTGTTTAGGCATCAGCGGTCCTTAGTCTTACGAGTTCCAGAGCCTTTTGGTATTCTGGGCATACAACATCCCGGAGAGAATGGTTATTTGTTCGCCGGTTCCTTTTACAATTCACACAAGAGGGCTCTTCATCACGGTGTGGATATTCTGCTTGGACATGCCCACTCCTGCCACAATGCCCACAGGATGGGGATTTGTGGGAGCAGTGATGGGAGGTATATGCCCATAGCCCAGACATAGGAAACACCTTGTGACAATTGTAAAACGGACGAAATCTGTGTGCGCTGCAACAAAGGAATAATCTTTCTGTAGAGAAAACGGTTCTATTATCCGTGTGGAGAAGCTAATTACTTTGTGTTCCATAGAACACAAAGTAATTAGAGCACAAAGTAAATAGAACACTAAGTAATTTTGATTTTGTTGTAATTCTTAAAGTGGTCTCAGCCTCAACTTCCTCCCAGGAGAATCCACGGTCCATTAGACTACAGACCCACCTCCTAGACCTTTGGCAGAGAAAGTGGACGGAGACTACAAAAGGCGAAATAACAAAAAGATTTCTACCAGACCTCCGGAAAATATACCAAAGCAGCCGGCCTGGTATTTCCCAGGGTACCATATGAGAACACTATTAACCGGACATGGACCTTACAAGGAGAAGCTGTTTGGCTTTGGACTCGTTGAGGACCTCAACTGCGTATGTGGCGGGGGGGGGGCGAAAGCTGGAGCCACATAGTCTATGAATGTCAACGCTATGAAGACCTCAGAGGGCAATTAATAACAAGATTGTTATAACTACTAATAACAACCCCAAGGCCGAATTAGCTGGTCCCAAAGGAACTATTTGTTGTAGGTGACTCTATTGTCAGGGAAACGGGGAATATATTGTGCATAAAGGATAGATGGAACAGAACCAAGGTATGTCTACCAGGGGAAAAGGTTTCATGACGTTGTAGAGCAAATATCATCTGCTCTTCAATAAGAGTAGGAGACCGGTGGAACTACTTAACAAGCACAAGTAAATGCTGAAAAAAAGCCGTGAGTTAGGATTGAATTTGAAAGTATCTGCAATTCTGCCCAGACACGATAGGCTGGAGTATATGATGAGAGCCTTCTCAATCAATTCGGCCCTAGAGAGATTGTACAAGGCTCAAGGGGTACAATTTTTCTCAGCCTGGTCTAGAAAGGGTGTAAGAATATTTGCTAATGCTATCGAGGCAGAGTTCAGTGGGTGGGAAAAGGACTAATAGATTAACAGTAGCCGCAGCAGCCTGGAAAACAAGGCAATGGGGATTTCCAGGACTGCTGGGAGTCATAGCGGAAGAAGTAAATACATGGGCTGTGTTAGGGTAACAAACAGTAGAAACAGGTGCATGTATACCAATGCTAGGAGTATAGTTAATAAATTCGATGAGCTTGAAGTGCTAGTCAAGACATCAAAGGCGGATATTGTTGGGACATCAGAGACGTGGTGTCCCACAGACATAAGCAGTGGAGAACTTGAATTTGGGGAGTACAATGTGTACAGGAAGGATGAACAGGACAGGAAGGGAGGAGGGGTTATGCTGTTAGTTAAGAAACACATAAAATCTAACGAAGTGCATCCAATTGATGTTGGTGGACAATGCAATGTTGAGTCTGTTTGGTGTGAGATAAGCACTTGTCATAATAAGCACTTGATTAGTATAATGGGCAATTGTGCAGAGAAATAGAGTTGGCAAGTAAATCAGAGTGGCTTATAATGGAAGATTTTAATTTCCCAGATATTGACTGGAATTTGTGGGTTGGTCACTCACACAACAGCAAGGCTTTTGTGGATTTATTGGATGATTGTTTTCTACATCAATCTGATTCATCCCCTTCTAGAAGGAAGGGGATGAATCAGATTGGTCCAGTTGATATGGATGGGTCAACTGTTGATGATCCTGCTCAGGTAACTAACAAACTAAATGAACATTTTGCATCGACATTCACACATGAGGAGTTATTCAGCGAGGGGAATGCCAGAGGTGTATTCAACTCTAGCAGTAACCTACAGAATCTTGAAATAACTGGGAGTAAAGTGGAGGAGAAACTGTTGAAGATAAACACAAGAAAGGCACCCGGGGTGGATGGGATCTATCCAGTTATATTAAAGGAGGCAGCAAAGGAAGTAAGCAAACCCTTAACCATAATTATGAGAGCTTCCTTGGACTCAGGGGAGGTACCCATAGACTGGAAATGTGCAAATGTGACCCCGATTCACAAAGGAAGATCAAAGGCTGATTACAGACCTGTGAGCTTAACTTCTGTTCCAGGAAAATTAAAGGAGGCACTGGCTAAAGAAGCACTGCAGGACCATTTAGACAAGACTTCAGTTATAGCTCGGACACAGCATGGTTTTGTTAAGGGGAAGTCTTGCCTGACCAATTTGATTGGATACTATGATGCAGTCACAAAAGAACTGGATGCAGGGCATAGCTTTGATATTATATACTTGGATCTTAGAAAGTCTTTTGATACTGTTGCACATGGAAGACTGCTACACAAATTGGAGTAGTGTGACATTGGAGGCAAATTGTTGCTATGGATAAAGGAGTGGTTGAGGGGGAGAAGACAGAGAGTGGTAATCAATGGACACTGCTCATCGTGGACTAATGTTATTAGTGGAGTCCCTCAAGGTTCGGTTTTGGGTCCATTGTTGTTTTCTGTATTTATAAATGATATTGATGATGGTATATCAAGCTTAATGTCCAAGTTTGCAGACGATACAAAGGTAGGCAGGGTTGTCAAGGACACTACTGACACTATGCTACTGCAACAGGATCTGGAAAGGTTGAGCAGATGGGCTGAGAGGTGGCAAATGAAGTTTAACATTGACAAATGTAAAGTACTACACATGGGAAACAGCAACCCCAGAGCAACGTATCAACTATGTGGTACTACACTGACAGTGGTAGAGAATGAAAGGGACTTGGGGGTGGTTGTGCAGGCAGATATGAAGTTCTCTGAGCAGTGCAGACGGGCTGCAAGAGTAGCTCATGGAGTATTGTCAATGATATACAGGAATTTTTCCAGCAGGGATAAGGAGGCAATGTATAAGGCAATGGTCAGGCCACACCTAGAGTACTGTATACAGGTCTGGAGGCCTCATTTCAAGAAGGATGTAGAGCTGCTGGAACGAGTACAGAGAAGGGCAACAAGATTAGTGAATGGAACAAAGGGGTGCTCTTACGAAGAAAGGCTTAAGTTTTGCAAATTACAGTGTCTGGAGACTAGGCACCAGCGAGGTGATCCGATAGAGGTGTATAAAGCCTTGAATGGTTTGAGCATGCTCAATGCTGATGGGATTCTTCCTCTTATTCAGAATAATCACCTGAGAGGGCATAAATTCAAATTGAGGAAAGACAGATGTAGGATAGACGTGCGGAAATTTGCCTTTAGCCAGCGGGTGGTTGGTTGGTGGAACAGACTTCCATCCCTCGTGGTGGAGGTTGATAGCCTAAATACGTTTAAGGCTCAGCTGGACAGGTATTTTGAACGAACGGAGGGGTGAAGTGGAAGTGGTTTTTTTTTTTTTTTTTTTTTTTTGGTTGATGCTGCATAAGCTTGCTTTTTTGCATCAAATGCCTCTACTAATGCTAAAGCATTGAAAATCACAAAGAGAAGACAAGAAAAGAATTGAATTCGGGGGAAAACATATCAGAAAGAATTGCAAAACTACAAGACAGCCAAATAATATGTGAATCTCAAGCCCAGCCGCGAACTGTCTGTTTGCAGCAGGACCTCGCAAGCAATAGCACCAAACCCAGTGAAACTTTAGGGGCAGCACAAGGAAATGGCTCCACACATTCCACTAGGAAAAGTCGAAACCAAAATAAAGAAGCCTCAGAAATATTAGGACAACAGGAATCAACTGAAATGATTGGAGCATGCATGTATTCCAAGAGTACGAACTCCAGAATTACATCTTCCCCCTCAAATCATGTTCCTGCAAACCCACTCACTTATGCGCACATCACTATGCTACCTAAAAAGCATAACACTTTTGAGGGTAGAAAAACCCGCCCATCCCAAAATTTCATGCCTACTCTCGCCGAGGACAGCCGACGACGTAATCCAGTTCACAGAGAAAGTATTAACGTGTCTTCCTGTAACACACCTGAAACAAACAAACGGTTTTCTGAAATGTACAACATTACTTCCGTTGCAACCAGAGAGCAAATTTTTGTATCAAGGCTGGGACCCACAACACAGCCCAGAAACATTAAAGCCATGTGTGAGGGCGAACATGGGATAACTGTGGAAGTCAAGCAAGTGAAAACACGACACCCAGCTTACTCCTCCTTTATAATCTCTTGTCCACCAGATAAAGCAACTCGCCTACAAGACGTAAGCGCCTGGCCAGTAGGTACCTTAGTCAAGCCCTACAGAGACAGATGGGCCAGACCACTGGTTAAAAATGATGCAAGGAATCGGGCTCAATAGCAATCAAGAAAATCACCCCCAGCTGAGAATGCAGAACATCACATCCACCTGTTTGTACAAAACGTGAGGAGCATCTCAAATAAGCTCCACACCCTACAAACGATGATGATGTACGAGGACCTGGATTTCATTTGCCTAATCGAAACCTGGTTGGGAAATGGAAAACAGTTAGATCGGCTAACTGCGGCAGCAAACTGCAAATGTGTGGGAACCGGAAGAACAGATAGGCGAGGAGGGGGAGTTATAATTTGCTACCAAAATAAATACCAGCCTATAAGAGAACGAAAAACCAATTCAAATAATTTTGAAGGGATTTGCGTTACCTTTTCAAAAGAGCACGTGAAAATACAGATATGCATCATATACCTCCCACCTGAGCACACAAAGGAGACAAGAAACGAACTCTATGCTTGGCTTGCTGCAAATCTAAAGCCATCAGTCGACACAGTAATAGCGGGAGATTTTAATTTGCCTCTTCCGAAACACAGGGAGGCCAAGAAAGAGCTGGATGCGACATTGGGTGCATTGCACTTAACGCAGCTTCCGACACCAGTGACAAGGGGAATGCAGCAACTTGACCTGTTGTACCATAGTTCCTTAGACATAAGGCTAACGCAAAACTGCATAAAATTTAAGTCGGACCACAATCCCATTGAAATAGAAGCAGCACTGAAGATACACAAATACATGCAGGGTAACCACACGAACTGGGAAAAGCAAAGTAAGTATCTTTTCTCCGTGAAGTATATTAATGCAGAGGTCATTCTCAGTCACCTGACTAGTTACAACTGGAACGACCTGCAAGAAAAGCCAGTAGACGAAGCTTTAGAAATGATCACTAAAAAGCTATACCAAACAGCATTGGAAGGAGCAGCAAAAGAAATCAAAATATCTGAGAGAACAAAAGAATGGTTTAACCCACAACTGAAAGCAAGTTTCCTCAGGAAGCAAAAACTGTATAGAAAATGGCAAAGAACGGGTCATCCTTTCGATCACATTCGTTATAAGAAAGAAAGAGCACATTTCATCAAAGCAAAACGACAGGCACACTGCAGTGTTGTTCATAATAAACTAAAAAGAGCAAAAAGAATTACTAGCAATAGAAATAGCACAGAGAATATGACCGAATGCATTTTCAAGGAATGGGCTAATAACACTTTTAGTAACCTGCATGGACTGAATCAAATTGAGAGCACTGATAATGGTAACAAAATTTTTGAATTCCTGAAAGATTTAACCAAGCGAAACCATTCGGCAATAGAGGAACCAACAAGACCTCCTTTGAGTGAAATACAAATCACCAAAGAGAGCGTAATGAAAGCAATCAACGATCTGCCCAATAAGGCCACTGTTGGACCAGACAAATTTCCAATGTTCATCCTTAAAATAAGTAGCCCATTTATAATAGATCTATTACTGCACATCTATCAGGAAATCATTAGGTCAGGAGCTTTCCCGCAAGCCTGGAAAAATTACATTGTAACCCCAATACCAAAGATTAAACACCCAAAATTGGCTAAGGATTACAGACCAATTTCTGTCAGTTGCACCCTACAGAAGGTATTCGAAAAAGCGCTGCTTCCCACCATCAATCAACACTGCTTCAGCCATAGACCACCACATTTGCATTCAGTTATTTCCGGTAGATCAACAATAACAACTTGCTGGAAACCCTTTTTCGCGTGCAGAGAGCACTAAATGAGAAGGAGCAAATTGATATTATTTTTTTGGATATCTCCGCAGCCTACGTCTCAATTCCAGCGCTCATTGCGATTTTAAAGAATTATTTTAATGTAAGAGGAAATTTGTTAACTATAATAACCAGCCTGCTAGAACATAGGAAACTTATTGTTAAGCACCAAAAGCTACAATCTTGCTTTACCATCTCGCGAGGAGTGCCTCAAGGGGGAGTTCTTTCGGCTACTCTCTTCGCGGCCGCCCTGGAGCCGTTTCTTGCACGGTACTACAATTTTATAACATATGCTGACGATGTAAAATTCTTCATCACTTCCAAAGACCATGAATCAGCAGAAGGTATTTGTCAGATGGCAAATAGCACAATCAGAGAATTTGAGAGCTACCTGGATTGCATCGGGCTCCGTATTAATGCGCAGAAGTCTGCCCAAATGACCATAACTTGCAAGCAGAATAAAAATGACATCTCGATCTCTGTGAACGGGTCTAATGTGGTAAAAGTGCACTCTCACCTGGACCTGGGTCTTAAGTGGGATGACAGACTCACCTTTGCTCAACACTTCGCCCATATGAAGACAAAAATATTCGCCGCTTTATGGGCTACCAGACAGGAACTGGTAGGAATTAGGGATTCTCAGCTAGCGACCAAGTACATTTTAATGTGTGTCCTGCCAATCGCAATGTATGCCTCGCAAATCTGGTCTTCAGCTCCAGATTCACATTATAAGTCCGTCCTTGGGATCGAGTACTGGTTCTTGCGATGGCTTAACAGAGTTGCTGGCCACCCTTTTACTATCTCAAGGGCCATTCTCTACTCAAACCTTAACATCACACCCTGGATGCAGCGGACAATTAACAGGAACATACACACTCTCGCACAAATGCTCACAGGCAGAGTGGATGCTCCAGTCCTGGATAATATTCTAGTTAAACCGCGTGCCACTGCTAGACGTTGCGGAGAAGTAAATAATCCACTGCGTTCAGTCCTGAACAATCTTAGTAGCCTGCAAAGATTCTTCCCATCAAATGCAGCGAAAATATTTAACTCACTACACATAGATGCCGAAAAACTGTGTGAGGATGCAACACACCGGAAAGAGATCTTCCAGGATTCGTATAGACTTACCAAAATATGAATCGGCTGCAAAGTACCAAAGAATTTAGAGTAAAAGAGAAACTTTCTGCTTTAAGAACAATAATAATTTGTTGACTGTAAAAATATACCTTCTGTAACAGTTATGTTAATATGTAAGTTATATGTGGAATTATTAATGAATTGTAAATATATCAGTTGTATAATGTATGTACAGAATCATCAATGTGTAAATACTGTATATATTAAACATAAAATGTGTATATAATATTTCGGGACGAGACTACGTGTTCAGTATATGTAACCCACTGCACGTAGTATCTCGTACCCTGATATGTACTTAGCACCCTCCTGGCACTTTGCCGTCCCGGGGTGGTTTCCTTATGGAAAAAAACGGATAATAATAATAATAATAATAATAATAATAATAATGTTCGGGAGGCAACTAGAGGGAGTAATATTCTTGATCTAATTATCGGTAATGATTCTTCATGCATCAAGAATCTGCAGATAAAAGAACCACTGGGCGACAGTGATCATAGTGTGCTGAAGTGGGATTTACTCAGAGGTAATTACCATCAGGTAATTACCTCTGAGTAAATCCCACCTTGTATATGGAAACAATGATCAGGCCACACCTTGAGTACTGCATATAGGTCTGGTGGCCTCATTTTAGAAAGATGCAGAGCTGCTGGAACGAGTACAGAGAAGGGGCACGAGATTGGTGAGTGAAAGAAAGAGTTTCTTGCTATCAAGAAAGGCTTAACCTCTGCAAATTGCAGCTTCTGAAGACAGGCATCTCCGAGCTGATCTAATTGAGTTGTATAAGGTTTTGAATGGATGGAGGAAGTTCAATGCTAATGGGATTCTTCTTTTTGCTTAGGTTACTCGCCTGAGAGGGCATAAATTAAAATTGAGCAAAGACAGTTGTAGAACAGATTTGCGGAAGTTTGCCTTTAGCCAGCGAGTAGTTGGTTGGTGGAACAGACTTCCATCTTTTGTTGTGGAGGTTAACTTAATTAAGTTCAAGGCATAAGAACTAGACAAACAATTGGAGTTAATGGATGGGTGAAATGGGAATTTTCTTTTTTTGGCTGATGCTCTATAAGCTCGCTTTCTTGCCTCTACTATGTCCATCCTTTACTAATGCTATTTGATGAACTGGAATGGCGAGTTCGCCAACACTATCCTCTGATTGCGTTTTCAGCATCCGAAAAGAGTTTTGTGGCACGAATGGTACATTCTTTCTCGTGCCACTTTTCAATACCTCGTTCGTCCCAACTACGTCTTGTCAGAATAGTGATTCGAACCAACGGCGGTCCAACATGCTACTTAGCTCGTGGTCCCAATAATGTTGCGCGAAAAGTGTAGGTAGTGTTCTGACCAGACACAAAATGAGGGGAACGTTATACTGTGACGAAAGATATCTTCGGAAACTTCTCCTTCTTCTTCTGAGGGGAGAAAGTTTTTACTGAAAATTCAGCCATCAAAGTGACCTCAAGCAGGTCTCATTCCGGAAGAATCCGCATTTGTGGCTTGTCGCGCAGATTTTAAAATGGCGAATTTTCGAGTGGTCATGAAGATCTGCTCCCCTTCGTCGGGATCTGCGTTTCTCATCTCATTTAGTGGCTCCACCTGGCGTTTGAGATGGGAACAAAATAAAATGAGACCAAAAACTCCGTCAAAAGTTTCGCCTTAATTTGCTGTCACGTGACCAAAATGAACTCGCTCCTCGTGAACACGCGAATAAATCCTTTCGCGTGACGCCGTACGACGGCTCATCCTGCTGCGAAGGTCACCAACAGAATGGCGGATGTAATGCACGAAGCACGGGTTCGGCCAATTACTGACTCACCGATGCGATGCGTCACGAGCAATTATATCAGTGAACGGCTTCACAGGGGTCGCTGGTGCAGCGTCAAGGAGTACGAGATACTCGCGTTAAGCTCTCTGGGGGTTGGGAACATCCTCACGAATTCCACAGATTCATCTTTAAGTGCCATGACGTCATCTCGATACCTCAAGTTGTAGAAACGAAGGGAGCTCTGGTCCAGCAGGCCGTTGAATACTAAAAATTTTCCGACTGAAATCTTTCCATCGAAATCTTTAACAACCTCAATAATAAATAAACTGGAACGCAGGAAGAAACATTGACCCAATTATGACACCGGTTTTGGACTGCCACGTCGTCGCAACAACAATTCTGGCGAAGCTGTCGGACTGAAACCTACTACCACGACTCATTCCCTACTACTACCTTCCCAAAGAGAACAGAAGAGGATGTGAATGTTGAAATCGGGTGCTGCGAGAAAAACAGCGAGGCTGAATCGAAGATTGCGGCTTGCACAATATCGAAAAAGTTCAAAGTAGGGGAACGGTTTCATTCCGCCGAACCCGCTGTTTGAGTCCTCTCGGATGCCTCAATTTTTAGTATTAGTTGTTGCGGAACCCAGGGTTCCCCCATTAGTCACTTTTATAATTTTTGTGGTGAACCTTGCGCCAAATTCGGCCATGTGAGTGTTTTTTGTGCATAAATTTTGTGCTCCGTTCTGTTGTAATGTTGTGTGACCTGGCATCTTACCAAAAAATGCCATCCTGCGGTATCAGAATCGGCAAACAAAGAAAGCTCATCAAGGACATTCCTGTCTTCTTCGAGGAAAGAGCCCAAAGATCATGGACCAAATTTAACTCCGTCGTACTCCTTTAATAGGCCGGATAGGCGCGCGAGTGCAGCCAGGGGCTCAGCTTCTCGATGGGAACTGTTATCTGCAGATATAGACCAATCTAGTTAGTTTGTTAAAACCCTGCCATGTTTCCATTTTTATTGTATACTTCGCATGTTTCTCTCGCTCTGATTGCGCCAAAATTAAGATTCATTTGGAACTAGGGCAGTAACTTCAAATTAAGGACGAAGGGGCTTACACTAGATCGTTGGAAGTTTTCTTTCAGGCAGCGAATTGTTAATTTCGGGAATAAATTGCCTGTTGGGTGGTGGTCGAGGCTGGCAGCTTTGCGAAATTCAAAAGTCACATTTCAGATGACCTTACTTTGCCACCACTTTGCCTATTGGAGGCTTGAGGGTTCCACCACTTCAAGCTTGAAGTGGTGGAACCCTCAAGGCAAAGTGGTGGTATTGCACCCGTTGATGAGAGTCATCTACCACCTAGTACTGCCTGATAACACAGAGGGGCGGCATTCCTCCATGTGGTGTGAGCGCCACACCTCGACCCCTGCTTACGTTGGTTCACACCTGGGTGGTCACCTTGTGCTTGAGCATGGAGTTTATACGCAGGATTACTAACAGTCCCACCATCGTGAAGGTGCAAGCACTGTTAGTAATCCTATTAGTACTATAGGTTCTAATACCTCTTGTGTTTGTGGTTTACATTAAAAAAAAGTTCGATTATCGCACACGAGAGTTTTAGCAATCGGTAGCATCTGGTCGATCAGCCCCCTATTGAATCAATCGCCTCGTGCCGCTGTCTCGATCAGTTGTTGTATGAACTCTCTTTTCACTGAGCTGCGGAGAAATTACGATTTCGATTTACTTACGATTTACTCTCTCAAGTTTTCTCTACTGCGATTCGCATCCGTCCTGAGTGCCCCTGTCCTCCCCTCCGGCGCTTCTTCTGGAGCCATTCCGGATTTGAGGTCTTCAAGATCGCGTGACCAACCTGCAGCTGCCGTGTTCCGAACGGATAATTAAAAAGGCGACACGCTTTTTGATCAGAAAGAAAACCGTGTGACCTCCGTGATTCGGTTGGAGTTTTTCTGGAAGGTGGTGGAGATCCAAGCTTGGGATTCCGAATATGAAAGCAATTCCTGTAGTTAAGATTTTGTTAGCGCCACAAAACCCTCCTTCGATTCTTGTTTCCCTCGGGGAGAATAAAAGGAGAGTGAACATAATTCCCATTAGACCTTGGGGGGTCTTCGTGGAATGAGTGGGAGATGATTAATGCAAATTAATCATCTCCACAGTTGGGAAGTTCCGAGACCTCTGATAGCAAACCATTTTCGATGGGATCTCACCAAATTCCACCTTTCTAAATTCACTGATTGTCGTTTAGCGCTCAAGCGAGCTCAGCGATTTAAAGAAGTCGAGTCTAAACTGAATCTTTGCTCGGCAACTATATTTACATCGCACTACCTTCTACAATATTTGCACAACCAAACATTTGGTGAGAAACATCCTTATTAATTGTGTCCCAATACTTTTGGGAGTATCTTCTTTGGCAACGTAGCGCACGTTAATACTTTAACGTTTAGATTCTGATCCCGAAATGTACGGTACATTTGAGGAGGGGATCTCAAATTGCTCTGATGAAGACTTTCTCTGATCGTAATGTGAGGACGGACTTGAAGTTGTTGTATTATTCAAAGTAGGTCCCTGTCTTCCCTTCTTTTATCCTAGAAGGGAGCGAAATGGTTTCTACTCTGGCCAGAACCTGACTGAAATTCCGAGTAAACTAACGGCCATATCGAAGCATAAATACGCTCATGGGCGCCACCTGTTGACGAGGAATTTAAGCAGATATTTCAGAAACGAATTTTATTGGGCCATAAAATCTATTTGACGAGGAGCCTCTCGACAGTTAAGATTTAGAGGAAGGGGGAATTCTTCGTCGGCAAACAGATAAGCGTTCCTAGTCATTAAGCGCGAGTCACGCGCTCCTGACTAGGTGTATTCACCTTTACGCTCAAAGCTGCTTCTCCGACTTCAGAACTGAAGTTTGGCATCGGATCAGCACTCTCGAGCAGTATCGCACTGGAACAGTCACGCGGCCTCCGCCCAGGGACCCCGCAGAGTGCGTAATAGCCAAGAAATGGGCGCCGATTAGAAGGAAGCGATCGCAGTCACAATGTCGTGATAGCGAAGGTGGGCAAAGAGCGCGCGCAAACAGGTGGTCCGGAGGGACAATGGCGCCTCAACCGAATCACGATCGTAGCTGCCATTCCGGGAGCACCGGCGCACCAATTAAGGAGACGTTTCCAGCTTCGCGCACGTGCAAGCCGTGATATGACGCACAACCCGATCTCTTTGTCCCATTGCGGCTCTCAAACAAATCTTGCGTAACCCCGGATAAATTACTGCGCCGAAACGTTCGACCCAGCAGCGTGAGTAGATGGCTCTCGTCGCTCGTGGAAAGCGCAAATTTCGGAGAAAAAGAAGAAAAAATTGTTTTTATCCGTATAAAATAACGCGTTTAAAACGGAAGCCTCCCCGGCCTCTGACTAGTGGCTCCATCTGGCGACGAAATGCGAAACTATGGATGCGATACAGGCTCAGTTTTTTTGTTTACGATTTCGAATCGAGAAAACACGATTTCGTGATGCCGCTGTTAACCCCGACGCCAATTAGTCGATGAGAGTCATCTGTTGGCAGCGCCGCTGTTCGCATCTGCGTGAATGAGTCACATTTCAGGAATACGGATCGTGCACAGACACGCAGAGAGAGAGAGAGAGAGAGAGAGAGATCACTGAACCGGATTCGGCAGTCCTCCTCTTCCCCCCACTTGCTTACATGCAGAAGAAACAAAAACTCAATTGGAATTAAAATAAGAGCGGCGTTGGGCAAACTGGGTCCCCAGCAATGGGGTCAGCAGGCACACGCACCAAACAAAATTGTTTTTGTCTGGACACACTGACCGCAATCCCGGTAGATGTCGCTAGCAGTCGACCGCTCTTAAATCGACGTGAATAAACAAACACGCGTTGCCCTCTTTATTTAAGCGTAAGCGAGCCAAAAAGCGTTGAATTAAGAGCACCCTCCCGAGATTCAATGGGCGCTCTTTTGGTCATTATGGAATCGTGGCGCCAGAAGGCAATTCGACAGTCCTCCGTTGAAATTCCTACAACGTTTCGACTTTCAACAGACCCCCCACCCAATCCCACCCACCCCACCCCATCAGAGAATTCTTTATTGAAAGAACGTCAACATTTCTTCGTTCCAAAGATGCTCGCTCATCTCCCTCGGACGGACTCGAGCAGCCTCGTAAGTGGATATTTCGCGATTAGTTTTTGATTGTTTTCTGCTCGAAGGCGGTTAGCACCCCTACTTCAAAAGTCACAGGGGGAAGAAAGGGAAAAGAGGAAGAGATGAGGAGGGAAGCCGACGATCAACTTCGCAAAAAATCAAAACGTGAACGGCTAATTTCTTCAAAGGAAGAGAAATGGAACGCTCTCTTTAAGTGTGTTGGACGACCACCCGAGTATTTCTTCCTCGTAGAAATTTTTCGCACTGTCGCAGTGTTAGTCGGCTTCTGGAAGCTCGTGCAGTTTGTTCTGCCGAAAACTCCGATTTTTCATCGCACAAATCTACTGGATTTTGATATTTGGTACGTTGGGGGTCTGACGGTTCCTGGGATTTCTCCCATCTCCGCGTACGTTCTCTGTATCGGACAAGCCAGAGTTTTAAAAGTGGGTGGGATATGTACTTTGTTGTGCCCATTGTTCGTCCGGCCAGTTAGTCGCCTAGTGAGACCCGACGTTACCAATACCCGCCACAGGGAGGCCGGCACGGTGTTACCAATTTTTGTACTCTGGCTGGTCCAAAACAAATAAATAAAAATTAGAAAAATAAATAGTCGCGAGGATGTTTTATCGCGAATTTGGGTTTTTGCTTTAGGAGCACTGTTTGGGGTTTTACGCTGAAGGTCTTGATAAAGCCTAATTGGGTCGGGCAACAATTTTGGGGTGGCTTAGAAATTTGATGTAGGTAGGGCTAATCGCTGTGTGAGATGACAGATTTGAGTGTGGAGGCAAAAGGCTGGGGGAGGGTGAAAGAGGAAGCAGAGGGGTCGATAGGGAAGGTGACCCCCGTTTTTCAGCGGGGCATGCCCATGCCTCACCAGAGGGAAATAGGGTTGGGAAGGGGAGCATGTTTCTCTCCCCGCCACCAGGGATTAGGATTTTAAATAAATCTCGCAGGTGCGAGATTTGATAGCCAGGTGGCACTTCTGATGTCATTCCAGTTATCATCATTTTCAGGAACTTCGTTGTGGCGCGTTTGTATCAAGTCAGAGATGGTCGGCCGCAGGATTCTTGCTTTGGTCTGTCCCAGGAGGAGTAGCCCCGCACAATCTACTGGATTAGGAGCAATTTAAGAACGCGATATACCTCACGTCCTTCGCAGCCTAAGCGTTCATTCTGAAAACCAGACGGGTAATCTAAACTGTGACGAAACGTGTCATACGATTACACCCGATTAACCCGAAACATACGATTACGACACACGCTTGAAAAACGAATTCTGAACATTCGATGTCAGCGGGAGATTTGTGATCCGTTTGTGGACAATTCTCCCTCAAGCCCTCACCGACAAACCCCTGCACAAACGTTGTGTGTGATTGCTCCCGGGATATAAGCATTTGATCAGTGATTACAGAATTTATGATAATGACTACGTGCTATCAAAAGATTCTTTAAGACGAGTACTACCGACTGATACCAAATGCCTGCTCATCACAGGTGAATATGTTTCTTTCCTAACTTACTACGCAACATCTCTAAATTGTGTGGATGCAAACAATGTCCGGGGACCAAGGCGAGCTTTGTTGACTTACCGTTGCCAGGTCCTCCCTCCACACGAGAATTAACGTGGTCTGTTGATCGGAAACGGACGATATCCCCAGAGACTACCCGGCGCTTTTGAAAGAAGGGCCGAATTGCAGATTGACAGCACACACAAGAAGTGAATGGGAGAGAGCTCGAAAATCTTAACCCTGGAGACCGACTTCAGTGTTTCAACTTGTGGTAGAACATCAGTGTTCCGTGTTTATTAATTCAGTAAAAGGGCAGTGAAGCGAAGCGACAGTTTAGTTGCCCTCTGCAAGAAAGAAAAGTTCAACCCGTGTAACTTAGGGCAAAACCAAAAACTAGCCGAAGGCACTTCTCGGCTCCTAATCTAGCTTGGAACTTGTGTCAAACGCCAACGATCACCAATTGTGACTCTCCTTCTGTCAAGTAGTTGTAGTCTCGGTAATCCGGATAGTTTCGATTATCCGAAATCTAAGGTAAATGAATATGGAGAAAACTGAAAAAAAAATCGCGAGCAGACTGCATTGAGCATGAGGGAAGACAACCACCTCACAGACACTGAAGGCAACTACTCATATTCAGTCATTGAACTACGCGAAGAATTCGATGATATTAGATCTACTCCAGCTTCGAAGAAAAAGAACAAGAACCTCGATTAGAGCGCGTAACGCGCAGCCAGTGCGACCCCCAAGAACTGGTCGGAGGGTTCTTTCACCCAGACTGATATAATTGAAGAAGTGAAACAAAAAGAGGCAATCAAATCTACCAGAGCTCTGGACCCCAGCCTTCCAGAGGGCACACTGTGTCCTCTTCCAGAGATTCTCCAGCTCTGTTCACAATATGGAGACTCTCATGGAAAGAGCCCAGCAGCAGAATCTCCGCGGGTCTGCGGGGGAAAATTGTTTCCGTATGGACAAAGTTGGAAACTTTCCTATATTAGGTCAACGCGGAGTCGGAGAAGATTGCAGCAAAATTAGAGGCCTATATGGAAGAGGGGGGGGAGACAAATGCAACAGAGCACTCCCACCTATGCGAATGCGCTGAGAAAACCAAACACTGATAATCACTCCAAATCGAGAGCCCAACAAAGAAAAAAGACATTGATGAAACAACCAAACGTGGTTGTACTGAGACCATTAAATGCGGGAGAGAAGCAGAGTAGCGAACAGATTAAGGCGCAAGTAATGACCGAATTAAAAGAGGAGTTAAAACTACGCGGATAAAAGCAATTAGAAAACAAAAAACACAGGAGTAGCCATCTGAAATTGTGTCTAAGTGTGTGCAATTCTGTACAGACACGATAGGAGAGAGTATATGATGAGAGAATTTTCAATCAATTCGGCCCTGGACGGATTTTGCAAGACTCGTGGGGGTAGAAATTTTCTGAGCATGGTCTGTGCTAGTTAACAGGAGAGACTGTTTCTACAGGGAAGGGATATACTCTTAAATAGAGAGGGTGCAAGAATATTTGCTGAAGCTATCAGTGTTAGGTGGGTCGGAAAACTGCTACCTTGGGGGTCGTTGTTGTTGTAGAGTTTTAGGAGCATCAGAGACTAAGGCCATGTATACAAAAAAACAAGACTTTTCAGAGAAAAAAACCACACTGTCCCGCCTGAGACCGACAAACTCGGCCACGTTGTCAAAAAGGTGGCCCATAGATATTCCCCATGTTAACAACTGGATACTCATTCAGGTCTTTTCCACCCAGTGGGGGGAGAACGCCTATTCTACCAACTGTGCTATCCACATGGGCTACGATGGGGAGTGGATACACAGACTAATACAATTACAATAGCTGCAGGCAGAGTGGAAGTGGCACTGCTTCTATTGGATTGTGCTGCAGCCTAGAGAGCAAGTTTGCTGGGGATTTCAAGAGGTGTTGGGAGTCATCATAGAAAAAGTAAATACGTGGGCTGTGTTAGGGTAACTAAGAGTAAGAGCAAGTGCATGCACACTAATGCATAGTAAATAAATTTGTGGAATTTGAAGTGCTGGTCAAGACATCAAAGGTTGGGACATCAGAGACGTGGTGTCACACAGATATTAGGAATGCAGAATTGGAATTTGGGGAATACAATGTGTACAGAAAGGATAGACAGGATAGGAAGGGAGGAAGGGTTGCGCTGTTAGTTAAGAAACAAATAAAATCTAAGACATAAAATATAAAATCCAGTTGACATGGGTGGAGAGTGCAGTGTTGAGTCAGTTAGTTATTGAGTTAGTCAGTTGACAGAAGCCCTGGGAAAACAAAATTGAGAGTAGGAGTGTTATTATTTAATACCACTCATATACCACGTGAAATTGATAATATAGTTTATTAAGCTATTCGTCTAAACTACTATACATTAAGTTGACGTTTCGGGCGTCTTAGCCACAACCCATCATCACACCATGCTCTTGGGAAAACAGAAAATAGAAAGGATTACAAATTTTAATATATTCCAATATTACAATTACAATTAGAAATATACAGATTGTAATATTTCTGATTGTAACTGTAATATTGGTAAAAGTGTATTCTTGTCAAACAGCACCAGGGGTTTCCCCCATCTACGCGTAGTACAGTCCTCTGTTTCACATTGTCATGTGAAACAGAGGACAGAGATTTAATAGTGTATGGACACTGTACATGTGTATTGTCGTGTTCCCAATTGGGGCCCAACGTTGCCCACACTCGGCCCCGTGGAGGCAGACCAGGTACACCAGTATTACAGTTATTTACTCTGGCAGGCCCTGCACCTAATTTTCTGAGATTTCAGTGGCTAGAGCCTATGTTAAAAAAAAAAAAATATATATATATATATATATATAGGGTAGACGCTAGAGGCTTAGATAAGGCCGAGATAGGTTTTAAATGAAGGTTAGGTTAATTTTTCTCATTGAAGTTTAGCAGCTTTCAGTTGGGACATTCACGGTCGGTCGGTAAGGGTAAAGTAGGGGGAGGAACTGAAGATTGGGGAGAACAGGTAGAAGTATGGGAACGAAAGAGAAGGCGATTCCAGGAGTGTCAGTGGAGCAAGCCTCACTGGGGGAAGAAGGGGGGTAGTGGGGATGAGACAGAGACCCATTCCTCCCTCTCCCTGCCTAGTGATGGGGATTTAAAGTGAATTGGGCAAAAAGGGTGCAGTTCAGAACGTGAGGCCGCGTGCTGAACAACGACTGGACATGACCACTGCAGCTCTGCTCATGTCCAGTCGTTGCTTCGCACATGGGAGAGAGAGTCCCGTCCAGAGAGATCATTGTCTAGTAGGAGTCCGCATATATGGTGACGGATCGTCTATCCTTTGCGATGGAGGTTCAATCCTGGGGGAGAGGACCCACCATAACGGTCATAGTCTGGTTCAGTTTGGATGCTCATGTGCAGGAAGCCCTGGGCTAACGCGTGCATCATTGATTGCAATTTGTGTTCTCCTTCTTGCAAATAAGTGTTGTACAAATTTTGTGAACGCACTATACTCATCGAAGCTATCTAGGAGATGGTTTTCCCGTTCCTGAGGTAAGTAAGTTAGTCTGGTGATTAAGATTCCACGTAGGTCGTCGTACAGCGGGCATTGGTGCATCAAATGTTGCCAGCTCTCGCGTTCCCCGCATGGACAGTGTGGGTCCTCCAGGAGCCCAAATGCTGCAAGTTTTTCATTGAAAGGTCCGTGACCCGTCAGGAGGTAAGTGGAGTGCAGTCCTGGGTGGAGCCAAGGCGGTGATTTAGGGTAAACTTTGTGTATGTCCGGAAGAAATTTCCTTGTCACTTCTGCTTTGGTACTGTTTTTTCAGCGGGCATGAACGCTTCAGATCCCCCCAATAATCTAGTCTTTTCGGTCTTTCTGTAATTTGTAGGTTCGACGGTGTACCCCATGAATGTGACGAGCATCCCTTTAGATAGGTAAATAAATAAATCTTTATTTATTGTGAAGTAGAGTTAGAGCACAATATCCCATCACGGCGACGAGCGCCGGGGGTTCGCATATAGATAAAAGAAGCACGGCATACAAATACAAAAGTACAGCGAACACATACAAAAAGGCTACAAAATACCGATCACAAATGCAGCAGAAATACAAATACAGCATAAAAACACAGAGCTAGACACAAATACAGAAATAAATACAACTTGGCAATATATCAGGGTTCAAGGGCTTTGATAAAGTTGTGTCTGTCCTTCTGCTTCTTACTTATTATGCTGTCGATGTCGGCGACCACACGGTTAAGGGCAGCGAGCATCTGCTTGGGAAGAAATCTCTCAGTGAGTACAAGCTTGTTGTGGTGAGTCACGACCTTAGGCTTGGCTGTGGAATCCTCCAAGAGCAAGCGTTACAAATATTTGGAGATGATATCAGGCCCGTGATGAGTTTGGCTGTGAAGACCAGCCAAACTCATCACAGGCCATGATCCATGATCAGGAATTTCATTCTCGGAATGTCGAGTGCTTGTGCCATCATGGTGGTTGTGGTAGCGGGAGGTAGCCGAAGCTTGTTATTGGCCCATTTCAGTAACCAGTATTCAGCGGTGTACACCAGCTTGAGGTTTGTATGTGCAGCGAGGCCCATATTTCTCCACCATAGAGAATGGCGGGGTAGACAGTGGAGGTGATGAACCTTTTAACAGTGACAGGATGTCGGACATGTAGCTGCTGCTGCTTTGAGATCCACTGTAGATGAGAGAATTTGGTACTGATTTTGTCAATCTGGTTGACAAAGGACATCTTTTGGTCAAACAGAACGCAAAGCTCTGTGTGCGAGGGTACGTTTGGTATTCGTACCCCTGCGAGTGAAACGTTGAGTACTCGGCATGGATTTAAGGGAGAATATAACCTGGGCAGACTTCGGTGGGTTGATTTTTAGATTGAAGTTTGCCAGGTACAATTCTAGATCCTTAAGTTGGGAATGGATCCTGTTGCTGAGCTAAACGGGGTTGTCGCCAGAGTTAAGTTGATTCAGCAGTTCGAGGTAATCGGCATAGCATAGGAGACAATTCGTTGAGGCAATAATGGGCACGATGATAGCTGTGAACAGGACACCCCCCTGCGGTACTCCAGCAGTAATGTCGCAGGATAGGGTGTGTTGTTGCCGATGGAGAATAAGTACCCTGTGACAGAGAAGAGATTCCAAAAAGCACAGCATATCACCTCGAATGTGAAATTTCTCCTTAAGTAGGAGGAGCAAGGCCAGGATCAAAGACTGCGCGGCATCAAAGGCTGCGCTTATGTCGAGATATGTTATTATTATTATTATTATCTGTTTATTTCTCTTTCGAGACACCCATAGACAGCACGTGGCTAGAGGGTGTGGTTACATTATAGTATTTACAAGCATGTTTACATGAACTTATTTACAAAATTTGGAGATGTAAAAACACAGAATAAGTGGTTAATGAATTAATTGTTAAGTTGATTTAATTAATTGCAAATGGTTGTTAAATGCTAAATATTATTATATAAATTATTAAATTAGTCTTCTTATTATATTTATACTTGCCGATACACATTACCAAAGATTTTTGTCCTATACATTTTGTCTGTACATAGTTTCTCTGCATCTATATTTAAATTATTAAAATAATTCACAGTATTTGCTGGGAAAAATCTCCCCAGAGAGTCAATTGAGACAGTTGGCACTTGAGACTTGGTTCTTTCCTGTTTATTCTCGGTCGTATCATCCGAGGGCGAGTGATCACGTTTCCCACTTTCGGCGAATCTATTCTCTCCGTTAGTAGCTTTGCCAGAGTTAAGATGTTTCTGGTTGTGATGATATACTTCCAGGGTGTGATGTCCAGATTGGCAGACAAGACCGCTCTTGAGATGGTAAACGGTTTCCCGGCAATCTTGTTTAGCCATCTCAGGAGCCAGTATTCTACTCCTAAGAAGGCCTTGATGTTACTCTCAGGGGCTGATGACCAGATAGTCGATGCGTACAACGGAATCGGTGTAACGCATTTAAGGATATATTGGATCATGAGATGAGGGCTTCGGAGACCGGTGAGTTCTTGTCTAGTGCTCCACAGTGCTGCGTATGTCTTTTGTGGTTGCTAGCTCAGCTCTTTGTTCGAATGCTGAGAAGATGCGTTCTGTGATGGCTACCAAGTTAGTGATTGATGATTTTCCTGCGATGGCATAGTGGATTTCAGATGGTTTCGTCTGATGGATTTACTGAATGATTGTCGGTAGCAAAGCCTTTTCAAGAGTTTTTAACAGACAAGAAGCAACTGATATGGGTCTCAACTGGTTGACGTTTGTGGCAAATTGATTTTCAGGGATGGGGTACACACTGTACTTATTCCACTGGGTGGGAAATAATGCTCAGTGAGGCATCTGTTGTAGATCGAGAGAAGAGGGTTTATGATGAATGTGCTCAAGCATTTGATCATAAATTGCGGAATTCCGTCCTCCCCAACAGTGGCTGTTGTGGGAAGGAAATTGATGGCACGTATGAGCTCCTGTTTCGTGATCTCGATAGTCCCTAGGACTTCTGAAGTCCCAACTGTAGATGGGACTGTGGTTGTATTTGAAAACCTGGCGATGTATTTGAGCCATTCTTGAGGATCAAGCATATGATTGAATCCACCATGTGGGGCAGCATAGAATGGCTTTCATTTCCTCAGAGTGCGGTTAAGATTTACTTGGACTGCAGCAGCTTTCTTTCGATTAAAGTGGGCCCTGGCGCGGGAAAAGGCGATTTTGTCTTGATCCATTCGTAAGCTTCCATTTCTTATGTAGGACTCGTTTCATTTTGAAGCTGTTGTTGAGGTCAGCAGTCCACCACGATCTGGACGGGGAGTTACTGTTACTCGTTTGGTGGCAGCATAGTGGGTGACGGATTTAATCCAGTTAGATAAGAGTGTCACTGCGAGGCTGAGGTCGCAGTCAATGAGGACATTCCAAGGAATGCAGGATGCTGCTTCTACACAGAGTTTGGGATTAAGGTATTTAGGTGCTGAAACGTATTTGACTATTTTGTTCTCAGGGATGTTGAAGTTTGGCACCTGTAATGACCATGTCAAAACTATAGGCTGGTGATCGGACAGGAAGAATGCGATGGGATCATCCTCAGCTGTGCATGGTGTTGAAGCAAAAGCGAGATCCAGTAGGTTCAATCCCCTGGTAGGGTTCTTATTGACCCGTCACATGTTGATGGATTTGAAGAACTCGCAGAGCCTGATAAAGAGGTGATGTCGGTTTGGAGGCAGGTTAAAATCATCACAAACAAGGCGTTGTGCAGACGGACGAAGATGGTTTCAGAGCCAGTTCCCTATATCTTCAATAATTTCAATTGTAGGCCCTGGGGGAATTTACACAGATGTGATATCAATGTGGCTGGAGTGGAAGCGTAGCGAGACTATAATCGCTTCGAAAACTTGAGTTGTAGTTGAGGTCGAATTCTCATATGAGAATAGGGAGGTGTTGTACAGTATGGCTACTCCACCGCCTCTAGATTGCTCCCTGGAGGCAGACACCATGTGGTAACAAGCAATAGCTGAGCAGGAGAGTGTGTCTTGATTAGATTGAAGCCACGTTTCTGTGAGGCAGACCACGTCAGCGACCTGAGAGAGGAAGATCTGTTCTGCGGAGTCTAGTTTGTTCCTGATGGACCTGATATTTTGGAAGTACACCCTGATGACAGGTGTTCGACGAACTTCCGTCCTGATTGGAGGTGTCCTGAGTTGGCATGTTCGCGAGCGAACGGCACGACTTCCTAACGACATATGGATTGGTATTTTATGGGGATCATCACATAGAGGACTCAGGATACTCTTATCATGGCGGGGTGGTGCTTTAACTGTGTGGCTTTGCAGAGCAGTGGTATGAAAGGACTGCTGAGATCTTTGGAAGTTGTCCAGGAATGAGTCCAGTCAGCTGTGGGTGGTGATGTTGCAGACTTGGTTTTGGTGCAGAGGTGGAGGTTGGGGAAGGTGACTGGTTCCCCTATTATAGAAGGGTCGAATAATGGTGCCAATAGGCCAGATAGATTCGGTTCCAATTAAATTGAAGAGGTCTTCTTGTGAACTCCTCTGACTGTTTGGTCGTCCCGGAGTATATAAACAGAAAATTTATTTTTATTTTGTGCGCATTCAACCCTGAACGATGCGCAGTGGGGGTTCTTGGTGTGAAGTTGCTGCACCTTAATCGAAGGTTTAGTTGATCACGAAGAACCTCGGCAACATGATTTACTGTGGTATTTGGGGCTAAGCGAGATATGAAAAGTCCACTAGAGGGTCTGGACTTCTGTCGTCTGGGAGGTGTGTGGGAAGGCTGCAGTTTGGAGTTGGTCGATGTGCCAATTCGAAGCCATTCACGTGAAGCTGTACTTGTTCGATGGCCCACTCTGAAGTTCATACATGTACTTTCCTCTGGTTGCATAGGATAGGATGGATTTGCCGTGGGGTGAACTGGGAGTGGAAAATGTAGTGTGGAAGAATCCGCTGGCTCGAATATTGTATTCGCTCCGACACTGAGTCCCAGGCCTTGTGAAGATGAGAAGTGCGAGTGAGGTATGATAGGACAGGCATTACGAGAAGTTGGGTGTGAAGGTGGAAATGATGACTTTTGCCTCATTGGCATAGGGGTAGAGATTTCGTTATTGCAAGTAAGAGAGTTTCTACATGCGGTGCCATTGACCGTTGGTGGAGCCTGCTTCTGTAATTGTGGAATCCTCTCTTTCGTTGAGTGGTGATTAACATCAGTTGCCCTTTTCAGGTTCTTCTTGAGCGTAAGTGAATGATGGGCTTTTGTGGGTGGTTTTTGCCCTTTTCCATCTGTTTTTAGAAGTTGGCTGGAGCGCGGAGATGGCGCTCGACGATGTCCAGTGTTTGGCCATTTTTCAGATTCGTTCCTACCTGGAGCTTCTGATGGAGGACTGGGGATTGATTTTTTGCTACATTCGGGGCTGACTGATACTGTAATGGCCTTTGGGTAATTTTTATATAATCTACGAAGATCATCTGAGTTCAGAAGGTTAGTGAGTTTGCTCGGATCTGCTAGCTTACTCAGTTCGATTTATTATAGATATCAAGGAGTATAAATTTCGTCTCCTTGTTTTCTTTGTGTAGCACTGTGATGTCGTCTTGTAGCTCTGCCAGTTGTGCTTTTGAGATTTCATTTCCATGATCTATTTTTGCTATTGCTTATGATGAGGGTGTTTTGAAGTTTAATAATTTATTTTCAAGCTGATTAATTCTGGAGATCAACCGCTCGGTACTCCCAACAACTGCGTCCGTGGCTCCAGAACATGACACACCGGGTTTAGGTATCCTCAGTTCTAGAAGTTCATCAGGTTTCGCACCTGTGATGTCGGTTCTCTCTTGCCGTGAGTCCTTTAACTGTGTAAACTCAGCAGAAAGTTGAGAGATTGCGGTCTGAATTTCGTTTACAGAATCACTTAGCTGAATAAAATCACCGCGGGATACGCACTCCGGATCAGTTTGCAAATTAGGTGAAGTGCCATCGACATTTCTCGAGTCATTTTCTGCTTGTTTGTTTGAAAATTGACATTTCCAAGAATTTTTAATTTTCTTTGCGAGTCTTTTCAGATAAGCGTATGGGCTACATGGCCCACAGAGGCGAACGGCTTTGCACGAAGTGCACACGAGGACATAGTCAACTTAATAACCACACCCTGTGCAAGTAGTAGGTACGCTCATGGCTGCAGAAACCGAAGGTATTTGCGATTTAAAGGATTATCAGAGTCCTTGAAGACAGCGAAAAACTGAACGGCGAATACAGAATCCGTGGAAAGTGGCTGAAGGCACCGTGAGTGAGTGAGGAGTGGGTCAATGATCCCTTCGGCGTAAATTCCAGGAATATTACGGACAAGCTTAGTGTCGGTAGATCGTGTAGGCAGGGAGTTTCTGTATGTCGTCAAACAATTCGGAAAAGCAACGGACAAATTGCCTTTATCACTGAGAACAAAGTAATATTCAAAATTCAAAAAAGATAGGCCGCACCTGCATGCGCGGGTTATGTAATTGAAATTGTAATATATTCAAATTTGTAGGCCCTCGTGGGCTGCACACTTGGTAGGATCGCCGTCCTCCTAATAACTCGTGGAAAAAGACCTGAGTTCCAGTCCCATCGATGTCGGGAGGAATTTTTATGGGTCTTTTTCATAACGTAGTTTCATAACGTTAGTCGATCTCATCCGAGGGTAGAATGGTTTTCTTTCCCGGAAACTGAGGTTTTTCACCCAGTAAACAGAAAATCGACGCAGTTCTCCGAGCAAACAACGCAGTCAACAACGTGGAACTCTGAAGCGACATCAATTTATTTCTAATTTGAACTTTGACTACTGCTCCCATCCAAACTCCTGCAGCGTACGCAGCTATTGGCAAAAAAATAGTTTGTAATACAAAGACATAGTTATTATTATTTTTTTTTTTATTATCATCAGTTTATTTCTCTTAGGAGAACACCCGGTTACAGCCACTGGCTAGAGGGTGAACATACATATACAACTATGTTACAAAATATACATCGATGTTACAATTATAAAATACATGAAATGCACGATATCCGATTTACAAGTACACTTTATCTGGAATATTTGAGTTATTGATTACTCGCAAAGGCTTTTACTACTTAACTACTGTAAGAACATAATACCGTGACAATTGAAGCACACCTTCTGCTTAAACACAGTGGGAGTTTCACCATATTTGCATAAACACAAATATTTACAGCAAAACAACGTACAACATATGAAACAACAGGAATGACCGCGATACAGCAAAATAAATATTTGAAAGTTCAATTTTCCAGCAGTCGTCTTCTGTGGGGATTAGAGTTGTGTGGAGTAGGGTGGGTAGGGCAATCCTGACACCTATTTCTTGATGAGGTCGGGTTTCCTAAAGCCCAGTGGCTTGTGCCTGGCCGAACAAGGTGCTGAAACTGTATCCTTACATCTGTATTTGCGAGTAAGAGTTTCTGAGAACTTCCTTTCTGTAGGATTTGCAATTGCAGAGCTTTTCTTGATGCATATCGATTGAGGTTGTTGAACAGCTGGATGGTGTTTGCTGTAAAGAATCTTCCGAGGCTATCCAACTGCGTAAATGCCGCTTTCAGTTGTGGTTCCTTATCTGCAACTCGTCTTGGTGTTTCTCGTGGGGTGATTATCCACTCTGGGGGTTTCGGTGCATCCAGCCGTCCCGTTAAAAGCTGAGCGAGGGTCATTATGTTCCTTGAAGTGATTATTTGTCTCCAGGGAGTGACCTCTAAATTGGAGTATAGTATAGCTCTTGAGATGGTAGTGGGGATTAGCTGAAATTCTGTTCAGCCATCTCAAGAGCCAGTATTCGAGTCCTAGAAAGGCTTTGATACTGCATTCGGGAGCTGAAGACCAGATCTGTGCCGCGTATAAGGGAAAGTATAAAGTGTAAAGTGTATTCGTGTCAAACGGCACCAGGGGTTTTCCCCCATCTGCGCGTAGTATACATTGTCATGTGAAACAGAACACTGTTCAGGCCAGAGATTTAAAAAGTGTATGGATATTAAACATGTGCACTGTCGTGTACCGTTGTTCATCTGGTCATTTAGCCGCTGGACCCCTACTGAGGCCCAACGTTGCCCACACTTGGCTCCGTGGAGGCAGACCAGGTACACCAGTATTACATTATTTACCCTAATTTCCTGAGATTTCAGTGGCTAGGGCCTATGTAATAAAAAAAGGGGGGATAGACACTAGAGGTTTAGGTAAGGCCGAGATAGGTTTTAAATGAAGGTTAGGTTAATTTTTCACATTGAAATTTAGCAGCTTGCAGTTGGGACATTCACGGTCGGTCGGTAAAGGTAGAGTGGGGGAAGACTGAAGATTGGGGGGAACAGGTAGAAAGTATGGGAACGAAAGAGAAGGCGATCCCAGGAGTGTCAGTGGAGCAAGCCCCACCAGGGAGAAAAGGGGGCAGGGGGGGATGAGACAGAGGCCCATCTCTTCCCCTTCCCTGCCTAGGGATAGGGTTTTAAAAGTGAACTGAGAAAAGGTGCCCAGTTCAGAACGCCAGGCGACGTGCTGCAGCAGAGTTGCTGTGGTCATGTGGTCCAGTCGTTGCGTCGCACATGGGAGAAAGAGTCCCGTCCAGAGAGAGAGAGAGAGATCATTGACTAGTAGGAGTCCGCATATATGGTGTCAGATCGTCTATCATTTACGATGGATGTTCAATCCTAGGAGAGAGAGTGAGGTCCCACCATAACGGCCATAGTCTGGTTCAGTTTGGATGCTCATGTGCAGAGAGCCCTGGGCTAACGGCGTGCATTATTGATTGCAATTTGTGTTCTCCTTCTTGCAAATAAGTCTTGTGCAAATTTGGCGAGCGCACTATATTCATCGAAGCTGTCCAGGAGATGGTGTTCCCGGTCCTGAGGTAAGTAAGTTAGTCTGGTGATTAAGATTCCACGTAGGTCGTCGTATAGTGGACATTGGTGCATCAAATGTTGCCAGCTCTCGCGTTCCCCACATGGACAATGTGGGTCCTCCACAAGCCGAAAGGCTGCAAGTTTTTCATTGAAAGGTCGGTGACCCGTGAGGAGGTAAGTGGAGTGCAGTCCTGGGTGGAGCCAAGGCGGTGATTTAAGGTACACTTTGTGTATGTCCGGAAGAAATTTCCTTGTCACCTCTCCTTTGGTGCTGTTTGTCCAGCGGGTTTGCCATTCTTGTTTTAGATGCCCCAATAATCGGGTCTTTCCTGTCTTTCTGTCATTTCTAGGTTCGATGGCGTACCCCATGAATGTGACGGGCATCCCTTTAGATAGGTAATATGACAAGCCACACCTGACAATATCCAGGTCCAGCGGGAGAATCCCCGTCAGCACCTGGAGCGCATGCGTACTGACAGTCCTGCATGCGCGGGTTATTGTTAGAAGGATTGATCTCTGGATTGAATCAAGAATTCTTTTATTTATGGCCATGGCTGTCTTGTGGAACCAGATTGGAGCAGCATATGAGATTGCTGGTATAAATGTAGCCTTATAGTAGAGAGAGAGTGTTCGCTTTTTCAGGCCCCAGTCACGCCTTGTAACACGGGCAACCAGTGCTGCAGAGTAGTTTCTAATTTTTATTCTTAGTTGCTTGAGATGAGGTTGGGAGGAGAGATTATTGTCAAGGATGACACCTAGATATTTCATTTGGGTGGTAAGCTTTATCGTTTTTCCTTTTATTTTAATTTGCGGAGGTCTTCTGATATTTAATGATCCTTTGAGAAGGATCGACGTTGTTTTTGTCGGTTCAATTTGTAGGAAGTTTTCTTCTGCCCAATGTTGTAGGATCTTTAGGGCATGGTTTGCCTGTATCTCCAGTTGGGCCCTGGAGTCTGCCGCCACCATCAGTGCAAGGTCATCTGCGAAGGCTTGACACTTTACGTCCCCCAAGTTGGTGTCAAGAAGTCGTCGAAGACTATATTCCAAAGCAGGAGGCCAAGATCGGACCCCTGCGGGCATCCTCTATGGATATTTCTTGTTATTCTTTGGAAGGGCGCTATGACTTCAATTCTTCTTTGGGACAGGTATATGCTTTGATAGTATTGTAAAGGTTTATGGGCGCATGCGCTTTGCGGAGTCTGCCAAGGACGCTTGGCCACCAGAGAGAGTCGAACGCCCTAGCAAAATCCACAGCGATCACCAGAAAGTATTTACTTTGGCATGCATTGGCAGTATTTATAAGATTTCTGATGGCTTCGATTGTTGACAGTCCCGGCCTGAAGCCATATTGGTTTGCTGCCTCGAGGTTTGCTGTGGAGTACTGTTGAATCCGTTTGTACAAAAGTCTTTCATAGATCTTGCTCAAGACAGACAGCAAAGCAATGGGCCGATAGGAGGTCGGAAGAGTTGGGTTCCTGTTAGGATTTTTTAGGATTAATTTAGTATTGGCAATTTTCCAGTCCTTGGGGAAGTACCCCTGTTTCAGACAACAGTTATAGAGTCGAAGTAGGAGTCCTGGTGTTAAATCCACAACACGCTTAATGATTTCCAGTTCAAGCATATCCTTGCCCGGGCATTTCCTAGTTTTTATCTGCGCAGCAGCGCTCTGAAGCTCTTCCTGAGTGAATGGCTCTTCCTGGTTGTCAGTGGCGTAGTCATCGTTTTCTTTACAAAGCCTGCGTTGTGCTTGTGACTGCGGATAAACCTGCTCCTTGAAGATGGAGTTGAGGATGTTTTCAATCGACTGCTCCCACGATGTTGTAAGCAGTCCCTGCGGTGTTGTGGTAGTAGTAACAATTTCCCCCCTGGGGAGTTTGTTGGTGCTAACTTTATATACCACCCCCCAGGGGTCTGTGTTTCCCATGTTGGAGACGAGTTGCTCCCAGGAGTTTCGTTTGCTTCTTCTGATCGAGTCCGTATACAGGTTTCTGGCAGCCTTGTAGCGCTGTCTCATGACTTCTACTTCAGCTTCTGGCCAAGAGCGCCGGGCTCTTTGAAATTCTTTTCTGCGCGTGATGACCTCCTTCTGCAGTGACTGCAGATCCCTATTCCACCAAGGCGTATAGGGGAATAGGAGTAACACATCTGTTGATGTATTGCTTCATCAGACCGGGGTCTCTAATACCGGTGAGCTCCTGCCTGGTTGCCCAAAGCGCCGCGTATGTTTTGTTACGGATGTATGCGAAGTGCGGGCGGAAGGTCAGGCCTTCGTCCCACTTGAGTCCAAGATCAACTTGTGACTGTGCCTTTTGGACGAGGATGCCGTTCACAAGTATTTCCATTTTGTTTGGCTTTATTTTATTTGTGAAAGTCATATGTGCCGTCTTTTTTCCATTCAACTGCAGCCCGATACAATCTAGGTACTCTTGAAGTTCTTTTATTTTAGTATTAGCCACTTGGTTGTGGTAGTCAGCTGATTTCTGATCTCCTGAGGTAATGTGGACATGTGGACATGTGTATATGTAAAGGGCGGCTCCTAGAACGTTTGTTCAACTCCGCCTCGTATCTCTGTGAAGAACAGTATCACTACAAATGGGCCAGATATGTGTGTGACGTCTGTTTGTGTGTATTATGTGTGTGTTTTGTTGTTCTGTTCTGGCCGCTTGGCTACCCAGAAGCATCAGTCACCTGGACAGATGATTCTGGGTACTCGTCCACACCACGGGAAGGTGGGCCAGTCCATGTAAAGCACGTACTGTCTCAAGAGAGACTCTGACCCACCTAATGTTGTCAGAAGGTAGGCCAGGATCCTCTGGGGGCCCATTCCAGAGGGGAAGAAAAAAAAAAAAAAAAAAAAAAGGATCACCCGTGGTGCTGGATTTGGAACCAAAATTATTAAAATAAAACATTTATGTAACTAAAAAAAAAAAAAAAAAAAAAAAAAAAAATAAAATAAAATAAAATAAAATAAAAGAAAAAAAAATAAATAAAATAAAATAAGATAAAAAAAATAAAATAAAAATAAATAAATAAATAAAATTAAAAAAAAAAAAAAAAAAGGAAGAAAGCACTTAATTTTGTCTGCAGGCCGAGGAAAATTTCATTTCTTGAGGATTTGAGTTTATGTATTATTAAAGGAGATCTAACCAGCTATGCATCAGCAGGACCGTTGTGCTGCATCCTGTTGAGATCTGTCGACACTGAACGCCTTCGAAGAAATACGCCTTGAGCGAAAGCCTGAAGAATCTGAAATGACTCCGAGCTTTGAAGCAGAGACGACTCCTGTCCTGATTGAAAATTAGTAAGTGCTTGAAGAGGAAGTCTGAGATCGTCATACAGGGAGCAATGAAACAAGATGTGATCCCAACTCTCTGGTGATCCACACGAACAGAGGTCTGTTTGTGATAAATTGAACCTAAGAAGACTCTGGTTCATCGATCCATGTCCTGTCAACAGGTACGACGTGAATATGTCCATGCAGAACCACAATCGAACACGTTTATCGAGGAGAAATGAAACTTGTGGTATAAATTTTCTCGTTGTTGCACCAACGGGAGCTGTATCCCATCGAGACTGCCAAATGTTTACTAACTCGTTCCACAGTCTCCTTCTTTCTCTTTTAGCATCTTCTTGAAGGTTGATGGTTATTCCAAGAAATTCGGTCTCAATCTGCCTTTTCAGTCTGTATAAAAAGCCTCTATAAGTAACTTGCAAGTCTAAAGGTAATGTTCCGGCCAGTACTTGCAGAGCTTGCGTCGAGACTGTCCTGCATGCCTTAACTAAACACCGCAAAATGGTTCTCTGCAATGAGGCGAGTTTTGTAATGAAGTGTTTGAGCCGTGCCCTGTGAAACCATGCACCGGCAGCATACGTGATTAGAGGGAGGAAAACTGCATTGTAATAAATCCTTAAAGTTTTTCTGGAGAGCCCCCATTCTACACGGGACACCCTAACAATTGCACCAGTAAATCTACGTATTTTAGATGATAAGTTTGTCAAATGAGGAATAAAATTGAGACTGGAATCAATTACCACTCCTAGAACCTTGTACTCTTTAACTATGGGGAGACGAATGTTGTTGATCTTGACCAACGGAGGACGAGTGATATCCAACTTTGATCCAAGAATCATCATCTTTGTTTTTGACAAGCTGATTTTAAGCTTATTGGCCACGGTCCAATCGTAGAGATCCCGGAGAACAAAATTTGCGGTATTTTCCAGATCGGCCCTAGAGTTACCATTTACCAAGATGGTGAGATCGTCTGCATACGCTATTATTTTTACGTTACCGAAAGATCGGGAGAGCCACTGCTGCAGCACCATGTTCCATGTAAAAGGACCCAATATAGAACCTTGTGGGCACCCTCTAGATACTGATCTTGATACTTGGCTATGTTTAGCCTTGACTATTATGGTTCTATTGGCAAAATAATTGCGGATTAAAAGGTAAAGGTGGTTGGAGCACCTAGCCGATCGCAGACGCTCCAGGACGCTCTCCCACCAAAGGGAGTCGAAGGCACCCTCGAAGTCGATGAAAACGGCCAGGATATATTTATGTACCGAGTTTTGAACTGAAGAGACAAAGTCCACAAGAGCATCCTCGCAGGAACGTCCGGGACAGAACCCATATTGACTTCTTGAAAGCAGATCCTGTTCTACCAGTAGGGTATTCAATCTAATGGCCATTAGTCGCTCTAGCAATTTACCCAAGTTAGCCAGCAGAGCGATCGGCCTGTACGATCTAGCCGCTCCAGGAGGCTTATCCGGCTTTCTGATCAACTTAACTAGAGCGACCTTCCAAATTTCCGGAAAAGTTTCTTCCTGAAGGCATCTGTTGAATAAGTTTAGAAGAACGTAAGGTTTTAATTTCAAGACTCTGATGATAAAAATGTTTTCTATAAGATCTAGTCCTGGGCACTTCTGAACATTAACTTTATGGGAGACAGCCTGCAGTTCATCCAACGTAAAAGGTTCGGTGGTTGTTGAGGACACATAAAATTCATTGTCTAATCGGATTTTAGAGTGAATAGGTAAGTCTGAGGTTGGATCATCCAACGGAAAAAGAGCATCTAAGATTGCATTTGTAGAATCATGCCAGTTCAGTGTTTCCACGGAGTCTGCCACAATTGAGCCAAATATGTTAGAACTAGAGGTTTTTCCTCTTACAATCTTGTATAGAAGACCCCAAGGGTTAGCATTTCCAGAGGTGTGAACGAAATTCATCCACGTTTCACGCTTTCGAGAGGCAATGGCCTTCACGTAGCTTTTCCGCAAAGAAGAATACTGCTGGTAAAAACGATTAACGTCGGCTTGGGGCCAGTCTCTATGCCTTTGGTAGTACCTACGGGCTCGATGAACTTCCCTTCTTAACTGCGATAACTCCTGCGTCCACCATGAGCACGTCTTCTGGTTAACCCTCTTTTTCCTAGAAGACTTATATGACGCTTTTATTATAGCATTTTGAATATAGTTCACTTGATGAGAAATAGGTGAGGTTTCAAAAGAAGCAAGTTTCTGTTCGTCAAGGTCCAGAAGAATGGAAGAGTCAAAAGCATTCCAGTCAATGTTTCTGATGGAAAATCTTATTAATTCTGGCTGTGAGAAAGTGTGTGAAGATGGAACGGTAGAATCAGGGGAAAGCATACAATAGATGACTCTATGGTCACTGGTGCACCAGTCCGTATACACGGTCCAGTCAGTAAGCCGCAAATCGAAGTGAGAGTTTGTCATCGTTATATCTATATTAGATTCTCCTGCATAACTTGAGAAAGGTATGAGGGTGATTAGGCTTGTTGTGAATTGAAACACAATGATTAATTATGAACTCCTCCAAGAGAAGGCCACGTGCATCTGTAGAAGAGCTGTGCCAAAAGTTTGATTTTGCGTTGACGTCCGATGAGATCAATATATTGCTGTTCGGTCCCAAAGTATTTATTACAGTCTCTAGGTAAGCAAGAGAGTGATTAAAGTCCTCCGATGGAGGGCAGTAGAGAGAAATTAAGTAAAAATTCATTACGGAGTGTGTGACAAGAATGCAGGTAGAGAACTGAGTGCAAAATCCATGAAGAACCGTGATGTCTAAAGAGTCATTAAGAATTAATATACAAGATTTGGGATTCTGGTCAACGGGTTGTATTATTCTCATTTTTAACGAGTAACCCAGGATTTTAGACTGTGGTCCAGACTGGACGCGTGCAAAATAAGGCTCTTGTATAGCGACAATGTCGATACAATTTGTCTCGGCAGAAAGCCTAATCTCGTCAGCTACTGCCCGAGATCGCTGCCCATTTATCTGCATAATCCTCAGACGGTCTTTCTCCCTCACAGACGAAACTGGCGTAGAACCGTTTAGAGAGGTGGTTTTGTTTACATTATGTACAGAGTAATGAGTCAAATTACTCATAAGCGGTCCTTATTCTTGCGGTTTCTAATGCTCTTTTATATTCAGGACATTCACTGTCCTTTACAGAATGGCTGTACTCCCGTTTACGTCGCTTGCAGTTTACGCAGCAAGCCGCCTCTTCCTTATGAGGGCACTCAGAGAAAACATGACCACTGCGGGCACAGTGACCGCACGAAGGGGATTCGTGGGAACAAAACTGTGTAGTGTGCCCATATCCTAAGCAGAGGTAACACTTGGTTACAATTGTAAACCGACGGAATTTGTGAGAACTCCAAGATAAGAAAATCCTTTCTTGGGACAGAAGGTGTTTGTACATTCTTGGCGGGAAGCTTATTACCCAATTCACAAGTGACGACGATCTTGCACGTGTAGTAAATCTGAGAGCAATTCCCTGTTTACATTCCTCTAAGGAAAATCCATAGTCAGCCAAGTTTTTCACATGAAGATTTTCGATTATTTCTTCTTTAGTTAAATCTTTTGGAATGTCGTAAAGAAGCAAAGAGGGGTTTCCCATGCGAGGGCGACCGAGAGAGACGCCAGCCGAAGTAAGAGACTCAGAAGCAGATAAATTTTCTAAGTCTGTCTTGGTAGCAGTTTCTACAATAACTCCTTTATTTCGTATCATGCGTAGGGACTTAATTTTAACAGTCTTAAGATCAGACTTGAGGGTCTTAGTAACGAGATTTTTAACATCGCCACTTGTTTTGCACCCACTGGTGTCTGAAGCTCGAAGAATAATAACATTATCAGTTTTAACTTTCGGTTGTCCAGTCTTTTGTACCGATATTCGAACAGTGTCTGCATATGATCTAGGAACAGGAGAAGCAGGTAGTAACTCAGAATGATTAGGTTCTGAACATGACAGGTGTGGCTCCCTTATCAGCTGAGAATCGATAACCTCGGATCCCATCAGATCCTTTGATTTCTCTTGTCTGGCCGTATCTGAATTCATCACGAATGCCGGGCAGGTATTTATAATTCTATCAAGGAGATCTGTTCTGTTTTGTACCTCCTGATTAAGCGCCTTTAGTTTTTCGTTTTCAACGAGAAGTGATATTGTCACGGTTTCCAAATTATGCCACTTTTCTCTTAGGATGTTACCAGCTGTTTTAGTAATCTTGTTTCCCTCTTGGGAGAGAAACCCAGAAAAATCATTATGCAGTTTCGATATGGTACCCAGAATGACAGGTGCGTCCATTTCATTTAGCTTTGTTTGTAAGTTCGATTCATCTTCGGAGCCTGTATCCAACTTGTCATTCGTTGGCTCCCCCTTTGCGATATCACTGTCCAACTCTGACTGTATATTTTTAGCCAGTGTTTTTTGCGTTGCAGAGTCCTGCAATGAGCCATCCAATTCAATCTGTTCAGTGGAAAGAGATTTCTGACGAAAAGTTTCATCTTGCGAAGACTCAGAATCATCCGATCCCTCGAGGGCAACTTGTGGATTTAATAACCCAGAACTTTCAGCCGTAGATACTGGCGGAAGAAACTCCTCAGTATTAGGAAGTTGTTTGTCATCCATGTGTAGGTTTAAGCGGGTTAAAGAAAACACACGAACTAAATGCAGTTTAATTATATCCGCTTCAGATATCTTCCAGCTAAAGTTTATCCCTTAAGGCATACAAAAGGCCACATACAATATTCCTAAAATATCTCACAGCAAAGCAACTTATTGCCTTTGAGAATAAAAGAAGCAAAGTTCAGTCGGGGTGGGGAGGGTTTAATCCCTAACTTTGTCGCCACGTGACGTAGTCCTTGACCTTGTAAGCACCGTATCGTCTTACAAGCGACTATTGCTGCATTCCGCTGCTGAGTCAACAAGAGACTGACTGTTCATTTCAACAAAACACCGAAGCACACATGCCTAAAAATTAAATATTAACATATTACCTGTCCAGGATTCCTTTAGCCGACTCTATATCCAGATTCCGGTCATCATAAGCTCTCTGTCAATATGTAATTCGTGTATAATCCTTTTAGGTTTACTTTGATATTTGAATATTTTAACGGAGCACTGAATTCAATAACTCACTGTTCACCGCCACCTAGCGGGCTCTCATCTCCTGAGGTAATAAAAAAATTTATATCATCGGCGTATGTGATGAAGTGCTTCTTGTTCTGGGCTAAGAAGGGTTCGAGGGCTATGGCAAAAAGTGTGGCGGACAATACTCCTCCTTGCGGGACACCTTTATCAACCTCATACGTTGCGCACATGTTTTCGTTTGTCACCGCAATTTGTCTGGGCCAAAGAGTGCTCTTTAATAAATGGAGGGCATTTCCTGTAATGTGAAAATAGTCCCGCACAATGACTATGAGAGCTGGGATGGATATGTTATCATACGCGGATGCCACATCTAAATAGACTACGTCCACCTGCTGCTTGCTGTTTAGTGCTTGTTGGATCCTTAGCAGTGTCCCCATGAGGTTGGTGATGGTCGATCTCTGCGGAAGTACCGAGTGCAGGTATTCTGGCCTGTGCTTAAAGCAATGCTCGATAATGGTGTGCAGGATTGTTTTTTCAAAGATTTTTTGCAATGAGCATCCGATAGCAATTGGTCTGAAGTCTTTTACAGATTTTGGATTTTTTATTTTGGGGATAGGTTTTACAAAATAGCTTTTCCACAGCTTCGGGAAGTTCTCCTCCATCAAAATTCTCTGGAATATGTGTAGTAGAACATCGATGATGTAACAGCTACAGATTTTGATCATAAATAGTGGGAAATTATCTGGCCCTATCGTTGCTTTATTTGGGAGGCTGTTGATTGCACTTTTTAGGTTGTCTCTGCCAATACTGATTTCCTTTAGATGTTCATTGTTAGCAGTGTTGCCAACTCTTAATAATATTTCCCGCTAGCCGCATACTCAAAATCCGCTATTTTTAGCACTTGACCCGCCAAATTTGTTAAATTTTCATTTGTTTGTACTTTGTAGTGAATAAAAACAAACAAACAAATAGTATATACAGGGTGTTTCAGTTAAACGTTTCAGAACTTCTAAGAGGGGTAGGGTACATCCTGACAACTCGAAATCATATAGCAATGTGGGGTCGGAAATGCTTTCCTGAAGCGGTGTTGTACACAGAAGCACCATAAAGAAAAGAGACCGTAAGTGAGAAATCGTTTTAATAATACATGAAAAGAAGCAAAAGGTACATGGATTAAAGTAAGTGTTCGAAGTTTCTTCCACGGGCTACAATGCACGCCTCACATCTCCGACGCATGGACATCCGAACATTCTGGAATACTCCAGGCGAATTTCTTCGGCAGCTACTGCGATTCTTGCAACCAGCTCCTCAGCATTGTCAACAGGGGTGTCATAAACTAGCGATTTCATATGACCCCAGAAATAAAAATCAAGACATGATAGGTCGGGTGACCGAGCAGGCCAACGCACGGGACCACCACGTCCGATCCACTGTTGACCAAATGTGACATCCAGGTAGTTACGAACATCTCCGCTATAATGGGCAGGGGCTCCATCGTGTTGGAACCACATTGTCTGTTGCGTCGATGCAGAAATCTGTTCATCTCTCAAAAGTTGTGGCAATACTTGCTGCAGAAAGATCAAGTAGATAGGTCCGGTTAGACGACACGGTAACAGGTAAGGTCCGATGAGGTGATCTCCCATAATACCGGCCCATTGACCGAAAATCGAATCTGTGCTGCACGACGTCGTATTGCATGCGGGTTCTCGACCGCCCAGATATGGTCGTTATGCGTGTTGAAAATTCCTTCCCTTGTGAAGGATGCCTCATCGGAAAACAACACTTCAGCAGGAAAAAGGGGATTTGTAGCACATTTTCCAAGGTACCACTGTGCGAAAGCAATACGAGGTGCATAATCCTCCTGTTGCTGTGTCTGGACACGCTGCACGTGAAACGGATGCATGTCTTGTTCTCGGAGAATCCTCCAGACGCTGCAATGGGAAACCCCGACTGCGTTTGCTAGACTTCGTGTACTCGTTCTTGGATTCCCCTGTACATGCTGCAGCACATTCTGTTCGACGGCTGGAGTCCGTGCTGTTCTTACCCTGTCAGCTCTTTCAAATGAACCTCTCTCAGCTAACCTCTGGTGCAGTCTTGCAAAGAAATTATGACTGGGAATACGCCTCGTCGGATATCGTTCGGCGTACAAACGCTGTGCGGCTGGCCCACTACAATTTGCAGCCCCGTACGCCAAATGCATATCGGCGTACGGGGCTGCAAAGCTAACTCTGCGTTCGTGTAATCATCCATCCTACTAACTTGGCGTTCTTGTTCAAGAAATTCGAAATTCGCCTGGAGTATTCCAGAATGTTCGGATGTCCATGCGTCGGAGATGTGAGGCGTGCATTGTAGCCCGTGGAAGAAACTTCGAACACTTACTTTAATCCATGTACCTTTTGCTTCTTTTCATGTATTATTAAAACGATTTCTCACTTACGGTCTCTTTTCTTTATGGTGCTTCTGTGTACAACACCGCTTCAGGAAAGCATTTCCGACCCCACATTGCTATATGATTTCGAGTTGTCAGGATGTACCCTACCCCTCTTAGAAGTTCTGAAACGTTTAACTGAAACACCCTGTATAAATAGTTATTTATTTTTCTGTTTTTAATATAAAATCAATATTTAAAAATCTAAATTAATTTCGAAATTCAATACCTCCTCATCATATGCTTCTTGTGTACCTATTTTGCGAAGCACTTCTTCAGGTAAAACAATTTTTACAACACTTTTCAACTCTTTTGAGCCCGTATCGTACTGATAAGATTGCATTAACCGTGCCAACACTCATTCTGTTGCGTGTTTTGTTTTTTACTAGGTTTAAGTTGCTGAATATTCTTTCCACATCTGCATTGGATAATGGCAAAATTAAAATTCCCAATGCAAATTCGATAATTTCTTTAAATGGATTTTTATCGCTTGCATCTCGATATTTCGAAACTTCTGACCAAAACTTCATTGTATCGTTGATGTTTTCCCATTTAACGAGAGTAATGTTTACATACTGTTGCTGTTGTTGTTGTGATAAGTTTATTCATTATTAATTCATTTATTTTTCTTTCAAATTGGTAACCTAAATATGGCTTAGGGTCTAAATAATTATTAATGTCCTCTTCTCTCCTTTCAATATGTGTATTTGGTAAAAACATTTTATTGGCAATCATCGACAATAGCATGTTTAAATCATGTAGTAATAATGTAGGATCGGCAGTATTTGATTCAAAAGATTTGTTTACTCTTTGTACTTCAGATAAGATAGGTTTTAAAATAAAAGATATGCTAAATTACTTTCATCTTTGAACATTGAATAAAGAAGTTCTGCAGTATAACATTTGTCAGTCAAACGAGTTATTTCAAAATGGGCTTTTAATTCAATATACTGTTCTAAAATTCTTGTTATAGCAACTTCAATGGATAACCACCTTGTTTGACACGAATGAACTATCTTTTTCGGATCTGCACCATCGTTTATGGCATTGTACACTGTATAAATATTTGAATTGATTTTGTCGGCTGTGGATTTACTAAACGCACGATTTTGCATTGCACGAGGGTTTCTAGGAATACAACTATCGTGCAATACAAGGACTGACTATACTAAGATATTATTACACTGTAGTTATTAGAAATATTTATTACTTATTACTCTTATTACTTATTGCTCTGTGGTTATTAGAAACGTTGAAAGAAATGTCGGTAATTCGGATCGCATTTCTTGGAAGCCAAACAAATACGACGAAGAAAAATTATCCAATGCCATTCCTTCGCAGTTTCAAAAAAAGGCGTCATTAGAATTTTTTCCACATTTTTAGATTTGATTCAACAATTTAAAGCCATGACCCAATGATCAGGTCGTTTGACCACGAGCGTAACTACGTAAAATTGTTGGGGTCCTCCTCAGGGAAATCCAGAATAATATAAAACCGATTCTTCGCTTTATAAAAAAAAAACTATGAAATATGATATCCCTACTATTTCAATTATGAATTATTTTTTTGTTAATTAAATAATTAATTGAACAATTAATTTAATATTTCTTAATATAAATGTTACATTGCCAAAATACATAAAATGCTAAACATTTATACTCTTCCCGCTAAAAAATCCGCTATCCGCTATTTCATACTTTTATCCGCTAAACCTGAAGCAATTCCGCTAAATCTAGCGGGAAAACCGCTAAAATGGCAACACTGATTGTTAGTGACAATCCGATTACTATTGATAGATTCCTTAAAACCCCTTGATTACATCTTGTATCCTTTTGCTGTTTGCTTCGCTGTCAATTTGGTTTTCCTTGAGGGGTGTTCCGAAAATGGCTTCGGTCCATTCCTTAAAGGATGTCTCAGTCATTTTATGCTCGAGGTTTTTTTTTTTGCTGACAATTCTTTTGCCTTTTTTTAGTTTTGCTTTAGCCATATCTATGTGTGCCCGTTTCTTCCCCTACATGAAACGTGCTCTTTCATGTTTGTACCGGGTGTGGTCCTCTGGATGCCCAGTTCTTTTCTATTTCCTGAACAATTTTGGCTTATTTTTGAAGATTACTTTCAACTGTGAGTTGAACCAGGGCTTTGCCCTGTCTGATAATTTAATTTCCTTCGATGCTCCTTCTTCAGCCATATGCATGAGTGATTGTGAGAACGCTGATAAGGCATCATCAGTGCCCAAAAGGTATAGGTTTTGCCAATTATATGCCATTAGATGTTTCAGAATGACGTCACTTTTAATATATTTTGATAAGAAAATTATCTTTGTATTACTTTTTGGATGCGGTTCGGTTTGACGGATGTCCCGGATTCTTCTTAAAGTGGCTTCACACGTGAGTGGTCGGTGATCCGAAGTGAATTTCATGTAGCTATTCCTCAACTTTATATCTGGGGTATTGTAGTATATGAGATCCAGGCATTGAGTTCCTCTTGTTGCTGGTGTTTTCAATTGGATCATGTTTAAAGCATTCATTGTATCGTCCAACTCGCTTTTTGCCTCCCGATGTTTTGGTAGTGGCATATTTAGGTCCCCCATTATGATTGTGTCTGTGTTCGTGCTCAGGTTTGAGGTGAACCACGTAAGAAGCTCGGCTCTGTTTTCTTTAGTGTGCTCCGGTGGTAGGTATATTACGCACAATTGCAATCTCCTCGTTTCCGTACCAAAAGTGGCAATGATAGCCTCGAAATTTTCCGATTGCGCCTCGAGTTCTTTGACTACTGAGAATCCTTTCTTGAAAAGAATCATTACACCGCCTCTTCTTTTACCCTCTCTTCCATTTGCGATGCAGTTGTAACCGGAGGGGTGTGCAAGGGCGTCCAGGTGTCTGTTATTATGGAGCCATGTTTCAACTAAGCATATACCAGTAAGGTCACACTGCTGTAGAGCATTGTGACCTGCATATGTCACTTGAACTGTGTAATCTCTTCTGATTTACATGTTCTTTTATTAAGTCCCCATTCTTTCCTTGAAATACGATCACTGAAGAAGTCAATTTCTTGACTTGATCAGACAAATGCAACACATGTTGATGAAAACTCAGTTTGTCATCCTGAATTACCCCTAAATGCTTAATATTAGAAACAAATGGAACCTGATTTCCATTCAGTAATACTCTAGGACACGGGTGGCCAACTTAATTTGTGCCGCGATCTACTTTTTTCCTTCAAAATGTGCCGCGATCTACTATCTCGAGAATTTCATTGCACATGGTTAAAAAAGGTAATCAACGCGTATTGAAAAATGCTGTTTATAAATTTTAAAATTCAATGCAATTCAGAATTCTTATTTTAAATTCGTACGTATTTAAAATTTTAATTTATGCGAAGTTTGTGTCTTCGTGTCATCTGCCAAGCTTTCAAAATCGGGGATATATTGTGATAAGGCCAACCGTAAAGAAGTACAGTGATTCTTCTTTTTTTGTTTCAAATACGAAAAGGCCAATTCATGTAGATATGTGGAACCAAAACAGGAATTTAAAAGTTCACTGCATTTTTTTACATTTGGGCACTTCTCTCGACAAACATATTTCCAAAAGTCTTCTGCTGATCTTCTTCTTCTTTTAGGAAGATATCGTTTCGTAATTTCATTTTCAAGCAATATTTTCTCCATGTGAAAAATCGCGGCGATTTTTTCTGCAATTTGTTTCGTATCTAAGTGGACATTAAGTGGATAAGAAATATATTGAACAATGTCTTCAATTCTGGGAATTCATCGTCCTTTTGGCACAATGCGATGTATCCGTTAAGATGCCCCGTCATTGCTTTAGCTCCATCTGTTGCTACTGATAAGAGCTGAAATAATTTAATTTAATTTTTTCAATAAAATGTTTGAATGAGTTAAAGATATCAAGACCTCTAGTTCTTTCTTTTTACGAAACCATACCCACCAGTTCTTCTCTAGTGGCAAAATCATCAAAAACAATATGTACAAAAACGAGCAATTGAGCTGTATCACTGACTTCTGCAGATTCATCCAGTTGTAAAGAAAAGGACACACAATTAGCAATACAAGCACGCAACTGTTCACATTTTTACTCATTTTTTCGATGCTTCTCATCACCGTATTTCGAGATAATTGCAGATCTTGAAGAGCACTTTGAATTTCATTTTTGTTCTTGAAATTTTCAAAAAGAGAATCTGTTACTCCTAAAAATGCGTCTTTGAAGAATTGACCATCAGAAAACGGTTTCCATTTTTTTGCAAGAAGATGACTCACTTTAAATGATGCTGCAGTTACTGCTTTAGATTGTAAATTAGGTGTTTTAGATTGCTGCTTTAGATTGTAATTTAGATTGTAAATTAGGTGTCACGAAGAAATTTTGTTGAGCGAATAATCTGGATTTAAATTCTTTTAATTTATTTTTTCTAAGGTCACTATTAGACGGAAAATCCGATTGGTATTTACCATGGAGTGCGTTGAAGTGCCTTTCTAAATTTCCTTTTTTGGGTCTAGCCACGAAAGCATCGCAATTCAAATAACATTTTTCTTTTATCTTTACAAAAAAGTATTCTAGTTACCACTCTCGATGAAAATGATACGTTTTACTCTTTTTCGTAGTACTGTATTCATTTTAAATCAGAGGGAATTAAATTAACGTATAAGAACTGTCCAGTTATTTATATTAAGTAAAAGCTGAATAAGAATTCGGCACCCACACTATGCTCTCCACAACGTAACTGCGTGAATTTTCACTAAACAAGCCTGGCGGCAGCGCGGCGACAACAGTAGTGACGTGGTTCAACGAATAAAGGAAATATTTAAAATTCGTCGTGATCGACCAAAATTAAAGGCGCGATCGACTGGGCTTTTTTTTTTTTTTTGTTAGCGCATCGGCTTCTGTGGCCATATTGCCCCTTCCAAAGTTTTTGCATTTTCTACTCTGATCTAAGCCCGAGGCGGTATTCGAACCCGCGACCTTTCGGTTACCAGACAAGCACTTTACCCACCCGGCTAACCCGGTCGGCTGATCGAGTGGTAGATCGCGATCTACTTCTTGGCCACCACTGCTCTAGGAGGACGATTGTAATCGAAATGTTTTTTGAATACCATAAACTTGGTTTATGGTATTCAAAAGATCATCCCGCATAAGCAAGTAGCTTATGGGGATGATCTTATGAGATCTTTGTCCATTTATTTGTAGTACTCTTAAACAGTTATTATTTATTAAATTATCTGTAGTGAGTTCAATTAAATATGTATTATTCATTCTCCTGTCTATCATTTCCACTGCTCTAATATATTCTGGACGCTTACTATCTCTGACTGAATGATCACATCCTCGACTTCTCCTCTTACAGTTTATACATTGAGGGAGACTTTCTTTATTTGTATATACAGCAAAAACATGACCACTATTTGAGCAGTGACCACATGAAACAGTATTCTGTGAACTGAGCAGAATGACCGTACCCTAGGCATCTGAAGCACTTGTTTACAACTGTAAACTTGCGAAACCGATGTGATCCAAATCCTAGAAAAATCCTGTCATTCTGGAATAAGCATTTATAGAGACGAGGATTAAAACCAATAATCCAGTTAGTTACTTTAGAATCCGAACCCGAATTAAATCTAAAAGAGACTTCTTGGTTAAAATCTTCCTGGGTAAAATTAAAATCTGTAATTTTTTTTTACTATAAATCCCCCAAAATCTCTTCCTTCGTGAAGTCTTTAAGGACTCCATATATCAATATTGTAGGATTTGAAAACCTCGGCTTCTCAACAGACAACCCAGCCTGTTTCAAAGATAATATGTCAGTTAACTTATTTGCATCCTCAGAGCAAGTTGTTTCAAGTAAAACTGCTTTATTCCTGAGAAGGTGTATTTTTGACTTTCATATTTTTATATTCTCGTTTGATTGTTTCTGTTACTGTGGATTTAACATCTTGACTGGAAGCAATCTCGGAATCCTCAGAAGGACGGAATATCACTATATTGTTGGGTCCGATTGACTCCCAGAAATTTTCTGACCCGACCGATCACAAATTCTCCGATCTCCAGAAGACACCAAGAAGGAAAGTTCTTCTGTCTGAAGGAATCTCCCATGACTATGTCAGTAAATGACTTAGATGTACAAGCAAAATTCCGAGATGACGACTGTTTCTTCATCAATAGGCCAAAATGACCAGCTGTAATTTCAAGTTCAGCCGTACGAACTTTCAAACGTTCGTTGTCAATAAGTAATGATGTAGTTACACTGCCTCCAAATCTGTCCAGAGATCATAAATACGATTACAAGCTGTTTTAGTAACTTTTCTGGAATCAGACGACATAAATTCTCCAAGAGCTTCTCATTTTAGAAATTGCTGAATACACCACAGATGCCTCCAAGGACCCTCCCAGATCCAATCCTTCAATCGGTACTGAGTCTCCTCCTTTAGTTAAATTTGTATTTTCAAGTTTATCTCCACCTTCCACTGTTAAAGGAACTTTAACAGAAGCATCTGTAGTAACCACAGAAGTGGAGGGTCCCTCATGAAGGGCCAAGGGATTAGTCTCACTATAATTAAATTAAATGCTTATCAGATGTCACAACATTTTTGCCTCTGTCCTTCTCCCCATGAGACCCAATCTCAGGGGTCAAAGGAATCTTTCTTCCTTTAAGTGTTTTGAATACTTCTGGGGATCTCTTTTTTCTGACAGAATCCAGAGACTCTGAGTCATCGACATCAGAATTATCCTTTTCTTCAACTGCCTTGTTAACTATTTTACCAACAATATTCTCGTCATGTTTATCTATCACCGAAGGATTTTTATTTTTGTTCTTATGTTTTTTCCCCAGAGTCACACCTTTAGGAGTTTTAATAGCACCTTTACCCTTATGTGTTTTAGGAGGCTCAGGAATACCCCCAGACTTCGCAGAAGACATATCGTTGACCTCAGACTCCTGAGTCAACTCCTTGTTAGGTTCAATGTTCATCATTAAATGTGTATTCAGTAAATAAGACAAGAAACTTAATTCTCACTTAAACTAATAAAATCCTCTTCTTCCTGTAAAAAATAAACTTTATTTTCACTTTGTCTATTTCTTCTTTACTATCCTGTCAAAATGACTCACCAATCACCTGAAATAAAGCACCAAGTCAGGAAAGAAAATATATTACGTGTATTTTCTATGTATATGGCTAGATGAAAAATCGGTATGAAGTTTTTGATTTTTCAGAGGCCTGAAATCTGTATCTCAGCTCCTAACAACCACATGGTGCTGAAAAATTCGTAATTTGTCAAGGAACTAAACCTCCATAGTCCCAATAAATAAGGAGATACAATGACTTGAAGATTGGCCAATCTCAGCCCAAAAGTAGCCCACGATCAATCCTATGTTAACCAATGGGAGCCATATTATCCAGTGGAAAACTTGGAAATTCAATTAAATATATCAATATTATAGTCAGTATTGCTTGAATGTTATATGTAGATGGCACTAAATTTGTTATTTCATATCCTAAAGACACACAAAACGGAATCAATTCAATGTAGCCTTCTTGTCCCATGTAAAGTCTATGGGGCAATGGTAATCCTATGGGGAAATTCACAACTGAATTTTTACAATGCTAACTCTATGGAGCAATGTATCTGTATATGATATATATCTGTGTAACCCAGAAAAATTTCTGGGTTACACAGATATATATCCACAACCCCAACTACTAAAACTTAACACTTAACTCACCACAAATGATACATATTTTCTTACATTGGGGTTTGCTAAAAACGCACAATCAAACCAAAATCGTAGGAGGGCAGAGAAAGGTGGTGGATGAACGTGGCCGTCGACGTCTGTCTCGCGTTGTTTCAGCCAACTAGAAAGCAACAGTGGCACAAATCACCGCTGACTTCAACGAGGGAGGTGACATAAACGTCTCCAGCAAGACCATCAGGCGGTTATTAGCCGCAATAGGTTATGGGACCCACCAGAGTCCCATTGCTAACACCACGACACAGGACTCTACGCCTCAACTGGGCGAAAGGACATCAGCACTGGACCTTGGATGATTGGAGAGGAGTCTCCTGGTCCGATGAGTCCCGTTTCCAGTTATTTCGAGCGGACGGGAGCTTGCAGAAAGATAGTAGTAGTAGTAGTAGTAGTAGTAGTAGTGGCATGTGATGCAAGAAAGCAAGTGTATGAGCTTATGCAGCATCAGCCAAAAAAAGAAAGAAAACATTTACAAAACAATTCCCTCTAAATGTTTGTCCAGTTCCTCCTTAAATTTATTTAAGATGGAAGTTTGTTCCAGCAATTAACCACCCGCTGGCTAAAGGCAAATTTCCGAACATCTATTCTACACGAAGAGCATTCCGCAGATTTTACCACCATGGAATAGCCTCCCCCGTACAACGGACATGAACATTGTGGAGCATCTTTGGGATTCTATGGAAAGGTCCGTCCGAGCTTTGGATCCACCACCCAGAAATGCGACGGAATTATGGACAGCGGTGAAGCAACATGGATGAAAAGAACTGTGGAACGTTTTTGCGAACCAGGGACTCATTGCCACGCCGTGTAACTGCCCTTATCCAGGCAAAAGGTGGGCCTACCCGTTACTAGAATAGATATCCTAGTTTTCTATCCACTCAGTGTACACGGAGCAACATGGCCTTAGTTGCGGTTGCCGATGCTCCTAAAACCCAACAAAAGCAACAATAGGCCTAATGACTCTGAAAAGTACAACTAACAACTGTACAGAGAAACAGAGTGGGACAGTAAATCAGAATTTCTTATAATGGGGGATTTCAATTTCCCAAATATTGACTGGAACTTGTGGATCGTTTACTCGCACACTAGCAAGACTTTTGTAGATTTATTGGATAATTGTTTGCGACAGGAGAATGTTCGAGAGGCAACCAGAGGGAGTAATACTCTTGATCTGATTATCAGCAGAGAATATTCACGCATTAAGAATTGGAGAAGCGTTAACAGCTCCTCAATCAACACGGGAGTTACGGAAGAAAGGTTGGGAAGCTACAGGACAGTGAGTTTGATTTCACAGGTGGATAAGATTATCGAATCTCCGATTAAGCACACAACACAGGACAATCTCGACAGGAATGGTATTCTTCATGGATCATAGCATTGGTTTCTGAAGGGAAAAAAAAGTCTAGCCTGGTTAGTTAATTATTATGACGAGGTCGTATAACAGTTTGATGCAACAACTTTGACATCATTTACCTTTCCTTCAGAAAAGGTCTTGATTTGGTTACCCATGTAAGGTCAATATCAAAATTGGAGCAAATTGAGACAAATGGCAAGATGATTGGTTGGATCAAAGGCTGTCTAAAATTCCTTGATATCCTCGACACCTTGTTTTCCACTCCTTCCCTTAATGACATTAATGAGAGAGTGCATGGAAAGTAATCGAAGTTTGCTAATAGTTTACAGATAGAAAGGATGGTTAGCGATCCGAACCAGGTTATTAATTTTTCTTCAAAATTACAGATATTGGTTGCATAAAAAATGTTCTGAAAAATGGCAACTGAAGTTTGAATTTAATATTTTGCATCCGAGGAACAGAAATTCAGGAGTTACTTACAAGGAGATAGAGTTACAAGGAAGGGTGCAGTAAAAGTGGTCCATGGGTAAGTGTTGCCACTTACCCATGGACAATTAGTCATGATATTTTGCATGCAGGGTAAGCAGAGGTCTAGGAAGACACACGCATTGTCTTGTCTATTATATACAGCATCTTCTGTACGTAAGTGAAAAGACTTCATCATCCCTGTGCACGATGATGGTGAAATTGCAATCAAAATGTTTTGTTCAGATCTGGAGACCACACTTAAAACAGTCATAGAGGGGCAAACAGATTGGTGAAGGGTGCTAGTGCAAACTCAAGTCATGGCAACTAGACACCTTGGGAGGGGATATGGAAGATAAGTATAAGGCCCTGAAGGGAATTAATAAAATGAACGAGGGAGGTACATCTCCACTGGCAAAGGGAGAAGAATCAGGGGACAGTAATAAAATTTGGGGGGAGGGGGGGTAGAAGAAAGATGGCTGTTTTAAGATAATAAAGCACTAAACCTACGCTTTTATTATTATGCTAATTTTCGAATTTACTATATATACATAATGGAGTCAAATGTTTCGTGGCATTTTCTTACCACTTCTTAAGTGACAGATGTCTTTGCAATATCACCATCGCAAAATATCACAAAAGAGAATGTTTGGTTTCTGACGATGTTTTCATGCCTATTAAATAGTCGGATAAGCAGTTCTTGTGACTTCGGTGATATTAGAAAGAGAGCTGTCACTGAAGAAATGGTAAGAAAACACCACGAAATGTTTGGCTCCATTATATTCATATTTCCAAATCGGAAATAAACATAAAAAGGATAACTTCCCACACAGACCTAGGCCTCACCTGGGATGCTGGACTCACCTTCCAGCCTCACTTTGTCAGGATGAGACAGAAGGGACGTACGCGGCACTTTGGGCAGTGCGTCAGAAGCTCGTTGGTGTGCATCAGCCAGCGCTGCTTTGTCGGTACATTCTGAGGTGCATTACCCCTGTCCCTCTCTACGCATCTGAAATTTGGTCATCTGCTCCTGCCTCCCACCTAAAAAAGTACTTCAGTCTGGAATATTGCTTGCTCAGATGGATGAACAGGGTGATGGGTCACCCTTTTACTATCTCTAGATCCATCTTCCAAGCTAATCTAGGGACCATTTTCTGGAGACTTCTCATTACCACAAGAAACGTACTCATGCTAGCTCGGCTGATCACAGGCCGAATAGATGCTTCATCGGTACCTCCGTTAATCTCTGGCCCAAAGAAGACAAGAGATGAACGCCGCGACTCCTGCCACCCTCTCCGGTTTACACTTAAAAACATTGATTCCATTAGGGGCATGTTTCCGGCCCACTGCCTCCAAATCTATAATAAACTAGGCATCAACCCTGATAATTTCTGTGAGGACAAGCTCTACAGAAAGGAATGCCTCAAGAACTGTTACCAACTATTGAACCTGTGACGATTACCTACATCTGGACTTTTTGCCTGTTGCATATTTTTAAAATTCTGATATCTATTTGCTATAAAGTTGGTTTTATTTGAAACGTATGTAAGTTCAATTATGTAAATATCTTGGGTCGAGCACGCATGTACTCTTGTATACTGTACATGTGGTTCCTCGCACCTCAGTATGTAAATCTCTCACCCTCCTGGCGTGGGCAGAGGCAGCAGTGCGTAGCACACGCTTCTTGATTAGACCGGGGTTCAAGCCCGTGACCACCAAATTCGGAGGATGCGGAAAGGTCAGGGAATGACCACCGCATATCACGGGAGCAACATGGCCTTAGTTGCTAATGCTCCTAAAAAAACCAAATAACACCCTCCTGGCACACTGCCGCCCCGGGGTGACCCACAGTTTCTTGTGGTCAATAAACGGATAATAATAATAATAATAATTATACCAACGTAGCCTTTGAGTGCTTTATTTTCAAACAACACAGTTTACATACGCATCACGGCGCTTAAGAAACTTCATAAACCTTAGAAAGGTTCATGAAGTTTACTTTCTGGAATAAACCACCTCTCACCGTAATCGAGGGGAATGCCGATTATTTAAGTTTTCGCTTAACATTGTGAATGAGCGTGTGGCAGATAGGCCTTAATCGAAATTATAAACTTTGAATACAGCTATTAGATATTCTACTGGAAACCCAGCATTGCAATGCAGTAGCTTTGTGCACTGCGACTCATTGCATGTCCTTTATACACGTAGCTCAGTAGGGGACAAATTATTTTCTGTTTTTACAGTGAATTGAAAGCATTAGTAATAATTTTAGTGCCATTAATTAATTTAAACGATGTTCCCAACTGTAATGCACTGCGAGTGACGTGCATTGCAGTTGGGAACACATTAAATACACATTACTGCCATAAATACCAGTTGAATTTAGTTAATAGAACACAGAGAACGGGCTACTACTACTACTGAGAGAAAGGTCATTGTGCTTTACTCGATAGGTCAATGGCCAGTAATCTGCTCGTGACTACAAATGCCATCCTCTAATCGTTTCAGGGAACAGCAGGGATGGTAATCGTATCTTGGTTGAATCTTGTTCGATAGTATCAACATCCCAGTATATGGTAGTAAATAACTACCACATCACGGCCGAAAACTGAGATATCCGACATGTCTCTTTCGCAACAGAACCAGCCAACTATCCCCAGGAAATGTACTAATCAAATACAAGCAGGCGTGCCCCAAGGAGGTGTCCTGTCTGGCATTCGTTTTACAGCCACGATAAACCCGCTAGTCCACAAGAGAACGGCGGCGTCATCATATGCGAATGACTTAAAGCTCTTGACCAAAAAAAATTGGACCGATGAGGAAGAAGACATGGTGGGAACCATCAACAAGAAGACATCATCAGAAATACGGCAGTATCTCGCGAGATTTGACCCGCAGGTTATTAAAATTCCCCCATCTTTGCCTTTTCATTTAAACACATACTAATTATAATTCAGCCGATAACTGATCGAGTCTTGGTTGTCCTGTGTTGAAATGCAGAGAGAGAGAGATCTTTGATTCAAAAGGAAGAGTCCATCGTCATATAGACGTAAGACTTTCCAGACGTAGTTCCATGTTTTACCACAGAAATTTCTACCGGAATCTCTGTTCCTACTTCAAACTTCGATCTTTGGAAACTCGACGAACTGTTCTAGATCTAAAACTGTTGTATCATATCTTCACTAGATCAACCTACCTGCCGGATCTTCTATGCCCATTGATCTTCACTCTCAAGTGGTGGCTACTAGACAGAATATTACATTCTACATGGGTAACTGTAGATTAGAGATACCAGGAACTCCTTCTTCAAAAGGACATTGGCACTCATGAACAAGTTTGATCTGGATATGGCTGCGAACAAGAGTTTCATCGAATTATTTGCAGTAGGTTGACTGGCTGACGGATGAGTTGTGATGATTAATGATGTCCTCATTAATTTCTGTGTGTGTGATGATGTCTCCTGCAGCAACCTACTCTCTGCGATTTTATTCATGGCACTGGACTTGACGTCATGAATACCTTTTTTATTTCCGTAAATTGGACTTTTCCGGTTTGAAGAACTTTCATTGTACAAAGTGTGTTATTCTTCTATTTATATTTGTTTTGTGCAGTCTTTGTTCTCTTATCTTTTCCTGCTCTGTGTTATACACTTTAACTGGGGGCACGCCTGTTGTGTATATTGTATGTTAAAAATAAATAAATAAATATAAAAGCGATCTAAGTCACATTCACCGGGAAACACTGGATTGCCATCTGATTTAAATGTAAATCAGGACGACTTTCTGAGGTGCATTGTATGGTGTGGAGTTGTTGGGTTTCTCCTGAAAGCGGAACATTCAAACCTTGAAATGTCGTATAATAGCGTCACCTGAGCAACCTGGAAGTTCATCTCCCACAATAGCAGCGCACGACACCAATGCCAAAGCATTGAATTCATGCAAGAAAGAAGACTGATTTTCCACCACTAAAATGGTGTTCCGGAGAATCAGCACCAAACATTTGAGAATCGCTGGAGGAACCTGCGACCAGCTCACCGATCCAGTCGCAAGAGTGAGCTCCTTGTTGTTCCTTCAATCTAGAGGTTACACTTGATAGATCGCTCCCTCTCTTATAATAATCTCTAACTGGCTCAATCCCTGAATGCCGACTTATGTAAATTCATAGATGGCAAAAAGGGGAGACATAAGGTCAATGTGTCCCCAGTTCGGACTTTGTTGGAATTGGTGCTTTCTAAGTTGATGTAATTTGTTTCATTTAATTAATTTTATTTTATTAAATTTATTTATTTATTGATGTTTCGTTTTCCCTTAATAAGCAGGCTTCTGCCTACTTGTTAAGCTTGATGCTGCGAAGAGTTTTGTAAAGTCATGATACATACGTGTGTGGGAAACGACAGATGGCGCCTGACCCTAACCACACTGATCGTATATTCCTTTCTACCTTACAACACAAATCCTTTATTTATTTAATAATTGCCGAACTTCTTTGCCTCCACGTTCGCATCAGAAGGGAACCAAGAGGCATTTTCTGAACACACACATACATACTTTTAACAGATTTTTTGTGTGTTTTTTTTAAGGGGAATGACTCTACAGAAGGGAAGTTTATACGAGGATGTCATAAGGGACAAATCAAAGGGTTTTCGAAGTGAGATGCGTGAGGAATGTTTCTTGAAGCGACCCGTCTTGCAAGTACTCAGAGAGAGAGAGAAAGAGAGAAGGTTGAAGTTTAATTTATTGCGTCCTATTTTACAAGCGCGGATAAGGCCCTGCACTCAGGGGCCCCCTGGTGTCACGAGCACGCACACTCCTTCACGATCATGCCCTTGTGTTTGTTGATGACCAGCTGCGGAGGGTCCTTGTCGTTGTAGTACAGAATGTTCAGGGGTTTCAGTTTCTTTGGTGCGCAGCACGGCCTCGGCACCCGCCGCAGCTTCTGATGGTTGAGGATTCCCTGGATGAGCGCATGCGTGCTGCCGTAGTTCATGTACTGGTGCGGGCACTTGCCCTTGCAGTAGTAGGCCTCGAACTCCACCGGTTCCACCACCCAATCCCAGCCGATCTCTTTGAAAGACACTTTCAGCGAGTGGCGGCAACACAGTTTCCGCTTCATGTTCTTGCTGCACTCGAGTCTCGTGCTCCTGAACTTCTCCCTGCCGAGAGTCCTTTTAGTTCGCGAGGAAGACTCCACCACAGAAACGTCCAGCATCGCCCGACGGTCGAATCTGGGATTCACCCGCCTACGAGGGGGTCCCGCGACAAAAACGTGATTGGCCGACTCGCATCCGTCGCACTCCAACTGAAGTCCGTAGTTGCGCGAGGAGTTGCCGATCCAAGAACTCACAGTTCGCGAAATGTCAAACACCTCCCACGCGTCCGTGTGGAGCAGCACGCTCCGCTCTTCGACTAGAAGCTTTCCGGTGACTCCTCTGCGGGACGGAGGTTCGGTGATTTGGTACAGACGAACAGTAACCCCGCCATGACCAGAATCTCTGCGGGGACTTCTCCGTCGACTCCTGCGCCGTCTCCTGTACACCCGTAATTTGGCCGACTGGATGGTGAGTCCCGCGGTTCTGTTCCCGTGGTGGGCTACGATGTCCAGAGGAAAGAACAGGTGTCGGGGGTGGTCCGCGTTCCGGGAGCGATGTTGCAGCTGCGGCGAAGGTGAGCCTGCAAGAAATTGGCAGAAAATTCGTCAGCTCGAAATGGGATTTGAGGGAACATTCATTTATTCACACAAAATACAATAAAAAAGCTCTCGGAATAGCATCTGAGAGGAATCCCAGATGCTGTCCCGATGGAAATCTCAGATCTGAGAGGAAATGAGACAAAAAAATACAAAAAACCAAATTCTCTATTCTTAAAGCGGAACTCATCGGAATTCTCAGCTCAAGGAACGCTTTTACACACAATTAAAGATTATTATTATTACGATTATTATTCAGTTTATTGCATAAGCTTCACCCCTGAACAGCCTTCAGCTGGAGATGGGGGTGCCCCTACACATTTGTACATTATAACTTAGACAGCAAACATAGAAGTAGTACATAAATTACGCATGCATAAACATTAATTTCTATACAATAATACGTAATACAAATAACATCCAATACGATCAAATAAAGCGCATACAAATATATACAATGACACAGCAAAAGGTAGAGACATAAATGCATACGTATCATAATATATACAACTAACACATATTCATCCAAACAAATAATAATTTAAAACAAATTAATTCTTCTCTGTAGAGGAGCAAAGTAGGATTCAACGGAGGTTCTATTCTGAAGGAAACTTCTACAGTTGTATGTGGTGGTACGAGTCCTATTATCTTCTCAGATCTGTACGTTTTCTCATCACAGAACTTGTGGGATCAATCTTCCGGGAACTGTACGTTTGGAGGATGTTAGGCTGAAAAAATCTTCTAAGCATTGCTAAATTCTGTAATAATCTTCTTCTTAGGGGAATCCACACGTCATTGCAAATGACTCGAGAAAACCTAGGACCTACGACAAGATTGTGAAAATTTAGAGCATCAAGACTATCGGTAAGGAGCTGACAGAGGGGCGCAGATTTCCTGCAATGAGCAACTGATTCCAAGGGGTGAAACCAAGGTTTGCATACATGACTGATCTCGAGATGGTGAAGGGGTGGCCGTTAACATGGTTAAACCACCTTAAAATCCAGTACTCGATACCCATGAATTTTATTATGTTAGTGAGGGAAGCAGAGGACCAGATCGTCGAGGCATACATGAAAATCGGAACAAGACACGTTTGTATGTAGTGAGTGGCAATTTTGTGGTTGTTTACTTCAGTAAGTTCCTGTCTTATAGCCCACATTGCTGACAGAGTTTTTGCCTTAGTGTTGGCGAAGTGCTGTTGGAAGGTCAGGCCTTCATCTCACGTAAGCCCTATATCAATATGATGCGAGACCTTTTGGACCCTAATACCATTGATGTAGATGTCTATGTTAACCTTCTTCTTCAGGTTGGTGAAAGGCATTTGTGCTGACTTGGCCGGGTTTATGGATAGGCAAATATTCTCAAGATAATGGTCCTGTTCTTCTATTAGGGCAGTGGCATGGGCGTTGATTGCTTCTGATTTGTCACCGTGTTTTGACGAGATGAAGAGTTTTATATCATCTGCGTAAGAGCTGCAGTCAGGATGCGTAGAGAGAAAGGAGTCCAAAGCGGCAGCAAGAAATATGGCAGAAAGGACGCCACCTTGAGGGACTCCTCTGTAGACCTCCTTCGTTCGATTGAAAGGTCCTGTGTTCAATCCTCAAATACCTTTGTTTGAGAATGGAAACAATGACTTTTAATAAGCCTCCCTGTATTCTGAAATGCTTTCGAGTATTGTCATTAAAGCATTGATTGAGACATTGTCGAAAGCAGATTTATGTCTAAAAAGATTACATCAATCTGTTCTTTGGAGTTCAGAGTCGTTTGGATCCGAAATAGGGTGTCCACTAAATTTGTCACAGTCGATCTCTTTGGAATCACAGCGTGTTAATATGGAGATCTTTTCTGGAAAAAATGCAAGAGAAGAATTGGCAGCAGAGTCTTCTCGAACAGTTTTAATAAATTGCAGCTTATAGAGATGGGACAAAAGTTCTTCTTGCTTTCGGATGTTTGACTTTAGGCACGGCTTTTACAATGTAATGTTTCCATACTTCAGGGATAACTGCAGTGCAAAGGGTTTCTCTAAATATGTGTACCTAAATGATAAATGGACTGCTTACTTTCATGATGAAGAGGGGGAGCATATCAAGGCCAGAAGTAGATTTATTTGGGAGTCTATTTAATCCCTGAACTACATTTTCTTCGGCTATGGTTATTTCTGTAAGGACAGGTCTATTATGAAGATTTGATCTGGATGGAGTCATGCTGTTGATGTCATTTACCAGCCAACTGGTACTGTCTTCTCCAGGAGAGTTAAACTTTAGTTTAGGATCTGTAGAGGTTCCGAAGGTACTGCTCGTCCATTCCCTAAAAAATGTTTCATCCATGGTGAAGTTGGAATTTTTGTGGCTATTGATTCTTTCAGACTGGTTAAGCTTTTAGAAATAGCGAAGTTGTACTCTTGGCGTTTGTGCTTTCAAGGGGTTGCATGCCGTTCGGACCCCCAGGCTGATGTGCAGGAACCATTCCGCTGCTCCGCCTTCCATCCCTATCACAACCAACCACAATCCATTAGCCCCAACTGCTCAAGAATTTTATGATCAGGCATTTCATCCAGTGCAGCTCAATGTCCTAACGATGTCTCCCATCCCACGCTCATCTGTACCACTCCCTCCAGAAGGTGCATCCCCCATCCAAATGAGGTCATTACTATTGGCATCGGAGCTCCCCCACAACCAATGTTAAAATTTACAGAAAATTTTCCATTTGGTCATTAATAATAAATCGATTTATTGCATCGGGACATTGAATTTATCAATGCGATATCAAATCTCCTTCTGGATTTTCGAGTTTCCCAATGTCGCTAACACTTTTGAGAAGCATCCAAGAAAACATTCCCACAAGGAAAACCCATTATCTTCCAGTAAAAAACTTTGCGGGACATATCAGAACTGGAGTTCACCGTGGAGAGTCATCTCCGGATTACTATGTCAGTTTTATTTGCAGTAAAGGGGACCATCGTTGTTACAGTCGCGATGGACCCCTTTACTGCAAACAAAAATGACACCCTCACTTACGCACATGACGTAGAACGCTTGGGTTCCATCAAATGGGTTCCATGAGGGTGGTAAGCCACCCGCTAACTATCTCCAGATCGATCCTACAAGCAAATCTGGGCACCACTCCCTGGAGACATATCATCATGACAAAAAACTCCTCACGCTTGCACGGCTTATAACGAGGCGAATTGATGCTCCATCGGTATCCACATTAATCTCTGGCCCGAAGAGGGCTAGAGGGGAGCACCCCGACTCCTATTTCCCTCTGAGTCTTACGCTGTCAAGCATTGATTCCCTGAGGAACATGTTTCCTGCAAATTGTCTTCAGAGCTTCAATAAATTTAGGATCCACCCTGATAGGTTCTGTGAAGCAAGCTGTACAGGAACAAAATCCTTAAAAACTGCTACCACATAATGAATCTATGATATTCACCTGCTCCTGGACATGTGGTTTTTTTTTTTAACTTGCCTATTTGTATTTCACAAAGACTTTGTTTTGTCTCCATACAATTATATATTTAATCCTGTAAATTTCTCGGGTCGAGCACGCATGTACTCTTATTTATTGTACATGTGTTCTTCGCACCTTAGTCTGTAAATACTCACACCCTTCTGGCACAGAGCCCTCCCGGGGTGACCCAAGGTTTCTTGGGAAATAAACTGATTTTAATAATAATAAATGTTCCAGTTTCTCTGGTCTAATATCTCCGTTTTTAACTAACGACTCTTCGATCTCACCAATTACAGAGCGACTATCAACCCTCATAAGATTTATTAGCTAAAAACACAGCTGTTTTACATCCGCTGTCTCCTCAAGACCCCAGATTCGAAATGATCACTAGTATGACCATATTAGGGACTACATTGGGCCCTGGTGGTACCAGAAGTGTCCTTATTACTGCAAGATGAAGCGAAAACACTGCTAAGCCAGGCACGTGTGTAATCAGGGGTTTCTGTGGTGAAAGCCCATTACAAGAGGACGGGTTTCTTCAATGTTACCTTTGACACAAATCTAGCTGTTAGCGAAGATGTGTCACCCTAAGCTACATGTGGACATGTGTAATTGTTAGGGCGGCTCCTAGAACGTTACTTCAAATCCGCCTCGTATTATTGTAGGTTTTAAAAGACTCGATAAACTAGGCCAGACTTGAAACCCTAAAAGCTACAGGCCAAGAAACATCTGTTTTGTAGGAGGGGTCCGAAAACGTACGTCAGTTAAATATACAAGCAGGTAAATCATTTATGTTTCGCACAGCTGAAAAGTGGGCGTCTGCTGCCCCATCATCAGCCCTCTGAACTGAAGTCTGATCTGGATTTTTGGAATCGGTGCAGTTGGAGTATTTCCATCCCAACTCTTTCAGCAGAATCTTCACTTCGTAGTTACTTCGCTAATACCTAGTCGATAGATTTCTGCCAACACAGATAACTAGCAGGCCAGGCGCCAGTTAGTATACCTGACCGAATCTTTGGTAACGCTTAAGGAGGCTTCTGGATCAGCTAGTGTAAAATCTTGCTACCTCTACTCTGCCAGATAGTGACTGGACGGAGTCCGAGTAGTGTGAATGCGGGGGGCATTGTCGAGGCCACGTCATATACTCAGATCCTTTTCAATGGGGGCTTTGTCAAGAATCTGGGTATATTCTTACCATGTGTACGCGATATCCATAAATTTCATTACTTCACACAGCATGTCCCACTCACTTTTCTTACTATTGAATACATGAATTGTCAAACTAATAGAGCAAGCTTATCTGCGAAAATATCTAAACCTCCCAAACACTTCCTAGTTACCATTGAGACTACGTATATCGTAATATACGTAGTCTTAATTCTAATCTGAACGATGTCCATTTCCACTTGCAGTCTTCCAAACCCCATGTACTTTTTCTGACAGAATCTCAGTTATCGGTTGATTCAAATACCGCTCACCTCATTTGCCCAAATTATTCTCTGTATGATTCCTTTTGCCTCAAAGGGGTACTTGTGCATATGTCCGTTCCGATATTCACTGTCAGAGATTAGTAATTTGGAATTTCCTGTTTTCCATCTTCTCTGGCTTAAAATCTCTCTACCTCATTCTGCCAAACTCATTTGTTGTCTCTACCATTCTCTCAACTCCACTAATCACTTGGAGCTCTCCGACTTCCTCTCTTTGCAACTTGGCTTTCTCCAGTCCAACTTTCCTAACAGTTAGTTAATTTCGTTGGTGATTTCAATGTTCACAACTCCAGCTGGCTTCTTTCGTCACAGCGACCCAGCTAGTTGAGATGCTGAGGCTTTTGCAATTTCTACTTACCTTGCGCAGATTGTTCATTTACCTACAAGAATACCGGACAATCTTAATCATACAGCCAACACGCTTGATCTTTTTCTCACAAACAACCCTTCTAAGTACACCTTTGAAGTGAGAGGTCCTTTAGGCACTTCAGATCACAACTTGGTGATTGTCTCTTCTCCAATGGAACCTTTATATCATGGCTATTCCCTACCTCGCGTTGTTTGGCATTACAAGAATGCAAAATGGGATGACTTGCAAGACTTCTTTTCTTCTTTTCCTTGGTCGGATTACTGTTTCAAAACTTCTGATGTCAACGTTTGCTGAGATCGTGTCAGTGAAATTATTCTTGCAGGAATGGAATCCTTTATCCCACACTCCACTTTAAAATCTCGTCCTTTATCTAAACTTTGGTTTTACAATAAATGTGCTAAGGCTGTCCAAGAGAAGAATGTTGCATATCGTAATTGGCTTGTTTCTAATTCTTCAGTTTCATTTTCTGCCTACACCAAAGCTCGCAACAATTGTAAAGTAGTAATTAATCAGTCGAAACTAGATTTTGAACAGGCTAAGAGTAGAAAAATTGTTTATTGCCCTAATGGTAGCCGAGCATTGTGGTCTCTTGCAAAACTATTAGCCGCAAATTTTGCCCATCTCTGTTCCCACCTCTGTCAAAACCAGATGGTCTAATTGTCACTTCAGCCAATGATAAAGCTAACCTGGTAACATCCCATTTTTCTTCCAAATCATGCATTAATGATCTTGGTAAAACATCTCCCACCATTCCCAACACGCTCCATTCAATGCCTCCTGTGGTCTTCCGTCAAAAGGATTTTGACGAATCTTGATGCTAAGAAAGCTCCAGGGCCCGATGGTATTTCTTCATTTGTTCTCAAAACCTGTGCTCCTGAACTTACTCCTATTTTTTGCGCCTTTTTTCGCTTTCTTATTCCAAAGGTGTTTTTCCTTCTGCTTGGAAATTTGCTCATATCCAGCCAGTTCCTAAAAAGGGTTACAAATTCCTTCCATCCAGTTATCGTCCCATTGCAATTACTTCTACTCTTTCTAAATTAATGGAGAAATCAATTAACCGCCAACTCTTAAACTACCTAGAAACCTTCCGTCTGATCAACAATCGCCAGTATGGATTCCGTCAGTGTCGATCCACTGGTGATATTCTGGCTTATGTTACCCATTTATGGACTAATTCAATGGAAAGGTTCGGTGAAACACAAGTAGTTGCTCTTGACATCTCAAAGGCTTTTGATCGTGTTTGGCATAAAGGTCTTCTAAACAAGCTTTCATCTTATGGTTTGCCAACTGTTTTTAGTAATTGGTTATCCAGTTTTCTCTCTGATCGCTCACTGAGGGTGATGGTAGATGGCTCTCTGTCTTCTAACTTCTCCACAAATACCGGTGTTCCCCAAGGTTCAGTTCTTTTCCCCCACTCTTTTCCTCTTGTATATTAATGACCTTCTTCCATAGTGACCTTCTGGAAATCCTATCCATAGTTTTGCCGATGATAGCAGATTGCATTTCCACTTTCCATTTTGAGAAACCCTGTCCTTCTCAATCAGCTTCAACTTCTCGAAAATCTGCTACCAATTCCTTAAATGCCGATCGCCAGTAGGGCAAAGAGAATGTAGTTGATTTCAACCCTTCTAAAACCCAGTCTTGTCTTATATCTCGCAAAAAGGATTCTTCTGCTCCTATGCTTATCTTTAGTGACACTCCGATTTCTAGGCAAAATGATATATCTCTTTTGGGGATTACCCTGACTTCTAATCTCTCTTGGCACAAGCACATTACAAATATTGCTTCCTCTGCATCTAAAAAACTTGGTTTTCTCTTTCTCTCTGGGCGTTACTTTTCTTCCAAACCAGCTGTTTACTCTGTACAAATCGCAAATCCGCCCTGCCATGGAATATTGTTCCCACGACTGGAGTGGTGGTGCCCCCAAAACCTCTCAGGCTTCTTGATTCCATTCAGAAGAGGGCAGTTAAGTTAATTAATGATTCATCTCTAACAGAGTCTCTTCACTCGCTTTCTCATAGACGCACTGTTTCTGCTGCATGCCTCTTCTACAGATACTTCCATGGGCACTGTTCTTCCGAAGTGGTTTCTATAATTCCCGCTCTCTCTTTCAAAACAGTCCGAAGCCAACATTCATTTACTGTCCAACTTGAAACCCACAGCACCAACTTTTCACCTTCCTCGTTTATTCATTCAACTGCCATTTTCTGGAACAACCTTCCTTCATACGTATTTCCTGAAAATTACAATCTACAGAAGTTCAAGTCCAATGTCAAGAAATATCTTCTTTCGTCTTCTCAACCTCCAACCCAAGCACGGTACCAAGTACTATAGGTTCTAATACCTCTCGTGTTTGGGGTTGTCATAAAAAAAAAAAAACGATGGTGCAGAAGTACGCGCGTTTGGGTAACCGTGGTTCGAGCCCACGTGACTATAAAATAAGGTGCCATTCTCTTTGTCTTGTGATCTGCTGTCGCATTATGTGCGGTCGACCCGGAAGGAGATTAATTTAAAACCTGAGCTGCGAAACCCGTAAGTGTGTGGACAGAGAGATGTCGGGTCATTAGCCGGTGCTACGAACGGCCCCGCTTGTTTCATTAAAAGGGCCGCATCGATCAGAACTTCTTTACTTGAAGTTGCAGCCTCGGGGGGGTAAACGAAAGTGTGGCAAAGTGAGCGTGTGGGTGCCGACAGGTTAAAGCATCGTGTCAGAGGTCATCAAGAACGCTATTCAGCGCGATGAATTGCAACCGCGATCTCGTTTAACTCGTTGGGGAAGGCAGGCACGGAGTCGCATTTTTGTTTTGTTTTTCTTACGATTATCATTTCGTATTCCGTTTGTAGTTCCGCGTGCCTCGAGTGAACCCTGATAAAAGCGGTTCAGATTGCGAGCGGCATTTCTCGCTATCTGCGAGGAAAAACACGCGCTTTGCGGATCTTCGTAGATATTTTAATCCCTCCGACTGATTGGTGCATCCTAACATCCTAGACAGTATTATTCAGAAGGAAACTGGAGAACTTTCCCCCACCCAGGTGGACGTCATAAAAGAAAACACTGAATATGACAATGCCAATATTGAACCACTGTTTACTGTACACGATAGCACTATCTAAAACCAAAAACAATAAATGCCCAGGTTTTGACCTCTTAGAGGTTGAGATTATCAAACAATTAGCCTAAAAAGCACCAGAAAAATTAATAGCATTATATAATAACTGTATGACAGAAGGTATATTCCCAAAAATATGGAAAAAAAATTCTCAAAACCCTGAAAAACTCCCTACTGATCCCAAATCACATAGACCAATAGCCCTACTCCCTGTACTAGGGAAAATATATGAAAGAATAACAATAATAATAATAATTTATTTATCCCTATTTTATGTTACATTTTTTTTTTCGGAGATAACAGCAAAAAGGGAGGGAGAACACACAAGCCAATGGCTTTTTAGGGGGTGTTCCCTTAAAAAAAAAAACGATGAATATACAAATATACAATTGAAAAATGTACAGTTCTGAAATTGTACAGGTAATGTTCAACAGGAAAGACAATTTTGTACATTTCTTTACAGAAGACTTCGAAAAGCATCACTACTTATAACATCATTGTGAACATTTTTACAATTAAATGAGGAGAGAAAAGAAAATGATGAGATACATGCACAGAACCCATTTGTCAACTGCTTCCTTTAACATTTATACATTATTTCCATGTTAGTGTTTTTAAAATCCAGCAGTTTAGTGGAAGGTAATTTGAATCAGACATCCCTGGTGATGTGTTCGATTAGTAGTTCCTTGAATTGATTTAGTGAAGTGACATTTTTGATTTTTGCAGGAAGTTTGTTCCACGTTTTAGCACCTCCGTATTTTATGCTTTTCTGATTGTACGATATTTCTTCTTCGTCTGTGGTTATAAAAAAAGGATCTGAAGAGAGGGGGAAAGTCTGCTGTCTTCATAGCATTGTAAACAAGGATCGCCTTGGCTTTCTGCAATAGCTGGTAGATGCTTAGGAGTCTCACTTCCTTGTATCTCGAACTAACCGATGCGTTCCAGGGAAGGCCCAAAATTGAACGAACTCATCGATTGAGAATGGAGTTGATTCTCGCAAAGTTTTCTTGGCTGGGTGGTACCCCATGAGATGATTCCATAGGTGAGGTGCGGCTGAATTAAAGAAAGGAATACTTGTCTGAGAAGAAAAGGAGACACCCAAGCAGAGGCCCTAGCGAGTATTCCCGCTACTGATGAAGTTTTCTTTCGAAGGGTTATCATTTGTTTTGCCCAACTTAGCTTATCATCTAGCCAGATTCCGAGAAACTTGGTTTCATTCACCCTTTCAAGTTGTTTTTCTTTGTACGTTACGTCTAAATCAATATTTAGTGCTTTGTTTTTCGTTCTAAACACCATATATTTTGATTTTTCTGGATTCAGTATAAGCTGATTCTTTTAAAGCCAATTATGCATTACGGAAAGCAAAGCAGAGATTTTGAGTTGGAGCTCATTAGGATCTTTATCTGTGATTAGGATGGAAATATCATCGGCATACGCTACTAGGTGAGAAGACGGAAGAAGAGAGAGAAATTCATTGATGTATAGAACAAATAGGATAAGTCCAAGAAGTACTCCCCTGAAGAAATAACAGATGTCGGATTATGATTGATTTGTTCTTATGACAAACGGCCGGTTGGTAAGGTAGTTTTCAAGGAGAAGGTTAATTTTCCCTCTCAAGCCAAGGTTATGGAATTTGTTAAGTAGAATAGTATGTTTTATGCAATCAAAAGCTTTAGATAAGTCAAGAAACAGTGCTATAGCATAGTGACCCTTTTCAAGGCTCTCAATGATCCTTGAGCAGAAGTCAACAATTGCAAGATCAGTGGATCTTTTAGAGCGATAAGCATACTGTTGTTGATGGATGAGCTGATTTTCTTCAGAAAACCCATGAGTCTGCTATGAAGAATGTTTTCGAGTAATTTTGCAAAAACTGAGAGTAGAGCTATTGTGCGAAAGCTGTTGATGGAGCTACAACGGTTTCCCTTTGGAACAAGAATGATTATTGGTTTTTTGAATTGAGAAGGGAATTTACCAGATTGAAAGGAGAGAATGAATATATACTTCAGTGGCATAAGAATTGAGCTAAGGACCTTTTTCAGCAGAGACGGAGATATTTCATCAAAGCCAGGGGCTCCCTTTTCCTTTCAATTGATTCCCTGCTTCTAAAATCTCTTGATCGGAGATAGGAACGAGAAAAAAAGAGTTTCTGACTGAGTACTTGGCAGATTCTCTCATTTCATTGTCTCTGAAATCAAGTTCGTCTTGAAAGATTCACACTTGAAATAAAGTGGTTACAGAAGGCAGTAGCTTTTAGCTCGTCATCTGAAATGAGTACCTCGTTTTCAACTACATCTCCAACATAGCTTCGTGATTTCAGTTTCCTTCCCGGTAATAGTTTGTTCAAAACTGTCCATTTTTTCTTGCTTGTTATGATACCTGTAAGTTGAGAACTATAGTATTTTCGTTTCTCTGACCAAATGCAATCAGTGACTTTGTTTCTGTATGTTGTGTATTTAATTTTATCTGCCTCGATTCCTGTTGCTCTAGCAATTCTTGCAAAGTTGTCTCTTTTCTTTAACATATTACAAATCTTGTTTGAGAAGAACGGGCATAATTTCCCTCTTGGCCTGGTGGCCTTTTTATTCCCTGGGCTCCTGATATATGACACGTATTTTTCATAGCTATTTAGGATATGCTTAAAAAAGCAGTTCGTTGCAATTTCAGGATTACTTGTAGCAAGCACTCCATCCCACATTGACTGCTGGAAGTCGTAACAAAGCTTACTGAGAGCGTCTGGAGTGACAGATTTGAAAGTGTGCATGATCTCTGCTTCATTTATTTCATTTTCGATTACCATTTAGATGGTACGATGATCCGAAATAGTTGTATCAAGTATTGCATACCTGAGAGAGCATTCCCCAATTGCGAAGTCAAGATGGGAATTGTGGGACTCTCCCATTCTAGTCGGGATATCTCCATCAGTAAGAACAGAGAAACCATTTGAAGTAATAACATCTAGGAGGTCTTGAACCTGAGAGGATGAGCTTTGAAGAATGTTAATATTAAAGTCACCAATCAGTAGAAGGCTTAGAGATTTGCTTGTGAAATGAGATAGAGTGTTGTCAAGAGTTACAAGGAAACTGTTAACTGTAGCTGAGGGAGATCGGTATAAACACCCGATCACCAAAGAGGCAATGCGGATAAAAGTGAGTTCACAAGCAGATTTGAGATAGGAAAGGCAGAGCATCGCAGATGACTATGACCATAAATAGCAACTCCACCACCTTTTGAATCACCTCTGCAACTTTGAAAAAGAAAGTAGTTTGGAATTTGGATTGAAACCTCAGGCGAGAACCAGGTTTCAGTAAAAACAATCAGGTCTGAATGCAGATTCCATGATGTCAGTTGAGCGAGGATTTCATCATTATGTTTTACAAGGCTGCGTGCGTTCATATAGAATACAGTAATTGCATCTTTTGATGCTGCAGTAAGGCATATAGTAGATTAGCTCAATATTACATAGAAGCAGGTTTACATTCCAACAATCAGTATGGTTTTAAGCAGGGCAATTCTACGGAGGATGCCATGCACCATCTACTGACAACAGTTAAAAACACAGAGGAGAAATATATGCTGGCAATCTCCATTGACTTTGCTGGGGTATTTGACTCACTCTGGTGGCCTAGTGTCCTTACGACACTCCGCCAGGCAAATTCCCCACAATATCTCTATAAGGTAATCTGCTTTACAGACAGAAGTGTCTCAGTGCGCACAACGTTCCAGGAATTGACACGCCCTGTGAATAAAGGCTGCCCGCAGGGTTCAATCCTTGGCCCTGTCTTCTGGAATATTGTTCTGGAAGAATTGTTCTATAATCTTGAGAGAGGCGGCAAGCGAGTGCATTGAACCACTGAGGCTGGTTATGCGAGCATCACTAGACTCTGGGGAGATTCCCTTGGATTGGAAAAGTGCAAATGTATCTCCCATACATAAGGGTGGCTCTAAAAGTGAAGTGGGAAATTATCGACCTGTCAGTCTGACTTCAGTAGTAGGGAAAATCATGGAGGCATTGATCAAGGGTGGAATTCAGGATCATTTGGATCGAATTGAAATTCTCAAGGATACCCAGCATGGTTTTGTAAAGGGAAAATCATGTTTAACAAATCTGGTTCGCTATTTCGAAAGGGTCACTCACGAGCCGGATTTAGGGAATAATTTCGACATTGTTTATTTAGATTTCAGCAAAGCTTTTGACTCAGTCCCACATGAGCGGTTGCTTTATAAGCTGGAACAGGTTGGAATCACTGGGAAAATCCTTAGATGGATAGAAGGATGGCTTCAGGGCAGGAGGCAGAGGGTTGTGATAAATGGCTATTCCTCAGATTGGGTTGATGTAAGAAGTGGGGTTCCCCAAGGATCAGTATTAGGACCACTGTTGTTTTTAATTTTCATAAACGACATTGATGAAGGGATAGAGGGCGTGATGTCTAAATTTGCAGATGATGTTAAAATTGGTAGAGTAGTTAATGATCACTGTCAAGCTCAGCTTCTTCAGAGAGACCTCGATAGACTTCAAGAATGGTCAGAAAAATGGCAGCTGTGCTTTAATCCAATAAAGTGTAAGGTATTACACCTGGGAAACAGTAATCCCAAAATAACTTATTCACTTGGTGGAGTTCAACTAAACCCAGTACTGGAGGAAAGGGACTTGGGTGTTACGATATGGTCAGACATGAAATTCTCTGAGCATTGTAAACAGGTTGCAAGGAAGGCCCATGGTGTCCTATCGATGATCTATCGAACTTTTGCAAGTAGAGATAGGGACGTGATAATCCCATTATATAAGGCCTATGTTAGACCACACTTGGAATACTGTGTTCAAGTATGGAGACCGCACCTAAAGAAAGACATCGAGCTTCTTGAAAGGGTGCAAAGAAGGGTAACTCGCCTGGTGAGATCGGCAAAAGGGCGTCCTTATGAAGAAAGACTTCGAATATGTGGGTTGCAGAGTTTGGAAACTAGACACCTTAGAGGAGATTTGATTGAGGTGTTTAAGGCTCTGAGAGGCATCAGTAAAATGAATGAGGACAACATTTTCAAGATTATAAATGATGCTAGAACTAGGGGACATAAATTCAAGTTACGCGGGGAAATGTTTAGATTGGACTGCAGGAAGTTTTATTTTAGCCAGCGAGTTATAAATTACTGGAATAAGTTGCCTTCATGGGTGGTAGAGGCCGACAGTTTGGGGAAATTCAAAGGTCATCTGGATAGTACTTTCGGGTAAGGGAAGCGCATAGGATGATAGGATTAATTTCCTTTTTATTTAATTTTTAATTTCATTTTATTATTTTTATTTATTTATTAATTATTATTATTTATTTATTTAATTTTTGTTTTTATCATTGTTTTGTTCGGATTTTTGTTTTTATCATTGTTTTGTTCGGATTTTTTTTTTTTTTGGCTGGTGCAGCATAAGCCATAGGCTTTCTTGCACCATACGGCCGTTACTAATACTAATTTCTGGCCTTGGATCTTGGCCCTCTGGAAAGCCTGGCCTTTGCAGATGACATGATTTTCCTTGTAAAAGGAAACATGAGAGTGGTTGTAGAGCAAAGATCAAACGCCCTCTTGCAGCTGCAGGAGTGGGCACAAACGCACCTGCTCAAATTGCCAGAAAAAACCAAACAAATACTTCTAAAAGGCAATTTGGACATAAGCAGACAAATCAAAAATTAACACAAGCACTATAAAATGGTAACAGAACTAAAATATCTTGGAGTGGTCTTTGATTGAAAATTAACTTTTTACCCCCATTTGATCTACTTGGCGAAGAAAGTGAGAAATTATGCAGGTATGATTGCCAGGATCAGTCGAGCAGACTGGGGATTCAAAAGAAAGACCCTGGCAATCTTATACTGTACAATGTTCTTACCTGTTATCACCTATGGAGCCGGTGCGTGGTTCATTCGCTCGGCCATAGTAAGAAATAGGAACAAATTAGGAATTGATACAAAGGACAATACTACTCACTATTACCAGAGCATGTCGCACAGTAAGCACACCTGCGCTACAGTTGGTGGCCAGAGCTCTCCCACTTTACTTGGAAGTAGACAAAAGAGGCTTATATTATAGATTTAAAAAGGGCGTACCCATAGAATTTCTGGGGATAGTCCTTGATACAACCAACACCTTCAATGTCTAAAGAAAAGGAATAGCCACAAAGCTCCATGAGCTATGGCAAACAAAATGGGAGCAGGAAACCAGAGGACCTATCACTGTTTGTGCTGTCCGCAAAATGATTGAAAATTTGAAGACATCTTGTTCAACCAGGTAGAGGTCGAAAACTAGTGAATTCCTTTAGTGTTGAAGATGTGGCTATGGCTGGTGTGGATTTATCGAGTCAATCTCCACGTTGTAGCGCAAGTGTTTCTTTCTCGTGAAGTGGACATGCCGTATTCCACTGTAAGGCTAGTAATACGGCAGGTGTTGCGGTACTATCCTTACAAGATGCACACGTTACAGCAGCTAAAGAATGGCAGCTATTCGTTTCACATACGCACTTCACTTTCTGACAGTGGATATCATTTGGCCATGGAACATCCTTTGGAGTGATGAAGCCCACTTCTGCTTAAATGGACAAGTGAATACGCACAACTGTCGCATTTGGGCAACAGAAAACCCTCGAGTTATCCAAGAGGTCCCGTTTCATTCTCCAAAAGTGACAGTGTGCTGTGGATTTACGGCCACATTCATGATTGGGCCATATTTTTTTGAACAGGTATCACCGACTGGACTCCGCGCCTGTTCCATTACTGGACAGTGATATGAAATATCGGCAAATTTCGCAGTACCAGAGCTGCAACAACGTGGGTGCATTCAGTATACCATATTCACGCAAGATGGTGGGCCACCCCATATCCACCATTGTGTCCAAAGATTGTCAAGGCAACACTTTAACGGGTCATCAGCCGTTGTTTCCAGAGATCTTGGCCACCCCGATGACCGGAACTTACCCAATGCGACTTCTGGTTGTGGGGTGGGTTTTTTGAAGAACCAAGTGTATCGGGAAGGATGTTAAACTTTGGCAGGTCTGAAGGACAGCATTAGACGTTATGTGCTGGCTATTCCAGTTGACACGTTACGTTCTGCTATAGAAAATGCTGTTCTTGGAATGGAAACTGTTGTTGACCAAAATGGAGGACACATTGAACAATTGTAGCGCTGTTCGAGTGATTTGTATTGCCACAGCGCCATATAGTGACAAATTTTGTGACTATTTTTTTCCCAATAAATGGCGAGCGCATTCTTTATTGTACCTGCTGTCCAAATTTCTCTTCAGTACGAGCATTAGAACTCGCTTCAGAGCCCTCTACATAGGGATACTTTAATTTTAATAACCCTGTATATATAGTCTAACAGAAAAAAAATATATATTATAAAATATAAGAAAAAAGTATAAAAATAGAATGCAAGTAGAGTGAGAAAGAAGATTAAAATGCAGTAAATGTGTGTCTCTCCCTCGCCAGCGAACATATCCTACCCCCAGAGCAGGATGGGCAGTTTGACCATCCCACTGCAATCGGCACAACAAGTCATTTGGCGATCTGGATCCCTTTAAAATTCCATTCGCAGGCAGGGGGGCGACTGGTCTCGGTCTCCTCCCCTCCCTGCCTCCCCCATACTTTCCCTGGTGGGACTTTTCCCCATTCACCCCTTTGGGGATGCCTACTCTATCGTCCCCATCCTTAGAAGAAGATCTACCTATTTCCCCCCAGCCTCCAGTCTCGCTTCCCTACTATAACTAAGTACGCTTCCTTTAACGATGCCACCAAATTCAAATCAGCGTCAAAAAATTCAACCGCTTTCTCGTAAACCTCTTCCAAATTGGTGTCCCCCCCTTTTTATAAATAGGCCTTGTCACTGAAATCCTTAGAGAGAAGGTAGCGGAACCTGTCAGAGTAGTTAAATAATCTACGGGATGCCTGATCTGTCTCCTCGTGACAAAATGTGGGCAACGGTGGGTCCCAATAGGGCTAAATGGTCAGAACGCAACAAACTAATCCCCACACACTTTTTTTTAAATCTCGGAGTTCTGTCACAAAAACAGAGTACACAACGGGGAGATGGGGGAACCCCTGGGGCCGTCAGAGTTTACACTTTACGATTGGTGCCTCCAGCAACGACGATCAAAACTGCCCACTTCTTTTGGTCCCAACAGCCTCAGCCGGTTCATGTTTTGTCCACCAGATGGCGACACCTCTTCGCCGACAGGTGAGACGAGACGAGACGTCGAGGTGAGACGTCGAACGTGAAACGAGAAATACGTCGTCGCTCCCACGGAGCGAACGTGGCGAAATACCCTCGGAGTAAATAAATACGCGCGTAACACCACACTGTCATGAAATTGTCACCAGATGGCGTGGCGAAGCCGAGTCTTTCACCACCGAGATGCGGTGTTGCGAATTCACCTGCCGAGAGGACTACGAAATGATGACTCGCGCTTTTTTTTTCTTTTCTTTTTTCTGTTCTTCCTCTGAATGAAAAGCGAAGACCGCTTTCGCGCATGCGTGAAGAGCTGCAGAGAGACACATTTTGAAACTGGGAATTCTCGGGCCATCCCGAATCTTTCGCTCTTCACCCCCTAAGAAGAAGAATTCGCCGCCCCCGGAACCCGTCTGCTCGCGGATGCTTATTAATCTCCGCGGGTGATGTCACGCGCACACACCGCAATTATCCGAACACTCCTCTTCCCCCCCCCCTCCAGCCGACTGTCGGTGCTCTTTATTTCGATGCCGTCGAACGGGGAGTCCAAGTAGGGCGTCCTTTTGTTCGGGCAACAGCCGTAGCTCGACCCCTACTTAAGAACTCGCTGACAAACGAGCTGTGGCCTGTTTTTTTTTTTCTTTTCTTTTTTTCCTTTGGCGGTCTAATCATTTTCTTTGTGGGTCACTCGAGGATTGTATTCTCCGAGGAAACTCCTTTTGTGCAAATGTGGGTCATCCTCCGGGATTGTAATAAAACTGGCTGACAACCCCTTCCACATAAAATAGTTTGAGCCGACACGAGGTGCCACGAGCTTTTCTTCTGCCACCAATCGCTGTCTGCATTCCAAAGGATGGAGATTACAAAAAAGAAATGCGAGCAAAAAATGCTTCTTTTCTTGTTACTTTTAACTCCAAAACGCGTAATGATGGGGGAGACAAAGAGCGGCCCACGATTTCAGTGCCCCCCCCAAGAACTCTCGAGTAATTCTTTCCAGGTTATAGTAAAATTTAAAAGGTGCGAAGTATAGCCCATCCGAAGTGGAAAACAAAGACACGCACGAAGAGTCGTCACGTTCGGCGTGTAACCCCCCCCCACACACACACACCCCACAGAACAACTATTTTTTGCTTCTTTTGCCGATTGACGAAGAAACAAAGCCCGGGAGACGTCGCCAGAAATCTCTAATTCATCCTAATTGGTCGGTTTGGTGACCTCAGACGACCGCAAAAAAAAAGTTTCGCGTTCATTGACTCGCATTCGAAATTACGATCGAAGAAAGTCGAGCGAAGCCTCCGCGGCCAGTTGGAAATTTTAAATAAAACTGTTTTACATTTTGTGTCACAATCTGAATAACACAAAAAATGTGACCCCCAAACTGAATTGCAGTCGGATCACAACCCAATTTGGTGTGAAATTTCCCCATCCAGTTGTGCAGGTGAGCAACACAGCGATGAGCAAACTGGTCAGAACAAGAAAATATACTCCCTTAAGTCTCTTAGACCTGAAATAAATTATTTTAGAACGTCTTAGAACCTACAACTGCACTGTACAATAAACCGGTGGAAGAAGCCACTAACTTCATTGAGAGAGAGCACATTGATTTCTGACCTGAGGTGACTCAAAGGAGGTAAGAATCGTGGACAAATCTAAACCGTGGTTCAACAAGTATTTAAAACAGGCATTTGTGGCCTAGCAAGGCTTACAGGAAATGGAGAAATTCCGGATTTAATGAAGACCTCACGGACTACAAGAAAAAAAGAGCCATTTTCTTGAAAAAGACACGACATGCACGCTACGAAGAGGTTTTTACAAAACTTCGACATTCAAAACGAATCGTGAGCAAAAAATCTACTAAAATCGAAATGGAGGAAACCACATTCAGGCAAGACACTGGGCTAAGGAGAGCTTCGAAAAGCTGCCAGCTGAACGCCAATCTAGAAATTTCCAAGAATATCAGTCGGAGGATATGGCGCGTATTTAAGTGAGAGGCGGCGCTTGTGGGAATGTTTATCCAACGTCGCCATTTCTAGAGAAGATCCACCGCTGCTATTAATTCCTTGCCTAACAAATCTACGACCGGTCCCGACGGGTTCCCTATTTTCATTTTAAAGAGATGCAGCGCCTATATTGTTGATGAGTCGTTGCACGTATTCCAAAAGATGGAATCCCGAAAGATGGCGTTTCCCCCCAGAAGTGTAATCACTACTTTTCGAGACCACAGCCATAAAAGAAGAAACCTAAAGACCCTTCAGACTTTCGGCCCATATCGATCAGCTGTTCTCTTTTAAAACTCTTTGAAAAAGCCATTCTTCCTTCTTTAACAGAAGTGTTTTGCGCACAAGCCACCCCACCTCCATACCGTAGTACTGAGACGATCCACTATTACTAATTTGTTGGGGACTCTCTTCAGAATGCAACAAGCTTTAAATGAAAAGGTCCAAATTGATATGATATCCCTTGACATTAAGGCAGCTTTTGAAAATGTTCCCTCATCTGCCCTTGAAACTATTTTGTCTGTTTAATTCCGCATTGAAGACAATCAATTACAGATTATCAACACCATTTTGAAGCCAAGAAAGCTAATTTACAACATCCAGAATTTCGTGAAGAATACACCATCACTTGGGGCATCCCTCAGGGAAATGTCTTATCAGCTTTGCTTTTCGTGGCAGCTCTGGAACCTCTTCTAGCGCAGAATCGTATTTTATTATATATATATATATATATATATATATATATATATATATAGTTATTATAGTAAAAGCACAATAAAAGCACAATAAGTATTATACAGATGCTAAACATGTATATGAACACAACAGTTTACAGTAGGCCATAAGGCCACAAAATAACTTATGACTAAAATAGCCCATGCAGGCCTACAAGGCCAAACCTTGGAAATAAACATATTATTAATAATAAAATATAAATATATAATACAACGATGGTTATGAAGTTAACTATTGGTGTAGAGATACATTGAAAGGGACTTTTCCAAGGGCTAACCCCTCTCAATATATCCTACAAATAATTAACGGAGCTATCTGTTTCTGACTGCCACTGCCTGTTTATCAGTGCCCCAATCTTAAACTTAATTTTGTTATAATTTAGTAGCAAACAGGCGAGATAACATTTAGTCCGTTGTTTGCTACTAAATTATAACAAAATTAAGTTTAAGATTTGGACACAGATAAACAGGCAGATGGCAGTCAGAAACACATAGCTCCGTTAATTATTTGTTGGATATATTGAGAGGGGTTAGCCCTTGAAAAAGTCCCTTTCAATGTATCTCTACACCAATAGTTAACTTCATAACCATCGTTGTATTATATATTTATATTTTATTACTAATAATATGTTTATTTCCAGGGTTTGGCCTTGTAGGCCTGCATGGGCTATTTTAGTCTTTATAAGTTATTTTGGCCTTATGGCCTACTGTAAGCTGTTGTGTTCATATACACGTTCAGCATCTGTATAGTACTTATTGTGTTTTTACTATAATAACTAGATTACAGACTGACGTAATATACAATCTACTATTGATGGCATTAATCTGATTTGGCTAATAACTTTTATATTCATCCCTATTGTTTATATATATGCCAGGAGATTTACATTGGATGGTGGACAAAGACCTTGGGGAATGGGGCCCACATCGAGATTCGGGTTCATCCTCCAAAGCCAACAACAGAATAAGTTTCGGAAATTATTTACAATATATTCATAAAGATATTACATTATTTACAATATACAGACATTGCACTTTTTGACTTTATTATAGTGCCCACTTTACTATACAGTTTGCCTGGTTGCGATTAGGCCATCAAGGATCTGTCTCCGGTATTTCCGATCTGTAAAGGTCGCCTTAAATTGCTCGGACTGTGATGAGCATCTGCCTGGGGAGAAAGCGGTCGCTAAGGGCTAGTCTATTAGGGTGGGCTATTGTGTCGGAGCTGACCTCAGTCCGAGTTGATGGATTCTCCAGCTGCACAGTTCCCAAATGTTTGGCTGCGAGATTATTCCGGTAGTCATTCTGGCAGTGAGGACGACGCGTCTTTTCATTACATATAAGATAGGTTTATGGCAAAACTCTGATAAGTCAGAACACCTGACAATAACTAATAAGAAAACAAAGAATCAAATTAAATTATCTATTAAGGGAGCACAGGTGAAGAAACCCAGCTCATACACCGACCTAAGAGTGACGTGGAACGACGGCCTTGGCTCCCAAAGGCACTTTCAGAACACCAGATCAAAAACTCTATCTGCCATATCAGCTGTAAGACAAGAGATAACTGGGATTCAAAACCAGCAACTAGTGACCCAATACATCCAAAGATGTATCGTTCCTGTTCCCCTTTATGCCTCAATTATTTGGTCCTCCGTCCCAAATATCTATACTATGAAGTTAGCATTAGTAGAGGCACATGATGCAAGAAAGAAAGCTTATACAGCATCAGCCAAAAAAAAAAAAAAAACCTTCCCATTTCACTGATCCATTTCACTTTCCATTTCTCTGAATGGCTTGTCTGATAACCCCTCGAAGTGCAAAGTAATCTCTTTCTCATCTTGCATATCTCCACAACTAATGAATACGGAGTATAGTATTAACTCTGTGATCATCGAAAGGTGTGACCAAGTTAACAACTTGGGGATTCTCTTTTCCAGCAGTGCTAAATTCGATGCCCACGTCCTTAAAATCACCAGCAAAGCATTCAAAACACTGGGATTCATCAAACGGAACACATACAAGTTCAAAAGATACAGGTATGCGGTTATCCTTTATAAAACTATTGTTCTGTCAATCCCTGAATTCAGTTCACCCATCTGGAATCCTCACACAAAGACTTTAACTAACAAAATTGAAGCAGTCCAAAAAACCTTTGTCCGCTACCTTACGTACCGCAATCCTCTATTCTAAGATCACTCTGTGTATTATGAATCGCTGTGTGATTACTTTCATCTGAGGCCTCTGTGCACCAGAAGAGTTAATGCTGGCATCGCCCTTCTAGCCAAAAGTAATCACTGGAACTGATGAAGCATCTGATATCCTGAGTAAAATAAACTTCAATGCTCCCTGTAGACAAGTCAGGAACCTTACACCGTTTCGCCTTGACTCTGCCACCACGGACTTTATGAAGTTCAGTCCACTGAACAGACATTGACTTCTTTGACAACTCTCATTGACAACTCCCAATCACTGATGAACTCCATCCACAAGTTTGCCTCTTCTCATATATTTATGTAGTGTATTATTTTCTCTTCTTTAATTAAGTTAATTTTGCACCTCTTTCGTACATATGATTTCTATGATTGAATCAATCTTCATCTTCCTGTTGGATCCCTTATTATTGTTATCAACTCTGCTCATTGAAAGGGTTCGTTTATGCATGGTTACTACACACACAATTTCTATTACTCAGGTGATACGAATGCATCCTTTAATCATATCTGATATTGTGAATACGTTCAGAATGAGTTGGCGAGGTATTGCACTCTTTTCAATAAATAACACTTCAACAGTGGAGTTACTTAATCTCGGGGGATACCCTCACCCATACGGCACCGTTTCGAAGCTTGTTGGCTGTACTCATCGGTGGGTGGGCAGGTATCCTGTTGTTGCAATAGTGACAATAAGTAACATTAGTCTTCTCCACTGGTGAAGCGTTACTTATTCAAAGCAGTGCAATACCTCGGCAACTCGTTGTGAAGGTTGAATCACAATATGAGATATAATTGAACGATGCATTCATTCTGCTTGGGTAGTAGAAATGATGCACGTGCAGTAACCAACTCTTTCATACTCTTAGGCATTTAGCCAAGAAATATTTTTGAAGTCTGCTCACTGTTGTGCTCTCGCATATACTCTCGATGGTTGCCTGTTCTGTATCATGTTATTAATAAAGTAAGAAAATAATAAACAAGCTGTGATGGGATGGTGAAAGGAATTTAAAAACGTTTTTGACGTATTTTCCACCCAATGATCATAATTTTTGATGATAAAAACTAAAATCACAATTTACTCCGGGTTAATGAACCTCCAAAACTGAATGGCTTCAATCACACTCGGCTGGCTATTTCGAATGTGCGGACAGTCCCTTTTCAAACCCCTCTCTGGAAAGAGATCTACGACGGGTTTCGCGCTGATGGGACTGCTTCTGTTCCCACACTGGCCGAGAAGGTGTCCAAAGAGAAAGCAGTTCAACTTTAATTCTGGTGAGGACAGGGGCAGAAACCGCGTGGCCAGGAAGCGCTTAACAAGCGTTCACACGCTACACTAGCGCCCTCTCTTTAGATGCTGCCCTCTGGGACCACGAAATAACTCTGTCATCTCCGCTACCCGCTGATATTTTTTACGAAACGCCGTCCGACTGGGTGGCCGTGTTTTCGGAGCTCCCTCATCCGGATTCGACAATCATTGTTTTCGCGCGCTAAAGTGACAGTGCACAACGAGTTCCACGTAATCTGTGATGAAAAACAGGATGATGACAGACGACTCTTGCGTCAATGCACGTCATTACGCTAAAATACGCTCCGCCGAGAATGACATGTCCCCTGTTCCGAAGACGCTAATTACGACGAGGTGTCGCAACTAATCGCACGCTCTAAGAATAGACGGCCCGAAATACCCCCCCCCCCCCCGATTCAATTAATCAGGAACGTCTCGTCTCGAAGGAGAAGAAGCGCTGCGAAAGACCCTTCGGGTGTCGAGGAACCTCTACTAGAACGAGGTTGGCGATGCATTGCCGCGTCCAGTGAAGCGCGGGTACCAGGATCCGGATTTGGATCCGAACCGGGTGTCGGTTTCATGCGCAATTTTTAATGGGGCCGAAAAGCGCAAACGACTTTTTGCGTAACAAACGAGAACGCGACTCAACCGCCCCACGTGGCAACCCGCGGACGAAATTCGACTCCCGGATTTGGACGACTAATTGGCCGTCGGATTTCTGCCGCCGAGGCGATTGCGTTATTGCGTGTAGTGGCGTGCACGCGCTGTTCATCAACCCGACACGACGTGTGTGTTTTGCGGACGAATCCCCCCCATTAGCTTCCCATCAAGTGGAACTCACGGATCTCCAGTGACGGAAGTGCTGGAATTCGGTGGTTACGCGGAGCCCTGAAGCGAACCCTCCCACGAGATTAGCCGCGATTGTTCCTTTCTGCAAATGAGGAAAATCTGCGCAAAGGAACGCGCGCGCGCGCACGCGACAGTCAAAATCGTCGCTAATTCGGCGGCAAGGCCTTGAAGCGATCAAGGCCTCGCTCGCGCATTTCTCACAAATCGTTAGGAATTTCCCTTCGCGTTCGTTTCGTCGCGTGGACGGCATTCATTTTGGACAGCGTCTGACTGGTTCCTGTTGGCACTGCCCCGACGCTTTCCAGAGAAACGCGGTCTTAATTTTCTCCGCTCGGAGCCGCCCACCAGGATCTGAAGACACTGAGAGAATAATCCCCGGACTAAAACCCTCCCTCAGATTGCAAGACGAACTCTACGGTAAACAGCAAAGAGAATGCATTTTGGGAAATCACCTTCTTCCTGCGTCCTAATGCGAAGTTTTTTTTTTGGTTTTGTTTTTGGCATCCAACTGAAGCCACGGTATTTATCAGTACGCCGACTGTTTCGATCTCTCTCTTTGTTGATTTGGGACACTTCGGTATCCCCAAAAATGGAATTTCGAGTATGTAAACAAAAATGTAAATAGTATACTTTTCAGGTATACTATTCACATTTATAGTTTACCTTTCAGGTCCCGGGGGGGGGGGTGGCTCTTGAGCACTAAAACTATAAATAATGTTTTTATTATATCAAAAGATCCCAAACAGATTCAAGAAATTACTAATCAAACCTCCAATCAAATTTAACAATCAATAGATTATTTTATTTACAGCCAGACTCCAACTACTCAATGCAGGCCACATGACAATTACGAAGAGGAAGTTCAGGAATGACATCCGAGTCGCATACTGACCTTGGCTAACGTGGGATGAAGATTTAAATTTCAAAGATCAATTCCTGAAGACAAAGAAGAAGACCTATGCTGCATTCTGGGCTATCCGCCAGGAGCTCGCAGACTGATTTGTCAGTACATCGATAGGTGCTCACTCCTCTACGATATGCATCTGAAATTTGGTCTTCAGCACCTTCCTCTGTGCGTAACAGATCCCTGACAATGGAATATTCGATTCTGTGGTGGATCAATCGGCTGGGGAGGGAGTTACCCGTTCGCCATCTCCAAATCTATTCTAGTCAATTTAGGCAAGACCCCCTGGAAGCTCACTGTTCTCAAGAAAAATCATCCTCCAAGCTGCTAACCCGTCAGATTGATGCCCCATCGATAGAGGATATTATCTCACTTCCAAAAGCAAGCAATAGAAACCACCAGAGCGAGCAACGTCCACTTGGAATGAAGCTCACTATCCTGGACTCCCTGAAAGGAATGTTCCCGTGTAACACGATTCAATATTTCACCACCTTCTAATTTCAACACATCCAAATAAGTTTGGAGAAAATAGAAGGTACAGAAGCCAAATTTGGATGAAATCTGGACCAAATCACCAGAATTACTATAAAATGCGAGCTTTATTTGTATGAGAAATGTAAATAATTTAATGCAAAAATACAAAGCAATGCAAATTTTAACGACAGAAGAAATGAAATGTAGGACAACCTCTATTTGTAATTACAATTTTAATTTAATATCAATTTTTTTTAAAGTTACCGCTATTAAGTGAAATAATTTTCTGAACAATTTCATTATTTTAAATACAGTATCAAAAATTTGTATAAAATTGTACGCTGTATTTAAAATATTTGTACAACCTCCTAGTCCACTGGTTGTTCAGGGGGTGAATCTAAGGTGAATAAACAGATAACATTAAACTTAAAAGGACGTTTGTAAATCTGCCGATGACTACAAACGAATGTTCGCCTTTCTTTAATTTCTGAAGGCGGTTAACCATCTGACTGCTGACGTCATCGTTGCGCCACTCAACTGTTCTTAATTCCCGCTCGCTCATCGATGGCTTTAGTTCGAGTTCGGCATCGTGTTCTCATCTGGGGGCCCCTTCGCCTGACAGCAGCTGGACGCGGGCAAACGTGATGAGTCAAAGTCGAATCGTCCTAACCACCGCTCTAAATGAGAGCGGCTCGTCCAACTGCGATTACCCACAGTCATGCGCATCAATCGTTTCACTATTAAAACCAACTACACTGCGCACAAAAATATTGGAGCGCCCGATCCGAAATTTCTAGAGTGAAAATCGCAGTCCTTCGCTTATCGGAACCTCACTTGACGAAAACGCACGAAATGGCCCCAAAGTATGCATTTTGATCGTAAGAAAAGGAAACAATGAGGCCCCTAGGTAGTGAGGGGACCCCAAGCCGTGGCTTAATGCCTAAATTCGCCACCGTTGATACGCGCTGCTCTGCTTCTGGGTAGTCACTCCTGAAATATGAGTGGATGCGCACTAAAGTGGTCAGGTAGACAAAGGTTCATGTAACGATCCCTTGAGATCATTATATGACCCCTCAATGCAATTACTCTACCTCATCCCCATGTTTAGAGTAACATTCGCATCCAACGGACAATTTTCCATACCCAATACATTTTCTAATGCAGCTGCAGTTCCTTAAAGAAACGCGCTTGTTATTACTACCACATTTCAACAGTACTTCGACTGTCATTCTGCTGCCCCAGCAAAATAATACGCAAAAAGATAACAGGGAGCCGTCCTCGTTTAGCGAAGACGATTGCGGCAATCCTACTTGGCAGATTCTTCGACCTGCCTTGCCCTCGTGGGTATCACACAGTTTTTAGGATCGCCGTCCTCCCCACACCGGGCAGAAAAGACCTGGGTTCGAGTCCCGTAGATGAAGTGAGGAATTTTTATGCGACTTTCTCACAAGGTGGCTGAGTTAGTCGGTCTCAGGCGATATAGCCCGGTGTTTTCGCGGAAAGTCGGGTTTTTCGTCCTGCAAACAGAAATCCGACCTCATAATACACGCAATTTACAGACAATATACAATGAGCAACATGGGCAGTTGCCGACGCTCCTAAAACCAAAACAACAACAACGACGAACCTGTCCTTATGTAGTTTACCATGAGGGATCAGAAAATGAAGTCGAAATACGCTGGTGGGCTTTCCATCATCAAACGATAAACCAGTTCAGCTACCGATGGGGGATGTGTTGGGCTCGAATTCTAGCCTAATATTCTAATCCTATTGGTGTTCCTCAGGGATTAAACGGCACTCATTCCAACTTTGTACATTCGTGTTCATGAACCAATCTCGAAGAGCATTGGCAGTAACCTCAAAACAAAAGTGGGTCTGTCTAAAGAACTTCCACTACCTTAACATTTCGGAGCATGGAACTGTCCGAAATGTCAAGATAGGCCTCACTAATCAGTTCCCCAAACAACCCTCAAAGTTTCACACTATGAGAAACAGCGTCACCATAATAATTACCAAATGTCCTAAGCCAAACCTAGACCTGTCCCACATCCTCCAAACCTCACTGCTTCCACAATGCGCTCCAACAGGAGATATTCTTCTCCGGGCATCCTCCGAACCAAACCCCCCATCCGATCAATTTGAGTATCGAGAAGTTGGTCCACTCAGTACACCGGATTTCCATTGTTTCTATGGCCCAATTACTCCGGCTATTCCACCATGCAAGGCGATACGGCTTATTGCGTTTGGTGACGTCTGGCTTATGCGCCGCCGCTCTCCCACGAAAACCGAGGTTGTAGGTAGGGCGTTCGTATAAACTCGATCCCTGTTGATGCTCTAATCTCCTGATCGATATTTTGCAAAGATACATGGCAAAATTGTTATACTTTTTCCTCGGTGGCCTAAGGTAGCGCTGAGATTACTACTCGTACTCTCTGCAGATCCTGTTCTATCTTCTATAATCTAATGTTCTTTCTGTTGGCAGCCATGCGCAATATATGTTACGCTACAGTTGATTTTGATTTGACATTTTATTTCGCAGTATAATGCTTTAATGAAAGTTTCGAATAACCTCTCTGCTTTAGACCTCAAGCGAGTTATTTAAGTGACTTTCAACTCTGGATAATAATAGAGGGCCACATAAGCAGTCTGCCTGTACGTGACAGTTCAAGATCCCTAGGATTCCACTGGCTCGAGGATTGGTGCTGAAAACCTTCTGGAACGTCAGAGGAGAGCCCTGCAAAGGATCGTTCGCTCGGAATGCAGGTTAACAACGTTGCGCACAGACCCGCAGTCTGAGATGGCTGAGACACATTTTAAGAGTTGTCCAGTGCGCGGGACACTGGATGATATGGTTACCACCATCGTGCGGCCGTCTACTAGCCACTAATCAGTACGACTAATGCCAGCTGCTGTTAGCTTGGTGTAAGGCCCGCCGTTTTTGAACCGTACACCAATGGAACGCTGTGCTTTGGATTGACGAATCACGGCACATGATGTAGCAGTCTGATGGTCGAGCGTAGGTGTTTCGGATGCCCTAGAAAATTATCTGGGGGACTGTATCGTCAGAAGATGAAGTCTGTCATTGACAACGTGTTGGTCTGGGACTGTTTCATGCTTGGTTTGGACAAAATCAAGAATGCTGAGGGTCTCTGTAGACAATACTGCGTTGCTTAAGTTATGGCAGCACACATTTGTATCAGCAGGACAATGCTGTATGTTGCATGCGTTGTATGGACCTTTTTAAGGACATGAGCGTCGAAAAGTAAGACTGTCCAGCTCAGACCCCCGACCTGAATTCTATAAAGATCCTCTGTAACGTAGTGGATTGTCGTGTCTGTGTGTGAGGAGAGAGTGCCCAAAAAAACAGAACTGAAATGGTCGTTGCTGTGAATGCCAAATGGCGGAAAATATCGGAAGACATTTAGACAAAACCTGGTGGAGCGTGTTCAAAGGAGACCACAGACTGTCATAAAGGCTTACAGGTTTCAGCACACGTATTAGTTTTATCAGACTTTGCACTCCTTCGAAAAATTAAAATTGTCTAATCGCAATAGTGCTACTCGTGTAATCCTGCAGAACCCAACGTGACCTTGCTGAGGTTCAGCAACTTCCTCCTTCCCGCAATATTTCCAACAAACCCCTTTTTCAAGATGATAAGTTGAAAAACATGGGGTTATTAACTTTGTATTAACTTTGTAGCGAAAACGTAATTTTGGTTGTGTAATATTGAAATGTGGACTTTTTATTTGTGGAAGGAAACGAGAATCATCTGGACGCTTTTAGTCCTCAAATCTCTGAGAAAAACTTGAAACGAATTGCCATTGTTGTTGTTGTTGTTGTTTGGGGTTTAATGGCGCAAGAGCAGCTTCGGCTATATTGCGCCTGCGAATTGCCATCTTTTATTCGCTGCAGCGTAGGTCAACAATCTTTAATTACAAATGTACGCATTCGCATCTGGAATCTGAGTACGTAGCTTTTCAAAGATGCAATAATTTTTGCAAGTGCTTCAGTTTAAAATTACCTAAAAATATTCAGCAATCCTTGGGACCTGCCAATACGGTTTCTCATCAAATACATTGCTGTTTATTAAAGCATCAAAACTTAGCTGAACAGAGTTTTAGATCGTCAAAGGAACCACACTCCTTTGGTATTAATTGTGGTTCCTTTGATCTTCCACCATCTATAAGGCTGTTTGCTAAGCAGAAAGAAACCACAATCAATTATTTCTGAACATTCGAATAAGTGATTGTTAGTTAGAAAGTTATTGATTGTGGAGAACTCGTATCTAATATGGTAGGACTCATTAGAAGATTTTAATCCTCTTAATATAACTAAACTTTAGAAGCTCCACGATTACCTCAATCGTCACTTGTCAGATAGGAATCGTTACTTAAAGACTACTCGAAAAGATCACACCCTACGTTTTCCTATTCACAATATCAATACACCCACCTCAACACTGGCATTCGTCAATGGTACTCAAATTCACTTTTTCCTTTTCGTTAGCGAATAAAAGTTCTTCAAATAGCTTTCCTAAAATTAACTTGAAGAAAGCTAATTGGTCGGACTTGAATCAATGATATTCCACAACTAACTGGAATTCCTTTTCCGTAATATATCGATTGATCTGGCCTTTTCCCACTCCTTCCAATATTCAATTTGGTTTAAGACGGATTTAATAAAATCCCAAAGTTAAATGAGAAAAGATTTTAACTAATGATTGTTATGTGATGAATCCTGATGAAAGAAAATTAGTTAAGACCCATTAGCTGATTCCAGAAATAAATATTTTATGACAATCTGGAAAGGGTAAGGAATTTCATCCCCAAACATCCCTTTCTAGACGAAGGTGGCCACTTCCTCTTAAGAGCTTGTCAAGGTACTCTTCAGACAGTCTGCAAAATACTTCGAGCAAAACTATTCAACAGTGTGCAGCATCTCCTTAATTATTCCATGTTTTAAAATTAGCTGATTGGTTGGTTGTTTCGGGTTTTAGGCGCATCAGCAACTTATGCGATATTTCGCCACAGTAGCCGAGTACGCAGACCGAGGGCGAATTAGTACGCGTGTTTTGGATGACCGGGTTCAAGCTAATGATTGCTAAACACGATGCTGTTTCGTTTTCTCTGTGTCTCGTGGATTCCTCTGACCGTGTGGTCGTTCCGGAGTATAAACAGAAGATTTATTTTTTTTTGCGAGAAAAAACCAAGCTACCCTCGCCTGAGACCGATTAACTCAGCCACGTTGTGAAAGGAAAAAGACCCAAAAAAATTCCTGGCGTCATTGACGGGATTCGAACTCAGGTCTTTTCCATCGGATGTGGGCAGAATGGTGGTAATACCAACTGTGCTACCCACGAGGACTTAAAATAAGCCTTAAATTACCCCAAGAATGAGCACGCTTCTGTTCTGGCTAAATATATTTATACCCTTCCGCGTCCATCCAGTCACGTGTGGTGAGCTTTTGAGGGCATCTCTGGATGATGTTTGTACCGTCACGCTTTCATTTCATGTTAGCAGTTGCAAGAAACGATAAGCCAGCGATGTGATCCGGCAATAACACCCCCTTCCCCACACACACACACTCTACAAGTCGGTCAGCTCACTCGGCTCTACGCGCCAACCCAAAAACCACCAATTTCTGTTACCCGTACTCACCCTGAGTGCGGGATTTGCTGGCATCCACTGGTATGACACACCCGCCGGTGGATGCGGGACTTTGTGCTATAACACAGACTACTGGAACAGGCCCGGCTGTACATGACGTCGAACGTGCGCCGGGAATTGGCTGTCCAGGAGGCCCAGGGACAGCTGCTCCCTGGTGGCAAAATGGCCTGACATGGATAACACATACTGCAGTACTGCTTTGTAGTGTAAGTGTTTTCAGTGTCTAACGGCACCAGGGGTTTCCCCCATCTCCGCGTTGCTTTTATTGTGGGTGTACCAGTTCACTGGGAAGGCCAGAGATTTAAAAGTGTATGGATTATGGAAGTGGGGTGTTTTGTACCGTTGTTCCTCTGGCCATTTAGCCGCTGGACCTCTTCTGAGGCCCAACGTTGCCCCACTTACGCCCCGTGGAGGCAGACCAGGTACCCGATAGTCTTTAGTTCACTCTTGCAGGTCCTGCCACCTACTTTCCTGAGATTTCAGTGGCTAGGACCTTAAAAAAAAAAAAAAATTTTTTTTTACACATATATGTGTGATATCTCTCGATTGCGTAGGGTGATGTCGCTTGAATAAGGATAGACCGAAATATGGGCGTAAGTTAATTTGGATTCATTGAATTTATGTGTGTGGGGGGCGAAGGAATTCGCTTGTGTAAAGATAGAAAGGGGGGGGAGACTGAAGACTGGGGGATTAAAGGAGGAAGGATAAGGCCAATACAGTAGGAGGCCTCAATTTGGTGTCAGCAGGGCATGCCCATGCCCTGCCAGAAGGAAGAATGGGGGTGGCGTGGAGGGGAGGAAACAGTATGACCGTCTCCTCACCCCTGCCTGGGTGGGGTAGAAAGGGCCGGACAAGGGAGCCGATACAGGTCGCCAATATGGCGACCTGTGCCGGCTCCCTTGTCCGGCCCTTTCAATATGGCGTGTTAATACTATGTCAGGCCCATTGAACAGGGATTATTTCCTCACAGAGACATTAGGTGGAGATAGGCATATACCTAGGGGCCGCCATAAACAGGGAACATACACATGTTACCCGTACTCCCTGAGTCACGTGTTTATCGGGGAAGGTCCACTGGACTACGAAAGATTCGCACTGAAAGAGCAGCATCTCCTTCTCATCCCACACGAAATCTTTTCTGGGTTTTCTTCAATGGCGTACGACGTACAGGTTTGGAAGATTCCGCACGTGGAGACTTGTTTATAGCGCGACAATTGCAAGTCGACTCGACCGAAGTCTCGACGTGTCAAGAATGGTAATCTCCGGAGAAGTGTCTCAAAGGCAAGATCAAGGTCAGTTACCACTTACATCATCCCAAGATGACCGCATTCTGGCCATAACAGCGCAGCGCGAAGCCATACGGAGAGAACAGCCGGGACGTTCTCTGTTATTTTACTGCAAACCACATACAGATGATTTGAAGAAAGGTTTCTTAAAAGATAGAGATGCCGGTTAGACACAAATCGCATTGGACACAAAATCGCCCGATCAGTAGAGCGATGTGAAGATTATGAGGATTACCTACATAAATGCGCTTTCTGCACAGCGTGCAACTTGTCACTGCTATCGTTTCACATTACCCACCGATCAACATCGTCGGTCTCAAATTCGGATTAACTTCTTCCAATTTGCCTTGTGGTTCAAGTGCTTAGAAAGTTCACGAGCTTATTTTTCTCCTGAGAGAAGAACAAATGGAGATTCGATATCCACCTCTACCTTTAAGGGGAATACGTTTCTCAAAGCTTCGGAAAAACGGGAGCGCTTTCTCTCCCGCTCAATGCAGTTCGTGTTGCTACTGTACAAAGAGGTGTAGGAGCGCAAGGTATTAGAACACCCGAACTTTATGATGACCCAAACCAAATTTCGTGATCTGCTACTCGCGAAAGTGCCAAAGTGATTCAGACTAGCTAAGATAAAAGTCTGCACGATTGTAAGTTCCTACTTCAATGCTGCGCATTACTGAAGATTCCAAATTGTCTGTGGCCAACAGAGTGGGCCAGGATTAGGGCTTAAAATACCGGGATACCGGTCATTTTTTTCCGGTATTCAAATACCGGTATTGATACCAAAATACCGGTTTTTCGGTACTAATTAAAAAAATATATAGTTTGTAATCTAATAACGTAAAGGTTATAAAATCACCTTTATGTGATAATGACGTCCTTATCTCTATTAGCAAATGTTCGATAAATCATCGATAGGACACCATGCAACATTGCAACCTGTCCACAATTCTTGGACAACTTCATGTCTGACAGTATCGTAACTCCCAAGTCACGTTCCTCCACTACTGACTTCAGTTCAACTCCACAAAGTGTATAAGTTATTTTGGGGTTGCTGTTCCCCCAGGTGTAAGATCTTGCTGAATTAAAGCATATAGCTGCCAATTTTCTGACCATCCCGGAAATCTATCTAGGTCACTCTGAAGAAGCTCTGCTTGACAGGTGATCATTAACTACTCTACTGATCTTTACATCAGCTGCAAGTTTAGACATCACACCCTATATAAAGGCCTGACGTAGCCCAGTGGTCAGGAGCGAGAGTGCATAGCACGCGTTCCTTGAGTGGACCGGGGTTCAAGCCCGTGACTACTAAATACGATAAATATTTGTATTGACGATTTATTGTAAACTCTACTGACTCGGTTGTCGTGCCGAAGCATAAACAGAATATTTATATCCCTTCATAGATGTCATTTAAGATAACCAAAAACAACAGCGGTCCCAATACAGATCCCTGGGGAACTCCGCGTCTTACATTAACCCAATCTGAGGAATAACCATTTATCATAACCCCCCTGCCTGGTGCCCTCAAGTCATCGTGCTATTCATCTCCGGATTTTCCCTATGATTCCAGCCTGCTCCAACTTATAAAGTAACCGCTCATGTGGGACTGAATGAAATGCTTTGCTGATATCTAAATAAACAATGCCGAAATTATTCCCTAAATCCAGCTCGCGAGTGACCTGTCAAAATGGCTTACCTGATTTGTTAATCATTATTTTCCGTTTACAAAACCATGCTGTGTATCCTACAGAATTCATTTCTATCAAAATGATCCTGAATTCCACCCTTGATCATTGCCTCCATGATTTTCCCTACTACTGAAATTAGACTGGCCGGTCGGTAATTTCCAGTTACACTCCTAGAACCGCCTTTATGTTCCAATTTACACCAATCCAACGGAATCATTCCTGAGTCCAGTGATGCTCTCATAACTTGCCTTAATGGTTCAATGCACTCACTTGCCACTTCCTTTAAAATTATAGGGTATATGCCATCAACCACAGGAGCCTTACTCGCCTGTGGGCGCAAAAACGTTTTATCATTAAATCAACATGTGAAATTTCAACATCATTAATTACATTTTTTTCAACTTCACTCTCATCATTTCTCATTGACGTGCGACGATGTCCCCCCAAGAGATTACGGCAGCCAGGGAAGCTTACCGCACAGTCAGGAATGAATATACTAAAGAAATTCGCAAAAACAAAAAGCAATCGTGGCAAACTCTGGTGTCTACCTCCGGAAATGAGAACCCTTGGGGCATCGTGTTCAAAATTGTAACTAATAAATTACCACGTGGTGAGGTGCTTAAGACAACACTGAAAATAGACGGTACTTCCACCTATACCTGGGAGGACACTATAAATAACATTCTTGATACCATTTACCCTGTTGAAGAGGCACCCTTGACGCAACAGCAACAAGAAATTATCAACCAGAATTTAAAATACCACACAGCAAATGTGGAGCACCCGTTCAACGGTTTTGAGATGGACCTGGTAATTAACAAGATAAAAGACTAAAAAACACCAGGTGCAGACCTGCTGGAGATAGAAGTTCTCAAAAAATTCGCTGAGGCCTCCCCAGCTATACTTCTAAGCCTACAGAATAAGTTCCTGGCAGAGGGCACCTTCCCAGCTTAATGGAAGACTGCAATCTTAAAACTAATTCTGAAAAACTCGGACAAGTCACCACAGAACCCAGCCTCATATCGCCCGATTGCCTTACTCTCCGTGATGGCCGAACTACTGGAGCGTCTACTCTTGTTTCGACTTTCTGCCTGCTACGAGGAACACCAACTCTCCTCAGAAAAACAATATGGCTTTAAAACAGGCTGCAGCACTGAAGACGCTATCAACAATCTAATCACGCAAGCAACGCACTCAGCTTTCAAGTACTCTCTTGCTATATTGGTGGACTTTGCTGCAGCTTTCGACCGCCTGTGGTGGTCCAGCGTTCTTCGGAGACTTCGGTAATCAAATGTTTCTAAAAATCTATATAACAATTTGAAGTCTTATCTAACCAACAGAAAAGTACGAGTTACTAGCAAATATCAGACAGTTACCAGATTCATCCACCGGTGATGTCCGCAGGGCTCTGTGTTTGGCCCGTTCCTCTGATCTATTGTCTTGGACGAGTTCCTGGGGTTGGACCTTGGGGGGGGGGGCTGAACCCTTGGCCTTTGCGGACGACGTCCTGTTGGTGCGTGCGGACACTAGGTCGTCCTTGGAAATTATTACAAATGCGTCGCTTGTGAAGTTCCAGAACTGGGCAGCCTTGCACAACCTTACTATCTCGGCAGAAAAAACAAAATCCATTCTCCTCAAGGGCAGACTACAAATTAGAAGACCACCTACGATGAAATTAAACTTCACTCCCATCCGACTATACACAGAGGTTAAATACTTAGGTATTTACATTGACTCGGGTCTTACTTTCCATAACCACCTGAAATATCTACAGGGCACTAACTGTGTTAGCGCAGGAAATCTTCGCACTGAGGCTATCCAAGAAATATCTAGCCACCAAAATCCGGAAGTAGGCCGCCATGATCAGGAGGGTGAGCAGAGGGGACTGGGGCCTGAAGCACAAAGCTCTGATCCTCATATACAAAGCAGTATATGTCCCGATTGTTTGCTACGGTGCCTCCACCTGGTACAGACAAGCTACACTAGCAAAAAACAAACAGAAGCTGGATACAATTCAAAGGTTCATGCTGCTATCAATTAGTAGGGCGTGCCGCACTGTTAGCATCCCTTCCTTGCAAGTTCTAACAGGTTGTCAGCCACTCTACCTAGAAGTAGTCAGGTGAGGCCTATATTACCACCTTAAGAAAGGAACACCAGCTGAAATAGTAAATCTCCAGCTGGATCTTGCAAATGACCCCAAGATAGAGAAGAGGAGAATTACCCAACACCTACAAGCGATATGGCAACAGAGCTGGGAAACCACGAAGAAAGGAGACATCACGAAGCGATTCCTCCCAACTATAAACCATACTCACCCAGAGCCCCATCCCTGGTTCTCGACTGGTCTGCACACGACGTTTATTTTCACTGGACACGGCCCCTTCCGTCAGAAAATCACAGCTATGGGGATTGAAAGAGACCTGCGGTGCCATTGTGGAGAACAAGAGTCGTGGGGGCATCTCATGTATGAGTGCCCTGCCTATGATAACAGTAGAATCAAGTTTGTTACCGCAATTCAAAGGAATCCACGTCATCAAGAGTCCTGGCTGCTGCTCGATGAAATCACGTACAGGGCACTAACTGTGTTAGCGCAGGAAATCTTCGCACTGAGGCTATCCAAGATTGCTGAAATGAGAACAACATCGGATCTTGCTGCCCAAGGCCTGAATCAGACTGGCGTGGGTTAGCTCCTTCTCTGCTAGAGGACACTGCCCTGACAACTTGCTAATCCTTTAAGGGTAGGAACACCGCTGGCACTCATCGAGTGTGGGATACTGCTGCAAACCCTTTATAGGGTAGAATCAGCCGACACCGTTCTGGTGCGGGATTGCTGGCACTCTGAAGAACTCCTGAATGCAGGATAGAGTCCACTGGCCTCTGGTGATCATGCAGGGGCACCTGTCCCCTGCTACTTTAACTCCCACTCCCAGACCCCTATTTTCACCTCACAAAGAGCGGACTGCTCCTCAACTTCAGTCCACCCTCCTTTCCCCTCTTTTTGTTCCTTCTAACCTGTACCCCTGTTCTAAGTTCCCCCCTCCCTTTTTTTTTCTCACTTGGCCTTTGTCAGGAAGCTCAGGCAACCCTGGCAAAGGCCAGCCAGAGTATAATGGACAGCCTTGCTCACCCCCCAGTGGTGGTGGTGGCGGGCAACGTGGGGTCCCACTAGGGGTCTGCGGCCAAGCAGCCAGAGACACAACAACAAAACATAACACTACTCTGACAGAAACCAGACATTACACTTTTTCTGGCTTTTACAGAGATTCTGTAATTCTTCACAAAGTACCATGGTGCAGATGTGGGAAACCGGAGGTAGCGCCTTTCACAAAACACTATGCTACTATGACGTGAATGGTTTTTCTTCTGTAAATATCGATGCAAAGTAACTGTAGAGTTCATCTGCAACATCAGTTTGGGTATCTAATACTATCCCACGCAATTACATATGCGTCCGATTTGATTTGTCCTTCTGTTCTTTGCATTTATATATGTAAAGAATTCCTCTTTGCTCTCTTTATTCCTTATCCCCAGTCTGTGCTCTCTGACAGACTCAGTAAAGATACTACAGTGAAAATTATACTTAGCTGAATAAATCGTCTTTTTCCTTCAGAAAATGATGAACATAATTCAACCATGGATGACCAACATGGCACAGAACATCAGCGTTCCGCATATTCTTTCCAAAATAAGAAATTGCCCGACTCCAATGAGATTTTAAAAGATGAACTTGAGTCGGAAATTAATGAAATATTTTTTTAAGTATTTTTGCTAAAAAAAGTTCAAAGCCTCGACAATATGGACTGAGATCGTCTACGATTATCTCAGTACCAGAATAGAATCCGAAAGGATGTTTTCTGCCTCTGTATGTACCAAATCAAATACTGTATGTGCCAAAATTAGATCCGTTTTAAACGATCATACTATTGATTGCTTATGTTTCTTAAGAGCTCACTTTATTCGGACGGGTAGTGTGGATGCTTAAACATAACTAAACTTTGCAGTAACAATATATATATATATATATTTTTGTTTTTAGAATAACTATTTTTAATGTTTCTTTTCAGAATATTTATTTAAAACTTGAATTCAAGTAATGACATTACTTGTTTTTTCCTTACTTTATTAACTGTCATCAAAATTTATTGAGAAAAACGTTTGTTTTTGGAATACAGGTATCCTGGTTTCATAAATTAAAAATACCGATATTAAGATTTTGATCGTATTGTAAGCCCTAGACAGGATTACCAATAAATGCATCGCTATACGATCGACCACTTGGGGTAGGTGATTATAACCACTGTGCCACCCGCGTGGACACATTATACGGATTGCCTATGTGATATGGGGGAGAATCATAAATTCCTGATTTATATTGGCCACACTTTAATGAAAGTTGGGAGAGCAAAACATATTTTTCTAAAATGTTTAAATTTAAAATTTAATGCAACTCCAACTAGCGGAAGTCGAGCTATTTCATGCGGACGGACATACAAATAAATAATAATTGCCATAGTTCCATTATACCGATTTTGATGAAGTTTGGGATGGGACACTGGGTTTAAATTTCTATGAAAACCCATCCAGTAGGACCCCAGTTATTACACTGGTGTGCAAAATTTAAGGACCAGTCAGGTTTTCACCTGTAGCTTCTCATAGGAGTAGCCTGGATATGGGAAAAGCATACCAAAGGAACCTCGTCAGGTACAGAAATGATGAAGGAAACAACAACGGAAACAAAACGGTACAGAGGGACTTTATTCAAAACTGACTGCCATGATACAGATGCACCACTGTCAAAGATTGAACAAAGGGAAGAGGTGGTCCTCAGTACGAGATATGGCCACCCCTAATGTCGATGCTTAGAACAATGTTGTTGATAAGTTCTTGTCATCGTCCATTCCCCTCTCAACGCCATCTTCAGCTGGTGAACATTTTTTGGTGGGTGTGGACGTGCCGCTAGGCATCTCCCCAGAGCGTCCCATATGTGCTTGATGGGATTTAGTTCGATGGGAACGGGCAGGCCAATTCGTACGAACAATGTCCTCACTTTCCAAAAGCATATCAACAGCTGCAGTACGATGGGGTGTGGCGTTATCATCCATAAACACGAACTCGGGGCCACTACCATGTGCGATTGCACCTCGGAACAGACGCATATGGGGAAGGATTACCTCAGTACAGTAGCGTGCACCTGTTACAGCAGCACCTTCCAGTCTCTGGAATTGTGTATGTCCATCCAAGATAACGCCTCCAGAGACGATAACACCTCGACCGCCATATCGATCCCTTTCAGTGATGTTTGCGGGGTGATACCGTGTGCCAACCTTTCGCCAGATTAGCTGACGTCCAGAATTGCTGCTAAGACTGAATCTACTCTCATCAGTAAAGAGTACCTTAAGTAAAGACATTGTGGTTGTAACCTTTAGAAATAGTGTTCGTCATTAAGTTTTACACAACAGTGTACACGTGGACGGACAAACGGACATGGTGTCGACAACAGGTGCTGCATATATGTATGGTAAAATGCCTAATGACCACTGAGCTACCACGACGACTATATATTTTCAGGACTGGCAGGTTCAGGTCCCTCTTAACCTAAATCAGCCCTGCATTGAGCAAACACTTCCAAGGCCCCGCGCGCAGAGAAATATTCAGCAAAACGCTTTACTGTAAAATGGAAACAGGAATTCTCCCTCTGATTGTTTTTTTTTTTTTTTTTTTTATGCACGAGAGCGTCACTGTTTCTGTTGGGGAGGCACGTTTGTTCACGTTATTCCGCAATAAAAAAGAGGGACCCGTGTACGCGTTATCAATGAAAGGAATTTAGGGTTTTTTGGGACATCATTCGCTTTCTAAATTCGAATGAAGTGCTGCGTTGTTGTTGTTGTTCTCAGTTCAATACGGCTGGGGTTTTTCAGGAAGCGCCAGCTGTTTACGAGGCGTAATAATAAAACGAAGATTACTGGATTAATTTACGACAGCAGCATTTTTAAATGGATATCACGCACCAGAAACTACCAAAATCCTTGAAATTGAGGTGGAATTCCACGGTGACGTAAACGCCGGTGGAGCATGCGCGAGTAACATTCGAAAACCAAGGCAAAGGTGAGGCTGCCGATAAGAAAATACACGACGATTTTTATCGGAAACCTTCGGTTTTACAAGGTCGAAATTTATGCCAGACGAGGACCGAACTGCGTGTTGTTGTTGTTGTTGTTGTCGTTAAAGCTCTGAGACAGCCCCCAGTGTGTATCTTGTCCGTAAAATACATGTGCTCTGGGCTGCTGTGCACGTAAGTGGAAGGTCCGAGTTTGGAAGCCTACATTTAAACGGATTCGCCGTCCAACAGTGGAGTCGATGCACGAGCAGAAGGGTATTTGCCACAGCTTATAAACCGAGGTATGGATTCACTCCATGAGATCGCAAGTTTACATTTCTCGTTATGAACTTTTGAGGTTATCATCCCCCTCACACAAAGCGGACAAAATAATGTACGAGGACAAAGTCTTAGGTCAGTTACTTTGTGCGCTTTATGCGAGATACGATGATGCCCTCCTCCCCCACAAAAAAGTCAGAAGAGTGCACACAATGTGATGAGGGGTCCTCCTCTCTCAGGATGTCTGGAGGTTGGTGGATAAAGGTGAATAGTTTACAGTATTTGCGGGATACGATCCCACTGTGTAGTTTTAAACGATTTTTTTTTTCACATTTTTATTACCAAGCGCCCCTAGCCAGAAACTGGCAAATCCGCTATATACATTCATAAGAATTATATTATGTACAGATTCAAAGTGACACGCATATTACAATGTCCTAAAGTGAAATTGTCCATACAATAAATCACGTCACATATTAGAACTAGTCAGGAATATAATTCGTGGCACAACGAACCACAAGACAAGTTTTCAACGATTGTGAGCCGTGCGTCTGTGTGCTAGCAGACGTTAGATGCGGGATCAACGGTACACGAGCAGAAAATGCACGAGATTCATAAAATAGGCCAAGTAGGACACCGCCATTTTCCTCAACCGTATCTTTTTTCTGTCACCGGCAGAATACGGTGGTGTAAACACACCCTGGAAAGGGGGGGGGTAAACCCGTTAATGGCGTAACTGGAAAACAGCTCGTCACGCGTAATATTTCAGAGGATCATTGCGGTTCTTGATGGGGCACGCGACTGATATCCTCAAGGTTGGGCCGACATCAGCAGAAAGAAACGGAAGCGGACTGCAGGAAACAGTGAGTTCCATTTTTCAGCTGCACACCACGTGGTCGAACTGATAATTGTATCGATCATCAATTAATAATTTCGTCGAAACCTCGAACTGCAACGTGGTGGTTCGTCGTTTTCCTTCAATGAAGCGAGCGTAACGCACGTGCTCGAATACAGAAATTAATTCGAAAATAGAATTTCAGTAGATGAACGCAGTTCTTTGAAACACAGAATACAGGGATGCGACGCTGAAAGAAATTCGTGTTTTGACTGTCAAGGACTTCTGATGTCAAGGCTGCTACTGCGTCTAAAATCCTAAAAAGAAGCAATCGGGTGAATGTTTGCGATGGGGAACAATTGGAAAACTAAGAACGAACGAATGTCGTGCAGATGGAGTAAAATGTCTCAATGTTGGTCGGTCAGTAGTCCATAGATTTGGAGAAAACTCCAAGGGGGCAGAACTGGAACCAGAAGAGACCCGGATGAAGAAGAAAAATATTAAATAAAAGAACAACCGTCATTGAAGACAAATATAGTAGACCCTCGAATATCTGGGGGCCGATTATCCGGTTTGCAGATAAATCGGGGTGCCTACGGCCTGAGGAAGTTTGGCTGTAGACACCCTGATAACTCACTCTAGTCAGATTTCAGCCTTCCTCCAATCGCAGGAAGGCAAATTCTTGAAAAAAAAAAAAAAAGAAAAGAAAAAGAAAAACCGATGTACGCATTAAATTTTATGCCAAAAATGGACACCGACTCTGATTTAGAATTTAATGTTTTCGCAACTTCTCCCTATGTTCAGAATCCTGTATACTAGATTTTGTGCAAATCTGTCTATCTATCTATCTGTGCATCTGTACTTCGGTGGCCCCAAAACTCTCGAACAAACCCACCTTGTAATTTGTGTATAATACACTCTGCGTATGTTTGTAGTGTACGTGTTAATACGTGTGTGTTGTTTTCAGGCTACTTTGCCACCAAGAAGCAGCCAACACCAGGTGCCCGTCCCTGGCATGCAAAGTCGAACCTGGGTCCACTATACACTTCAGTGCGCGAATTGACACTAATATCCCGCACCCACCTGAGATAGTGCTATCCAGGTGGGTGTCAGCATCCCGCACTCAGGCTGCCCATATCTTGAGTGCCAGCAAAAAAAAAAAAAAAAAAATAATAATTAAAATAAATATATATATATAAATAAAAATTTAAAAAATAATAAAATAAATAAATTAAGCCCCATCCTGGCCTGGCCAACACAACAAACAAACAAAAAAAGAAAAAAAAAAAAAAAACATCCTGGCATAACCAAGACAGGGAAAAATAAAAAAATAAAAAAGAACACTATTTTATGAACTGTAAGTGACTACACACAAATCCCTCCTTTTCTTAAACACCAAAGTAGCAAAATTTTGAAAGGCCTGAAAAGCATCCTTATTATGTAAGCACTTACTGTCATGCCCTCTGACAAGGTGTGGTATAGCGAGCATTAAATTCCTCCTGTAGTCTTCATAAATGGGACAATCAAACATGACATGACCCCACGTCTCAGGCAGGCAGTGAACATCTACAATAAGGTTGTTCTACTAACCCACAACAAAACAATTTTTGATGTAGTGACCCATGTCCAGTCATTAAAAATGATGTCTCCATATGTGCATAAAACCACTTCTTATCTTCAACATCATAATTAAATTTCGCATTGGGAATAAAAGTTCTAGTAACCCCAGAGAAACGTACCAACTGTGTGGTACTACACTTAAGGTGGTAGAAAATGAAATAGACCTGGGAGTAATTGTGCAGGCAGATATGAAGTTTTCTGAGCAATGCAGACAGGCTGCCAGGGCAGGTCATGGGGTTTTGTCAATGATATAGGCGAATTTTGCTAGCAGGGAAAAGGAGGTGATTATCCCTCTGTATAAGGCAATGGTCAGGCCACGCCTTGAGTACAGCGTACAGGTTTGGAGGCTCCATTTTAGGAAGGATGTAGATTTGCTTGAGCGTGTACAGAGAAGAGCAACACGATTGGTAAGGGGAATGAAGGGATTCTCTTACCAAGAGAGGCTTAAGTTCTGCAAATTGCAGTGGCTGGAGACTAGGCACCTGCGCGGTGATCTGATTGAGGTGTATAAGGCCTTGAATGGATTGAGCACGCTGAATTCTGATGGGATCCTTCCACTTGTTCAGATTACGAACCTAAGGGGGCATAAATTCAAATTAAGAAAAGACAAATGTAGAATAGATGTGCGGAAATTTGCCTTTAGCCAGCGGGTGATTAATTGCTGGAACAAACTTCCATCTGTCATAGAAGTTGATAGGTTGAATAAATTTAAGGAGGAACTGGACAGGCATTTGGAGGGAATGGTGCGATTTTTTTTTTTTTTTTTGGCTGATGCTGCATAAGCTCATACACTTGCTTTCTTGCATCACATGCCACTACTTGTTTCCCATCGATGTTGCCACATTTCCAATAACTTTATAATAATCATTTCTTTTTCTTTTTTTAACGTTTTCAACAGAATACACGTTTATCCTCAAAAAACTAACCCTTTTCTTTTTCCTCAAGAAATAACAGAATGCTCTATAAACACCTACTAGATCTAATGGCAGTACCCCTCCTATAACCTATATTGCATTTGTTGACACGGTCTTACATGCTCTAATTGAAGTCAACATCATTACTCTCTGCAAAGATAATAATTTTTGTCTAAACTTAACGTTGTGCAAATGTAGCCCTCTCTAATTGGTATGCTGTTCTGGGGCGAGGACATACTTGCCCCATTAAGGATTAAAAAATAATTCTCTCACGCTGTGGCGGCCGTAGCCGAGTGGTCGAACGCGAGGGTATAGAAGTGCACGCGTTTGGGTGAATATTAAATGAATAATTATGATTATGAAAGTAAATAAATTTATATTTCTGTCACACTTCAGTTTTTCTTTCATTTTGCGGATTATCATGGAAAAATTCCCACCCATCCTGGATAATCGAGGGTCCGCTGTACCTTCTACTGTTAGCCACAAATTGATAACACCATCTGCTTCGACTGGGTTCGGATCCCTCTGTTCTTGTTTTCAAGGGGCAATAATAACTGCGCAGAGACATAAAAATGACAACATGCAGCCGTAGAGAAGACGTAATCTGTAATGGGGTTAACTTCATCTTCCAGGATGATAAGGCCCAACCCTACCTGGTGGTTGGTTTGACATCGATATCTGTTTAGCGACCAACCACCAGACTTGTTGACCACTACTAGAGATGAAGACCATTGTCCATATGTTGCAGCGAGCACGATTTCCTGAGTTCAGCCCTATTAGAGCATGCTTAGTCTGCTCTTAGGAAACGCAACACTCCATTACCTCCCTCTCCACAATCTCTGTGCAAGTCCGCAATTCTTACCATGAGACTATTCCACGTAGGTAACGTAATTTCAACCGACCTACTCACACCCATTCAAATGATAACTGGCGCAATGGATGTTTCCGATTTTTCCATTAAAGATCTACCACAATTAACTTTAAATGGTTTACTTAATATGGCCCCAAACAACATGGCACGCTTTTTTTAACAGCAATGAAATTTATCAGAAAATTTTGCGGAAACAAAGCATTCGGAGCAAATTGCATTTCTGGCGATCTGCGGATGTAGCATCGAGCTTATCGTCGACTGACTCCTTTCGTCCAGTATGCAATTACAAACAAAATGGCTCTAAACTGCTGCCTGAACATCAATGAATCGTGTTGCTTTTGCAAATATTCACCTCGCCACGGGTCAACCATGTTGATCGGTGGCATGCTTTACTTGGGGATAACTGCCATAGAAAATTCCGAACGAATGCCCCATCAATCAATATTCCATCTAGTCCGTAGACCAAATTAAGGATCTCGATTACGCTGAGATCCTTAATTTGGTCTACGGACTAGATGGAATATTGATTGATAGGATATTAGTTCGGAACTGTCTATGACAAATATATCCAGCACGTCAATCAAAGCGTAGTCAGCGGCTTTACTAAAAGAAATTTAATGCAGTTCTCTGATAACAGATTCTCAGTCCTGTTTAAAATCCGTCCAAAACTTGAATTTTCTTTGCAGCTCTGGAACCTACACCAAGAGCAGCTGGACATAGCAATCAATGAGAAAAACTGCGAAAACGTTTCACCAGACATCGTACCAATTGTGGTCCAATGTTCTAGTTTAGAGAATCCACTCTTGACGTTACCAATATTCAAACCGAAATCCCTAGAACCAAGACGAGTGACTTGTCACAGACAGTCACCTCGCAAAACTATTTCCTGTACAGTCACTGTGCCTCTTTTGCCTGAAACAAATTTCCAGAAACTTGTACTTTCAAAAGACTCTCCGTTTTAGGGGATAAATCCATATATCGGAAGAAATTAAACCACTTGCACTGCCAATAGAAGGAGAGTCGACATCTCTCTGTGCAGGCTAAATCTGTCGCCCCGCGTCGTGAGGGACGTCGTGTTTCACAAAGATTGGATGATGTAAAAGCAACAACCACAGCTATTCTGAAGCGCGTTCCTGAAAATGATTTCCGGTTTCTTGAACTGTTTCTTGAAAATGATTTCGATAGGCCTGACGTAGCCGAGTGGTCAGCGCGAGAGTGCATAGCACGCGTTCTTTTTGCAGACCGGGGTTCATGCCCGTGACTACTAAATACGATAAATGAATGTTTGTATTGACGATTTATTGTAAACTCTATTGACTTGGTTGTCGTGCCGGAGTATAAACAGAAAATTTAAACTGCACAGCCAATGGCAGAAATGCGTAACTGCCCTCAAAGTGGTTGAGGTCAGCTTTGTATTTCTCGTATAAGCGCCTTTAATTGAAAACAATAAATTCATTATCGGAACTTCCTTAACCAACCTCGTGTTTTCATAGGAACTCTCCAGCCGAACTTCTTTCCTTCACAATTGAAGAAACTACACGTGACGAATACTACAGACCCAATCGCATACCGTTCTTCGCTATTTCCGGCCAATTGCGAAAATTTCCTGCAGCGTATCCTCCGCCCTTTCTGCTCAACACAACCGCCATTATTCCTAAAATGGCTGGACCATCAGAACTTTCTCCTGTCGTCTTCCAACTGAATTTTGCGAGATTTAGAATCCAGCTAAGAGACAGGATTAGTCTACTTCGATTCCAAGCTGTCTTGCACTCATCAAAGCATCACATTAGCATCTAGAACTACTTAATTATTCGTGTAAATCCACTCAGAGAATCCGTTCGTTGCAATAAAGAATGAGAATTCTTCCATTGCTTGGTGCGACATCGATTGTTTTCTGATTGTTGCCATCAAATCATAAGTTGGTTAATAATCAGAAACGTGAGGGATGACTATAAAAAGCTATACAAAATTATAATCTTTGTGCAATATAGATTTTTAATTATGCAACAGTAAGACGCAGGTTGTGGGCCCGTTCTTCACAAAACTTCTTCAGGCTGGGATGATGCCATCTTCCTGAACCAATCTCTCGTTTGGTCTCGGGATCAAGATGATAAAAAAAATGCCCTCAAACATATCACGATTGTGGTTTCAACAGGTAACCATTGAGAGTGTAGCTGAGATCAGAACAATGAACACAATTGATAACAATAATATGAAATCCAACAAGAAGATAAACATTGATAGAGATTTAAAAATTAAAATCATATGTACAAAAGAGGATTGCATTAAGTTAAGTTACCGGTAAAACAAGTAATAATTAATCAGTTAGAGAATAGAAAAATAATTTTAAAAATAATAAACTACAATAATTAGATGAGAGCTAGTCATTTTGCATTTGAAGAGAGGAGGCAAACTTGTGGATGGAGTTCATCAGTGACTGGGAGTTGTCAAAGAAGTCAATGAGAGAGTCATTTGCTGATTTGCTGATTCTGTTCAGTGGACTGAACTTCGTAAAGTCCGTGGTGGCAGAGTCAAGGCGAAACGGTGTAAGGTTCCTGACTTGTCTACAGGGAGCATTGAAGTTTATTTTACTCAGGATATCAGATGCTTCGTAAATTCCAGTGATTACTTTGGCTAGAAGGGCGATGTCAGCAGTAACTCTTCTAGTGCACAGAGGCCTCAGATGAAAGTAATCACACAGCGATTCATAATACACTGAGTGATAGAATAGAGGATTGCGGTACGTAAGGTAACGGATAAAGGTTTTTTGGACTGCTTCAATTTTGTTTGTTAAAGTCTTTGTGTGAGGATTCCAGATGGGTGAACTGAATTCAAGGATTGGCAGAACAATAGTTTTATAAAGGATAACCGCATATCTGTAGTTTTTGAACTTCTATAGGTCCCGTTTGATGAATCCCAGTGTTTTGAATGCTTTGCTGGTGATTTTAAGGACATGAGAACCGAATTTAGCACTGCTGGAGAAGAGAATCTCCAAGTTGTTAACTTGGTCTCACCTTTCGATGATCACAGAGTTAATACTGTACTCCGTATTTATTAGTTGTGGAGATCTGCAGGATGAGAAAGAGATTACTTTGCACTTAGAGGGGTTAGCAGACAAGCCATTCAGAGATAGCCACAGAGAGAATTTATTGAGAGCACATTGAAGCTGTTGAGAATCGGTAATCTCCTTCACTGCTGAATATATTATTATTATTAAATCAGTTTACGAAATATTTAAGATCATTTACGAAAACAATTAAAAGTAGAGGACCTAAGGGGGAGCCTTGTGGTACCCCACTTAGTGGTATAAAACAGTCTCAGTTCACTTGATTGATGATAACGCTCAACGAACGATGTATAATATATCTGCGTAGCCATGAGAGCAAAGGGTCACGGATACCATATAGTTTTAAGTTTATGCAGATTGCATCAACTTGAAGGTAGTTATCAAGAACTTCAGAGGTATATTGCCAGAAAGGAAGCAAATTTGTGAGCCTTCACATAAATATAAAAGAAAGGAACGTCAAGAAAACCATAAGATTTTGTACACAAAAGTGAAGAAATTTGCATAACACGAAATTCTGAACGCTCGAAGGCGGCTCATCCCTTGAAAGGAACACAGTGGGACCGATGGAAAGGTGGAATTTACAAGGAATGTGCAAATCATCGCTGCATTTCCCGATGGCACACCCGGAACAAATAAAAGAGACAGGGGCGTCGGCCTTAATTTCCATTCATCCCCCCCAACCGCCTCCCGCGGGGTATTTCATTGTCTCGCGATTTGATTGCGCCACAGCAATCGGTTCATTCTCAACTTATCCTCAAACAATAAGTCAACAATTAAAGAAAACGTCTCCTCCCAAGAAATTTCCCGATGAGACCGTGTCCCTGACCTTCCATCCACAGTACGCCTGAAGCGAACCTTGCCGCGAGTACTTTTTGATTGTGAATTCCGAGTACTACGATGTTTGTTGCTGCCAGTGGAGGTACCGCGAATTTACTCCGTACGGAGCACAGCTGTCAAAGTAAAGTTTCTGTCACCACTGCGCCTTACTAAACGAATCAAGCTGGTAATAGTACTTGTTTGTTTAACTTTCACCTAAGTCAAAGTTTCTTTTAATGCCTGAAAACTTCAGCTGCAGCAGCCAAGGCAACAGCGCTCAGTTAACAAAGGGTCCCGCGTCATTTTCTGGAGGCGTTCAGATAAGAACACCCAAAACGCTATCTGTGACTATGCTCTAATGTTCATAAATCATATTGACGAGGGCGTCCGGGAGAAGCTGTCATATTCTGATGCTAATGATTTGAAGGTGGTTGACAATACGAGCAAGGCCACGTCGCTTCAAAAAAACCTGGATCAGTTGCACGTAGTTGCTTCGGAAAGTGCAACTAAAATTCAAAAGGGGGAAAGGGATTCAAAAAGGAAGATAGAAGAGGACATATTCTGTCCATGATTTATAGAACTTTGGGGATAAAGTCGCCATTAACGCTCTATATACAAGACAGATAGCGTTATCTATATACAAGACAGATAGCGTTAGACCTGTTTAGAATATTGTGTTCAGGCCCTTAAAAGGACTTTTGGAGAGGGTTCAAAGAAGGGCGTCCAAATTAGTGATAGCGTAATCGAAAATGCTGCTGCTGCAGCAGATTCAGACATGTAAGGGGAATCTGGCCTCGCGGTAGCACGGTGGTTATAATCACCGTTCATAAAGCAAGGTTCTTTAATGAGTTTTTTCACATCGTGGCACAGTTACTCGGTCTCAGGAGAGGGTACATAGCGAAGTTTTTTTATCTCAAAGAATCTCGTTACTTTTGTTTCATTCAGGAAGCAGGAAACCGATCAGAGAAAACGCAGGCAATCAACAGACACAATACACGTGGACGTATGATTTTCATTTCGGGTTTTTGAATTTTTTTCTTTTTTTTTAGGGGAAATATGACTGAGCTGTATAAAGGTGCTAAAAGGGTTCAGCGAATGAGGAAAGTCTGTTGTCCTTGTATTAGTATTTAGTATTATTATCGGCTATATAGCTCAAGGAGGCCACAGACTTTTTCTGCACCGGTAAAAAAAAAGTAGATAAGAAAACACAAATTATGCGTTTCCCTCCTCACGTGAGTAACCATCCATTTGACCTTTGAATTTCTTAAAACTGTCAGCCTCAACTACTTGCAAAGGCAACTTGTTCCACTAATAAATAAACAACTCCCTGGCTTTTGAATTTTCCTAGAATCTAAACCCTGTAATTTCAATTTATGCCCTGAGTTCTGGAATTCTTTATAACAGTGAAAATTCCGTCTTCGTTCATTTTACTAACCCCTGTCAGAGCCTTATAAACCTCTATCAGGTTACCTCTGAGTTTCTTTCAAGCTCTGTAGCCAAAATAATCGGAGACTTTCCTCATATGATCTCTCTTTTACCGATATCACCGTGCGAATTGCTCGTCATGGAGCCTTTCAAGAAGCTCAATGTCTCTTCTCTGATGAAATCTCCATACTTGAATACAGTATTCTAAATGTGGGCTTACAACTGCTTTATACAGTTGGACTATGACCGTCATATCTGTACAGAATAATGTTCGATAAATCATCGATAGGACACCAGTCTTTCCTGGCTGCCTGTTTACACTGCTCAGAAAATTTCACATCTTCCAGTACCGTTACTCGCACATCCCTTCCTTCCTCTATTGTTTTTAATTCGACCCCGCCAAGTGTACAATTTATTTGTGGGTTGGTATTCTCCACGTGTAAGACCTTGCATTTAGCAGCATTAAAATATAGCTTCCTCTTTTCTGACCATCCTTCAAACCTACTCAAGTCATAGTGAAGGAGGGCTGCTTGGCAATGATCATTAACCACTCTCTCAATCTTTAAAGCTTCTAAAAACGCGCCCTCCATCCCTTCGTTGATGTCGTTTATGAAAATCACAAAGAATAGTGACCCCAGAACCGACTGTGGGGATTACACTTCTGACGTTACACCAATCTGAAGACTATCCATTAATCACAACTTTCTGCCCTGCAGCCACCCTTCAATCTATCTTGGAATATTTCCACGAAAGTCAACATGTTCAGCTTATAGAGTAACCTCTCATGAACTACTAAGTCAAATGGTTTGATAAAATATTGTCGAAATTTTTGCCTACATCCAGCTCATGAGTAACTGTGTCAAAATAACTTACTAAGTTAGTTAAGCATGATTTTCCCTTAACAAAACTTGCTGTGTGTGTCCTCCAGAATATACTTGATTACGCTTGATTGCACTTTTAATCATTGCCTCTAAGATTTTTCCAACCACTGAAGTGAGACTAAGCGGGTTCACTTCTCCAATTCAGAGGATTCTCTCCCGAGTCCAAAGATGCCTTCATGGTTAACCTCAGTGTCTTAATCTGGCCACCTCTCTGAAAATGGCTATATCAACTCCAGGAGCCACACTTGCCTTCAGGCTCCAATGTTTTTCTAATAAACAATCATCTGTAATTTCAAAATCACTAATTTGCAGGTGAGATGAGAGCCACTGGCCACAAAAGCAAACTGAATCCATCATTTTTGTAAAAATTTTGATTTTCAGAAATGATGAAAAAATCTATAAATCAGTCTTTTCAACTGAAGATTGTCTTGTACTTAATAAACACTGAAATTACTTAAGAACTGGTGAGTTAGAAACGGCTTAATTTCAATTAGTGGAATTAGCCAAGTATCTTAAAGTGTCAGTATGAACACATCCAAAATTACCTCAAACCAGATTAACTTATTAAAAAAAAAAAAAAAAAAAAAAATCATATATGCATTATATATTAATGTAAGAAACCAGAGTGAGCCTGGCATTATTTGGGACCAGCGTCGCATTTTCGTTCAGCATTTTGGAAAAAGAGAATCCTTGCTGCCTCTTGGAGAGCACCTCAGGAGCTTTCTCGGTGTGAAAAATGCAAAACTCGTCCCGTTCCAGTTGTGTCTCTCCAGTTGTATCGTTTCTATGTCAGCTGCTCATCAGCTCTACAAACACACCTAAGCAACTTTCTCAATGTCCAATACTGGCTGTTACGCTGGTTGAACAAAGTGCTCCAAAACCATTTATCATATCCAGACGGGTCCTTTGTGTCAACCTTGACAGGGCCCCGTGGAAGCTGCTCTTAGACAAAACTAACATTGTCGCTCTGGCTGAACACCTCACTGCCAGACTGCACTCGGCAGACAAATCATTAATCGTCGCATTTTCGCCCAGGTAAAAAAGAACAGCACCTGTAGGGCTCACCTTCTACATGGTAAGCCCTACAGACGATGTTCCCGCAAAAACCATTGACTTTCTTTAAGCAGTCTTGGAATTTTCAGCGAATCCCTCTGCAATGGCAAACCTTACATCCCCCAAAACTTATCAGGTATTGACTGCAATTAAACTCTCAAATGGTGCGTCTTCGATTCAATCCACCCGACAAGGGATTTCTAATAAAGGACTCAATAGTCTGTGCTTTGCATGCTATTCCCGTGTAACCTCTTTTCTGATTGTTATTTTCTCTTAATCCCATTTGGTTAATTTGTTTAATATTCTTGCCAGTCAAGATTACAAGGTTGTTGTTGTAGTACGGTTTTAGACGCATCAGCGACTTAGACCATATTGTGCCTTATGCATTACTTGTGTTAACTGCGTGGTCAGTTTGCTTGTCTGATGGAAGAAAAACCCCGGTTTCAGGGAGAAAAAAATGCTACCCTCTCCTGAGACCCATGAACTCAGCCAGTTCATGGAAAAAAGGCCCATAAGATTCCTCGCGTCGTTGGCGGCATTCGAACTCAGGTATTTTCCACACCTTGTGGAGAGGATGGTGACTATATCCACGGTGCTACGTGCGAGATACCGAAAAGTTGTACACCATTGGCTGCTTGCCGTGATTAAATAAATGTAATACGTCGCGTACTATACACATGTATTGTACACGATATTGAGAATTTTTAGAAAGTTTATGCTTCCAGCAATTCTTTTTCTGACCACCCTAGTTCTACACAGTCCTGTGCCACGGGTCCACGAATTCCTAGATACGCTCCTCAGAGCACACTCAGAGCACAAAAAGCCTTGAAAAAGCCAAATTGGAGATTATCTTTTTCAATATTAAATATGCTTATGGTGTCGCCATTCCTATCTTACCTGAGTGCATTAAATGAAACAGTCAGCATCCCACAGTCTTTGGTATAGAGCAGGCAGACAATTATCCAATTGGCCTCACGGGAAAATCATCAGTGCATCGATGGGTGATGTCGACCACCTTCTTTACAATTCTCCCAGAACTGTTCGGTGCAATAAATCCAAACTTCATCTCCTGCACTGATGACCAAAAATTCTTCGTTATTTTAAAAGACCCTCAAGCAATTAATAATGAAGCCTCTGCATGATTCAACAGATAATTGATCACTTACAACTACCAGGACACCAGGACCCAGGCCTTTTCCAAGAACATTGAACAATGTGAAATCAGCCCACGTGACAATCACGAAGCGGAAGTTCATGAATGACATCAAAGTTACCGGTGAGAGAATTCGAAATTTTTCATCTCATACCGACAAAGGCTAACGCAGAGTGAAGACCTAAATTTCAAATAACACTTCCTCAAGACCCTATGCTGCAGTGCGAGCCCGCGACAAAGAACCGGTAAGCAGCCACAATATTAAACTGATCGGTGTCTAACATCTATACAATGCCTTCGAAATCTGATCCTCTGCCTCTCATTCATCGTAACAAATTTCTAACGATGCAATATTGGATTCTGCGGAGATGACCTAGTTAGGAGGAGACCCATTCACCATCTCGAAATCTATTCTTGTAGTGAATTTAAGAATAAGCCCTGGAAGCATTGTTCTCATATTGTGTCTGCGTGGGGTAGCACAGTGGTATCGTCACCGTCCTCCCCACACCGGGTGGAAAAGGCCCGGGTTCGAATCCCGTCGATGACGCGAGGAACTTTAGTGGGCTTTTTTCACTCAGTGGCTGAGTTAGTCGGTCTTAGGCGTTGATAGCAAGGTTTGCCCTTCCCCATCCCCCGGAACAACTGGGGATTTTCGTGCAGTAAAACAGACAGCTCCACCAGAGAACATACGCAATTTACAGACACAATACACGTGGACAGATGAAATAACTTTCCTGGTGACCCTAACGTAATAGTTTGTTCTCATTCGGTAAATTACATAATAATAAATGACACCACGGGAAATTATGAATTTTGCGCGATGTGATAGTATCAAAATAGGTTTTATTAAACTGCGATGTGGGAAGTAAAAGGGGCCGTATCCACAGTGCCGTAGTTATGTACAGTTTTCAAGGCTACCGTTTTATCTTTTCTAAGTTCCTGAACGCACATCACATTGTTTATAAAATAACCGAAGGATTTTGAGTTGTAATCACTTCTGATTGTCTATATCAACTTGTTTTACATAGTTGATAAATATTCTTTTATTTCCCACCCCTCATAGCATTTATGGTCAGATGACAGGGTTTGGTAAGAATCCTGAAACGTCACCTGCTAACAATTTAATGTAAAAATCGAGATTGTATCAGTGTCATTTACAATTATTATTATATACGCACAGTGGCCAAAAATATAGGAACATTTCTGAACACAGTCACAGACGAAGAAACGCAAATAGAGGCAAAAAAACTGTGACTGTTGCCTGGTTGAGTATAAGGACTGCATAGGCAGTTCAAGTGCAGTAATCTGAAATCAGAATGGGGAAAATGCGTGAAGGGTCAGACTTTGAAAAAGGTTTTATCGTGGGTGCACGTTTAGATGGGTCACGATTCAAGAACCGAAGGACAACTGGTTTCTCGATAACCATCCATCTCAAAGGTTTTTAATGACTTGAAAGCAAAGCGGTTCTTCCACATCTGAAAGGTGTAAATGTGGCAGAAAAAAAAAACCTCAACAGTGATGCCGTCGTACTCTAAGGAGGACTGTACGGAAAAATAGGACATCCAATGGTGCAGCAAATAACATCTGAGTTCAACAAAGCCCGGAATTGCCCAATTTCAACCCGCACCATGAGCAGGAAATTGAAAAAACTGGGTATTGGCAGTCGCTTGCCTATTCGGAAGCCACTTGTTTCGGGGAGAAAAACAGAAAAATGCGCTTGTAGTGATGCGGAGAACCCCCGGAACAGCCTGCTTGGCCTAGAGGGGTGTGTGCAGCATAAATATTCAAGGCGATTGCATTAAAAGAAAGGAAAACACATTGCATTTACAAGTAAACTCACATAGACACCGAAATTTCAAAACTGTGAAAGTGGTGCAGTCAATAGTTCTACTTGGGGGGGGGGTAAATGTTTTATTATTATTAATTATGTTTTTTGTTGTATTAATTTTCCCCCACTTCCACATTAACACCTGACTTGTTAATCTCTCAGAAGATTCTAGATTTCGGGGGGGGGGGGTTTCCAGTGGTTATATTCCTCACCCAGACTCTAGGCTCTGTGTTCAAAATGACTGACACAACAATTTGTTTATTAAGATTATTTACATGAAATAAATTGGTGAATGATTAAGTACATATAACAGTTGATAATATTATCTTCACCGTACAAATATAAAATGTTTGGCTAGGTTAAGCTATACTCTTTTACATTGTCCTTCACTACATCACATGGATAATAATACTTCCATAATTTACTTGATACAGATATTCTCTAAGTAAATCACCCTTATATTCTAATAGGGCAGACTTATCTTCCTTTATACAAGGCTATTCCTCTGTTAGCAATATTTATGATAAATCTCTCTTATTTAGATTTTTATCTTAATACATTCGCATTCATCCTTTAAATCAATATTCATCTCATTGCCTAAGTTATGCTAACAACTTTACTTCTGACTTGTCATTCTACCACATTTTAGACACTAATCAGACACTTACTGCTAATAATGGACATGATCCCTCCGCTGGGGCTTTCCGTTCTTCATTGGGGCTGCTGTTCTCGTCTGAATAGGGCATCATCTACATCTTCTAGGAATTTATCATATGGTCCTTGATACTGCTACTCGGTTTCGGTCTGCAACTTTACCTTCACGGCTCTCTTTATCTGCACAGTGGCCAATGTCACTGCCTTCTGATGATGGACTAGGCTTTATTTCTCCTTAGACTTCACTTATTTGCCCAAGGCTCTATTTCTCCTTTTGGCGCACTTGTCCGCATACTGCTCTACTGTCGCTTCCATCACTAGCCTTATAAAACAACTACTTAACCGTTCACTCCTATTCTTAAAACTTATCTAACCTTTCACAACTGACTACTCCATCTTAAAACTTTGCCAAACTTTCTTAACTCTAACAGACAGACCTAAACTTTATCAGAACCTACTCTTCAGGGACCATCCTCATAACAAACACTGGAACAACCTCTCGGGAACCTTCGCTCTCAGGAAACTTTCGGGAACACACCCTATCAGGAAAACTTTCGGGAACCCCTATTCCTCGCCTCACATCCCCTTTTGTATCTCCACTACCGCTCATTTCTAACCAATCATTCGCTACTTCGCCCCTCTCATCTCCTATCTCATTCGCTCATTTCATTCCTATTGTCCTTTGTTGCCTGAACTTCCGACATCCAGAATTTTCGCGATCCTTCTAGAAGGATGGCCGGAAGTTCCGGGTCTTCTTGTGACCTCACATGCCCTTAATCCCCCATGAAATTTTTAAGTACTTACTCCCATTTTTGAATATCCTCCACTATCGTGTGCTGTCTCTTTCCCCAAATGGGTTTCGTAGCGGTCTATTGTTTGATTAAGGGTGGGGTTCTGCCTTCGCTCAGAATACTTTCACTATGAATTTTTTCCAGATCAGTGAATGCATTGTTCCGCGGGTTCGAAACCGTTTCCCACCCGTTGCTATTTCAATCAAAGACTTACTTAAAGATTTTTGGCCGAACAAGAGATATAACTAAGGCTGGGAGTGTCTGAACTATTTTCTAAAAACCCGGTATTTTTGCTGAAGGCTGACTGTTTAAAAATACAAATAATTTCCAATACTTAACAAAGCCACTACTAATAATATTTGTAAGGATGGGTCCTTACACTACTTTATACACTTCTTTCCGGATGTCCTGTCTGTAGCACTTCGAGCTGCACAAAGCTCTGAGGCATCAATTCCCAAGGAGTTATATGATCCGAACGTATTCGCCGGAAACACTGATTCTAGGTATTGCAGGTTTTGTAGTGAAGAACTAAGACAAGAACGAACCCGGTTCGTTCAAATGTTCGTGAAATGTCGGGTGAATCCCTTCGGCCATAAATCAGATGTGCCAAGGTTTGCAAATTCCTCTGCTTGATGATGGTTTTATGCCGAGGTTTGCGTAGAGCACGCTCCGAGAGATGGTAAAAGGGGATCCCATTGCCCTGTTTAACCATCTCAGCAGCCAATACTCCGTCCCAAGAAATCTCTTGAGTTGAGCAGAGGAGGCCTCTGACCGAAGCACAGATGCATGGAGCGCTACGGGTATCAAATTTCTTTGAACGTAATCCAACAGAAATCGTCGAGGCCTAAAACCAAACAGCTCCTGTCGGATTGCCCAGAGAGTCGCCAGCGTTTTCTGCCTGGCCATTTTGAGGTGGTCTTTGAAGGTCAGTCTGTCATCACGCTTCAACCCCAAATCGGTGTGAGAGTGAACTTTTTTAATGACGGTCCCGTTGATTTTGAGTGTTATTTCATTCTTTGTTTTCCTTTTTCTGAAGGTTATCTGAGCTGCTTTCTGAGGATTCAGCTTTAGCCCGAGACAACGCAGATAATCCTGGAGTTCAATCAGGACGATCTGTGTTTCAAAGGCGACTGCATCTACTTTTGCTGAAGCATCTAATGTGACGAGCATCTTGAGATCATCAGCACATGAGAGGAAGTTTGGGTGCTTCGCAAGGAAGGGCTCCAAAGTTGTGGCAAAGAACCATGAGGAAAGAACTCCCCCTTGTGGGATGCCGACAGAGGTTGTGGTGGTGCTCTAGAATCTATGGTTATATTTGATAAGAATTTTCCTGGCGTTAAGAAGTTGATTTAGAATAATCAAGTAGGTTTTCTTCGATTCTGAAGTAACGTTTTAAAATTTTCGCCAGCTTTCTTGTGCAAAGTGTGTCAAAAGCTGCTTGTATGTCCAGGAATACGATTTCGAGTTGTTTATTAGCATATAGGGCTTTTTGGATTGCCCAGCTGGTCATTAAGAGATTAGACAATGTGGACCTTCTAGGAATAACAGTATGTAAATGTTGTGGTCGTCCGTTGAAACAGTGTTCGATTACGATGGGTTGGATCGTTTTTTCAAAAACTTTTAGCAGCCCACAGGATATGGAAATTGCTCTGTAGCCATTAAAGCCATTCGGTTTGTTAATTTTTGGTACAGACAGGGAGTGATAGATATTCCACATTGTCAGTGTAAAACAAGACTGGAATATGCGGTTCAAGATGGTATGCAAAAGGTCGATCACGTATACGCTGAAAATTTTCAGAATAAGGAGTGGAAATCCGTCGGGACCAACTGTAGGTTTGTTGGGTAGGCTCTTGATCGCTTTCATTGTCATATCTCTCAAGATCTTAACATGCGAAAGTGAGGACCTGGCTGTATCTGTGATGGCCGCTACAGGGAGGGGAGGATGTTGTTCCAGATCAGGATGGAAGGTTGACTGTGCCCACTGTTTGAAAGTTTCTTCATCCATTACCACCTGACGTCCACGTGTAGTAGCGATGCGTTTAGAATGCCTGAGCCTTCTTTGGATATATAGAAGATGGGCCCTCCTCTTTACGCGCAGGAAATTCGCTCTTTGTTTCTTGTAATATATGTGGTCTTGCAGGGATCCAGACCTTTTCCAAGTTCTGTAGGCTTTTTGTTTTTCGTTGAAAGCATGTTTTGCCTCAGGGCTGAACCACCGCTTGGTTTTTGAGATTTTAAATACCTTCGATGCACATCATATGTCGCTTCCATAAACAAGAAATACGAACGATCAAACGAGGACTTCTCACCCAAGGAGGATTACCCTCACCAAGCTGGATTCATTAAAGGGGTCGTTCCCAGCAACAATGTCCCATCCAGCATTTCAACATCTTACAATTCATCAAACCACACCTCTTGTGAAGTAGCCAAATGGTCAGGAACGAGAGTGCAGTAACGCGTGCTCCTTGAGTGGACCGTGGTTCAAGCCCGAGACTGCTAAATACGACTAACGATTGTATTGACGATTTATTGTAAATTCCTCTGACTTGGTGGTCATAGCAGAGTATAAACAAGGAACAAGAACGTTGATTCAAACAAGTTCGAAGAAATGCCAATTTCAGGATCAGATCACCACAATTATCGTAAGAGATTTGTAAAATCAGATGGGTCATTTCGCAGAAGCCTTATGCTACGAGAGCTGTAAAAATCATTCCACCCAAAGGGCACGCCCACTTTCTGTAATGTGTCATTGAGAAAATAGGAAGGAAACTCGACATGAGGAACAAAATTTTTAAATCAACTAGATGACTGTTATTTGTATCAACATGTCAGGGAAAGTACTAGAGAAAAGAATATCCTAGACCTCATCATCACACATGAATCAGATGACATAACAGGGCTAACAGTAGAGGAACCGGTACCAGGAAGTGATCACGGAGTTCTACGGTGAATGATAAAGAGAGAGAGAGAGAGGTAGCTGAAGTAAAAGGCAAAGGAATGGATTTTAATTTCAGAAAAGGAAATTACGATGCCTTAAGGTACTACATGGCCTCTATTAACTGGGTAGATATCGCGCAGAGAATGAATACAATTGAACTGTGGTACGCTTTTAAAACATTAATCACAGATGCCTTGAATGCGTATATACCATTAAAAAAAATACTCCACGAGGGAGGGTTCCAAGTTGGATGAATAGTGAAGTTGCCACATTACTTGAGCAGAAAAAGGTGGCATGGAAAGGTTACAGATCAATAAAAAGTACTGAAGCCTATAACAGCTGCAAGGTGATGTGTAATAGAGCCACAGAAAAGGTTCGACAGGCAAAGGCAGTTTATGAGAAATCACTAGCAAACAGAGCAAAGAGGAGGGGGGGGGGGTAAAGAATTCTTCACATATATAAATGCCAAGAAGAGCAGGACAAACCAGATCGGACCTTTACGTAAGGGAAAGGGGATAGTAATAAATACACCAGCTGCCGTTGCAGATGAACTCAACAGTTATTTTGCATCGATATTTACAAATGAAAAGTCTTTTGTGGCATAGTGGCATAGTGGCATAGTGTTTTGTGGAAGGCGCCACCGGTGGTTTCCCACATCTGCACCATAGTACTCTGTGAAGGATTTACAGAATCTCTGTAAAAGCCAGAAAAAGTGTGGTGTCTGGTTTGTGACAGAGTTGTGCTGTGGTCTGTTGTTCTGTCTCTGGCTGCTTAGCCGCAAGGCCCCTAAGGGAACCCCACGTTGCCCGCCACCACCTCTGGGAGGTGAGCCAGGCTGCCCATTATACTCTGGCTGGCCTCCGCCAGGGTTGCCTGAGCTTCCTGACGGAGACCAAAAAAAAAAAAAAAAAAAAAAAAAAAATATATATATATATACTGTATAATAATAAAAAAAAAAAAAAATATATATATATATATATATATATATATATAAAATAAAAATAAATTAATAAAATAAGTAAAAAAGTAATAGATTAAAAAAAAAAAAAAAGGGGAGAGAGAGAGGGGCATAGAAGAATAGAGGATTTGAGGGGGAATGAATTTGGGTGGGTTGACAGTGGAGAATAAATCCACCCTAATTGGGCGAAGTATAGGAAAGAGTGTGGGTTTAAAAAGTCACAGGGGACAGGTGCCCCTGTGTAATTGTCAATGGCATAGTGCCTGTAGATCCCGCACTGAGGTCAGTGCCAGCAATCCCGCACCTAGATCGGTGCCAGCAGTATATCCTACCCATTTCGGGTTTGCGATGACTTAAATCCCGCACTCCAAGGAGTGCCAGCATCCCGCTCCTTGGATGGTGCCTGCAATAGATCCTACCCTATTAGGGTTTGCATGATTATGTCTGCGTTTTCCGGGGGAATAGAGAGTTATCCCACGCCGGTCCGGTTTAGTTCTTGGGCTCTGAGTTCTGCAATCTTAGCTCGCCTAAGAGCAAATGTTTCCTGCGCGTAGGTGGTTAATGCCTTATAGGTATGTTCCTCGAGTAGCAGAGTGGATTCTTGATTACGAGGGTTTCTCTGTATCGTGGTGAGGAATTTAAGCCTAATGTTGTCGTAGCTGGGGCACTCATACATGAGGTGCCCCCAGGACTCCTCTTCGCCGCAGTGGCAACGTGGATCATTCTCGATTCCCATGGCGGTCAGTTTTTGTTGGAAGGATCCATGGCCGGTGATGATAAAGGTCACATGGAGGCCAGGCGAAAACCAGGGTGGAGGTTCTGGGTGAGTTGAGCTTATGGATGGAAGGAATCGTTTTGTGATGGCCCCTTTTGTTGTAGTGTCCCAGTCATGTTGCCATATCTCTTGTAGATGTTGGGTTATCCGTTGTCTTTCCTGCCTGGTGCCGTTTGTGGTGTCAAGTTGAAAATTTAGCAGTTGGGTTGGAACTCCCTTCCTTAAGTGATAAAAAAGTCCTCTTTTAACCACTTCTAAGTATAGTGGCTGACATCCAGTTAATACCTGCAGAGCAGGGGTGCTGACGGTGCGGCACGCCCTGCAAATTGAAAGGAGCATGAATCTCTGGATTGAATCCAGCTTACGTTTATTTCTTGCTAGGATGGCTTTTCGGTACCAGATAGAGGCACCATAACACACAATTGGCACGTATGCCGCTTGGTATATCAGAGTAAGAGCTTTGTGCTTCAGCCCCCAGTCTGCCCTGCTGACTCGCCTTATCATAGCACTGTACCTTTGAATTTTGTTGGCTAGATACTTTAGGTGGTGGTGGAAGGTAAGCCCCGAGTCTAAGAAGATACCTAAGAGCTTGACTTCAGTGTGCAGCCGTATGGGCATAAAGTTTAATTTTATTGTAGGTGGTCTTGTGATTTGTAGCCTGCCTTTAAGGAGTATGGACTTTGTTTTCTCTCCTGAAATGGTAAGGTTGTGCAGGGCTGCCCAGTTCTGAAGTTTTACCAGTGCTCCATTTGCCATTTTCTCCAGGTTCGTTCTGGTGTTAGCACATACCAAAAGGACAAGATCATCCGCAAAGGCCAAGGACTCAACACCTCCCAGGTCCATGCCCAGGAACTCATCCAGGACAATAGACCAGAGGAAAGGGCCAAGCACAGAGCCCTGCGGACAGCCTCGATCGATGTACCTAGTCACTGTCTGGAATCTGTTGGTAACTTGGACTTTTCTACCAGTTAAATATGACCTTAAACTGTTGTATAGATTGTTGGAAACATTTGTTTGCCGAAGCCTCCGAAGAACACTGGGCCACCATAGTCGATCAAAGGCGCCAGCGAAGTCTACCATGATTGCAAGGGAGTATTTAAAGGCTGTGTGAGTTGCTTGAGTGATTAAACTGTTAATGGCATCTTCTGTGCTACTACCTACTTTGAATCCAAATTGCTTGTCACTTGGAAGTTTTTGTTCTTCATATCTGGCGGTTAAGCGAAATAGGAGTAGGCGTTCTTGTAGCTTGGCTATTACAGAGAGCAAGGCAATCGGGCGGTAGGAGGTTGGAATTTGTGGTGGCTTGTCGGGATTTTTCAATATAAATTTCAGGGTTGCCGTTTTCCAGGATGTTGGAAAGGTGCCTTCTGTCAGGCACCTATTTAGAAGGCTTAGGAGAGTAACAGGATAGCATTCTGCAAATTTTTTAACCACATCCACTTCCAGCAGATCAGCACCAGGTGTTTTTCCTACTTTCATTTTGGTTATTGCCAAGTCCATCTCAATGTTAGTGAAGGGGGATTCCACAGAGGCAGGATGATAGTTGTGATTTTCATCTACTATTTCTTGTTGTTGTTGAGTCATAGCTGCAGCTTCAATGGGATAAATGGTGTCTAGAATATTGTTAATGCTATCCTTCCAGGTGTAAGTAGAGGAGCCATCCATCTTTAGTGTTGTATCGAGTACCTCTCCTCGCGGCAGCTTGTTTGTTACGATCTTGAAAACGATGCCCCAGGGGTCCTTATTCCCAGAAGTGGATACCAGGGTTTGCCACGTTTGCTTTTTACTTTTACGAATTAGCTTTGTGTATTCATTTCTGACAATGCGGTAAGCCTCTCTGGCGGCATCTACTTCATGGGGAGGTAGCCTTGATCGAGCCTGCTGGAACATTTTTCTTGAATGGTGGACTCTTCTTCTGAGATCCTGTAGTTGGGGATTCCACCAGGGAACTGCATACCGGTAGGGCCTTCTGCGTGGGATGGAGAGATCACATGCAGATCTTATGGCAGTGGTAATAATCTGTACGCAATCGTCTGAAGGGAGTGCTTCAGGGAGTGGAGTGTCTTCAGGGAATCTTCTTGTTAGCTCAGTCCGAAAACGTTGCCAGTCTGCCTTTTTTGAATTGTACCGTATCACATCTCGTGGGATCGGAGGGATCCGTTCCACAGAGCGAACCAGAGAAAATGATATCGCTCTGTGGTCCGACGTGGTCCAGGCTTCTTGTACAGTCCATTTGGCTAGTTTGTTGGCAATGTCTGGGGTGGCTGCTGTAACATCTATGGTGCTTTCCCAAAGGGGGCCGCTGTAAGTTGGAAGTTGATCTGGTCGGTTTATTACTTGGAGGCCTGTAGCTAGGAAGAATTCTTCTAGTTTTGCACCATTTCTTTGTGCAGATCTGTCAGGGGTGCGACTGTGCCAGAGCAGAGATCTGCAGTTTGCATCCATGGCTATTAGTAGTCGTCCCCCCGGGAGAGTCTCAAGAGCCGTCTGAATGGTTGAGATCGCTGGGGTGATGTCTTCACCAGGGTGAGTATATATTGTTAACAGGAACAAATTCCCTAACTGAGTTATGATTTGTGCACAGGCACTGTTTGCAGTGCAGAGTGGTGTAATCTTTGTTGTGCTGATTTCTGGGTTTCTGATGATTATTGCTGCCCATGGGGTTTCGGTTTTACAGTAGACCATTTTATAGGATGCAGGGTAACCTGTGACCACACCTGAGCGAACATACGGTTCCTGTAATAAGGCCACATCAATTTGGTTTTCTTCTATTTTCACTTTTAGTTGGTCAGCTACCAGCCTCGCTCTTTGTGCGTTCAGTTGAACTATTTTTATTTCATGGTGGCAGTTTGTAGAGGGGCCTCTATCCATAGTTAATTCTCATTTGGTATTGGCTTTTGGCTTTCAGGTATACCATACAGTTCCCATCCCTGATTGAGTGTTGGTGAGGAGCTTTCACTGCTTTGCAGTTTGCACAGACTGGGAGCTGATCTTTTGCTGGGCAGTCACTGTACTTGTGCCCTTTCTGGGCACAGTGGCCACATGTTGAATCACGCTGGTTGCATGTGTGTGATGTGTGGCCAAAGCGAAGGCACTTGTAACATTTCGTAACTGAAATATGCTCCTTAAACCTATGGCTACCCCAGCCTATGAAAATGCGACTCTGTGTTTCTAAGATTTGCCATGCTCGTGTGGAGAGCTGGATTACCCAATTGACATTTGAATGTGTTTTAGATTTAGTACTATATTTTGGGCTAACGTCTTCTTCCACAGTGTCCTCAAGTAGGTGCAGACTTAGATTTTTGTGGTAAATTTCCTCTTTGAGTTCTTCTGGGGTTACACCTTGCTGTATGTCAAATAAGACAATTGAGGGTCCTTTTTTCTTGGGAGCCTCTGCCTTTAAACCGTACTTGGTCATATTTTCATTACTTAAAATTGTTTGTCTTTTGTGGCAATGGGAAATTGTGGGACCGAAGTTAAAAAATATGTAATTAATGATACTGAAATTTCGCAATATTATTTAATGAAAAAACTTTCGAGCCTACAGACCAGTAAGGCTCCTGAGGTTGATGGAATATACCCTATAATCTTAAGGGAGCCGGCAAGCGAGTGCATTGAACCATTGAGGCTAATTATGCGAGCATCACTAGACTCTGGGGAGATTCTCTTGGATTGGAAAAGTGCAAATGTATCTCCCATACATAAGGGTGGCTCTAAAAGTGAAGTTGGAAATTATCGACCTGTCAGTCTGACTTCAGTAGTAGGGAAAATCATGGAGGCAATGATCAAGGGTGGAATTCAGGATCATTTGGATCGAATTGAAATTCTCAAGGATACTGAGCATGGTTTTGTAAAGGGAAAATCATGTTTAACAAATCTGATTCGCTATTTTGAAAGGGTCACTCACGAGCTGGATTTAGGGAATAATTTCGACATTGTTTATTCAGATTTGAGCAGAGCTTTTGACTCAGTCCCAGATGAGCGGTTGCTTTATAAGTTAGAATAGGTTGGAATCACTAGGAAAATCCTTAGATGGATAGCAGGATGGCTTCAGGGAAGGAGGCAGAGGGCTGTAATAAATGGCTATTCCTCCTGAGATTGGGTTGATGTAAGAAGTGGGGTTTCCCAAGGATCAGTATTAGGACCACTGTTGTTTTTAATTTTCATAAACGACATTGATGAAGGGATAGAGGGCCTGATGTCTAAATTTGCAGATGATGTTAAAATTGGTAGAGTAGTTAATGATCACTGTCAACCTGAGCTTCTTCAGAGAGACCTAGATAGACTTCAGGAATGGTCAGAAAAATGGCAGCTGTGCTTTAATCCAACAAAGTGTAAGGTATTACACCTGGGAAACAGTAATCCCAAAATGACTTATTCACTTGGTAGAGTTCAACTAAACCCAGTAGGGACTTGGAGGAAAGGGACTTGGGTGTTACGATACGGTCAGACATGAAATTCTCTAAGCATTGTAAACAGGTTGCAAGGAAGGCCCATGGTGTCCTATCGATGATCTATCGAACTTTTGCAAGTAGAGATAGGGACATGATAATCCCATTATATAAGGCTTATGTTAGACCACACTTGGAATACTGCGTTCAAGTATGGAGACCGCACCTAAAGAAAGACATCGAGCTTCTTGAAAGGGTGCAAAGAAGGGTAACTCGCCTGGTGAGATCGGCAAAAGGGCGTCCTTATGAAGAAAGACTTCGAATATGTGGGTTGCACATCTTGGAAACTAGACACCTAAGAGGAGGTTTGATTGAGGTGTTTAAGGCTCTGAGAGGCATCAGTAAAATGAATGAGGACGAAATTTTCAAGATTATAAATGATGCTAGAACTAGGAGACATGAATTAAAGTTATGGGGGAAATGTTTAGATTGGACTGCAGGAAGTTTTATTTTAGCCAGCGAGTTATAAATTACTGGAATAAGTTGCCTCCATGGGTGGTAGAGGCCGACAGTTTGGGGAAATTCAAAGGTCATCTGGACAGTACTTTCGGGTAAGGGAAGCGCATAGGATGATAGGTTTAATTTCCTTTTTTTTTTATTTATTAATTATTATTATTTAGTTATTTATTTTATTTTTTTTTTTTTTTGTTTTTATCATTGTTTTGTTGGGATTTTTTTTTTTTTTTTTTGGCTGGTGCAGCATAAGCCATAGGCTTTCTTGCACCATGCGGCCGTTACTAATACTAATACTAAACCAAGTTTTCTTCTTAGGGCATCAATCAATCTTATATTGCGGAGACATCCCGACGACAGTTGCCTTGGTACTGCACTACTCTAAATAAAACACACCGGTGCAATTCGGAAGTGCATCGTTGCTGTTTTATTAAAAGTGTGCGCCACTACCCCAACATGGCTTTTGATACTTTCTATCCACCTGTCTCACCGATGAGATCTCAAAGAGGATCGAACCGTAGGCCGGAGAATTTGTTATGATATAGTAATGCGAGGTTCTGACGAACTGATGGAGACCCTTGCCCCTGTATATTTCTATTTCAGTGTATTCAATATCATAACATGCAGTGAAACCCAAGATGTGCATAACGCTGTAGACTACAGTAAAGAGGCGGGCTGTTCTGGTCCTTGGAATGTTTATCGAAACAACTGCTTAAAGCACGACACACAGAAGCAAAGAGGGTTACTCGAAGGATTCTTCTTCTTCTCGATTTTCTAAACGCTTAAGGTCATCCAAGAAGAAAACCACGAATTGAAGCAACAAAATAAAAAAAACTAATTGCGGAACAGAAGCTTAATCGATGAAAAATTAGACACAGTCCTAACACAGCTGCAAGATATAACGCAGGGCTTTCCTCGCAGATAAAATTAGGACGGAATTACAAGATGTGGTCACTGCAGAGAGCATCAAATTAGACACATTAAAAAGCAGCCCTCCAACGGAACGAATACAAACTCCAGGCCAAAAAAAAGAGAGCAGAGACTATCCCTAGCTCTGCAGTTCCTCCTGCCAAGTTGGAGTAGAAAACAATCAAAGTCCTTTGCAACAACCAACCTTCACTCAGATGGTTGCTCTTCCGGACAATATCGGTTTATCGAAGGTCCACGAGAAAAAGAAACCCTCGATGACGTCATACGCACTGTCCAGCTGGGAAGGTGCGCAGTTTTGATCATTCTGATGTTCCGTCCGAACAAAATACGACATCGCTCGTGGGAATGACACGTGTTCAGTACGAAAACGTTTTTGTTTAACTTCCAGCGACAATTTCGAGAAATGTGTGCCGAGTGGGGGGGGGGTGATCAGGTCGAGGAATGCACTACGACCGATGCACCTCCAGGAATCGACACTGTAAAAGGAAAACCCGTAGGATGAGGAGAAGTGGGCCATTCACGGAGGAATGCGTGTTCAGGAAAGAGAAATTAATTAAGCGAAGGCAACACTGCGTGACGAGAATGACGCGTGGTGGTGGTGGGGGGTGGTGGAAGAATGATGCGTTGCCGATTGCCTACAAACACACAAAAACCAAAGCGTTTGCTTTGTCGGCAAGTGCAGACCGTCAAAAACCGCATCGAGAACCAGTTCCAGTCCCCACTGCGATCTGCTAACGACCTCTCGACCCGATTCAAGACGTGACTGGAGGTCGTGAATAATTCAGTTCGCGCGCAGCCACACACGTCACCGCTGAAGGGAAGAACTGACCCGGGGGAGGTCAAAGGGGGTGTCGATAACTCTTTTGAGCAGAACCGGCTGCGTACGGTTACACGTTGTCCCCTCGCGCGATGTGTGGAATTCCCGGTTTTTTGTGACGTAAAATCCTTCGCACGTGTTTTGCAGCTCCTCTGTCGATCGATCGACCGCCCCCCTCTGCTCACTATCAGTACCGATAGGGGCGCGCGGCAGCCACCGTCCTTAGCGTTGATTCAATTGGACGGTTTGTGTTTATTAAAGAAAACTTCCCCCTAACACCACCAATGTGTCCACTCGAATGTCATGCTGACGTCACCACTGTTCGCATGTCATTCGCTTTGATCGTTAAAAATTTCCGAGTCGTGACTGTTCAACTAGGCGGGCTATCTGCGCTCCTTGGGTGCCAAACGCGCACCACCCCGACCAGGTCATCAATCACAACGGATAGAGGGATCGTCTGTTCCCTGTGCGTACGACGGGTCCGCCAGGTGGCGCCTATTAGTATACCGTGTGTGTTTAGCGCTCTTAATAAACAGTAACTTAAGTGAATTATATTAAATGCTCAACCATTCAAGTGATCCAGTAACCATTGATGAACGCCCGTCTACTCGTGTATGAAGTTTCAGCTGCGTTGCTCCAGCAAAAGTTAAGTATTTTGTATATTTCTCCTTTTGGCTTGGGACAATGCACTTCTTCAAGATGGACGCTAGCTTGTAGTTATTCTTGTACTGTATAGCATAATTTGCAGTTAGTGGACACTAGCTTTGCTGACCAATAACATTTTCCCTTCGCTCTCTCTCCGTTTCGTGTCACCTCCCTGCCTGCGGCAATACCCTACAGCAGGAGGTCCCGTTCACAATTGGAGAAAGCTTTGTTTTGCTGCAGTGACTAACAGGCTTAAGTTTTGTGTGACTACCAAATCGTAGTCTTCACGTACAGTTGTTTTGTTTATTATGGAAGGGGCGAATAGTTTTAAAAATGCAAATATCTGCAGAATTTGCAAAAAAGAAACCAACGAAGAAAACAAAGGTGCATACATCAAATGCTCCAAATGCAAATTCCAAATTTGCCAGAGCTGCTCGGGTCTCTCTTATATAAGCCTGAAAAAATTATCAAGCGCAGCTCGCGCGAAATTCATTGCATGCTGTTGCCGAGAAAAAAAGCCGGCGAATGGGCAAGGGATCCCTTCCCACTCAGCCGTGGATTCCCCTCCCAAACTGCTGCTTGACTCCCACTTGACGCCACCTTGCCCACTGCAGAATAGTAGAAGGCGTCATGTCAGTAACAGCCAGGTGTATTCCACCGAGCTCGATAAACGAAGCCATTCTGAAGCTGTTACTAACCTAGGAGAACTTACTAATAATCCCTTGACAAGACAGAGAAACAGCAGCCCTTGTGCTACTCAACCGGACCAGTCCTTCACGGGTGAACTGGACTTTATCATGTCCACACCAGTGGCTGCTTCCATCCTGGAGTCCCTTGCTAATGCTCCACCTGCATCAACTCCAGTTTTTCAGCTCCCACCCGCAACACCAGCTCACTCGACTACTGCAGCTATCTCCTCTAGCTTAAAAACTGCCACTCCAGTTCTCCGTGTCCCGTCTGCTGCAAATGAATCCTTGGACGGATATGTGCAGACCTCCCCTGCTACTCCAGCTCGCCCTCTCCCAGCTCCCACTACTGACAAAAATACTGTGTTGGATCAGGTCTCGATACTTCGAACCAAGCTGGAAAATATAATGAAAGACAACAACAATAGGATCACTACGGCCGTCAGAGGAGACATAGTAATCCTTTGGAACAAACTGGAAACCATCGCAATGAACGAACACCTCCAACAAGAAAGGGCGAAAGCTAAGCTTGAAGCTTTCATGGAAGGGAGAGAAAAGCAAATGCCACAGCGCTCTCTCTCTTACTCTGCTGCGCTGAGGACACCCGCCGCTCCCTCTCCCTCGGCAGATGTAGCGCAAACAAAAAAGAAACCACCTGTCCAGCGGCCAAATTTGATCATCCTAAGACCGAAGGAGAGTGAACCAGCAACCACCAGTGAGGAAATTAAAACTAAAGTAATGGAATCAATGAAAGACGACTTCAAGACAACACGAATCAAGTCAATAAGGAAGATTAGAAGTACGGGAATAGCGATAGAAACTGAGACGAGAGAAGAAATACAAGGTATAATAGGGAATCCTAAAATCGCGACTTTAGGCTTAACTGCAGAGCTGCCAAAGAGAAGGGGACCAACTGCTATTATTTTTGACGTTGGAAAAAATATTACCCCACAACAACTAACAGAGGAAATCTTTACAAGGAACCTTCGGGATCGGCTCCCCGACCAAAACCCGCAAAGGTCAGTAATTCCAAAATATGCGACCAAGCCTAAAGACAGAAACGCCAATAACTGGATTGTGGAGTTCTCCCCGGAGGCCTGGCAAGCGATAAAAACCCAAACGAGAATATACATCGAGTGGAGCTGTCACCGCTTCAGGGAACATGTGATCGTTCCCAAATGCTTTAAATGCTGCAGGTTCGGCCACACTTCCCACACCTGTGTTCAAACAACAACAACATGCGGCCACTGCTCCGACAAAGGGCACAACTTTAATAGCTGCCCAAACAAGTCCAAAGAACCCGTCTGTGCGAACTGCAAGGCAGCGAAAATGAATAGCAATCATTCCATAAGAGATCCTAAGTGCCCGTCGTATACAAAAGCCAAGAGTATGTACCAGAGCAGGACCGATTATGGGAACTAGGCCAAAACAATTCAATACCACGGAAATCAAAATCTTTCAGCACAACGCACAGCGGGCCAGAGCAGTGGCTGACCAGCTCAGAGTGAAGGCCGACGAGGAAAATGCCGATATAATTATTGTCCAAGAGCCATATTCCAACGCAAAAAAGGTAAAGGGGTACCCTTTGACTTACAAGACCATTCAGTGTGATGAAGACACTCCCTGGGCGGCGGTGCTCATCAGGAATCCTAATATAACAGCCACCAAAGTGACACAGTTATGTACGACCTGGGCAGCTTGCGCCCACGTAATCACACCCATAGGTTCCTTCTATGTGGTCTCCTTATATTGTAGACCGGGGGTAGAAATCACTTTTGCCATAAACTACCTTCAACACCTCTTGGATGTCCTTCCAAACCAGAAAATCATCGTCGGAGCAGATGTCAATTGCCGCTCGCCTGCCTGGCATAGTGCAACCGAAGATAGAAGAGGAACAAATAATGGCCAGCTCTTGGAAAACTTCCTTGCGGGGTCACCCCTAGCCATACTCAACCAGCCGCACCAACTCCCCACCTTTTGCAATACACTGTGGGAAGCAACAATTGATATCTCACTTGCGTCCACCAACACGGCCGCCCACGTCTCTGACTGGAGGGTAGAAAACTCCTGGACAACCTCCGATCACCGTGTCATCACGCTGAAAATCTCTAGGACACTAACCAGAACTCAGATCCCAAGACAACTGGACAACCGATATGCAATAAACAAGGCAGACTGGAATCTGTTTGCTGAGAAGCTCCTCACAGCAGTAAATGCTGGAGAGCAGGACCTGATGCTGGAAGAGGATCCGGACCTCCTTCAACGAAAGATTACGGAACTCATCACCAAAGTCAGCAAGATAGCAATTAAGAAGAAAATTCCATCCCCAGGGGCAGTGCCTTGGTGGAATCGGGATCTGCAGTCACTGCGGAAGGAAGTCATCATGCGCAGGAAAGAATTTCAAAGAGCCCGGCGCTCTTGGCCAGAAGCTGAAGTAGAAGTCATGAGACAGCGCTACAAGGCTGCCAGAAACTTGTATACGGACTCGATCAGAAGAAGCAAACGAAACTCCTGGGAGCAACTCGTCTCCAACATGGGAAACACAGATCCCTGGGGGGTGGTATATAAAGTTACCACCAACAAACTCCCCAGGGGGGAAATCCTTACTACTACCAGAACACCGCAGGGACTGCTTACAACATCGTGGGAGCAGTCGATTGAAAACATCCTCAACTCGATCTTCAAGGAGCAGGTTTACCCGCAGTCCCAAGCACAATGCAGGCTTTGTAAAGAAAACGATGACTACGCCACTGACAACCAGGAACAGCCGTTCACACAGGAAGAGCTTCAGAGCGCTGCTGCGCAGATAAAAACTAGAAAATGCCCGGGCAAGGATATGCTTGAACCGGAAATCATTAAGCGTGTTGTGGATTTAACACCAGGACTCCTACTTCGACTCTATAACTGTTGTCTGAAACAGGGGTACTTCCCCAAGGACTGGAAAATTGCCAATACAAAATTAATCCTAAAAAATCCTAACAGAAACCCAACTCTTCCGACCTCCTATCGGCCCATTGCTTTGCTGTCGGTCTTGAGCAAGCTCTATGAAAGACTTTTATACAAGCGGATTCAACAGTATTACTCCATAGCAAACCTAGAGGCAGCAAACCAATATGGCTTCAGGCCGGGACTGTCAACAATCGAAGCCATCAGGAACCTTATAAATACTGCCAATTCATGCCAAAGTAAATATTTCCTGGTGATCGCTGTGGATTTTGCTAGGGCGTTTGACTCTCTCTGGTGGCCAAGCGTCCTTGGCAGACTCCGCAAAGCTCATACGCCCATAAACCTTTACAATACTATCAAAGCTTACCTGTCCCAAAGAAGAATTGAAGTCATAGCGCCCTTCCAAAGGATAACAAGAAATATCCATAGAGGATGCCCGCAGGGGTCCGTTCTTGGCCCCCTGCTTTGGAATATAGTCTTCGACGACTTCCTTGACACCAACTTGGGGGAAGTAAAGTGTCAAGCCTTCGCAGATGACCTTGCACTGATGGTGGCTGCAGACTCCAGGGCCCAACTGGAGATACAGGCAAACCATGCCCTAGAGATCCTACAACAATGGGCGGAAGAAAACTTCCTACAAATTGAACCGACAAAAACAACGTCGATCCTTCTCAAAGGATCATTAAATATCAGAAGACCCCCGCAAATTAAAATAAAAGGAAAAACGATAAAGTTTACCACCCAAATGAAATATCTAGGTGTCATCCTTGACAACAATCTCTCCTTCCAACCTCATCTCAAGCAACTAAGAATAAAAATTAGAAACTACTCTGCACTGGTAGCCCGTGTTACAAGGCGTGACTGGGGCCTGAAAAAGCGAACACTCTCTCTCTACTATAAGGCTACATTTATACCAGCAATCTCATATGCTGCTCCAATCTGGTTCCACAAGACAGCCATGGCCGTAAATAAAAGAATTCTTGATTCAATCCAGAGATCAATCCTTCTAACAATAACCCGCGCATGCAGGACTGTCAGTACGCATGCGCTCCAGGTGCTGGCGGGGGTTCTCCCGCTGGACCTGGAGATTGTCAGGTGTGGCCTGTCATACTACCTATCTAAAGGGATGCCCGTCACATTCATGGGGTACACCATCGAACTTACAAATGACAGAAAGACAGAAAAAACCCGATTATTAGGGCATCTAAAGCAAGAGTGGCAAACCCGCTGGACAAACAGTACCAAAGGAGAAGTGACAAGGAAATTTTTTCCGGAAATACACAAAGTGTACCCTAAATCACCGCCTTGGCTCCACCCAGGACTGCACTCCACTTACCTCCTGACGGGTCACGGCCCTTTCAATGAAAAACTTGCAGCCTTTCGGCTTGTGGAGGACCCACATTGTCCATGTGGGGAACGCGAGAGCTGGCAACATTTGATGCACCAATGTCCACTGTACGACGACCTACGCGGAATCTTAATCACCAGACTAACTTACTTACCTCAGGACCAGGAACACCATCTCCTGGACAGCTTCGATGAATATAGTGCGCTCGCCAAATTTGCACAAGACTTATTTGCAAGAAGGAGAACACAAATTGCAATCAATAATGCACGCCATTAGCCCAGGGCTCCCTGCAGATGAGCATCCAAACTGAACCAGACTATGGCCGTTATGGTGGGACCTCACTCTCCCTGTCTCCTAGGATTGAACATCCATTGCAAATGATAGACGATCCGACACCATATATGCGGACTCCTACTAGACAATGATCTCTCTCTGGACGGGACTCTTTCTCCCATGTGCGACGCAATGACTGGACCACATGACCACAGCAGCTCTGCTTCAGCACGCCGCCTGGCGTTCTAAACTAGGCACCTTTGCCCAGTTCACTTTTAAAACCCCATCCCTAGGCAGGGAAGGGGAAGAGATAGGCCTCTGTCTCATCCCCTCCCCTGTCCCCCCCTTTCCTCCCTGGTGGGGCTTGCTCCACTGACACTCCTGGGATCGCCTTCTCTTTCGTTCCCATACTTCTATCTGTTCCCCCCAATCTTCAGTCTTCCCCCACTCTACCTTTACCGACCGTGAATGTCCCACTGCATGCTGCTAAATTTCAATGTAAAAAATTAACCTACCTTCATTTAAAACCTATCTCGGCCTTACCTAAACCTCTAGCGTCTACCCCATTTTTTTTTTTTTTTTTTTTTTTTTTTTTTTTTTTTTTTACATAGGTCCTAGCCACTGAAATCTCAGGAAATTAGGTGGCAGGGCCTGCCAGAGTAAATAATTGTAAAACTGGTGTACCTGGTCTGCCTCCACGGGGCCAAGTGTGGGCAACGTTGGGCCTCAGTAGGGGTCCAGCGGCTAAATGACCAGATGAACAACGGTACACGACAGTACACATGTACAATATCCACACACTTTTAAATCTCTGGCCTCAACAGTGTTCTGTTTCACATGACAATGTATACTACGCGGAGATGGGGGAAAACCCCTGGTGCCGTTTGACACGAATACACTTTACACTTTACACTTGTGCGTACGACGCCGCCTGACTTGGAACAAATTCTGAGTCAGGCGGCAGTGAATGGGGTAAACGTGTTGAACTTACCAGTTCAAAAAGTTCAGATACGCTGTTGTGAAGCCATTGTTGTGCCAATCGTCGAATCCTCGCATAAAGACTAATTAACAAAATTGAAGCATTCCAAAAACTTTTTGATTACGACCAACTTGGCCTTTGCCTCCACCTAAAAAAATTCGGCTTCTGGTGACAAAGTTTCCAACCCCAGCCACGTGGAGGAGGGTTGCTACTATCTATTAAACTTTCAACAGTTCTCTTTTGTCTCTAAAAACGCGTAAAATTTATGTACACAGCATGGGTTTGTTAAGGGAAAGTCTTGTCTGACAAATTTGATAGGATATTATGATGTGGTTACAAAGGAACTGGATGCAAAAAATAATTTTGATATCATATATTTGGATTTCAGGAAAGCTTTTGACACTGTTGCGCATGGAAGACTATTGTACAAATTGGAGCAGAATGGTACTAAGGGTAAGTTGCTACAATGGATAAAAGGATGGTTGAGGGGGAGAAGACAAAGGATGGTAATCAATGAGCGCTGCTCTTCGTGGACTAATGTTATTAGTGGAGTCCCACAGGGTTCGGTGTTGGGTCCTCTGTTGTTTTGTATATTTATCAATGATATTGATGAAGGTATATCAGGCTTAATGTCGAAGTTTGCAGATGATACAAAGGTTGGCAGGGTTGTTAAGGACAATAATGGCAGTGTGCTACTGCAACAGGATCTAGATAATTTGGGCAGATGGGCTAAGAAGTGGCAACTGAAGTTTAACCTTGACAAATGCAAAGTACTGCATATGGGTAGAAGTAATCCCAGAGAAACGTACCAACTGTGTGGTACTACACTTAAGGTGATAGAAAAGGAAAAAGACCTAGGAGTAATTGAGCAGTCAGAAAATCTCAGTCAATGATATATGGGAATTTTGCTAGTAGGGAAAAGGAGGTGATTATCCCTCTGTATAAGGCAATGGTCATGAGTACTGCGTACAGGTCTGGAGGCCTCATTTAAGAAGGATTTAGATTTACTTGAGCGTGTACAGAGAAGGGCAACAAGATTGGTGAGGGGAATGAAGGGATCCTCTTACCAAGAGAGGCTTAAGTGCTGCAAATTGCAGTGGCTGGAGACTAGACACCTGTGCGGTGATCTGATTAAGGTGTATAAAGCCTTGAATGGGTTGAGGACGCTGAATTCTGATGGGATCCTTCCACTTGTTTAGATTACGAACCTAAGGGGGCATAAATTCAAAACTGGACAGGCATTTGGAGGGAATGCTGTGATTTTTTTTTTTGGCTGGTGCTGCATAAGCTCATACACTGGCTTTCTTGCATCACATGCCACTACTACTACTACTACACATCGCTGCTTAGAAATAAATAATGTGCATTATAAAACTCACATATAAATGAAACGAGTAAAACCAGAAAGTTTTAACTGTAAACAAATCAATAAAAACAACATAAATGTGCCTAGTTTCAAAGAGACTCCACAGCTCCAAGGAAGAAGGAACATTATTCCCTCTTCCTCGGAGCTGTTCCAAGAAATAATACTTATTTCTTCCAACAGCACATCTCTAACATTATAGAATTGTGCTCCATCATTTCTAAACTTCCAACACACACAACTGCCATTATCCTCAGTCCCGAGCCGCCAAATTCTTACCCTCACACCATGGCCAGTCACAACCAAAGGCCCAACCTAGACAATTTCTGAATTTTTCTCTAAAATCGGGAATCATCTGATCAGTAACGCTTCCGTTGTCATACGACCTCCAATGACTTTGTCAATCTCCACCGACTCCAATTGAAATCTTTTCTTTTCTTCAGTTGCATCTCTCTTAGTGTAGACCTTTCCCGTTTTAGGACACGATCTAATTGCCATCATTTCAGAACTTTGATTCCTCCTAATATGGAAATCTCTCTACAATCACTAAATTTATCGATTTTTGTCCCGCGATGACCCGAAGCACATCGTTGGAGATCGTCCGACAAGCACAGGTTATACTGAAAACGGCAGACCTTTGTGGTCCATAAAGATGCCATCTGATCACTGAGTCCTCAACAATAGCTTCCCAAGCTCCACACGCTTAGGTTGCGATTCCAATAAAAACGCAATATATCGATACCCAAATCGACTTTTACTTACGCTTCAGTTTTCCATAAATCATCTCGACTTTCTCTCTCATAAACCTGATGTGGGAGAAAGTTTAATCTCGTGTCCACATCATCACTCCCAAGTTCTTGATTTCGGGGGCAATGCCCAAGGCAAGCTGTGCAGATGTCACGGTTGAAAACCTATTCTGACTCAAAGATCCCTTGACCAATAAACATTTAGATTTCGTACTCGATATCTTCAACCCAATATTCTTCCTGCCTTCTCCATCTTCAATTTCCACATTTACGGCAACATCATCTGCCAAACCCACATCTTCCCATTGCCCCTTTAACGGCTCCTCCAGCACCAAGTTCCACACACAAAAGGGTTCCCGCGGGACTCCTCGGCTATTTTCTGCGTGTTCCGAGGAAAGGTTCGCGTTCCTCCTTCCCCCAAGGGGGAACAAAAAGGAAAACAGAAATTATTTACAAAAGCGGCGAAACAAAGCGAGCGTGTCTGGATCGTCACAATGCGTGTCGGACTTTGCTCGCAGTGTCCGCAGCAAAAGTTGCGCACGCATTTCAGTCTCCGTTCGACTTCTCGGCCTTCTGGCTTAGATCGTATTGTAGACTCTGTTCGAGGCGCGTCTTAAAGAAAACTGGTCACGCGAACGCCAGAAATATTCGGAGGCAGACGTTGCAGCCGCGGGGGGCAACGGCAGCGATGAGCAACAAACGGAGTCGGGTGTTGTGAACTCACCCGTCGCCACACCCGCTATTTATGTTAAACAAGGGCGATCTTTCATCATCCGACTTTATCTTATCTGCCGTGAAGAGGGATGGGGCGGTGGGAGCCCCCCCGCGAAGGTCGCTGTTTCTCGGAGAATTTCCAGTCGTGATGAAACGAGGTGATGCAACGGCGGCATCACCGTCTCAAAATACTCGTCCTGTCATCCCTCGCCCTCCACGGGGGGTTACACAAAGGTGTCCTCGCTACCACGAAGTGTCAAAGGGGTGCCAACGCACCGCGACCGCACTTCTCGACCTTTGTCGGGGCGAATCGAAATTCGAATTCTGTCGACGTCACTTCGCGAGCGAAGGACGGAAGAAAGCGCGGGCAGCAACCCCGTCACTGACCCGAAGAAAGGTTACAGTTCACAGGACCGGTCCGTGACGGATAACGGTGAAAGATGAGGCGTCACGAGAGGAACACCGTTGTCAAAGAGCTGCTCGTAACCGCTCTGTTATAAATGGAAAGGGTCAAGACCTCCGCAGTCTGCTGGCGGTATTACCTCGGAGGCTTACAAGTGCGAGGGCGATGGTACGCCCCTAGCCGAAGAGAGAGCGAAGAGGTAGTGACCTCAGCAAGCGCAGAGGGTCCAAGACGAGGACTCGTTTGCAACAATGCATCGCAGGGGAACATCCTCCGCCTCCCTCCCTGTGGGGTGAAATTCCGGGCTGCAGCCACTCGTTGCGGGGTCGCTGCGAGAATGGGGGGTTGTTCGACGTCGGCCATGGATAAAAGGGTTGGTGTTGACGCTGTGCGAAACAGTTCTCCCGCCCCTCTCGTTCGCAAACAACGTTGCCCCCGTCGTGCGCCGCTTTGTCTGGCGCAAAATACCAACCGGTGGGACGTTGCAACATCGTATAGAAAGGTTATCCGCGTGACCTTTCCTTATCGCTTAATTCACCTTATGACACGCACTGGGCAAATATTAAGCTCCAGTTGACAAAATTGCGAAACTGCGCGGTGCTCCGAACGCACCCAGGTCTTCTGCGGTCCACGTCCAGAGGAGCGGAATTTCTTCGAGAAAAAAAATATACGAAAGCGGAGTCGCTCTCCATCGTGGGAGGGAAGGAAGGCTGTGACGTCATTTGAAGAAAACGAAAAAAGGACAGGTGTGCCTATAACTTCTGTGGAAGCAGTGTACACAGCGTGCAGTTATAAGTGCGCGCACCGCCGCTCCGAAATGCCCCCCCGCCGTTAAATTCGGCATTTTTAAGTTGTTTGGCAGATTTCAGCGGCCCGAAGTTAATTTTAACTCCCTCAGACCCCGGCTGGGTTTATTTAAGGCGCCGTTCCCTTTAGAGGACATTTTTTGCTCCGAATATTTCTTCGAATAAACACTTCGCGCGACCTCCGTCAGTCTCGGCATTCGTAAAAACCAGTTACGGAGACACCCGTCCGAGAATGCGAACCACGTGCGATGCTGCACATATTTGCGATGCCACCCCGTCCCCGCGTGGGAGTTACAGCCGTGACGGACTGGTCTCGTCGTGTCAGATTGCGGGCCGCTTCCGCACAAACTGCGATTGCTTCGAACGAGTCCAGATTCAACACGGCGGAAAACTAAGTCAAAAGTGGATGTGTGTGGGGGGGGGGGATCCACTCCCCCTTTTCTTGACTCCAAGGTCCACCCGCTATAACTCTCGCTCTTTTTTTCTTTTTACATTGGTCTCTGTCAGGAAGCTTAGGCGACCCTGCAGAGACTAGCCAGAGAATAATGGGCAGCCTGGCTACCTCCTAGGGGTGTGTGCGGGCAACGTGGGGTCCCATCAGGGATCCCGCGGCCAAATGCCAGCACACCCAACGCAAAACTTATTCAACACAGAATACTTCTGGCATTTACAGAAGTTCTGTATTTCTTCACAGTGTACATATGGTGCAGATGTGGGGGAAGGGCAAACAGTGGCGAAGGAAACACTGAAAGAGTAACCGTGGAAACATAAGAAATAGAAAAGAATGCGTCCATCGCGAGACATTGAAGAGAAAGAAAAGGAAACGCACTCACCTGAGTCTCTGTAAGTGTACACCCTGTGCACATCACGTTCGTCCTCGTCCCAGCTGTCGCCCTCCTCCTCCTCTTCCTCCTCCCTGTCCTCTCGCTCGCTCTCTTCGACGGCACGCTCATAGAGCTGTCGGATGCGCCGCATCTCCTCGCGAGAGGTGTTCACTTTGGACATGTCGGGGACCCTGGACAGTCCGAGGTCGGCCAGGATCCTCCGTTTGATGAATCCGAGTTCGGACTCCATGTGGGCGTGGGGCGTCACTTGGTCCACTGGAAGGGTGTGCACGAAGCACGCGAGGCGATGGGTAAACCACACTAAAAGCACAATCCATCGTCTACTCATGCTTGTATGTGTGCGGGGGTCTCATGTCGGGCCCCTCAAGTCGGCACGAGACAGCGCGCGGTATCCATGGGATTGTCGGTGACGTTGCTCCGTCGGCGACTGCGATGATGCACACGTGGCGGAGACGCGAAGCCGACGACTTGTAACGGCACAGCGGTTCACCCGACGACGTTCAAATGACCCAGCGCGCGCGAGAACTGACGGAAAACGACGGGCAGCCGTGAACTTAAATGTGTGGCCGCCGAGAGGCGTTATCGGCGCACCCCACGCTGCTCCGCGCTGGCGAATAGGCGTTGGCCTGCACGCACGCGGTGGTAACGCATTACGCGGGAATTCCGAAGTCGGGTACTCCGAGAAGCAGAACTGTAACGCTCCCCCCACTCCGTTCGCTGTCCCCCCCCGCGCGGGGATAAGAAATAGAAACAACGAAGTCGTTAACGAGGCAGGTAACCATGGAAACAATCGATAACTGGACGGGGCGACCAAGTGAGTACGAGCTGGTGTCTTCCTCCCCCACCCGTGTTTACCAATTGATCTGTGGGTCGCGAAACATTTATTATTTCAATCAAACTATTTTTCAAACGTGCAAAATAAAAAAATTAGAAACAAATAAATTGTTGTGGATGAAAAGGGTGTGTTTGACGCTCGCCGACTTCGCCATCAACCGATGTTTTTAATTCGGATTTAAGAAAAGCTTCGTCAGTTCGCTGCGTGCTCAGAAAGAGGAATGAAGACAGAAGAGTGCAGAACGATTCCTCGCGCTAATCAGTGGACCAATCAAGGAAAAAGCCCCCGTTTGTTTTCGCCCGAACTGCAATCGATATCGCATCAGAGATACAACGCCGAGTGACGTCATTCTCATAAGGAAGCGGCCGACACCTCCGGAGATTTTGCAACGTCTCTTAACCTCTTTCCGTGTTCTGACGATGTACACGGAAAGGGGTGAAGTTTGAGCAAACACCAAACAAACGTCTTCTGCATCTCGCAGCGTGTATGAATGAAAAAAAGAGCCCAAACTGATGGGGGGGAGGGGGCCCTGGTCTCATTTGCACCACCGAGCTCCGATCGACTCAATTTCCAGGGACGGGCACTATCCCTTACGTCACCCTTACTCTCCCGAAAGAATCACCGCCTGGCGACGACGCGAAATTGGGACATTTCGACGAAGTACGACTCATCTGCCGCCAAGGGTGAGCCGAAAGGAAGTGACTTCGCGGCCCAATTAACGCTAATAGGTCACGTGGGATGACGTCATCCCGCCGATGAGATAATTCGTTATTCCGAGTTGCACGGACGCAGTACCAGCTACGCTCATTAAAGCGCCAACTTTCTGCGGACGGGCCACGCCCAGCTGCGAACAACACCGCGTCCGTTAGCACGTGCTGTAGCGGGACAGCTGACAAATGCCGCTTCATTAGAGTCGATCAGAGAGGGGGGGGGGGGGGGGGTTCTTTCGAACGGAGATGCGCGTCCGCTCTCACGGGTTGCGACAGGACAAATCGTTCTGTCCTGTCACAACATCGTTCTCGATTCTCCGAAATGTCGAGGAATAGCGTTACAGAGAGGCACCTCTTACCGCGGTTCTCCCCCTTCTGGACCCCTGTTGTTGTTGTAGGACGCAATTCCCACGCCATCCGCTCGGAGATGCGCAGTAGTACTTTAAATCCACGCAGTTGCGCTTTTTGTCTTTCGCAGACCACTCCGATCTCGGGGATGCGTTGTTATAGCAACCACAGCAGGCGTACCGGCGAAGGCGTAGGAAAAATTAAGGGACGATTACAGGGGAAAAAAAACGAGGTGACGCAGCCGAAGAGATTTTTTTCAGCGATCACGTGGTCCAAAATTATTGCTGGTCTGCGCGCTACACTCCCTCCAATTCACGGTTACCTCTTTATGTCCTTACAAATGCGATGTCACCAGTCCACAGCTACGCGTTCGCATTGCGATTACGCTGCCCCTGCCCTACCCCACTGTAAAAGGGGCAACCACAAACGGAGCGCAACCATTAATTCGAGAACCTGACCCGAACGCTCTCTTTAAATTATTCAGTTGAAAATGTGGATAATGTTTCACTGATGTGGATAACTCTTTCAAGAGGACCAGGTTATGCAGATGACATTACGTTTACAGACTACCATAAAAGATATTTTTTCCTACTACAAAATGTATGGTAACTTAAGATACCTCATCCAAATAGGTTGATTAACCTCTGGGTAACCTTCATCAATCGTGCTAGTGCAACCGAGAATATTGGTCAAAAATGTCCAATATTCTTATTATTGTTAGAAAGACGTCTTCGATGTTTGGTCTTCTTAAACGTTCTTTTAGAGATTTCTTCGACACGAATTGTGTGATCAAAATCTGCCAAAAGGTGGTGGCTCTAATCCCTCGATGACTTCGTCAGCAACCAGTTAGCGCTTTGGGAAAGATATCGAAAGAGCACACAAGTCGCTTATTAAACACATTTTTGCATAAGAAGACACTTCAACTCCAGAATTAAGAATTCTACTTTAAATTCCTTTCCATTGCTTTTAGATTTCAACTTTTTAGACCAGTTAACGATCCGGTGAAGTGTGGAAGAAGAAGGAAATTTTCGATGCCCCCCGAAGAAACCGAGTTTTGCACGTACCAACCATCGGTACTTTAACGAGATCTTTAAGAGGACAGCAGACTTCAACCTTTTTTTAACAAAGCAGCTTTTAGAAAGCTCGTCAAAAAGAAGTTTAAAAAGAAGGACGTTGCACCCTTCAGCGAGGAAAGGACTTTTCTTCTCCTTCAAAAACCACAAAACTTGAAGGGCAACAGGAATCTTTCTGCGTATTACTGGAAGCGAACCCGGGACAATCATTTTTGCTCACGCCTCGGGGCGTTTTTGTCATTATTATAATTTTTCTTTTCTTTTTTAACTCGAAAATATTTGTTGAGCCCCGAAATGCTTGTTGATGCGCAACAACGTGCAATCTATACTTTTGTTTTCATTTTTCATCGTTGCCTTCAAATACAATCTTTCTATTCGACCAATCTTTTTTTTTGGCTGTGGTTTTCTGTTTGAATTTTAATATCCACTCTGCGTACAGTATTTACAAAAAAAACAAAGAAAGAATCTTTATTTGTCCTACCAAGGACATGAGATTATAACTGGTAGCGCCATCTTCTGGGAATGTGTGGGACCAGAGCGGCATTCGCGTCTTACTCACCCAGGCCTGAGTCAAAGGGCGCGTAATTAGTACAGTCATGACAGTGTCCCGGCCACGACCTCTGGCGTCACCGAAAGCAGATTAAAACGGCTGAGATCATTAATTACGAAGGGCCGGCCCGATATCTGTTTGCTCTATCGGAGTGTGCGTGGAGGAAGTGCGTTGGGGAAACCCAGTTAAGCAGCGCGCTCTGTGTTCACAGGTGAAATCCTCCGCAAACACTGGCGCTGAATAGCGTAGCACGCACCCCCACCCCCACCCTCAGCATCGCATTCAATCGTGCGGTAGCGTGTTGCAGCCAGGTGTTGTCCACATCCAGGAAATTGTACTCGCGAGCGCATTCTTGCCGCTTCCGTCATCCTTTCTTACGAATGAATGGAGGGAACAGGCCCACTCCGGAAACCAACTCCCACGCGCCCATAAAAGAAAAAGAGAGAGCTCTCGGAGATGAACAATAAAAGAAATTTTTTAAAAAAGCGAAGAAACACCTATGGTCTTGTGGTTGCCATGGAGACAGAGACAGTCACTCTCGCATCAACATGTCCAGGTGTATGACGGGAGTTCGAGAAGGTCGGCTTAACAGAAACGCTTTTTTTCTCGCTACCTTTCGGCTGTTCCGCGGATCCCTCTGAGTCCGCATCACCTGCCGAATACACAGAAAATCGCGTTAAAACAAAAAAGAAAAAAAAAAAAATAGCCGTAGCTGCAACAGTCCGATTTCTGCGGAAAAGGTCGATACCAGAAACTGTTGCTCACCTGGTAAGTGATTTAGCGGAACCAACCCCACGTGAGTCACATTCAGAGAATTCCCCAGGTCGGAATCGATTGACGGCGGGGAAATGTCAGAGTTTAAGTTGTCTCCTGGCGGGGGTTCAACGAACTGCAATTGGTCGGTCTGGGCATAACTGAAACAAGAACTGGGGAGGGAAAACCCCTTTTCGACATCGGCTGCGAATGTGGATTCGGGCGTTCTGATGGACAGACGAGGAGGGGGCGAGAGAGAGAGAGAGAGAGAGAATTCTGCATTCATTTCCGCCCTTGACAGAAGGCCGATGTTATCCAAATAATTAGAGTCGCGGCGTACGTCACCCGCGGTATAATAATCCCTGCCGGCTGTTCGTAGAACGTGCAGGGGGTGGTCAGTGGATGCAGGTACAACCGGCATTTCGGTAATTATCGTAACCGCTGTCGCCGGCTGCCTGTTCGACGGGTAATGTTTTTCTCTCGTTTTTCCCTCTCGTCAGGGCCTTCTGTCGAACAAACAGAGCGTTCTGCTGGTCGAGCCACCTTGTCTAGGTGTCGAAACTGTAACGCTCTCTTTCGTCGAAATGACCCCTTTCGTTAGAAAGTTGCCGCACAAATTCCGAGTACACACTTACGAGCTTTGATTCCGCTTAATAAAAGAGCGCTTCGAAGCATTCCTGCACCCACCCACGCCAATTTCAGTGGAGCAATTCTCACACCCTCGTACGGAGGGTCTCTCCGGTCCCGCAGTCGATACACACATCGCCAATTTGCATTACTGGCGCGTCTATAAACCCGTACTTCCACCGCACTCTGATTGGCCAACGCCCTTTGACCTTCACCCTCATATTTAGCGTTTCCAACTTGTTCGAGCGCAACCTGAACGGGTCTTGGCATCGATGACTACCGAAGGTCGCCACGGGTGTTGTCGAGCAATGTATGTGCGATGTATATTTATCGAAGAGAGAAAGAAGAAGACAGCAATTGGGGAAAAATTACCGATGGAGATTATGGGGAGGGAAGGGTGTTTGAGGAAAACTTTTCTTCGGAGTGTCTAATCTCTCTGCAATCTCCCCTGCGGCGACATCGCGAATAATTACTTTGGAAATCGCAGCGATCACCGGGGTTCTGTTTGTCCCGGAAATCTTCGAGGGCCCGTAAGAGAGGCAATCCGCTTCGTTCGTTCGTTTCTTCACGGCACACTGTTTCTGGAAATTTCGCCACTACCTCCCGCCTGATTCAGCGAGGATTGAAAAGGTTAGGGGGAGGGAGAAATGTTTTTATTCGAAGATTTGCGGGTAGATTTATTCGTAGGTCTTACAGCATAAATCAAAACACGACTATAGAATACATTTTGTGTCCAATTAAATAAACGCGCTGTATACTTTTGTGTACTCTTCTTCTTCCTTGAGTCAAAATCCACTTTCCTCAGAGGCAAAGTATCGTCGTTACCAACTCATTCAAAACCTCTTTTTTCCAATTAAACAGACTTTGAGTGAGTTTTTCTAATTAAGTTCCCAGAAGATGATGATGGATCCTGGGGCGAATCTCCAAGACCCATCATCATCTTCCTCACTGTTCCAACCTAAGGTTGAGTCAGGTGACTCAAAGCCTTCCATCTGTTTTTATCTTCCTACATCTTGTCTTCTGTCATTCTCTCCCACTTAATTCCCTGTTTTTTCCACATCTTCTCTAATCTGATCTTTCCATCTCTCCCTAGGTCTTCCTCTCAGTTTCTCCTTGTCCATTTTCATTTGCAATATTCTTCTTGGTAATCTATCCAAGATCACTCCTTTAATTTGTGTCCAAACCATCGCAAACGTGATGCAATCATTTTGCCCCTCAGACTTTCTATTCCCAAATTCATTCTTATTCAGTATTTCTTATTTTATCTCTTCTAGTTTTATCTAGCATGGTCCTTAACACCTTCTTTTCCATTGCTTCGATTCTGCTAGAATTCTTTTCATTCATCCTTCATGTTTCAGCAGCATAGGTCAAAATAGGGACCAAATACGCCCTATTTATCATCTTTGTACACTTTATTGGAACTTTCCTCCATTGTTACCCTGCAGGCTGCCATCCATTGTTAATGAACTTCCTAGGTAGTGAAAATTATCCATCACCTGCAACACTTCCTTCCCCAATTCTGCGCCTTTTACACTCACCCCCCCCCCCCCTCTGTCCATCATCTCTTTGCTTTTTGGCCACTTATCCTTAGACTATACTAAGTACTCTTTTACAATGTGTTAGTTTCTCTTGAAGTTCTTCCTCCTTGTTTGCCCAAAGGACAACACCATCTGCAAACACCGCTGTTCCCCTTTTTTATCGTCCACAGCTGCAAGGATATTGTCCATGACAACAATAAACAGTACAATACACTACATGACAATACACTATCCTGTCGAAGTCCCTTGGACAATGAAAGCCAATCTGAATCCCTAAATTTTGTCCTCACACAACTTTTACACTTTAAATACATATTTTTAATCATCCCACCTCCTCCCTGTCTATTACTATTTTCTCCAAACTTTCCTACCCTTTTTTCTCTTTGCACACTATCATATGCCTCTTCAAAGTCTAAGAATATCAGAAAAAGGCTCTCTGAAAACTCCCAGTGTCTTCTAACTCCTCCAACTTTTGCCCTTTTCCCCTTTAACAATTCCCCTTGCTACTTTTTTCTTCTCATTATATATCTCTTTGTCCTCTTCCAATTTTGTTTTCATAAATTTCCTGAAAGCATCATTCTTCAGTTTCACTGTCCTTTTTATTGTGTCATTCCACCAGTGTCTTTGTTTCCTTTCTGATTCCTCCAGTCCGCCTACACACACCTCTACAGCTGTTCGAACCATCACCTTCTTAAATTTTCGCGTTCCTCGTTGACGCCTTCTGTCATTGTACTTGGTACTCTTTCTTTAATCTTCTCTTCGAGCTCCTCTCTTCTCTCTCGATTCGGCAGTTTCCAAATCTTTATCTTTTGTCCAATTCTACTCTTATTTTTATTCTCAACTCTTATCCTAAATTTGGTCACCAGCAGTCTGTGGTCGCTGTCCATACTTCCTGAGAGTATAACCTTTACATCTATCACCTTCCTGCTCCATATTCTATCCATAATAAAATAATCTATTAATGTTTGATATCCATCATTCCAACTATATCTCGTTGCTTCTTGTCAAACCAGGTATTACTTTTTTCGCAAGCACAGATCCACTAGCCTTTGGCCTTCTTCATTTCTTTATCCATATCCATAAGTTCCAATAACACTCTTCAACCCTACTCCTTCTTTCTCTATCTGTTCATTTAAATTTTCCATAATTATCACACTCGTTCCTAGGATGACCCTTTCCAGCTCTTCCTCAAATTCGATCTTCTCACTGTCGTCTCCCTCCCCAAAAGGACCAATCCTATTTAATGTTTTTTTTTTTTTTTTTTTATCTTCCAGCTCAGGCGGTAATCGTGACTCCACTATATTAGATTCTCGCCAATCCAAAAGAATGAGAAACTCATCGACTTTTAACTCATTTTATCAAGCGGCTTCCATATTAACAGTAAATGGTTTAACCACTGGATTAGTCGACTCTATGGGTTGTGCTTACGTTATCGCAAGCCTCACTTCGTTGCTATTTGTTACTTGCGTCTTCTCGGTTTCACCTCAAACTGCCGTTATAGCAACTTTAAACATCAGTATATTGATGAAAACGTACCAGGAATATAAGACTCTTCATCAGACAACAAGACCTGTACATTTCTGGACGCTGAAAGTGGAGGATGCTTTGCAGGGCATAAAGCCCTACAGTCGATCATCTTCTGGACTCGGCTGGGAAGGTGAAACCCGCTATGGAAAATCTGAAATGTCCATCGCCCCAGAAGTTGTTTGTTTGTTGTTTGTTATTTTTATTTTAGGAGCATTAGCAACTAAGGCCATATTGCACCGGGGATATGCGGTGGTCATTCCCCGACCTTTCCGTATTTGGTGGTCACGGGCTCGAACTCCGGTCTAATCAAGAAGCGTGTGCTATGCACTTCTGCTCCTGCTCACCTGGCTACGGAGGCGCCGCCCTAGAAGTTGTGCGTGATCTGGTGATGAGTGATAGATGAGTGACAGTTCCGCACATTTCCAGCTTGCTCATCTCGTCTGAATGTGTGTACCACACAATAATAGTTCTGGCTATGCAAAAGATGTCAGCACAATAGATCCTAAAATTCTTAACAAATGAGCAACAGTTGTCAAGTGAACATTTGCATTGTTTTCAAGCAGATCCAGCAAATTTCTTTCCAAGGTTTATGACCATGGATGAGAGATGGGGTCATCTTTAATCCAGAAACAAAGCAGCAGTTCTAACAGTGGAAACAGCTATTCTCACCCTCTACAGAAAGGCAAGTTGATTCCTTCTGCTGGCTAGGCGGTGGCATCGGTTTGTGGGAATTCGGATGATGTGCTGATTACCTTCAGAAAGGCCAGACAATCACAGGGGCATATTACCAGATCTTGTGAAGCGTTTGCATAAAAACGTCAAAGAAAATCGCTAAGGACAACTCAGCAGAGGAGGCTTGTTCCACCAGGACAATGCGCCTGCTTACAAATCTGTCATTGCCATGGCTGCATTGCATGAGTGCAACTTTTTGATATCTTCGGCTATCCCCATACTCACCAGACTTAGCGTCTTCGGGCTTTCACCATTTCTTGATTTGAGAAAAATACCTGGCTGGCATCCATTTTCCCAGTGAAGCAGTGACGTTACTGCTTCACTGGATGCATTCTAGGAAGAAAGTTTCAATCAAATTGACAGCCCTTCTGATATGTTAGTCAAGGGAGGGATTAATATAACATCAAATGTATCATCAAAAATGATATAAAATCCAGAAGCACTGGCCACTAAAGGAGATAACATCGCTAATCCAGGTATTAAGAAACAGACTTCCCTCCAAATACTGCCAACTCCTTATTTGGCCAAAGAGTGCGTAATATATCTTTAAGTGATGAACACATTAATCGAAATAATGATGCGACCTAATCAAAATCTCCTTCTGTAATAACCCTTAGTATCCCTACAACTTAAACATTTGCTAAAATCAGTAACACCAAAAATGAAGATCTTCATTTCTAGAATGGACCCGGCAATTAGGGACAAAAATATCACGGACTACATTGAAAATCCATTCGGAATTATTACAGTTCGTGCCAGAAAACTTAAAAGCCCTAACTCAAGTTCTTTTTGTATTCAATGGGGGAGAAAATACCATAACTAATAACGACAACTGGCCAACGGGAACAAATTCAAAGAAAGAAGTCGCCTTACACCAGCACCTATCCTACCCCCACCCCCCCTGGGTGTTAGCAATTCCAGAACACAATCTCGCTTCAATCCGTTGTACAATCCGTAAGAAAGGGTTACTTTCAAAACCGTCGAAGTCTTAAAAGAATAAGTGCACCGTTGTATATAATTTTAAAGAACTATAATATTGCGTTTCTGATTGAAACTTGGCTTTACCCATCGTTAACGGACAGCGAGTTCCTTCCCCCTAACTTTAGCGCGCTTCGTAAGGACCGCGCAGGTAGTGGTGAGGGCGGTGTTACCGTCATCTGGCACAAGTCTCCGGATTCTGAATCATGGCCTTGCGGACAGTTAAGAAAGATTACATATCGATCTGAAATTATAGAGAAGGCGTATTCAATTTATTGTGGCATACGTGCCACCTCCCCTTTATTGAAGGAGCTGGATAAAAATAGAGATCATCTTTTAAGTCTACAGATAGCGTCACAGAGTTGAGAGACTTCGATCTCCCAAAAATAGATCAATCCATTCAAAATCAAGATATAAACACGAAATTTTTGCTAGGAATTTTATGAATCATCACGGCCTCATTCAACAGGTCAGTTCCCCCATAGAGAAGCCATCTCCTTGATCTGATATTTATCTAGAAATTAATGGCACCATCACCTCGCACCATAAATACTTAATTTTAATATAATGGCTACCAATAATATGATGCACAACACACTAATATCAAAAAATTGTCAAAAGTGAATTGGACTCCCCTCGGGATAAATAATAACAAGGTTCTTTACTAACATAAATTGTGATTCCTCACACAGAAAGCCAGAGGAATATTACAATACGTTGTTGTTTAGAAAAAATAAATAAAATAATAAATAAATAAAAAATAATCAAAATGTAATAATTTGTAGTAATTAAAACGAAAAAGGACTACAAGTTGAGCAGAACATGAAATAACATCGGCTAACTAAGACCGGCACTTACATAACTGTCCTTTACAAACAGAAAGGTAGGCCAAGATGCTATCGCGATATGTCTTGTTTATAGTCCACAGGTCGATGTAGATGATGAGCGAGTTGAGAGTATCCAGAATCACATTTAGGAAGTGGCTCTTGAAATTCTGTAACCTCTGGAGCCTTGAGCACAAGTAGGGGGGGGTACTGTAGAGATGTCTGCCTGGCAAATGCCAACCAACCGTGTTCCAGATGTTGATGTGATCATGCTTAGCTAAGAGCAGATGAAGGAATGCCTTTATTTTTAGCACATGGGTTCTGTGGACTGTGGGCGTGTATTGCAGGTTGGAGCAGAGTGAAGATTCAGATGTCGTGTAGATCTGGTATGACCACAAGTTGGCCCACTTCAGCACCCAAAATTCGAGGCCCCATAGCTTACTGAGGTTGGTGGGTGGTACCGCCGACCACGGCATAGGAGAACACACTACAGAAGTAAAGTTGCAAGGTATTTCCTGATTATTTGCTTGTGCATTTTGCAGAGATCTTTTTTCATTCCCCAGAAGGCTCTCGGGGCTTTGGAATACAGAGCTTGGATTTGTTATTTATAGGTGAGGTTGGCATCAAGGATTACTCCTAGGAATTTGACACTGTCTGCGGGAGTCAGAACCTTTCCTGCGAATTCCTGACGTAGAGAAGATGCAGTATCAGCAGCAGAAGTCATCCGACTTGGAATAAAGATGAGATAGTTTGACATCTCTGGATTAACTGACAGGCCAAAATATTTGGCATACTTACAGAATGTATTTAGGTAGCTATTTACAAATTGAGAGGAGGCTTGTGTTTCTTGTGAATCACCAACACAGCGTTTGCATGGCAGGTAGCATACAATATCATCAGCATGCGATAGAAACGTCGGAATTTGATCCATTAGTGGAACGAATATTGCTGCAAATAGCAAGGCTGAGAGAGAACCATCTTGTGGGATCCTTACCTCGATGCTTTAACAGACTGTAATGCTATTGCCTGCGAAGTGAAGCATTCTCCTAGATAGCAGATTATTGAGGATCTCGAGCATATTTCCGGATATCCCGTAAAATCTTTCAAGTAAGGCAAGAAGGGGTGTTATTTGGACTGAGTCGAGAGCAGATTTCATGTCCAGAAAAATGGTGTGAAGATCTTCGTTGTCATTCCAGGTGTGAAGTATTTTCTGTGATAAGGACTGTAGGCAGGTTACAGTAGATCTATTAGGAATGGCATAATGAGTATGTTCGGCCTATGCGCAAAGATTTTGAGTGCAACATCATTACAATGCACTGCACTTCTCGAGGTGTTTCAGGAAGGGAGAAGAGACTGATATTCGTATTTTCGCATGCGGCTTCTTCAGAGCTGCCACAACTCTGTACGACAACCAGCTTGAAGGCACTTGTCCATATTTGAATACTTTGTTGTAGAGTTGCGTGAGCTCTTTGCTGATTAAATAAGAAGCAATTTTTAGACTAAAAAGAGGTATTGCGTCAGTTCCTGTGGTGGACTTGTCAGGTAGTGAATTTATTATTTTTATTAGCTGTTCTTCGGAAATTTCTGTATTACTAATAGGTGAAGAAACGTTAAACGCTTCGTTCCAAGGATATGCTTCGGACACAGAGTGATCTCGCTTAAAACGCAGCACATGCTCACAACATTCCTGGATATCTAAAAACAGAGGGGTGCAAGTATGACTTGTGGACCACACACGTTTTCCACCTGGGTAGCTGGTCGTTCATGAAGTGACCAATAGCTGATTGTTTACTCTTCTGGAAATCAATCGTTGCTTTGGAAAATTTAGCATATGAGTCTTGTGAAGGCGACTTCTTGTAAGAGGCATAGGCTGCCTGTTTTTCCCTAAAGGCCTTAGTCACGAAGTCATTCCACCATGGCTTTGAGTGGGGACTAAGGATGCATGTTTTGGACATTGCAGACCTTGCAATGAACTTCATCCATCTCGAAAGCGTGTAGGTAGCCTCATTGCCGTTAAGCTCAGCCAATGTGTTCCATGGGTAAAGTTGGAAAAGGGTAGTAACTTTTCGATCGGATTGTGATCGGACGGGTGGACGTTCTCAGTTATGCTCTGGGTTTCCTTTACTGAAGATGTGGATCGAAACTTTCTTCATCATATCAACACACACTAAATTACGACTCAGTTCATCACTATTCAAAATATATACCAAAGGTAATCGCTAGTTAATTACAGCCTGGAGGTAGTAGCTAAGTAATTACATCCCTAAACGAGATCAAAATCTTGGTCTCTGTTTTTCCACACTTGAAGAGCACAAACCCAGCCACCCACTGTTACTTTTTTCAGCCTGATCACGAGCTCGTTTCCATTCACTTGAACCTTCTATGTTCTAGCTTTCCCAACTATACGCATTGAAAATAAGATCATTTCTCCTAAATTTTTGAAGCTGCCTCAACAATTCTCTGGGACATGCTGAAGGACGATGACACGGACCTTGCCTGTGATCTATTGGGGACTACGCTACTGCCGAAATATTAAAAATCTCAACACAACCAAAAGCTGGTGGAACTGGACTTCAACAAAGCTTTTCTTTAAATAATTCAGTGATGTTCACAACAGGAACGTCTTCCCAAAGGAAGGGCGCTATTTAACAGGCCAACCGCTATAAAAGTACATTTTGAGTGTACACTCCATAAGGGCAAAGCTTTCTATACGAGCACGTTTGGCATCAAAAATATAAAGGCAGTTGCACACCAGAGATCTTGATTTGCGGGGTCTCCGCAGGTAAAGTTTGTTCTTGAAGTTCATCATTTTGGATTTAGCTGGATTTATGTGGATCTTGTTTAACCTGGTCCAGATGGAGAGATTGGACAAAACATGCTGAGCATTTGCTTCCAGAGATCGTCCGCAAATGCTACAATTTTTGTGTTGTCAAAGGAGTTACCAAGCCAATTTTGGAGAACCATGTTCCAGACCAGGGGCCCCAGGACGGAGCCCTGAGGATAATCCCGGTAGATAGGCCTTGTGATCTGAAGAAATTTTGATTTTACTACTATAGAGTGCTCTGAAAAGTAGTTCTGGAACAGCTTGTACAAATTGGAAGGGCAATCTGGCGGCACGGAGACCTTCAAGGGCATTTTCCCACCATACAGTGTCAAAGGCTCCTTCGAAGTCGACAAAAATAGCTAATTCATATTTGGAGGTTGAGTTCTCCAGGTGCAGGACCAAATCAAACAGGGCCTCTTCGCAGGAGCGGCCTAGTGTGAAGCCATACTGGGATGGGGAGATTAAATCCTGTGAAAGGAACAAAGTGGTAACTCTGTGGGCCATTAGCCGCTCTAATATTTTTCCAAGGTTAGCCAGTAGTGCAATAGGCCTGAAGGACCGTGGTTCAGTTGAAGGCTTATTTGGTTTTTTAATGAGCCGGAGCAATGCCACTTTCCAACACTTAGGGAACTGGCTGTCTCGTAGACACTTGTTAAACAGCAACAAAGGGTGTGATGGTCTTAATTTGTTGAACCTGAGGATCAAGACATATTCAATAAGGTCCATGCCCGGACATTTCTTGGGATTGATTTTTTTCAGTATTGCATCCAGCTCCAGCATGGTAAAGGTTTCGGCTAAGGACTGAGAACAGTAATTAGCATTTTGTGCTCGAAGATCAGCATGTTCGGGAAGGTCTTCCAAGGGATCATCAGTTGGGAAAAGATTGTCCTGAATGAGATTGACCGAGTCGTGCCAGTTAGTTGATTCATTCGTTCCTACGACCATAGACCCTAAGATGTCTGAGGTGAAAGTCTTCCCCCTTGTAATTTTGCAGAAGAGACCCCAGGGATTTGCATTGCCAGAGTCCTTAACAAAGTTGGTCCACGTTTCTTTTTTCCTGTTTGCTATTGCTTTTGTGTACTGATTGTTTTTAGTGATGTAGTCATTATAGAGCCGGGCAACATCTGGAGGAGGCCATCCACGATGCCGCTGGTACCACTATAGACCACAAACTCTGCTTCTTCCCACACCTCCAACACCTCAGCGCCAAAGTTAAAGGTTTTTCTGCCACCATTCTCAGAGTCTCTCGAAGTGATTGGGGTTTGTCTAAGAGAACGTTATCGCTATACTACAAAGCAGTATTCCTACCCATTGTAACTTATGCTGCCGGAGTGTGGTTCCACCATGCAGTTATTATAAAAATGAGAAACAAACTGAACTCCATTCAAAGAGGAATGATCCTGGCCACCCACCGTATATGCAGGACTGTCTCCACGGCAGCTATTCAGGTAATTGCGGGAACTGTCCCGCTTGATTTGTTTACGATCTTCCGTGGGCTCTGCTTTAGAATCAGAAAGAAAATACCAACCTGTATTCTGGGTATTGAGTTTAATCTCACTGCAGATGATAAGTGGGAAAAAACAAGATGTTACAGCGAACTGGTCAACATCTGGCAAACCAGGTGGAATACGTCGCCACAAGGTACAGTAACCAAAAGGTTCCTCCCCGAGGTAAAGTTTGCGATGACCAAAACTGCAAGATCCTGGTTTTCTCTAAGCCTTGAAACGTCCTTCTTGGTGAACGGCCACGGCTCCCTGAATGAAAAGCTGTACCAACTGGGGGCTTCTCTTTTGTGGAGGCAAGGAAAACTGGTACCACCTTCTTTTTGACTGTGACTTGTACGAGGATCTCAGAGATCAACTTCGGAGAGACATTCTGAACTTCTCCCCAACCAATGGGGATCAACTAATCCAGACTCCAGACAATCTTTCCTCCCTGCAGGCCTTTGCATCTGGCATTTTTACCCGGCGAAACCAGACAAACAATTCTACAGCCTACATTTCACACTTGTGAAGGGGAAGGAAGGCTAAATTCAAATTTTTATAATTTTTATTTTTATTATTTTTATTTTTCATACATAAATATATCACTTTATTATTATAATATATCACAATGTATTACCTTTATTATAATATATTACCGGCACGCACCACTAGATTTTATTATTATTATTATTTTTTTTATTCTATTTTTATTTATTTATTTTATTTTTTATTAGTTTACAACCTGCACCACGGGTATTTTTTTTTTTTTTTTTTTTCGCCTCTCTTCCCTCTGGAATGGGCCCCCAAAGGTTTCTGGCACACCTGCTGACAACACCAGGTGGGTCAGAGTCTCTTTCGAGACGGTACGTGTTTTACTGGGGCTGGCCCACCTTCCCGTGGTGTGGACGAATACCCAGAATCATCTGTTCAGGTGACTGATGCTTCTGGGTAGCCAAGCGGCCAGACACAACAAGAGAACACACACACACACACACATATCTGGCCCATTTCTAGTGATATCACAGAGATACGAGGCGGAGTTGAACTAACGTTCTAGGTGCCGTCCTTACATATACACATGTCCACACACATGTCCATCAAAAATATAAATGGCTTCAACCCCCACTGCATGGATAGATCACGTGTCTAGATTTTCCACTCAGAATCATGCCTCTTGCTTGATACCCTTACAGGCGCTATTTCGCCCTACATCATCACCAAACAAAACCTGATAAACTCCATTTACAGTCTGACACAGATAGAGTACAACAGTTTCTTGGAAAATGTCTTAGCCCTTTCATAACTGAGCCCCTCAAGTCAATCTTCAACAAGATCTTGTCGCAACGCATCGTTCCCATTAGCTGTAACACTTATCTGATCAGAACACTTCCTAAATGTAAATCTGCCAACAGCAGAGCATGCGCAGACCAATCTCCTCCGTCTGACATCTTTCAAAATTTCAGAGAGAATACGACTTCCTTGTATAACCTTGTCTGAAGACAGATCTAACAACAACAAACCTTGCAAACCCACCTGCCGTCTTCAGGCGTTCAAATATTGATTCTTGTAGGGACACGTCTGCGACTCACATTGAGCCGTATATGTCTATGAATTGAACGTGTTCTGCGGTCAGTTTGCTGTCTGCGTGGGTAGCACAGTGGTATCGTCACCGTCCTCCCCACACCGGGTGGGAAAGGCCCGGATTCGAATCGATGACGCGAGGAACTTCAATGGGCTTTTTTTTCACTCCGTGGCTGAGTTAGCCGGTCAGGCCTAGATAGCATGATTTTTTCGTTCAGCAAAATAGGCAAATCGACCAGAGAACACACGCAATTTACAGACAAAATACACATGGGTAGATATAATCAATTACGGTTGACCCTAATATAATAATCATAACCATTACAACTGACCCAGCCAATGACTTCAAAAGTGAGAAGAAAAGGATTTGGAAGGAACTTACTGGTGTCTGGATAAAAAGATGGGACGAGAGTGACTTTGGGCAAGTAACAAGAAAATACATCACGCAAGTGGAATTCTCAATAACCCGTGGAGTTATTTCATGGTTTAGGCCTTCTATGACAACTTCTTATCTGCTGACAAAGCACGAGTATTCAGGGCTAAGTTATTTGAGCGTGGTCTGGAGTCTGACCCCTATTGCACATGGGAGAAAATGAAACTTTGATTCACGTCCTTCTGAACTGTCCGTTGTACTCTCAACCTACAGCAAATTTAATGACTGTGGTTCCAAACTTATTGGAGAACAATGTAAATATTCTAGTTGAAGACCGTGATAATTTTACTGCATTGCAAACCTACTGAAGAACTATTTTTGCAATGAGAACTGAGCTAAGGACCTCAGGTTCTCCTGGCAATTGACTTCGTAACAAGCTGTAAAACATTATCCGTGCAAGAATATCTGTTTGTTTGAGCATTATGGGGTGGACAGCAATACATGCTGTAGTAAGCAAATAATTCAGAAACCTAAAATATTTCTTAAGAGATGGAAAAACTATGTGGATATTGCGGACAGTACAACTAGGAGTTTTGGACTGGAACTGTGTTGGTAAATACTTGTGACACCATATAAATAAAGTTAGTTTTCACTTGATACTGTTTAAATAAATGGAAAATAATAAGTTTGGACCTTCATTTTGTGGTGGACAATGTTCATGAAATAACATTTAAATTACATAGATCCTTTAAGATTCAAGATCACACAAGGAAACATGGACTTCAACGTTGGAAAATGTATTAAAACTATTCTAGTGGCAGAAGAGGACTACAAGAACTCTGTAGTTGCAATCTAATCGTGGTGCCTATTGACAGGATTATCAAATGGTTATGATAATCAGAAGTTTAAGTTAGGATAAAACAAGATATAGAGATATGAACAATGATAACATAGGATTACCATACCAGAAACAGAAGGTTTACGCGAAGGAGATAGTAGCTGCAATGTCATTGCGATGGTCAGCTGCTTTGAAAATTATAGTGGACAAACTTGCCAAGTGTTCATGGTTGTTAAAAGAATGAAGAGGTGGTCTCCTGCCACATTATATCCTTTAAGAGTATTTATGTATTTAAAACTTAGTTGATTGTACTTAATTTAATTACATATCGGGCTTTTTTTGTTCTCACAAACCCTGAGCTTTGTACATATAAAAATTGCTTCTCAGCGGTACTGAGTTTAATTGTGCAGGTTTCTCCACTGGTACAAAATTTTTATTTATTTTTTTGCAAGCTCCCAGGTCTGGGCAACCTGGGGGCGAGACTGCTGGAGGTAGTGTAGTAGTCCAGCACCACCGGAGGTAGAGCAACACCTACCGGTATTGCACTACCTACGATGGGTGCTGGACTTGTGCATTTCGGCACGAACAGAGATAGTAGACCCGGGCCAGGCTCTTTCGTGCCTGGTGGCGAGCGCCAGGCAGCGGCTGCCCTTGTATTGACAGTCTCTTCGCCTGGTAGCGAAGAGGCTGCCACTAACACAACACAATAACACTTTTCAGGCCAGTTTCGTAGAGGTTTTACGCCATCACAGATAAACTAGGTGGAGATGGATTTTGCCTAGGAGCCACCCTCGACACCAGGACACGCGCACACAATGCACCAGGAGGTCACATGTAACATGACATCATATATATATATATATGTATAATAAGAATGTAAATGTATATAAATCTTCTCTGTAAGTTTTGTACTGTATATAAACGAATGTAGATAAAATTGTGTGTTTAAATAAATGTGGTCAATTTGCTGTTTGGACGAAGACCCTGAGTTTCCTGGAGAAAAACCACGCTACCTTCGTCAGACCAATTAACTGAGTCCTGTTATGAAAAAGGCTCATATAAATTCCTCACATCATCGATGGAATTCAAACTCAAGTCTTTTCCGCCAGGTGTGGAGGAGGACGGCGATTCTACCAACTGCGTTACCGCGAGTTCGAAGAGAACGCAGTAACTGGTGATACTTCAATGCTTGATAACCATACTTCATGTTTCTATAAGCGCTGATTCTACTTATGACATTCCACTTATGCGGAAATCTGCAACATCCTCATGGAGTGCTGATCCAACCTTTTCAGAAGAAATCTTTCAGAAGATTTCTTCTGAAAGTAGTTTCCAAAAGGTCCCGCCTATACCATTTGTTCATTTTCCACCTAAGCAAGCCGCAGAACTATTATGTAAGGATCTTGAGGATTATTTGTTTAAAAAATCTGACAAAGTGACTAAACAAGTGTCCAAAAATGTTCTCAGGTACTGGGCTCGCCTTGAACATGCTTTAAATAAATTTCTCTTAGAGAACACAAAACTTCTGACTAACCTGGAAGAAAATGAAAGACATGTCTCTCGTCCTACGCCTCCTGATTCCTCTACCTTGATTTATGCTCAAGCAACACATGGTTCCCCTAGTTCCCCAGCACCTGAACTAAAGATCATCTCTTCCTCAGCGACCACTAATGCAACTAAGCCCGCTTCGGCTCCTGCTCAACAGAATATTATTATTCTAAAGGCAGAAGAAAACTGTAATCTGGGTACAAGCCAAGCTGTCAAATCAGAAGTGACCAAGGCATTGAATGAAAATATGAAGGACATTAAAAAAACTGAGGCTCACTCATAATAAGGGCGTTGTTATAGAAACTGACTCTGAGGCTGATGCAGCAAAGATTGCGTCCTTATCAGCTTTGTCTAAAGTGGGATCCTCTCATCACCCCTCTAAAAAATCTGACCCGGCCATTCTTAATTTTGACGTGGAGAAGAACTTATCCAAAGAAGAGTTTCTTGAAGATCTTTACTTTAAAAATCTGCAAGACTTCGATATTACACTTCAGGATCTTACCAAGGAATTGTCTTTCGATTTACCACTAGGTCTATATCCAAAAGTAATGTACATTGAGTCATTAGCGTTTCTTCTCGTATATATAAATTAATTTTAAAGTTACAGCGTCTCTACATTGGGTTTACTGACCACAAATTTAGATCTTTTGTGGTGGTGACGAAATGTTACACTTGCCTAGACTTCGGCCATACGACTACCACGTGTCGACAGGAGTCCTCCACTTGTGGCCACTGCTCCAAACGTGGCCATGTGATTAGCGAATGCCCAAGTAAATCTGAACCTCTAGTATGTGCAAATTGCAAATCTAGAAAGAAGGACTCCAGGTACTCTGTTCGAGATTCACGATGCCCAGAGTTTATAAGAGCTAAAGAATTGATAAGATTAAGACCCAACTATGAGTAATGCATCTGATAACCATTCTGCTACTGCAAACGGCTCTATCACTTCTGACTTGCCTATCCTTCAACACAAGTCTCGTCTAGTTGCAGATGAAGTTCGGCAATATCTGGATGTTCATCAATTTGACATACTGGCCCTTCAAGAACTATATTATCATCAAGGCAAAGTTTGTGGCTACCCTCTGTCCATGCGTGTCGTTCAGCCCGATCATGCTGAGCCGCGCTCTGCGTTTGTTATTACAAACGCTAATCTGAATGTTCTCAAAATCAATAGCCTTACCACACAACATGCTGTCTACATTCACGTTTCGACCTCTAGCACTTCTTATTTCCTAGTTTCTTTGTACTGTCCACCTACTTCTGATATCACTGTTTATCTTCAATACGTTGATAATGTTGTTGCTACTGTTGGTTCCACACACCTTTTCATCATGTCCGATGCCAATGCAAAATCTCTACTCTGGTTCTCATCTTCCTCTGACGCTAAAGGCAGACTTATCGAAGAATTCTTACTCTTTCATTACCTTTGTTACTCTCAATCAGCCTGACATACCTTGTACCTTCAGCTCTACATAGTGTTAGGGTCGGGCGCCACCTGTAGTTTCCCACATCTGCGCCATATATACACTGTGAAGAAATACAGAACACTGTAAATGCCAGAAAAGTGTTGTGTTGAATGCGTAGTATCATGTTGGGTTCTGTTGTGTGTCCTGGCATTTTGCCGCAGGACCTCTGATGGGACCCCACGTTGTCCGCACACACCACTAGGAGGTAGCCAGGCTGCCCATTATTCTCTGGCAGGTCTCCGTCAGGTCGCCTGAGCTTCTTGAACGGAGACTAGGAAGCCTTCAGCTCTGCATCTGGAGAGAGTAATATTGACATAATTGTGACTGCATATGCCAGTCTTCCTCTCGGAACACTTCTCTTCCTTTGCAGGACCTTCGCGGCTTTTCCCTTAAACGTATATTATGGCCTCGTTTTGATTATGCTCTTGAATTCTCATTCATGGACTCTATGATGAATATTATTGCTAATTATTCTGCATCTGACTATGCAATGTATGTCCAGGACGCTTTGTTTGAGGCCTGCTCTCGTGCTGCTAAGAGGAAAGTACTGCCTAAACATCCAACACCGTGGTGGGGTCCCGACTTGTCCATCTTACGCCGTCGTGTGTTTCGTGCTCGCCGGTCCTTCCAACGACATCGTACGAGCTGGCCAATCGCAGACGTTGAGCAGCTTAAAAATGAATATCGCAACCTCAAAAGGCAATATGCCGAGGCCATAAAAGACAGTAAAAGATCCACTTGGAGAACATTTGTTTTAACCTCAGGTAATTCTGACCATTGGGGTCTGGTTCATCGTTTCTATAGAAACAAGGTTCACCCGCCAGAAATTTATCAGTCTGTTGACTCTCACAATGCTGAAACTCTGACTTGAACTGGCACTGTCAATGCCATACTTGATGCACTTCTTCCCTCAGTTGACACCTGCTGTGATCTTCCTATTCACCGACAAATTAGATCTTTCAACAGTGCCTATCTTACTTCTGAATCCACTTCTTGCTTCAGCCAGGCGGAGGTTGATTTGGCAATCTCTTCATAATAATAGCTGTCCTGGACTTGATAACCTCAAAGGCATTTTTATTAAGCGACTATACAAACTCTGTCCATCTGTCTTTGTTACACTGTATAATACATGTTTGAACGAGGCAACTTTTCCTGTCCTTTGGAAGACGGCATTGCTAAAATTAATTCCCAAACCTGGTACTCCTATTTCTGCTAAGGCCTATCGTCCTATTGCGTTATTGTCCAACTTGGGTAAAACTCTTGAACGACTTATTGCTGCCCGTCTAGATTGTCTATTTACTGAATGCTCATTAAAGTCCTCTGACCAGTTTGGTTTTCGTCCGGGCCGTTGAACTGAGGAGGCCTTGGTTGAACTTCTCTCCAGAATAAACAACTGCACTTTTAAATATGCTATGTCTATTTTCGTAGCTTTCTCTAGACTTTTTCTTTGGTGGGACAAAGGACTCCCTTTTTGTGGGACAGCTTCTTTGCTCGCCTAAGGGCTGCTCAATGCTCCTCACAACTCTACTACTTAACCTGCAACTACTTTCTTCACCGTTCTGTACAAGTCATTTCTGGAATTCATCAACGTAGTCGCTCTGTCTCTCGAGGATACCCACAAGGTTCAGTGCTTGGTCCACTCGTCTGGGATTTGGTTCTAGGTGAGTGGCTTCTCCGTTCAATGCCGCTGATCTAACCCTTCTTGACTTTGGTAATTCTCGTGCTGCTTTGGAAAGTACTGCCAGTAGCGTTATCAATGATCTGTTCTCTTGGTCCGTTATTAATAAACTTACCATTTCTCCTAACAAGACTAAGCTTCTTTATCTTAAGGGCACCCTTAATATTTTCAGAGCTCCGACTGTAAACTATTTGGTCGTTCTCTCTCCATGGTTGACACATAAATTTTTCGGTATTATTCTAGATCGTAATCTAAACTTCCAGAAGCATATCTTGCACCTTCATGATAAAATAGCCAAGTATACATCTCTGCCTGTCCGTCTTTCGCATCAATCCTAGGGTATTAACCATCATACCCTTCGTCTTTTGTACAAAGTGATGTTTGTTTCGATTTGTACCTATGGCGCTGGCGCCTGGTTTTGATATACTAAGAAAATTGCCATCCAAGAGAAACTCTCTCTATCCAAAGACGTATGCTCTTAATGACGAGTCGTACCTGTCGCACTGTCTCGACAGCTGCGCTATAGGTTTTAAACGGTTGCCTACCTCTGGACCTCCAAATCGCTTATACAGGTTTTGCTATTACCTTAGACATGCCATTCCAGTTGACTTTTTAGATTTAACTGTTAATATCCGCTGCGATCCTAAAACCGAAAATAACTGGTTGCTGGAACCACCTGGTTCAACTCTAGCAAGATCGGTGGTTTTCGTCTTCCAAAGATATGGTCACAAGAAAGTTTATTCCATCTGTGTCCTTTGCCTTACAAATGTCTATTCTAAAATGGTTCAGTCCGAGTCTCCGTACTCTTTTTATTCGAACTGGCCATTCGTGCTAAACTTACTATGTTTAACCTGTCTGATTCTCCCTTCTGTAACTGTGGCAGCCCAGAAGACTGGCAGCATGTTCTTTTCATCTGTCCATATTACTTGGATCTTCGTCAGCCTCTGTCTGCTGTGTGTCAACCATTTTCACCAGGCAATGAGTCGTTTCTCTTGGACTCCAAAGAAAAATTTCATTTTCTGCAAGATTTTGCACATAAAGCCTTTGCCAGACGTGGACAACTCCTCAAAGTGCCCCAATTTCAGGAATTACTCCTATTCCAGCTCTACCTCCAATCCAGACCAGCATCTCCATCGTCGCCATCTCGTGATACCACCACCACGATGGTGGTGGTATCACAATGGTGATTACCAACTGGTCAGTTGGTAATCAAACTTGCACGATGCCGAATGATATCACTGTGTCTTCTTGACTTTTATTTGCTGCTGGCCTCCTGCCGGGATCATCTGCTGGCACCACCTTGCACTGGTGCGGGATTTTTATTAATTTTTTAAACTTATTTTTATATTTATTACTTCTGAATTTTGTTTTCATTTTATTTCATTTACTTATTTTATCTTTAATTTTTCAGATTGTTATTATTATTTTTCTATATTTTTACTTTAAAGTTTTTATTTCTTTAACTTTTAATTCCTTTTATAATTTTTATTAATTTACCGTTTTATTTTACTTTTATTTTCTCATATTTTGAATGATTTCGACATTCAGTACGTGACACTCGGGGTTTGCTGCAGTTCGCGTTCAGTTGTGGCCCACCTCCTCGAGGCGTAGACGGGTATCAGGACGCACCACCCTAGTGCTTGTTGCTTCCTGATAGCAAAGCGGCCAGAAACAACTAAACACATACGTCCATGGCACAAACATAGAATTAAAACACACATTTCTGGCCTTTCTGCAGAGTTTTTGTAGCATCACAGTGTACCACGGAGGAGTTGAACTAGTGTTTGGGAGCCTGTACATGTCTACATTTAAGTTTCGAGGCTCAACTGAACCCCGTCATCAGGTGAGCCCGACTTCATGACGCAACAAGATTGAACTCGAAGTTACATTAAAGAATTCTGATTGGCATTGAGTTAAGATAAATTACTTTAAATGAACAACATTTAATGGATTCCACGAATGCGCTTTGTCTTCCGACTTCGATATATTCGTGGCCGTACAGACCCCGAATTGGGGGTCTGCTGTATTTTTATCGAGGGTTTTCTGTCGGTATTTAATCACAAAAAAAAAAGCCAACTTTTACATACTTCGAGCAGCGCGGTTAAAAATAAGACATTCCGTATTTCTATTTTTAGTTCCCCAATTTCATATTCCCCGCTTCCATTCCGCGGATAATCGGCATTTCTACCACCCTTTGCAAATTCCGCTGCTCTGAACGAGTTTGCTCGAAACGAAATCTGCTTTTTTTGTTTTATTTTATGTCGAAAATATCTGGAATTAATTTGGGGCATTTATCGAAACGTGGTGGGGAGGGACGAGCTTAAACGACACCGTAATACCGTTAACCCTCCCTCGGAGTTCAGCTTTACAGTAATTATTAATTGCGCCATTTTTAAATATTAATTTTAATTTTAAACCCTCGAAGAAGTGCCAACCTTTTATTAAAGATTCCGATCTTATATAACGGTGGGAGGTGCACGACGGATGTGGAACAGTTTTTTCGGACTCGGCAGAACGCAGAAACGTAAATATTTGTGTCGCGCTAAACGGGCAACGTATTCACCTCCACACGCCCTCTGGTGGGAATGGATGCAACCCGGGTGCTATTCGTGGTGCGTTAGTCACCGGATATAAACTACCCAAATTATTCCTCGTTTTCCCTTTTTATTTTATTTATTTTTTTCGAGTTTCCCTCGTGCACCGACTCGGAGGGTTAATTAAACATGACCGAAAGAAGTGTCGCGGCGGAGAGAGAGAGAGAGAGAGAGAGAGAATTACCTTATTTTCTGCTCCATTTCGCAGGCATGAACGAGGGCTGTGTGCAAGGTTGGAGCGTGGAATTTGCTATTTGCAGACGGAAGTCGCTCCGCCAAGCGGCGCGTCTAGACGCTATGAGTCGGGGGTGCTCCGCAGATGGAGAAGGGTTAGATGACTCCGGTGTGACAATGAACCTCGAGCTGCCATGTCAAAATCAGCCGCCACAAAGTCGAATTCTCCCCGAGGAAGTCCCCCACAAAGCGTGTTTCCCTTGGCAGCAGACGAATCCACGCACTCAGTTCCTGACGTGCCGAGTGACAGCCTCTCCGATACAGATCCCTCCACCTGCAGTAGCGCGCGATAGAACTCCTCAAAGACACCGCCACGAGGCGATGAGTTACATTTCTACCCCCCCCCCCCACGTGCACAGCGAGAAGAGCTCCTTCCGACGAAGGAAGAAGTCGAAGCAATCGCGTGAGTCCTCTCCAGGATTTCCCCGTTTTGACAAGGCGAAGTGGGGTTGTCTGCAGTTTCTCAGACACGAGTGAGTAGTGGCAGGACAAGGGTTCAACGGGAGTACTTGGAAAGCTAATGGTGGTTCCGGAAGAGAAAATAACTGCGGATAAATACGCATTTCTCCTTTTTACGCCAACAACATCGTTCAATTTCCCTCTCGTTGAACGTACTATCTAAGGTCAGGTGCCACCGGTGGTTTCCCACATCTGTGTCGTTATGTATTCTGTAATCGAATGCAGAACTAGTGCAAAAGCCAGGAAAAATGTAGTGTCTGGTTTATACAGTATTGTGTTTTGTTTTGTTGTTATGTCTCTGGTTGCTTGGCCGTAGGGCCCCAAGTGGGATCCTATGTTGTCGGCCACTACCACTGGGAGGTGAGCCAAGGTCCCATAGTTCTTTGGCTAGTCTGGCAGTTCAGACTGAAGGGGAAAGATTTAGGTTGGCCAATAAGGTAGATGGGCCACCCAAACAAGGTAAAACAGGGGGGGGGGGGTTGTGGATGGGTGAAAAAGTCAGAGGGCAGGTGCTCCTGTGTGATCGCAGAGGCCAAGGCACTCTGTAAATCCCGCACTCAGAGGAGTGCCAGCAAATAATGCACTGAAAAGAGTGCCACAGATCCCGCATCAAAGGATGGCAGCACACAATCCTACCCTTATTTGGGTACGCATAGTCTTCTTGTACAATATCTTACACTGGTGGGGTAGAATTATCCCACTCTGGTGTGATTCTGTTCGTGGTCATGCATTGCTCTTAGTTCAGCGAGTTTGGCTTTCCTTAGGGTAAAGACTTCTTGTGCGAAATTTGTTAGAGCTTCATAGAAATGATCGTTTTCGAGGTGGAGGAGGAAAGGCTCTTTATTCCGGGGATGGCAACGAATTTCAGTAAGAAATTTAAGCCGACAGTTGTTATAGGTTGGACATCATCTGGTCATAAACCAGATGACTCCAGGACTCCTCTTACCCAGAATGGCAGAGGGGGTTCTCTTTCCACTCTTAGAGCTGATCAATTTTTGTTTAAAGGGTCCACGGCCTGTGATTATGAAGGTAACATGAAAGTCAGGTGTAAACCGGGGACGGGTTTTTGGATAAGTAAAATCAATACGTGGACAGAAAGGTTTGATAATGTCACCTTTTGTAGTAGTTTCCCAAAAAGAGTGTTGTCACAAGCTGAGCAATTGATCTGTGATTCGCCTTCTTTCTTGCTTGAGATTGTTAGCTAGGTTAAGTTGTATGTTTAGTACATGTGTCCGGATTCCTTTCTTGAGGCGAGTGAAAAGTCCTCTTCTACTAACTTCAAGATAGAGTGGTAGACAGCCAATAATAACTTGGAGGGCTGGGGACTGGGGTGCTGACAGTTCGGCACTCTCTCTTCGGCACTTGCCACCTCAGACAAGCAAATGAAAATTTCATTTCATGAGATTGGCCTACACCCTCCGTCTGAGATCAACGCGATTGCTGAGAGTTGAACCGATAAGATCTGAACGCACACCTGACCAAACAAATAATCAATCCTTTGATAAATCAGTCACATTACGAGTTGCGCCTTTAGTTTTGGTTGTTGACTACGCTGGCATCCCGTATAGAAACACCTTATGGTTCCTCGAATATGGGTTTCTAATATTTTGACCAGGTAGTGCTCAAGTAATGATACAAAATATGAACGAAGTCATCGAGCCATAAAAATAAAAAAAAAAAGTAATTGACCACAACATCGAAGACCCGTGTTAATTCTCAATCGAACAATCTTTATTGATATGCGAGGATCGTGAAGAACACCTTTTGCGATAGTTCCGAAATAAAATGATTTTGGAAAACCTTCTTACGAGGGTAGTTCAAAGGTGGACGAGACTTCCCTTTTTATTGAGAAACGCGGGAATGCAAAATAGCTGGGTGACGTCATCGGGCGTGCAGCTACCGTTAGCTGTAGCACGCACGCACGCACGCACGACCGCACTCAGCATCACCCTTCAAAGGGAAAGTTGTTCGTCGCGCATCTCGAGTTCTGTATGCAAATCATTAAATCCCACACATTCCCAGCTTATATAATTTCCAGCTTATTTTACAGCAGGTTATAAGGGGGGGGGGTCAAATGACCCGGAAAGATCTACCAAAATAACATCAACCTGTTTCTTCTACAGCCAGCCTCAGCAGCTGCTGTAGGAGAAACAGGAGAAACTGCTTTCGGCAATGAACAGGTCCACGCAAGCAGCTTTCGTCTTCCTAGACAAAGCCAATCCGAGTAATCTATCACACAAACTGGAAGATGGAGAGAGAGGGAGAACATCCTTTACTGATTTCTTTCTTATTTTGTAACCACAGGAGACTGCATAAAAAGAAATATGCGGTATTGTACAGGAGTACCCCAAGTGTAGTTATTAGGCCCATTTTTATCCGAATTCGCTATATATGCCTATTGTTTCCACCATATCCGTCCGTCCGCATGTAACAACTACACTTCCAGTGCACGGATTACCAGAAAATTTTATATTTGGACATTTTAAAAATACTTCTGGAAACATTTAAAATTTTGTTAAAATCGAATAAAAAGAAATCCGGCAATTAATATATTTTTTTTTCATACAGTTTGTAAAGAAAAAAAAGAGATGAACATAGTATAATACAGAAAATGTACGTGATGAAGTAAATGTTCGAGTTCTTGAAAAGAATTAATTGTAATCATCAACTGTGTTGATAATAATTTGATAGAGCTCCTTAACAGAAGCTACCTTTATCGAAAAGCTAAGGTCCGATCAGTTTGACATGCGACGATCTGGTGTAGCGCAGCTCCGGAAAGTTTAACAACTCCGCGGTTCTCTTTAATGGCCGACTAGAAATAAGTGTGCCCATTTAGTTGTTTCTGGCCACGTTTCTGCTAGGAGAGAGCAAAATTGACAGGAAGGCCATTTTCCAGTGCCCGTCGGATTTCAGTGAAGTAAAGGTATGTAAGAATCATGATGCACAAGATACCTCAAACTTAAGTTCTCTGAGTAATCAAGAAATTGTACATGAATACTCTGAAGTAAATAAAAATCCTGAAAAGGAACAAGCTTTGCCCAAGTCTGACTTGACACAAAACACTTCTTTTGTGGAAGGATTTGATTTTTCTGAACCTCTTGACCCAACAAGGGTATATAATACAATTACAAAAATTAAAAGACTCTAGGGGAATACTTAGCAGCCGAATCGAGTAAGGTAACAAAGGTTGCCTCTAATTGTATCCAGGGTTTATGGTCAGATTTTGAGGCTGTAACTACTGCACTAATAATTGAGAATGAGCGTTTAAAAGTCAAGGCAGGGGAATTGCAAATAAGAGCAAACCTTTTTGGAAGCCTTTTTAAAGAAGATCCTAAACTTACGTCTTATGCGGACGTTGTTAGAGAAGACACTGGAACTTGGGCACAATGTCCGGCTGATCGGACTATCCCCTCAGGAGTTATTACTAAAGAACACAAAAGTGTATCTGAATCGAGAACTACAGAATATGATAAACCCAGGAACAAAAGTGCGGTTAGTAGTGATCCTAACAATATAATAATATTAAAGCCTTCACCTGACAGTTCAATATCCAGTGGTCAGGACATAAAAAACAAGGTCACCGACACAATAAGAAAAGAGCACAGAAATATCAAGATTAAAAACATTAGATTGTTAAGAAACAATGGTGTTCTAGTCGAAACGACGAACTATACAGATGCAAAAACCATTTGCAATTCCAGAACGCTGACTGGTATTGGTCTGGCTATGGATAAACCCCGTTTGCAACGTCCTACTGTTCTAATATACAATATCCCCAAGGATTATTCCAAAGAGGACATTGTAGAGGATCTCTACATTAAAAACTTGAAAGACTTTGGCTGTAGCTTGGAAGAGGTGAGGCAAGGAACCACTTTCAGGTTCACTTCTGGTGCAGGGAATCGTGTTACTAACTGGGTCATTGGATTAGCTCCAAAAATATACAAATATATAATGCAAAATGATCGTATTTTTCTGGGGTTCTCCTCACACAGGTTTCGTCATTTTACAGCTGTTTCTAAATGTTTTCGCTGTCTGGGGTATGGACATTCAGCGCAAAACTGTTCGCACAAAACAGTCTCGTGCGGCCATTGTGCCAATGGAGGCCACGTCTTCTCGGAATGCACGCACAAAGAGGAGCCACCAAAATGTGTCAACTGTAAGAGGAGAAATCGAGATTTTCAACATTCTGTTCGTGATAGCTGCTGTCCCGAATACATAAGAGCGGTGGAATTGACAGAAAAGAGAACACAATATGAATAACACGGCTAATCCAAATCCTCTTTTGAGTGTAAATTATTCTTACCAGGGCATTAAAATCCTGCAAATTAACGGCCAAAGAGCTAGAGCAACTATGGACGAGATAAGGGTGGCGGCATTTGAGAATAAAATGGATATTATTTGTATTCAGGAACCTTATTGCTCTGCACAAATTGGAGGTAGAGCATTTAAGCTAATGGGCTTCCCAACTTCTGCAAGAATTGTGCACTCGCTTGACAGTTCGCCCAAGACAGCTTTCGTCATTCTGAATAACGATTTAGTGGTCACCTCTATTTCTGGTGAGTGTTCTCAGAACGCAGTCTGTGTGCTTGTCTCCTCGAAATTTATAAATTTCTCTATCGTTTCTCTCTATTGCCCGCCGTCAGAAGACTTCCAATTGGCTCTGCATAGTATAGATAGATTATGTACAAAGTTTGCCTCGAAAAACTCGATAATTTCTGGTGATGTAAATGCAAAATCCAATATGTGGCATAGCGGGTTTAATGACCCTGGTGGTTCGGCCCTGGAAGATGTTATTCTTGCTCATGGACTTACTGTTCAAAATTTGCCTAATAAACCCTACACTTTTTCGACCGTCAACGGTGAAAGCAACATTGATATTACTCTAACCTCTGTCAAAATTGATTGTTGTATCTCTCATTGGGATGTTGTCCCAGAGTTAATCAACAGTGACCACCGTGCCATAGTTTATGGTCTTCTTCCTGGGCAGCGAGTTGATGACCTTCAACTTACTGATCTTAGGAGATTTTCCATTAAGACTATTAAATGGAACAAATTTAAAGATTTCCTCTCTGCTGTCTTTACGACCGAAATGATCGAATCCCTTAATATATTAATGGCTGAGGAGATTGTTGATTTTGTTCAAACCCAGCTGTATCTGGCCACGGATTACGCAGCAAATAAAAAACACAACAAGACAACTCCTGTCCCTTGGTGGAACTCAGATCTTGCAAATTTAAGATCGCAAGTTCAGAACGCAAGGAAGGAATATCAAAATCACAGACATCTGTCTCGACAGGATGTTCAAGCATACAAGGATTCTTATAGAGATCTTCGAAGGAGATACCACAAAGAAATAGCTAATGCTAAAATAGATTGTTGGCAAGGATTTGTCAAACAGGTTGGAAATTCAGAACCGTGGGGATTAGTTTACAAAATCTCCAGAAACAAATTAATCTGTGGAGAAGTGTACAACACAGTAAGAATAAACGGAGCAGAATCTGAGGACTGGAGCTCCACGGTACATGCTATAGTGTCAAGTCTGTTCCCTAAAGATATTCCAGAGTTGGATACATTGGAGCAAGGCAAGATACGTCTTGAAAACAGTATGTACACGGGTTCAACTGATATTGAGTGTTTCAATCTGTTGGAGTTGGGTTCTGCCATAGCTGGACTAAACAGCAAAAAATGCCCCGGAATTGACTTGTGGAGAATCTTGTTATCGTCAAGTTTTTCAACTTTTACCCACAAGTACTGCTAAATCTCTTGAACAAATGCCTCCTGGAAGGATACTTTCCAAATCAGTGGAAATTGGCATTGCTCAAGATTCTTCACAAGACAGGGAAAAATATATCCGATCCCCGTGCTTACAGACCAATTTCCTTACTTGCTAATCTGGGAAAATTATATGAACGTCTTCTGGCTCCCAGAATACTAAAGAAATTTGAGGAAAACCAACTATGCTCAAACTGTCAGTTTGGCTTCAAAAAAGGGAGGTCCACCGACGATGCTATTCTTACGGTGATGAACTTTATCCAGAATTCATCTTCTAAATATGTTTTGGCAATTTTTGTGGACTTTGAGGGCGCTTTCGACTCCCTCTGGTGGGAGAGTGCCCTCAGGTCTTTAAGGCTGGCTAAATGTGATAATTATGTGTACAGGGTACTGAGATCATACTTTAATGAGAGACACATCATGGTCAAGGCAAAGCACCTGTCTTACAAGGCCCAGGTTTCGAGAGGATGCCCCCAGGGGTCGGTGTTGGGGCCTCTCCTCTGGAATGCCGTACTAGATCAGTGGCTCACGAAATCTCACGAGGATTCCCTAAAGGTGGCCTACGCCGATGATATCGTGATTGCCATAGAAGGAAGGTCACGTAAGGTATTAGAGGACAAAATTCAACCCATCTTAGATGATTTGGTGGCATGGGCTGACATCAACAAGCTCAAGATATCTCCGAGTAAAACGAATTTCATGACATTTAAAAACCACTTTAATTACGGAAGACCACCAAGAATTCGGCTGAATGGTTTACAGATACCTTATGTTCCTCAAAACAAATATCTTGGCATAATTCTTGATGATAAATTAACCTTTCTCCCTCATGTCACCAAACTGAAGGAAAAAATTAGAAATTTTACTGCTTCGGTCATAAGAATCTCCAAAAGAGACTGGGGTTTGAATAAAAAGACCTTGAAACTATATTATAAAGCAATATTTCTGCCTATAGTTTCGTATGGAGCAGGTATTTGGCACCAGAACGTCGTTAAGGTGAAAATTAAAAACAAGTTACTATCAATTCAAAGGACAATGCTTCTGGCACTAAACAATGCCCCTCGTACAGTATCAAACAATGCCCTCCAAATTCTTGGAGGAGAACTGCCTTTAGATTTATTTATCTTATACCGTGGCATGATTTATAAACATAAGAAAGGACTGCAGGTATCTATTATGGGAATTACAACCGACCCAGTTAGTAACTTAAAGACAGAACGGAAAAGATTATGTAGTGAAATGATTAGTATTTGGCAAAGTAGATGGAATGAGTCTGTGCACGGCGAAGTCACAAAGAAGTATATTGAAAATGTTGAGTTTGCTTCTACTCAACCTTCTGCTTCGTGGTTTGCACCAGGCATGTTTACGACGTATTTATTAACAGGCCATGGATCTCTGAGGGCCAAACTTTTCGACAGAGGTTTGGAGCCGGATCCTTTTTGCACCTGTGGTCAAATGGAGGACTGGATCCATGTTTTACTGTTTTGTCCGCAATATACAGACCATCGAGTATTGCTACTTAATCAGGTTCCAGGTCTAGCTGAGGACAACGTGAAAATACTAGTTGAGAACAAAACAAACTTTGAGACTTTCCAGACCTTTGCAGAATCGGTCTTTAAGAAAAGACTTCAACTAAGAACTCAAATCCAAAATCGAGTATAAATCTGACAGCTGAGCAGTTAATATAAATGTTGGTATCCCATTAAATATAAATAGGATGACTTGTCAAATATGTAAATTGAATTGTATTACTAGGATTTAGAGTCAAAATTTTATTATCTTTTGTACATATGTAAATATTTACTTCGTTTTTTTTTTGTTTTTTTTTTTTTGCTGGTTTCCAGGTTTGGGCAACCTGGGGACGGGATTGCTGGCACCCACCGGTATTGCACTATCTCCGGTGGGTGTGGGATTTGTGCCCATGGCACTAAAGGTAATAGTAAACCCAGGCTTGGCTGCTTGTGCCTGGGGGCAGGCAGCGGCTGCCTGGGTGTTGGCTGCTCCCTGGTGGCAAGGTGGACATACACAAGCGATAAAAAGCTTGCTGAGTTTTTGCACCACCACAGACGTGCAAGGTGGAGATGGGCTAAGGCCTAGGAGCCACCCTTGATATAGGTAAAACACACACACACACACACACACACACACACACACACGTGTTCATATATAATATAGTATATATATAGGTATAATGAGAATGATAATGCTAATGTATATAAAATTGTATATATATATCCTCTGTAAGTTCTTGTATATAAAATGTAAAGAATTGTGTGTACAAATAAATGGAAATGGAAAAATGCCCGTCCACGCCAGGAAGAGGCGGGCAACAACATGTTCGTGTTGTTTTTGTTATAGTGGGGTTTTAGGAGCATCAGCGAGTAAGGCCATATTGGGACGTGTGTACTGTCTGTAAATTGAGTGTGTTCTGCGGTCGATTTTCTGTTTTCTGGAAAAAAAAACCATGCTACTCTCGCCTGAGGCCGACTAACTCAGCCACGTTGTAAAAAACCCATAAAAATTCCTCACGTCAACAACGGGACTCGAACTCAGGTCCTTTCCATCCAGTGTGGGAAAGACGGCGATTCTACCAGCTGTGCTACCCACGAGGGCCCACAACTTGTACCCAAACTGTCCAACCATGTAGACAGGGTATAAAACATTTATTAAAAAAATTATTTTGTAATAAATATTTTTGTATTTTTAGGAAATTTTATAGCTATTTTATGCAAACTCAGTATCACTAATAATTTTTAATGTTATTTGGCGAAGAAAGTTATAGGAACAGTTTTTGTGGACGGGAATGTGCACCGACAATGACCTTAGTATGGCTTAAGGTCACCAGCAACAGCCGACATGTTTCGTACCTGCGATGCGTCCACAAAATCATGGAATCGATGAGTTTCTGCGCAATCGATCGCCACTCTTCTATAAGTGCTGTTTATAGCTTAGCGAACGTCACCGCTCAGCCTGGACGAGTTGAAATACATCTTCGGAGGGAGACTCGGGCGTACGAGATGGGATTAAGATCAGGGAAGCGAGCAAGACGATATCCTCATCTTCCTACATCTGTGTTCAGATTGTGTTTGTGTTCACGCACAATTTTGTTTCGGGTTCTTCCGTTTTCACTGGTGGCAGCTGACTCTGCTCACCCCGTGCACTTCCACCACTTTGCTCATTGGAGACTCTCGAAGTTGCGAAATCACGTTTAGTCTGTGGAGCAAACTCGGGCATCCCGCCACCTCGTTTCTCACGCAGCATGAGTCATCACCTTTGAGGTCACGATGGGCAACATGGCGACATCCGAAATTCCTTACATTTCGGGCTGTTTTTGCAGGTCGGGTATCGAACTCCCTTCACTACTGGCAGACGTGCGTGGTATGTTGAGTAGTGCGTATGCGACCGGCACTTTCGAAGCTACGTTATGCCAACGAGCTACGTATAATCTTGCCGCTGTGCCACGAATTTGTCAAAACTCACCCGTTTCCCACCGCTGATTTTGCTTTCTGAAATATGAAATATTAATTATGATGAAATGTCAAACTAACAGAAAAATATTTATCTGAAAACAGATCCAAACCTCCCCAAACACTTTCCTTGAGCTAATCCCAATGATCAGTTGCCTCAACCACTGCCCATCTCTTAATTGTTCATTGCTGATTCAATCCATTTCTTTGGCTCGCTGTCAAACGTTTATGGAGCAAACTTATGTTAAAAAGGTGGTGCGTACGCTCACTCTGATACATACTGTTAGTCCTTCTTAATCCGGAATCTGCGGTTTTTGATCTCCTGTGGCTTAAAATCACACCGACCTCGGAAGTAAACTTTCCAAAACTCACAGATTCCTGGCAGTCGAGTGGTGTGTAATGCGATGGATGCACCGAATCACGGGTAACGCATTCACCATTTGACCCCAGGGCTGTTTTTCTTAAATTTCACTCCCATGAGAGTTCACATTGCATCCAGGAATATTCTTCTTCTGTCCCAGATGCTAACCGGTGTGACTGAAGCCTCCAATCTCCATAGAGTTATCTCTACTCCACGTGCTGGACTCAGTAATGGCAACTCCTACTTACCGTTGCATTCTACACTGTCCAACCAACCTTTGCTGTCTGAAGAATTCTTTCCGAACAACGGAGTCACCCTTTTCAATTCATTGGCCTGTAACCACCCTGTGAAATAAAATAAATTTTCTCTTTATACTCCGGCACGACAACCAAGTCAGTAGAGTTTACAATAAATCGTCAATACAAATATTTAGTAGTCACGGGCTTCAGCCCCGGTCCACTCAATGAACGCGTGCTATACACTCTCGCTCCTGACCACTGGGCTACGTCAGGCCTGTTACTCTGAAGGTAAGTTCTCCCCATGACAACATATGCAGCGGGCGCTTGGTTTCATCGTGCCGTGTTGGTGAGGTTCCAGGCAAAACTCAACTCTATACAAAGGTCAATAGCATGTTGAGAGTGTGCAGGACCGCATCTACTGCAGCAATTCAGGTGTTGGCCGCGGCTATTCCTTTCGACTGAAGCGGGAGTGCAGTAGCACACGCTCTTTGAGTAGGCCTTTGAGTAAATACAGTCGATCTGGCAACCCGCACTGGACCAGCGTGGCAGATTATGGTCCATTTCCCTCAGCACGAATTGTTGAGGAGGCTTCCATTCTGCAGTGGGTTGATAATGGCTGCAGTTTACCTTTATTCCTTTGGACTTGTTCCTGATATACCGAGGACTATGTTATCGGATTAAGAAAAAGATTCCCGCTACGTTTCATAACATTACAATCGATACTCAGGCAGATATTAAAAGGAAAAAGGAACGGTGTATAAACGAGATAATTAACCGATGGCAAACGAGATGGGACACTGTAACTGCGGGAAGGGTGACAAAGTTATTTCTTCCTGAGGTGACGTTTCTCCTAGATAAAACAGTAGCTAAATGGTTTACGCCTGGGTTGGAGTTGCTTTATATAATAACAGGCCATGGCTCATTGAACGAGAAACTATTTGCTCTAGGATTAACAAATACCGAATTGTGTCTTTTTTTTTTTTGTAGAGCCAAGGAAAATTGGTTTCACATTTTGTGTAAATGTAATATTTATGATAGTGGGCGCGATCAATAATTAGTGATGTGATTCCCGGACAAGCGTTTCGCCTCTTGATAGAACGAGATCAACTTCAGCTGTTACAAACCTCTGCTAAAGCTTCATTTGATCTAAGAAGAAGTGTGCTTCCACAGTTAAGAAGTGGTTTAACTTTGGAAAATTTTGGATAAACTGGGATTAACGTGGTGTTTGTATTTATTGTCGGAGAGTTTTTTTTTTAATCTATTTATTTAATTTTATTTTATTTTTATTATTTATTTATTTATTTATTACTATTTTTTTATTATTATTTTTTTTTTTTAACTCTGGAGTGGGCCCTCAGAGGTTTTTTTCTTTTTTTTTTTCATTTTGTCTTATAAACTGAGACCTATGGCGTGGAACTGGCCCATCTTCCCGTGGTGTAGAGGAATATCTGAAAGCGGCCTTCCCTGTGGTCGCTGCTTCCAGGTAGCCAAGAGGCCACAACAACACAACACATAAAATACACAAACATCACACTACTCCAAGTCTGGCCTAGTTTATAGAGTCTGCTAAAACCTACAGTAACACGAGGCGGATTTGAACTAACGTTCTAGGAGCCGCCCTAACAATAACACATGTCCACATGTCCAATACACGTGGATGGATCTCGATTTGCCCTAATACACAATAGTTTATTATTATTCTTGTAGGGATAAACCTCTTTATTGCATTGTGCATCTAGCTCTTTATATCTACTCTTTGGTTTACCAATTAATGTGGGAAGGCTATTCAAAAGAAGAATAAGATATACGGCAACTGACTTGTAACAAAAGCTGCATCCTCATTTTCAGCTTGCGCTGAAGCTCTCAGCACTTATAAAGATGCTTTTAATGAATCCAAATTCGATTCTGACCAGGCTAACTGTAGAAAATTTGTTTCCTGCAAACAAAGGATTTTGTATCAAGGCTAGGGACAACAACACAGCCCAGAAACATTAAAGCTATGTGCGAGGGCGAACATGGGATAACTGTGGAAGTAAAGCAAGTAAAAACACGACACCCAGCTTACTCCTCCTTTATAATCTCTTGTCCACCAGAAAGCAACTCGCCTACAAGACGTAAGCGCCTGGCCAGAAGGTACCTTAGTCAAGTCCTACAGAGACAGATGGGCCAGACCACTGGTTAAAAATGATGCAAGGAATAGGGCTCAATAGCAATCAAAAGAACTACCCCCACCTGGGGATGTGAAACATCACATCCACTTGTTTGCACAAAACGTGAGGAGCATCTCAAATAAGCTCCACACTCTACAAACGACGATGATGTACGAGGACCTGGATTTCATTTGCCTAATCGAAACCTGGTTGGGAAATGAAAAACAGATCAGCTAACTGCGACAGCAATCTACAAATGTGTGGGAACCGGAAGAACAGATAGAAGAGGAGGGGGAGTTATAATTTGCTATAAAAATAAATACCAGCCTATAAGAGAACGAACAACGAATTCAAAGAATTTTGAAGGGGTTTGCGTTACCTTTTCAAAAGAGCACGTGGAAATACAGTTATGCATCATATACCTCCCACCTGAGCACACAAAGAAGACAAGAAATGAACTCTATGCTTGGTTTGCTGCAAATCTAAAGCCATCAGTCGACACAATAATAGCGGGAGATTTTAATTTTCCTCTTCCGAAACACAGGGAGGCCAAGAAAGAGCTGGATGCTACATTAGGCGCATTACACTTAACGCAGCTTCCGACACCAGTGACAAGGGGTTTGCAGCAACTTGACCTGTTGTACCATAGTTCCTTAGACATAAGGCTAGCGCAAAACTTCATAAAATTTAAGTCGGATCACAATCCCATTGAAATAGGAGTAGCACTGAAGATCCATAAATACATGCAGGGTAACCACACGAACTGGGAAAAGCAAAGTATCTTTTCTCAGTTAAGTATATTAATGCAGAAGTCATCCTCAATCATCTAACTACTTACAACTAGAGTTACCTACAAGAAAAGCCAATAGACGAAGCTTTAGAAATGATCACTAAAAAGCTATACCAAACAGCATTGGAAGAAGCAGCAAAAGAAATCAAAATATCTGAGAGAACAAAAGAATGGTTCAACCCACAACTGAAAGCAAATTTCCTCAGGAAGCAAAAACTGTATAGAAAATGGCAAAGAATGGGTCATCCCGCCGATCACGTTCGTTATAAAAAGGAGAGAGACATTTCATCAAAGCAAAACGACAAGCACACTGCAATGTTGTTCATAACAAATTAAAACAAGCAAAAAGAATTACTAGCAATAGAAATAGCACAGAGAATAAGACCGAATGCATTTTCAAGGAATGGGCTAATAACACTTTTGGTAACCCTTCTGGACTGAATCAAATTGAGACCACTGATAATAGCAACAAAGTTTTGGACCTCCTGGAAGATTTAAAAAAGCGAAACTATTCGACAAGAGAGGAACCAACAAGACCTCCTTTGAGTGAAATACAAATCACCAAATAGAGCGTAATGAAAGCAATCAACGATCTGCCCAATAAGGCCACTGTTGGACGAGACAAATTTCCAATGTTCATCCTTAAAATAAGTAGCCCATTTATAATAGATCTATTATTACACGTCTATCAGGAAATCCTGAAATCAGGGGTGTTTGTGCAAGCTTGGATAAATTACATTGTAACCAAACATTAAAAACCAAAAGTTAACAAAGGATTACAGACCAATTTCTGTTAGTTGCACCATACAGAAGGTATTTGAAAAAGCACTGCTTCCTACCATCAACCAACACTGCTTCAACCATAGACCACCACATTTGCACTCAGTCATTTCGGGGAGATCAACAATAACAAACTTACTGGAAACCCTTTTTCGCGTGCAGAAAGCACTAAATGAGAAAAAACAAATTGATATTATTTTTTTGGATATTTCTGCAGCCTATGACAACATCTCAATTCCAGCTCTCATTGGGATTTTAAGGAATTATTTTAATGTAAGAGGAAATCTGTTAACTATATTAAACAGCCTGCTAGAACACAGAAAACTTACTGTTAAGCACCAAAAGCTACAATCTTGCTTTACCATCTCGCGAGGAGTGCCACAGGGGGGAGTTCTTTCGGCTACCCTCTTCGCGGCCGCCCTGGAGCCGTTTCTTGCACGGTACTACAATTTATAACATATGCTGACGATGTAAAATTCTTCATCACTTCCAAAGACCATGAATCAGCAGAAGGTATCTGCCAGATGGCAAATAGCACAATCCAAGAATTTGAGAACTACCTGGATTGCGTTGGGCTCCGTATTAATGCACAGAAGTCTGCCCAAATGACCATAACTTATGAGCAGAATAAAAATGACATCTCGATCTCTGTATGAAAACAGTGCACGCTCACCTGGACCTGAAGCTTAAGTGGGATGACAGACTCACCTTTGCCCAACACTTCCCCCATATGAAGACAAAAATATTCGCTGCTTTATGGGCTACTAGACAGGAACTGGTAGGAATTAGGGATCCTCAGCTAGCGACCAATTTCATTTTAACGTGTGTCCTGCCAATTGCAATGTACGCCTCTCTCAAATGTGGTCTTCAGCTCCAGATTCACATTATAAGTCCGTCCTTGGGATCGAGTACTGGTTCTTGCGATCGCTTAACAGAGTTGCTGGCCACCCTTCTACTATTTCAAGGGTCATTTTCTACTCAAATCTTAACATCACACCCTGGATGCAGCGGACAATTAACAGGAACATACACACTCTCGCACAAATGCTCACAGGCAGAGTGGATGCTCCAGTCCTGGATAATATTCTAGTCAAACCACGTGCCACTGCTAGACGTTGCGGATGAGTAAATCATCCACTGCGTCCAGTCCTGAACAATCTTAGTAGCCTGCAAAGATTCTTCCCATCAAATGCAGCAAAAATATTTAACTCTCTGCACATAGATGCTGAAAAACTGTGTGAGGATGCAACATACCGGAAAGAGATCTTCCAGGATTCGTACAGACTTACTGAAATATGAATCGGCTGCAAAGGGACAACTTCCAAAGGATTGAGTAAAAGTGAAACTTTCCACTTTAAGAATAATAATAATTTGATAAACTGTTGACTGGCAAAATCCCTTCCCTTAACAGTTGTGTAAATATATATGGAATTACTGAATTGTAAATATATGATTTGTATAATGTATGTACACTAAATACTGTATTAAATATAAAATGTGAAGATAAAATGTGTATTTCGGGACGAGACTACGTGTCGTGTTCAGTACATGTAACCCACTGCCCGTAGTATCTCGCACCCTGATATGTAATTTGCACCCTCCTCGCACTTTGCCGTCCCTGGGTGGTTTGCTTATGGGAATAAACTGATGATAATAATAATAATAAAATCTTCTGGTTTCTGCCCAAAGCTATTGGCCGCAACTTCTGTCTATAATCCCACCTCTGTTACCACCTGATGGTTCTGCTTAATCTTCAGCTCAAGATAAAGTTGACTTAGCACCTACTTCTTTTCTAAGTCTTCTATTGACGATCAAGGTAAATCACCTCCTACTATTTCCAGTGCACTCAATAACTCCCGTGGTCTTCCATCGAAAGGATATCAGAAGAATTTTGCAAAATCTTGTTGCCAAGAAAGTTTCAGATTTTGATGATATTTCTCCACTTGTTCTTAAAACCTGTGTTCCTCAGCCTACTGAGGTTTCTCTATGCTTTTCACACTTTCTTATTCGAATATGTTTTTCCATCTGTTTGGAAATTTGCTGATATACACCCATTTCCTGAAAAGGGTGACAATTCCTTTTATTCCAGTTATTGTCCCATTGAACTTACCTCTACTCTTCCTTGCATTGGCCATAGAACGTAAGCTAATGGCGCATAAGCCATCAAACCCCCATAACAACTCTACTCTTCCCAAGGCAATTAAGAAATCCATCAACCGCCATCTCCTAAATTATCTAGATATCACCCAATACAACAAATAGTCAATATGTGTGCCATTAGTGTCGATCCAGAGGTGAATGACATATTGGCTTCTTTTGCCCATCTATAGACAAATTCAATGGAAAAATTTTGGTGAAACTCAAGCAGTTGCTCTTGACATTTTAAAGATTTTAAATCGTGTTTGACATAAAGATCTTCAAAATAATCATCCATCTTAGGCTCTTTCAACTGAATTTTGTGATTGGGTATGTAGACCGGATATGCTTAAAGCCAGCACTAGGACGGAATATCCTTAAAGACTTTAGTTTATCATGGAGACGTTTTTTTAGCGATTTCTTTTATTTTAAACAGAAAACAACGTTTCGCGCTCGCATCCCTCTTTCTCGAATTGCATTCCCAAGAAGATGACACGGATGAGGTCGGAGATTGTGTTGCTACTCCATCAAAGTTCCCAACAAGCCTCTCTTGAGTATTGACAGTCTACAGAAGCTTGTAACTTCATAAATCACAGTGCATTGGGCGGCGACTTCTGCAACACGAAAGGGCAATCGCCTCACAATTCGTTCAAATTGCTTGTGTAAGTTCTTGGTGTGGACAATTTCAACGAATTGCAACGAATTTGCATTGATTTACATCCGGAGAAAGAGTATAGTAAACACTTAGTAGTATCTATCCGTGGGTTTGGTACAATGTCACGATGTACATAGGCCCCAGCTGGACACTGCCGTGGGAAGGAGCAGGGTCTCAAACACCTGGCTTCATGTATCACTCCACTAGTGCCGAAGATACCACCGTAGCAAAGGCACGATGTTCCTGGAAAGCCTGCAGCAATATCCGTGGAGTGAAATGGCCGAAAGATCTCCCGAGTCCAGCTGACAACGTCTTGTAAGAGACCACGCAACCGAAGACATCTTAAGGCGCAACTGCCGTGCCCCGGGGGGGAGGCGTTCTGTTTTAAGAACTATTACGTACAGCACCGCGAGCCATAAGCGGACCGACAGAGCGGCGTCTGTCAGCGTAATGAAGGCCGAACGTGAAAAAGATTGATTAGTTGGAGCAGGTGATGCCTGGTTACACCCCACAGCACACAGCGTTCCGTCCCTCGAGCGCTCGGACATTTTACTCGCACTGGCGAGGCTACGCCAATTAATAATTGCATCGTTATGGAACCTTCGTGCGAGCCCACTTTTGTTTGTTGGGTTGTTTTCTTGATTACCGAGAAAGTGGCACGTGCATGCATCTCAGTTGCACGTAATGTGGGTTCTTACATGCAAGCCTTCCGCGAAACGAACTCGATCCAATCATTATGACCGCTTGGTGAGGACTGGTCGGACCAGTTTTTTCTCCGCATTCTCGCAATTGTTGAAATCGATAGCTCCATTGTCCAGCACCACCCTCCCTCCCTCTCTCCCTCCTTCCCCATCGAAAACCTTCCTAGGGGACTAATTATTTCATTTTCGTTCACGATTTCATTGCGCAGGTCAACGAACTCCCCAATATTTGCGTTTTCGGAGAGAAACTTCAGGCAGCCAGACCGAAACCTTAGTGCCCTCCCCCCCAACACACCATTCCCGACACCGCTAATAGCAGTTTAATTACAGATGCGTTTCAATCGAAGAACTTCTGGGACGCTCCCCTCTCTACGGAAAACGCGTCCCTAATCACACTGAAATATGCAGCACAGAAGAAAGAAATAATGTTTGGATGCTGGAAACGCATCGTTTGTGTGGCTATTAGCAGCACCTATCAGTCCTCGAGTACACGGTGGACACGCTACGACATTGAGGCCACGGGTCCTCTCTCAGTGACGTCATAATTAGCAACGCGCTCGCAGATGTTGCTTTTAAGGTCGTTTCCACTGCACGAATATTCGAGATCAGATAACACGTGACGTCTTGCCTTAATAACAATAATTGGGAAAAATTCAACCTCGTGGCATTTTCCGATGCAAGGACGACTTTGATTCCCCCCCCCCTTATTTTTGGCAGATCCTCGCCTGAAAAATCACACTGTTCCATCCATCGGTTCATATCTGGCTATTAACAGGAATTTCTTTTCTTCCAAAAAACAATAAAAAAAAAGTTTGTGTACAAACTCTGTAAGGTGAAATGCCTTTGGTGGCCAAGGCAAGTCATGGGCACATCACCAAATGACATTAGAATAAATATCAAAAAGAAATGGGTGTAGTGATCGTTGAAACTGCCCCAGAAATAATCGGCGGATTTACCTGAAAATCTGCGAGCATAATTGTGACATATATGGACGTAAACGATTAGCGTATCCAGCTGATCAGGATCATTAACGTGTCTGTTAACGTCACGACATCAGAATATGAAGGTTCTATAAATAACATTTGTAAAAGTATATGTATTGTATTTCGTGTAGAGGGCGATCTGAGCAAAAGTTCAACTCTGCCCCGATTCACTGTGATGACATCAAGCTCTGTACAGCATAATGTTTGTGTAGTGTGTGTGTGTGTGTACTGTTATGATGAAAGTTTTGCTTTGCGACCAGGACGCAGCGATCACCAGGATCAACTGCAAACGAATTGTTCGTTCTCAAAATTTGAAATCCCTTTCATGAATGAATGCTCCAACTAAATCAAAAAATGTCCTCCCAAATATCTTTCACCAAGAAGCGGAGAAAATTTTATATTCAAGCTGTAATAAATGGCAATAAAGTCACCAAGGTATCATTCCACACGGATCTTGGTTTCACCTGGAATGAAAACCTTACTTTCCATGACCATTTCATATATACAAAGAAGAAACCATATGCGCCAGGAGCTTGTTGGTTGTCAAATTACATCCCTCATTTGCAAATACTTTGAAAGCTGCCTCACGCATATCGCTTTATGCGCATCTGAGCTATGGTTCTCAGCCCCATCAAGTATCACAAAGAAATTCGTGGAAATTGAATATTGGGTTCTGAGGTAGTTCAACAGGATCCATGGTAACCCATTCACCACCTCTAGATCTATACTACATGCAAACATGAATATGACACCATGGAATATCAAAATTCTGGAAAAGAACTTCAACACTCTGTCAAACTGTTGACTAATAGTATAGATTCCCCCAACGTGCAAGAAATCATCTCAGCATCAACTATCCATTCTAGAGAGCGACATAATCGACATTATAGGTCGACTCTTACCAACCTCGTCTGCCTCAGAGACATGTTCCCAGCAAATATTATTGATCATTTTAACCAGTTGCAAATTGACCCCCACAAACTATTAGTGACAAGAAATACAGGAAGAATATTCTGGAAAAGTTGCATCGAAGCCATTGCCTACAGTGAATCCTGACACGATCGTGCCAATCCATCTACCAGTCCATCGCATGCCATCTATGGACGCATAGATTCAGGAACTCCTGTACTTTATGACTTTGGTTTTTGTCTTTTTAATAGAGTGTAACTGAATTCATATGCAAACTTAATTTTCCTGTGTTCAAACCTAAGTTATCTCCCTCATATACTTAAACTATAACAGCTTGGTTTTGCTGGTTAATATGAGTAACTTCTGTTGAGCTCTCGGACTGCTGGTGGATGGTTGTTCTTTGAGCTGTTTATCTTTTGAAGATTATCGGCGAGGATCTGTCTCTAGGATGTGATCCTCATCTGTGGACAATGTCTTTTCATTGGTTTCTGTTGTAGCCTGCTTGTCCAGCTCGTTGTGTTGTAGAAAGCTCCAGAGCTGGGCCTCCACACACCGGCTCACTATTTCTGGTAAGAAAACCAAGTCTATTTTGCAAAAGGGATCGCTTCAACTAACCAGACCACCAACCATAAAAATTAATGGTGCACCCATAAAATTGTTCCCTGAAATAAAGTACTTAGGCATCTTCCTCCATATGAAGTTTACATTTTACCCGCATCTTGTTCATGTCGCAACAAAATTAGGAAAATACACGGCACTGATTGCCAGAATTAGTAGAGCAGATTGGAGCCTTAAACGACGGGCACTTGCACTAATTTATCAAACTATCTTCTTGCCTGCTACGGTGCGGCAGTGTGGTGTACCAGAGCCAACGTACAGCAAAATAAAGCTAAGTTAGATTCAATTCAGAGAGTTATGCTCCTCACAGTTACTAGACCTGTCTCACTGTTAGTACGCCGGCCCTTCAAGTCCTCGCAGGATATCTACGCCTGTATCATGAGGTGGTAAAGAGAGGCCTATTTCAAAGACTAAAGAGAGGTATTCCCTCCGAGATCCTTTACTTCCACCTTGATCTGGCCAACGATCCCAAAAGAGAGAGAAAACGTATTGGAAACAAACTTGTCGAAATTTGGCATGACGCATGGAATAATACAAGCATCGGAGCTATTACCAAACTTTTCATACCTTCTGTTGCCCAAACATACCCAAAGTCTCCTCCCTGGTTTTCACCGGACCTCCAAGTAACATTCTTACTTACTGGACACGGACCCTTCAGGAAAAAATTAACAGATCTAGGCATCGAACAAAACCCACTTTGCACATGCTGACACCCTGAAAGCTGGGAGCATGTAATCTACTACTGTCCTTATTATGAGGATTACAGGACAAGACTGGTTACAAAAACACACGAAAACCTACACCATCAGGAACATCTGTTTCTGCAAGATGAGTTCTACTATCATGCCCTTACCGAGCTTGCTCAATCAACCTTCCAACTTAGACAACAATCTCCTAGGCAACAGTTCGACAGTAGTACAAAGGGAATCCACCTAAACGCACTGCAAACCCTACGGGGTAGGATAAACTAGTGCCTCTGCCGGGATGCGATACGCTGCAAACCCCATCCGGGTAGGATTAACTTCAAACCCTGCTGACACCTTCGGGTGTGTTGGATGACTTTACACCTGTATACTGGAAGGTGGGTCAGGTGCTACAAACGCCTTCGGGTGTAAACGCCATATGGCACCTCTTTGCAGGGTAACTGTTACCCTGCAATATTTTCTTTCTTTTTTTTTTCCTTGGCCCTTGGTGGGTGGGCTCCCCAGACCAGGGGCTACAACCTTCATTCCCTCTCTACTTCCGTCATCTAGAGGACGCCTTTTTTTTCCACGTCCTTCTTCTTCCCTCTTTAACTTCACCCTCTTTAGCCAACTCCCTCGTTTTCTTCTTTTTTTTTTTTTTTTTATTTGGTCTCTGTCAGGAAGCTCAGGCGACCCTGGCTAAGGCCAGCCAGAGTATTATGGACAGCCTGACTCAACTCCCAGTAGTGGTGGCGGGCAACGCGGGGTCTCATTAGGGGTCCTGCGGCCAAGAAGCCAGTGAGATAACAACAGAACATAACGCTACTCAGACATAAACCAGACATTACACTTTTTCTGGCTTTTACAGAAATTCTTTATTTTTCACAAAGTACCATGGCGCAGATGTGGGAACCCCCCGGTGGCGCCTTCCACAAAACGCTATGCCACTATGTGCTGTAGCAACTTGGAAGACCGCTTGGGCAACCACAACGGCCGGCAACTCGAAAACTTTCTCGCTACATCCTCTTTTGTAATCCTTAACAAGCCTAACAACATGTCCACCTTCATCTAACACCCTATGGGAGTCCACAACATACATCTCAGCAGCCACAAGATCCATTGCCACTAAGATCACTGACTGGAAAGTCCGCGAGACTTGGACTACTTCCGACCATAGGGTGATTACTTTTAACCTTCAACGCTCAACAGAACCAGCATCTCCGTCTAGAAACAATATCATCCTTTATGCAATTAACAAAGCAGACTGGAACCTCTTTAATTCAACGGTCCAAGCTTCCCTTCAAATTCCTGGAAACACCAATCTCATTAACCTCAACCACAACTAGCATCAGAGGAAAATAACATAAATCATAACCAATGTCTGTGACAAAACAATCATGAAGAAACACCTTTTCCCGAGTGCTGTCCCATGGTGGTGCAACCAACTGGAACATCTCCGCCATCAGGTTCATATAGCACGGAAATCATTAACAAAGTGCTCGCCATACCTGGCCCCCTCATGAAGTTGATGCCCTACGCAATAACTATCGTAGGCTAAGAAATGACTACACTAGTTTAATTAGAGCCAAGAAGAAACAGTCATGGGAGCACCTGGTCTCCACGACTGGAAACAGCACCTTCTGGCGAGTTATTATTATTATTATTATTATCAGTTTATTTAACAAACACCCCTGTACAGAAATTTCCTAGGAGGGTGGCGCATACATACATCACTTATTAGAGTGTAACAGGATTAAATATCAGCAAATACATAAGATATATACACATAGAGGAAGAATTACATACAGACATCCTGCATTCACAGAAAAATTACAAACCAATATATGTACATAGAAAAATTACAAAATTATAAAACAATGTACATACATAGAAAAATGACATCGTCATTTACACTATTAATTGGTCCTCATTTTCATTCTCTGAACAAAAGGAATACCCTCAGTCCTATAACAGTCTTTTGGAAACACAATATATCGTTCATTTAAGATTTTTATGAGTTCGGCACTTGAAGTCTTTCCTCAATTACTTTCTTTATCATATTTGTAGTTCTGTGTACAGATCCTCTGCAATGAGCTTCCTGTAAGTTTTCTCGTGGCAGTACCTGTCCGGGTCTATTTTGAGATCTCTAAACAGCTCCAGAGTATTGGCAGGAAACATCCGCTTTAATCCGTCCGTGTGGTGGAGAGCGCTTCGGAGACTATGAGGGTTGAGGAGGCGGGCTCCAGGGCGGGGCCTAACTACAAGATTTTCAATTTGAGGGGCATCTAAACTTCCAGTGAGAAGTTGTGCTAGAGTGCAGATGTTACGTATTGTGATCATCTGAATCCACGGAGCTGTGTTCAAGTTTGCGTACAGTATGGATTTCGAAATTGTGAAGGGCTTCCCGGCGATCCTATTTAACCACCGGAGCAACCAGTACTCCAGGCTGAGCAATTTCCTGATATAAGTATTTGGAGCAGAGGACCAAATTGTCGAAGCATATAAGGATACAGGAACGATACATCTTTGGATATATTGGGTCAGTAGCTGCTGGTTTCGAATCCCAGTTATTTCCTGTCTTACAGCCCATATGGCAGCGAGAGTTTTTGTTCTCGTGTTCTGAAAGTGCCTTTGGAAGGTTAGGCCCTCGTCCCACGTCACTCCTAGGTCGGTGTATGAGTTGACTTTCTTCACCTGTGCTCCATTAATAGATAATTTGATTTGATTTTTTATCTTCTTATTAGTTATTGTCAGTTGTGCTGACTTGTCTGAGTTACAAACCGATTTTGCGTAGGTATGTCTCCAGTTCACACAGCTTAGCGTTGGCATTGAAATTGACGTCGGACACCTGAGATCCTTCGTTAGAGACAACAAAATACTTAATATCATCGGCGTAGGAAATAAAATTCTGATTTCGCGCCAGAAAAGGCTCTAGGGCGGCAGCAAACAGCAAAGCTGATAAAACTCCTCCCTGAGGGATGCCCCAAGTGAGGGTGTATTCTGCACGGAATTCTTGGTGTTGTACAATGAGGTGCCTTGGCTTCAAAATGGTCTTGATGATCTGCAATAGTTTGCCCTCAATGCGGAAATATACTTTCAATATGTTTTCAAGTGCAGGTAGTGACACATTATCGAAAGCTGCCTTTATGTCAAGGAATATGATGTCAATTTGGGCTTTTTCATTTAATGCGTGCTGCATTCTGAAGAGAGTCTCCAACAGATTAGTAGTAGAAGAAGAAGAAGAAGAAGAACTCTTTATTGCATACAAACGCACATGCCGTACACAATACCCTTCACGGCTAAAAGCCAGGGGTTTACAGTAAAGGCTAATACAAAGTTACAAAGTCTAATATAAGATTACAGAGGCTAATACAATATTACAGTAAAGGCTAATACACTGTGATAAACAAGGATGAGATAAGAGAAAAAAATGATATTACTAATTATACAAGTGTAGGAAACCGAATGAAAAATTTACATATGAACATATATACACAACAGATGTTAAATTTACATATGAGCATATATACACAACAGCATGTCATCATGTTCAATTATTCTCCAGGGAGCAGTCCTTTTACAGTGCTGGATTCATCTGAACAGGCGCAGAAAGTTGGAACATTTAGTGAGGGATCCACGGGAGTGATGGACAGGTCCTTGGGAGCAGGTCCTAGTGTCCTGTGACGTGGTCCTGAGAAGGAAGTGGATGGAGTAAGTTCTGCCTGTATTTTTTATCCAATGCGAACTTGTAGAGGTCGCCATCCAAGGAGTATATGTACTGCAGCATTTGCACGGGTAAGAAGCGATCGGATAACTTTAACCGATTTGGGGTGGCCTGGAGGACTGGATTGGCCCGAAGGCTTGGGACTGGGATCCTCCAACCGCAGTTAGCCCAGAAGTCTGGTTCCGAAATAATGCCAACCATCATTTTTACAGAAAAGACGAGTCTTCTCTCATGGTAGTGGATCGTCTCGGTACTACGGTATGGAGGTGGGGTGGCCTGTGCGCGAAACACTGTTGGGTTAAAGCAGGAAGGATGGCTTTCTCAAAAAGCTTTAAAAGAGAACAACTGATGGATATAGGCCGAAAGTCTGAAGAAGCCTTAGGATTCTTCTTTTTTGGCACCGGTCGCACAAAGTAGTGATTCCATCTCTCGGGGAGGATTCCATCTCTCAAGATGTTTTGGAAAATGTGCAACAGCACATCAACAATATAGGCACTGCATATTTTTAAAATAAAGATAGGAAACCTGTCGGGGCCAATCGTAGATTTGGTAGGCAAGGAATTGATGGCCTTGATGAGATCTTCTCTAGAAATCGTGACTGTGGATAAAGCATTCTCACAAACGCCTCCTCTCACTAAAATATGTTGTGCCATATTCTCCAGCTGATATCCTTGTACATTTTTTGCTTTACCTTCAACTGGCATCCTTTCAAAGCACTCCTTAGCCCAGTGTCCGAATGTGGTTTCATCCATTTCAAATTTAGCGGCCTTTTTGCTCACGATTCTTTTCGAATGTCGAAGCTTTCTAATAACCTCTTCGTAGCGTGAATGTCGTTTCTTTTTCAAGAAAATGGCTCTTTTATTCTTGTAGTCCGTGAAGTCTTCATTCAATCCTGATTTTTTCCATTTCCTATAAGCCTTTTGCTTGGCCACAAACGCCTGTTTTAAATTTTCGTTGAACCACGGTTTAGTTTTGTCCGTGACGCTTACCTCTTTTGAGGCACCCAGGTCAGCAATAAATAGGAGCTCTTTCTCTATCAAGTTGGCAGCTTCTTCCACCGGTTTACTGTATAGAGCATTCCAGTTGTAGGTCTTGAGAAGTTTTAAAATAATCTCAGGTCTAATGAACTTAAGAGAGTAAATCTTCTTGGTTTGACGAGTTTGCTCATCGATGCGCTGCTCACCTGCACTATTGGATAGGAGAATTTCACAACATATTGGGTTGTGATCTGACTGGAATTTAGTTTGAGGGGTGACATTTTTGATGTTTATCAGATTATGATATAATAAATCAAAATGCTGCTCTCCCCTAGTCGGAAGCGTATCAAGTAGGGTCAGTCCTAAGGTCTGGAGGGTTGCATCAAGGTATTCTTTAGCTTGATCGTGTCTTGGGCTAGGCATATTAAAGTCGCCAGTTACAATCATGGGAATATCTGTGCCCAGATTCTCTGTAATCCACACAAGAAGCTCGGTCCTGGTGTCAGCACTGTTTTCCGGCGGAAGATAGATAAGGCATACTTGGATTTCTTGAGCCTTCCTCGTGAAAGACGCGGATATGGCTTCAAAGTGTTCAGACTGACTTTGTTTAATTCTTATAGGATGTAAACTTTCATGATAAAGGATCGCAACTCCTCCACCCCGCTTATCTATTCTGTTGTTCCCAATAAATCTGTAACTGGAGGATTGTACCAGCAGATCCAGTTGCCTGTTATAATTTAGCCAAGTCTCCACTATACACATAAAGTCATATTCTTCAAGGAGTAGGCAAGTCTGCAATGTGTGCAGTTTGTTAACAACACTTCTAACATTCTGAATAAAAAAGCAAATGGTCTGGCATTCTCCAGAAAGGGCATTCCGTTGCTTTAGTGGCTATGTAGGTTGATGCGTACTACTGGTTCTTTGCACATATGCGGTGTTCTTTTCTCGATATCGTTTAACTAGTGCACCCACTGGCCAGTTGTTGTTTTCAAGGATTAGATTTAGGTCATCAGGGGAGCATGTGAGCAAAAATGACGCATAAGAAGGATGCCTTGTTTTCAGCTGTCTTACTTCTGTGTGGACTCCGAATCCTTGAGCAAACATGGCCTTTATGTCATTCGCCTGCGTGTTCGGGGCAAGCCTAGTAACAAAGACTTTCTCTCGGGTTCTGACGGCTGTAATATTGAACCTCCTTGCCAATTGGCCATCTGTTGGGAGGTTTGTATGAGCTGTATCTACATTAAAATTATAGTTCGGAGATTGTGTAGAGGGATAAGAGTTATTATTCCGGATCTCGCTATTGCGTATATTTGTTATGGAAGTTGCTCTTCGGTTGGTAGCCTTCGCCAGCTGCAAGTTTGTCGCACTCCGTGCGGCTGGTTAATTCAGTGCTCCGCATTATTGTGTTTTTAAGTGGTGATCTCTAGCTCCATAGTATGGAATTTTTATACTGATAGAATCGAGATGTCGTGCAGTTGTGCATTGCATCGAGTTGTGTATCGCACTGTTACGAACAAGCTCCCCAGGGGTGAGGTCACCTCCTCTACACTCGTCCCGCAGGGCATCATAACTCTCACATTGGAAGAGTTAGTAAACAACATCTTGGACACCCTGTTCCCGCCGAACATAGATCCTCCATTTAGCCAGCAACAAGAAATCTGTGCTGAAAACGAATCCTACAGCACCACTTCTATAGAACAGCCTGTCAACTTAGATGAATTAAAACTTGCCATTAGCAAAACAAAAAACAAAAAAAAAAAAAAAACACACACACACAGTGAAGCTTCTGCTTCATTGAAGCAGAAGTTATTAAGAAGCTCGCAGAGACGCAAAGAAATCTCCTTCTCAGCCTGTACAACCATTGCCTGGAAGTTGGACTTTTCCCATTGATCGATGACTGGAAAGAAGCCAATCTACACCTCATTTTGAAGAAGTAAGTCGCCAGAGCAGCCAAGGTCATACAGACCGATAGCTCTCCTTAACGTTTTAAGCAAAATATTTGAACGTCTCCAGTATTTATTTGAACGTCTCCATATTTGAATCTCCCGTCCCCAAACCAGTTCGGCTTTCGGGCAGGCCGCTCAGCAGAAGCTGCCCTTCGACAGCTCATGGACTCTGTCAAAAATTCAGCCACCAAATACTTCCTAGTAATATCAGTGGATTTCGCCGCGGCCTTTGACTCGCTCTGGTGGCCAAGTATACTACGAAGACTCAGAGAAGCTAACGTTTCAGCAAATCTTTACATCGGCATACAGGACTATCTGCACAATAGAAGTGTTACAGTCAGAAATGTCTCGACAAGTCTCCGGAAATACTACAGAGACTGCTCCCATGGCTCTGTCCTTGGCCCGTTGCTACGGAATGTGGTCATGGATGAGTTCCTGAACCTAGACCTGGGCGATGTTTTCACCCAAGTCTTCGCAGACGACCTGATTCTGAGAGATCTGGAAACTCCTGAGCTTCCCTGGAAACAACAACCAATGAAGCCCTTACAAAGCTACAAGAACGGGCCATCCTCCATAAACTCCATATAAGCCCTGAGAAAAATACTTCAAATAAGCAGGCCGCAGCAGATTAAAATTGCTGGTAGAACCATCAAACTCTCAACTGAGATGAAGTACCTTGGCGTAATTCTCGACCCCAAGCTGACGTTTTATATGCATCTAGACTACCTTCATCGCAAAGTCAGGAACTACGTCGCAATGGTAGCGAGGATCACAAGGTCTCACTGGGGCCTCAATCGCCGCTCATGCAAATGCTACATAAAGCCGTATTTATTCCCACTAGATAGTATAAACCAGAGCTAAATGCTCAATACGTTTTACGTTGATGTCAACATTTGTAAAAGAATAAAGAGAATTTTACCTCAATGTGATACGTAGAACACTTCCGCATGATACTCTCCAGCAATTAAAACGAAAAAATCGAAAATCTTACATTACAGTAAAAAATAATAAAAATAAAAATGAATTGAACACAATTAAAAATCAAGTAAAAAATTAATTCAACAAAAAAATTGCAAAACGATTTTCCTTCCTGAAAAGCTGACAACGCTTTTCGACCGTGTGTCGTTATCACAGGAATGTAAATTACCGAATAGGGGTGAGCGTGGAACTTAAATAGGGATTATTTGTCTTTGCCCATGCGCGTAAAGGCCACGAGTCGGAGATCAGATATGGCCGGCGAACATTAACAGATTTCTCGTGTAATTTAATTTCCACGGTTTCTCCAATTAACAGTCTCGTATAATTACGTTGGACATTAAGTATTTTGGCCTCGTGAAATAAAAGAGTATTTTTCATTAACGGCATGAAAGGCTAAGTCTGACGCTGCTGAACGAGAAGCACGAACTGAGGCCGCGTGTTGATTAACAAGAAAATTCAGAGGAACCGTGTAGAACCTTGATAAGACGAGTCGCAATCACTGCAAGAAATGTTGTATACCAGGTCATTTATTTGTTCAGTATAGTGTCTAAATATAGCTGACTAAAAGACAGGACTGGAGTTGTCATAAATGGAAATACATCAGGGTGAACCGATGCACTATGTGGAGTTCGTGGGGATCAGTGTTTTCGCCATTTCTGTTTCTTATTTGCCCCAATGACATTGATGAGTGAATGTAGGAGAAGTTGTCGAGGTTTGCTAATGAATTAAAGATACGAAGGGTGTTTAACGACCACAGTCAGGACGTTTTGCTTCAAAATGACTTGGATATTGGTTACATAAATGGTATCAAAAATAGCAATTGAAGTTTATAAGTGTATAGGTTTTGGTCCGAGCAAACAGAAATCGAGGAGTTACAAACTAGGGAGTTAAAACTGGCTCAGGACACAAAAAACCAATAGCGGTTACGATTCAGTAAGATATGAAATTTTCTACGCAGTGTAAACATGCTGCCAGGAAGCACACGACGGCTTGTCTATGATTTATAGGACCTTCATTAGTAGGAAAAATATCTCCTTGTCCCTTTACATAAGACGATAATGAGGTCGCATTTAGAAAATTGTGTTCAGGTTTGGAGGCCATACTGGCGGAAGACATAGAACTTGTAGAAAGGATACAGAGAAGGACAACTAGATTTGGAAAGAAAACATCTTAGCGGATACCTGATAGACGTATTTAAGGCCCTGAAGGGAAGAAATCAGAAAAATTAACAACCTAGGCATGTTTCCATTGGCGAAAGAGAGAAGAATCAGGACATAGATATACAAAATTTGGGGGAGTAACAGAAGAAGAAAGACTGCTTCTCAGAAGTTTACCTTCACGCATCGTGTTGTAGGTGAACGGAATGCAACAGTGGTCGAGGCACAACGTTTGAGGAAGTTCAAAGTCCTTTTTGGCTGCCGAGAAAGCATGAATGAGGAATTTCTCTTCCTTTTTGTTTTTGTTTTGGCAAATGAAGAAAATGCGTTTCCTAGCATCATTTAGCCATTAGAAAGTCAAGACTAATTTTAGGTAAGCACCAGACTTCAGAGAATAGCATGGATTGTCTGGCATTCAATTTTTATCTGTCTTTTAATTTAAAAACAGGCCTCCGTAATACGCGAGTTGTGCCCATCATTTAATTTTATTAAAATATGCACTAACTTCTGCATGCATTGAGATTCTGTCTGCCCCTACCTCATTTTGGACCCTATAATTATGACAATACGTGACTGCGGTCGAAATTCCGGAAGAACCACATCTGACTGAAGTTGTGTTTAGTCTGGCGAACTTGACGACTGCTCTTGCTAGTGGAGTGATTGCAATCACTGCTCTCCCGCACCGGGTGGAACTAGGCCTGAGTTCGCGTCCCGTCAATGAGACCACAAATTTTTAGTGACTTTTTTTTTTACAAAATGTGCATTAGTTGGTCTCAAGAGAGGACAGATCGGTTTCCCTGGGATTTTTCGTCCATCAAAGCGGGCAAAACCAGCCAAACAATAAACAGTACTGCGAACTGAGCAAATAATTTTGCCAACGCCATGTTACCTGGTTATTAGAATACCAGGTTCATCTGTTGATAAAGGAATATCAGAGAGGGGGCACTATGGGCTTGAGCCCACAAGGAGCCCAAAGATCTGTTCGTATATCTCGAAATTGTCGTTAAAGTATTTTGACAACAGCAGGAATGACACGAGCTTTGGAAAATTCACTTGGTGCACTTTTTTTTGCTGATGTACTATCTAGATACGGATTTAAATAACAACAAACAACAACGCACCAATCCATTTATCTTCGTTTAATGTTCAGAGGACTTTCATTCTACATTCGGAAAGGCCACCCAATTGAATTCGATGGTGTTCGAATTCATACGGAAGCAACTCCAAAAATTGAAAAAAAAAAAAACTGTTGCTTTCAAATTATGACCTCTCGCTGGCAAGAACGGTGGTCCTCTTCCTCTAAAAGTAAAATCACTTATCAGTTCTTTCCTACTGCTTCTAGCAAAGCAATTTGAAATGGTTACTTGTTACTTTCAGGCCATGGTTCTGTTAATACGAAGCTTTTTTTTTATTTAACTTTATCTACAACTGCAATCTGCTTCTGTGGTCCAAGATGTTGCCCATGTTCTTTTCAATTGTCCTGAAGATGAGACTCTTAGATAACGGCTATTTTTTTCAGTTTTTCGCCACTGGACTGGTCCTCTTATACCTAGTCAAGAAAACGTGTTTATCACCTCAAGAAACAAATTTCAAGCATTCCAAGAGTTTGCTTTCGAAGTGTTCTCTCTAAGAAAGACGCTAACTCCTCATTCCTCATCATAGATTCTGAAAACCTATAATTGTTAATAACATACTACTGTTCTGGACCTTTTACGATAAGATATATATACTGTTGACAATTGATGAAACTTTTTTATGATGTCCTCCAACAAGTCTAGGCCAGGACAGCTGAAGTCCTTGATCTTAGAGACAGCATTATAAATTTCAGCTTGGGTAAAAGGTGGAATAGAAGCGGTGGAGTTGTGAAATTTATTGCCTGTCTAATTTCCTGATGGATAGGTAGATATCATCTGGTGAGTCAGCAGGAAGTATAGAATCCAGAATGGGGTTGACTGTATTTGGTCAGATCACAGTTTGGAAGCCATTTGAAGGAACAGAACTATATACAATTGGAGATTGAATTTTATTTCTGGTCAGCCGATAGATTATGCCCAAAGGGTCACTGTTTCCTATGGAGGGTACACGGGTTTGGCAAAGCTGGATTTTAGGTACGAGGGGTTTCCGAAAAGTAAGGTAACATGTGGACATTTTTATTGTTACTGCGGCTCCTATAAGGTCAGTTCAAATCCGCCTCGTGTTACTGTAGGTTTTAACAGACTCTGTAAACTAGGCCAGACTTGTAGCGTCATGTTTGTGTATTTTATGTACGTTGTGTTATTGTGGCCTTTTGGCTACCTAGAAGCAGTGATCAACGGGAAGGCTGCTTCCAGATACTCGTCCACACCAAGGGAAGGTGGGCCAGGTGCAGTATATGGGACGCCTTAGGTCTCAGTTTATAAGACAAAATGAAAAAAAAAAAAAAAAAACTCTGGGGACGGAGGCCCACTCCAGAGTTAAAAAAAATAATAATAAATAAAAAAACAAACTCGCCAACTGTAACTATAAACACCACGTCAATCACAGTTAATTATCCCAAGTTAATCCAATTCTTAACTGTGGAAGAATACTTCTTAGATCAAATGCATATTTAGCAAGGTTGGTAACAGCTGAAGTTTATCTCGTTCCATCAACAGATGAAACTCCTGTCCAGGAACCCCATTCACAAGGAGATCACTAATAATGGCAGGTAGGATCCAGGATCTGAAAGGGGTTTACCAGGCTTTTTGATTAGCTTCAATAAAGCTTCCTTCCAATCTGGTGGAAAATATCCTTCTGCAAGACATTTGTTATATAGTAGTAGTAAGAACTGCGGAAACAATTTATAAAACCGTGCTATAAATTAATTCTCTATAAAATCATATCGTAGATATTTCTTAAAATTTAGTTTACCAATTACACGTGCTAATTCATTAAGTGTAAATGGCTCCGTAGTTAACTGAGTTACATGTAAAGCATTTTCTCTTCTTATTAAAGTCTGATTTGACGTATCTTCCAAGGAATCATCTTGTGGGAATAGTTTATCAATTACAGCTTCAATGGAATCCATCCATCCTATTGTTTCTGTGGAACTTGTACGCACAGTATTAAAAACATCCGAAGTATGCAGCTTGTCTCTTGTAATTTTATACAACAGTCCCCATGGATTTGAATCCAACTAATCGTGACCTAGATTAACATCACTATTGTTATCTGCCATTCTAATCATATAATGTCCTAGCCTGTACTAGTTCGAGTGCTCGTAAATACTCAGGACATTTGACATCTCTGACCGAATGATTTCAATTTCTTTTCTTTCTTTGACAATTAATACAGCAAGGGTCCTGGTATTTATTTGGACATTTTGCTGCAACATGTCCTCCTTTAGCATAATGACCGCATGAAGGTGATTTTTGCGAACAGTATTTGGTCATGTGACCATATCCTAGGCACAGAAAACATTTTGACACAATCGTAAATGGTTTATGTCGGTGAGAGCTTACTGACAGATATAATCTATCCAATGTTGAAATGCATTTATATAATTTAGGTGATAAACTAATCACCCAATGAGCTGTTGCAGAATTTCTTGATCTAACTGTAAATCTAAAAACTAAATCCCTTTTAACCTGCTCTAAAGAAATATCATGCTCCTTAAGGTTCTTACAATGTAATTCTTCTAAAACGTCCTCTTGACTCAATTCCTTACGAACATCATAGATTATTATAGATGGATCGCCTTCTTTTGAACTCCTGCAGATGTTCCAGCAGACGCAGGGAATTCTGACGCCGAAACACTAACCAGCTTTTGTAGCTGTCTCAAGAAGAACTCCCTTATTGCGGACTAGTCGCAACGATTTAACTTTTATTGCCTTAAATCCAGTTTTTTAAGGTGTTTGCCAGAGTATTCCACACATCCATACTAGATTTATAATCACTTTTATGCGTAGCTCAAAGTATCATAACATTTTCCCAAGCACTACCAACTCTGCCAGTAGACTGAGATCCACTTTTCACATCAGCATATGATTTCCTTACTGCTTGTCTTGGCTGATACAAAGTATCATGCTCATACCTAACTTTTGCTACCTCAGGTCTTACAGATATTAGTTTTCAATCTCATCTGTCTGAACCGGGAGAACAGAAAAGATTTGCACCACTTGCTGTAAAAGCTGAGAACGTTTGATAACCTCATCATTTATAGCCTTAACCCTTTCATTTTCAATCAACAAGGCTGTAGCAACAGTTTCCAAGTTAGTCTATTTATCCATAATGATATCACCAGCTTTCTTAGTAACTGTATTAGTATCCCCAAAAAGAAAACCCATGATATCCTTGCGCATTTCTGAAATTCCCTCGTACATTGGTGACGCATCTTGGACGTTTTTCAATTCATCAGTCATTGTAGCAACTTCATTTTGGGTAGAAACAGTATTATCTTCATTTACAGGAATGTATTTCCAAAAACATCGACCCCAGCTGATTCCTCACTCACTTCCTTATCCCGCGATAATTGTGATATGAGACCATCGTGTGATCCTAATTGACCCTGACCAATTGCTCTTGAATAAACAAACTAACCCTTTTTCCAAACTTCTGTTAGACTTTGAGGGAATTTAGGTGGAAGTAACGGCGATCCTTTATTTTCTCCACCAACTCCGGACTTTAAATCCTTAGAGTTCATATTTTTCCTCCATTTTAGAAATTATTTCAAGTTTAAACATTAATTTTAGTTCAGATTAATTTATATTGATCAAAACACAGATTAGTAGGACAGTTATCCTCCTTTATTTAATCAAATTTAATCTTGACACCAGAAGATAACTCAACAAACAGAAAATTATGATTACTTAAAAATCAGCTAGTATTATTGTCAATCAACACAAACAATACGTCTATGATTCATAAGCTACTACCAAGCTTATAAGGAAATTATCAATCTCACAAAATGAACAATTTGTTATTTTGTGATCCTTCTACAGGGTGTCCACAAATGATTACCCTGATTATAATATGCTCTAATTTGGTAATGTTGAATAATGCTTAAGTTTTCTTATCGCAAATAATCTTGTACGATTATGGAGTTTTAAGCCCAGTGAGTTAAGTGTACTGCTGTTGCCACTAATAGCGTTGTTGCATCTATTCATTCAAGATACTGCTGCACAAGAGAAAGCTCTGTGTGTTGTTTGGTTAGCTGAAACAAAATTTACTGTGACTGTGCAGAGAATGTTTAGAGCCAAGTACAGCACAAATCCTCCAGACGTAAAGCTTTATTAAATCGTGGATGGAAAAGTTTTTGGCAACGGGGTCAGTTGAAAAAGGGAAAAGCATTGGCAGATTACATGATTACATTATTGGACCTTTCTTCTTCCGCGAAACACAATTGGTGCAAACCTGTTTTTAGACATGCTCATTAATTATGCTATACCCCAACTGGAACACAGGCAGCCTACTGTTATCGTTCAGCTGGATTGAGCACCCACTCATTGGGCTCAAGTTGTTCGTGACATTTTGGATATGACATTTCAAAACCGTTGGATGGGCAGGGATGGACCGATTTTGTGGCCCCCATGTCACCAGACATAACCCTACTGGATTTCTTTCTTTCTTTGGGGATATGTTAAAGACTTGGTGTATGCGACAGCTGTTCCAGATATTGAAATAATACGAGGGCAGATTACACGTGCAGTCGAATGCATCGCCCCACAGTTGAATATCGCCTGGATATTCTGTGTCACAAGAGGTTCTCACGTTGAAGTTCATTAAAGTCATTATGTATTGATAAAAACTTTTAATATTAGCGTACAATTTGGTTAAATTTTGTTAACCTCCCAATAGTAATAAAATTTTTGTAACAAAATGTAATCAGGATAATCATTTGTGGACACCCTGTATATCTACAAACTTCTTCCAACACAGGAACTATTCTTAACTACAGTGAGAAAGGCGTATAAACTCAATTTCACACAAAAATGGCCGCCGTTTTGACGCCATTATTACCTCGAAGATCGCAATATGCGCTGTCTATTTGACTCAAATAAATTTCGAGTATTCCATCCAATAGGGTTACCTGATAACCTTTGTTCCAAATAATTTCCCCAACTGATTGCAGCACTAAAGTTTCAAAGCAACGATTTTATTTGTACTTACAGTAACTTTCTTGATCTATCAGCAAAAAAAAAATCTGATTTACTTTTGCACCAAATTACGGATCAGCCGACGACGATCGTTACCACATGGCCGCCATTTTGGCTTTGCCGATGTGGTAAACCACACACACTTCACCAGATAGCTATATCACAAATGCTAAGTAATATTTCACCTCGAAACTATTAATAACACCTAAAGAAACTCTTCCACAGTCAAATCACTCAAAATTACAACCACAATAAACCGAAGATACGATCGACAATACAGGAGCTACAACAACAACACAACCACATGCTCACAATACTCTCGCACACTCAATAATTATCGAAAAGTAAAAGGCAACACTTTTTTTTTTCTTAATAATGGTGAGAGGAAATGGGATGAAACGCGGGGGAACAGACAGACCCGTTAATAACGTTCCAAAAGACCGCCAGTGCAGTGTTGCGGTACTGCCGCCTCACAGCAGAATCCAGTTGCAAAATGGCGGCTACCGTGCGAGTGCGAGTGTGGTCCAAAACAGGGAGTTCGTGAAGTTATTCGCTTTTTGGAAGCAAAAGGGTCTTCGCCAAGTGGCATTCACCATTCACCTTTAGTGCTCAAGGCACTAAAGGCAATAGTAGACCCAGGCTTGGCTGCTTGTGCCTGGGGGCAGGCAGCGGCTGCATAGGTGTTGACTGCTCCCTCAAGCGATAAAAAGCTTTGCAGAGTTTCTGCACCAACATAGACGTGCAAGGTGGAGATGGGCTAAGGCCTAGGAGCCACCCTTGATACAGGTAAAACACACACACAAACACGTGTTCGTATACAATATAGTATATATATATATTTATACAGGGTGTTTCAGTTAAACGTTTCAGAACTTCTAAGAGGGGTAGGGTACATCCTGACAACTCGAAATCATATAGCAATGTGGGGTCGGAAATGCTTTCCTGAAGCGGTGTTGTACACAGAAGCACCATAAAGAAAAGAGACCGTAAGTGAGAAATCGTTTTAATAATACATGAAAAGAAGCAAAAGGTACATGGATTAAAGTAAGTGTTCGAAGTTTCTTCAACCTCGTATTGCTTTCGCACCGTGGTACCTTGGAAAATGTGCTACAAATCCCCTTTTTCCTGCTGAAGTGTTGTTTTCCGATGAGGCATCCTTCACAAGGGAAGGAATTTTCAACACGCATAACGACCATATCTGGGCGGTCGAGAACCCGCATGCAATACGACGTCGTGCAGCACAGATTCGATTTTCGGTCAATGTATGGGCCGGTATTATGGGAGATCACCTCATCGGACCTTACCTGTTACCGTGTCGGCTAACCGGACCTATCTACTTGATCTTTCTGCAGCAAGTATTGCCACAACTTTTGAGAGATGAACAGATTTCTGCATCGACGCAACGGACAATGTGGTTCCAACACGATGGAGCCCCTGCCCATTATAGCGGAGATGTTCGTAACTACCTGGATGTCACATTTGGTCAACAGTGGATCGGACGTGGTGGTCCCGTGCGTTGGCCTGCTCGGTCACCCGACCTATCATGTCTTGATTTTTATTTCTGGGGTCATATGAAATCGCTAGTTTATGACACCCCTGTTGACAATGCTGAGGAGCTGGTTGCAAGAATCGCAGTAGCTGCCGAAGAAATTCGAAATTCGCCTGGAGTATTCCAGAATGTTCGGATGTCCATGCGTCGGAGATGTGAGGCGTGCATTGTAGCCCGTGGAAGAAACTTCGAACACTTACTTTAATCCATGTACCTTTTGCTTCTTTTCATGTATTATTAAAACGATTTCTCACTTACGGTCTCTTTTCTTTTTATGGTGCTTCTGTGTACAACACCGCTTCAGGAAAGCATTTCCGACCCCACATTGCTATATGATTTCGAGTTGTCAGGATGTACCCTACCCCTCTTAGAAGTTCTGAAACGTTTAACTGAAACACCCTGTATAAACTGTAAAGAATTGTGTGTACAAATAAATGGAATGGCATTCACCATATCAGGTGGATCAGAGTCTCGTTAAAGCCAGTCTCAGCTAAACAGTACGTGTTTAGCTGAGACTGGCCCACCTTCCCGTGGTGTGGACGAGTACCCAGAATCATCTGCCCAGGTGACTGATGGGTCTGGGTAGCCAAGTGGCCAGAACAGAACAGAACATACACACAAACCGACGTCACACATATTTGGCCCATTTGTAGCGATGCTGTTCTTCACAGAGATACGAGGCGGAGTTGAACAGACGTTCTAGGAGCCGCTCATTACAAAAACACATGTCCACATTTCCACGTGACATTCGCCGTGAACTGGTTGCTGTATATGGCGAAAAGGTGATGACAAAGAAGCGGGTGTGTTTTTGGTGCAATGATTTTAAAGTGAGCCGTGTTGACATTGAAGATCGACATCCGGTGGGCAGGCCTTCATCGAGAAAGACAGAAGACAACATTTTAGGGCATCGTTCTTGAAAACAGGCGAGTGAAACTACGCGAAATTGCACAAATAGTGAACGTGAGTAAGTCGACTGTTCACGATGTCCTTGACGTTCGAAAGGTGTGCTGCCGCTGGGTGCCCCGACACTTGTCAGAGAAGGATAAAGCAAAATGCATGGAGATATGTCTGGGAAACCTGTTGCGAAACGGCGAAGAAGGAGAGGATTTTCTCGCTCGTATAGCCACAGCAGACGAAACGTGGGTTCATCCCTTTACCCCGAAGAGCAAACAAGACTCAATGACCTGGAAAAATCTCCTGTGCGCAAAAAATTCAAAACTGTTCCCTGTGTCAGAAAATCATGGCCACAGTGTTCTGGGATCTCCAAGGCGTTCTGTTGGTGGATTTCTTGCCGAAGGGAAGAACAATTAATGTACAGCTTTACTGTGCAACTTTAGAAAAACTGAAATACAACATTCGAGGCAAACGACGAGGACTCCTGACAAGCGGCGTGATTTTGTTACACGACAACGCAACTCCACTCCACACACTGCCCACACCACTCGTGAGTGGTTGCGCCGTAATCGTTGGGAAACTTTGTCACATCCCTTCCAGGTGATCGCCTGCCTGGCGACAAAGAAGTCAGAAACAACTAAACAACACACACACACACTGCACAAACATAATATTACACACATTTCTGGTCTTTTTCAGTACTCTGTAATCATCACAGTGTGCAAAGGTGGAGTTGCACTGACGTTCAGGTGCCGTCCCACATAAGACATTATACATGTCTACATGTCTGTCACATCACCCCCCTACAGCCCAGAATTAGCGCCTACAGACTTCCATTTGTTCGGCTCGCTGGGAAAACACCTTTCAGGAAAGTATTTCACCACGGATGAGGAAGTTCATCAGGCTGTGCGATGTTGGTTACTGCTTGTGGGCACGGACTTCTTCAGTACTGGTATTGATAAGCTGATCCATCGTTGGGACAAATGCATCAATAAAACTGGAGACTTTGTGGAGAAGCAGTGCAAGTTCACTTATTTCTCGGTGTGCAATTTCAACTTCGTATTATTAAACTTCATCGAGAGAAAAAATGTGTTACCTTACTTTTCGGAAATCCCTCGTATTTTTAGTAAATTTTACATGTTGTTTTTTCTGCTGTTAATATTCGTACTTGTCTCGCAATCTTAGGTGGTATCTAGCTCATCCTATGGAGCTGGTAAGTCCGCTAGATTGATGGACTTTGCTCCTAAATGAAGTCAATTCGTGGTCTCAACAGAGAGTGGGATAAGAAGGGTAAAAGGTGGGGTAGAAACGGTGGAGTATTGTCCGATTTCCTGATGGACAGGCAGAGTTTTCTTAAGAGCCTGGGAACAAGCTCGAAACAAGGCATTACTGATAAAAGTAGCAGATTCAGAAGCATTGAGGTCATGCAGAAAGTCAATGAAAACAGCCGAAAATTCAGAAATAATTGATACTTCAAAGCGATTCCAGCGGATATTTCTCGTGCAGAAGCGTCTAAGGTTCATGAGTGGTGAAGTGAAAAAAGAAATAGAGGATATAATAGAAAAAAAGTAATGGCGCGATGGTCACTGGAACAGAGGGTAGGGTTAACAGTCCAATCAGTGATGGCAGCAGAAGTGTGTGCGAAGCAATGGTAACATCAATATTGGATTCACCACAGAAGGAGCAAAAGGTGTATGATGAGTTAGATTTATTTAGGAGGTTTAGTTGATGGGACGGTAGAAGATCTTCAATCAGTCAGCCCTTAAAGTCACTGGAGTCACAGTGCTATAGTGGAGCCTTGGCGTTGACATCAGACAGGATTATGAGATTAGCAGATGGAAAGGTAGAAATTACGTGTCTAAGTAATTAAGATGTAACATAAGTAAAAGGACAGCAAGGAGAGACCAGAAATTAAGTGCCGGCAGGCAAAGAAATATTAATACAAGTTGTATGTTGATTTGTTAGGCTGGAAATATTAACTGCGTCGATGTCAATGGATACAAACCCAGTTTTGGGTTCAGGGTGATCAGACTAAATTACTCTCATTGAGAAAGAGTAACCAGAAGTCTTCCCATGAAAATAGTAAGGTTCTTGTAGTACAATTAAGTCAAATTTAATTTCACCTGTCACTCTGCAGATCGCATCAGCAACGAGTCTGGAACGGTTTGTACAATCAGTTGAAGAAAGGAGAGTTAAAAGCGGTGACAAATACTGTCTAACATTGCACGCATTTCTGGCCTTTTAAACAGTTCTATATTCATCACAGTGTACCAAGGAGTTGAACTGACTTTCAGGTGTTGCCCTACTCGTATTATACACGTCTACTATATAATAAAACAGCAAGAGGATGACTGTTTAAAGGTGCAACATGATATCAACGCTGTCCCCGTCTGCGCCTGTATACGGGGAGAAAGGCTATCAGATTACTGAGGGATCTGAAGAATACATGCTACCCGATAACCAAGGATATACGTTCCTGTTTTAAATCTCAGAATGTAAATTACTGCATTAAGCTTAAGCTGTCCAAGAGGTGACCAATGAAACGGGTAATACCCACGATTATTGCACTCTCTCGGCTGCCTATGACACCATTCCATCGTTGTCAGCGTCTGCAGTGGTACAAGGAGAAAGCCGCTTAGGGACTGAGTGATACTGGGCCGTCTTTGGCGAAGAATGATGTTTCTGTTTGGCATTTAGTAATTACCGCTGCGTGTACAGAGACACGCCAGAAATAGAGATAATCCAACCTGCATCAGAGAGCATAATACCGGCCAACACCTCCAATCATGGTATGAGGAACCATGGTATCACAGTCATTCATCTCTAGCCATTATTGGTCACACGTTGATGCCAAGGCATTGTGTTGAATCCACTAACACTGATGCTTTGGAAATTTTCTACGCGTACAGTGTCTATCCACATATTAGGTTTCAAATGGCTAGCACGTTCACCAGACCTGGCATCCATCGAATATATCTGTTGAGTGCGATGGGTCTTCATCTTCATCACAAACCACTTGCTTTTTTTTTTTTTTTTATAGAGAAAACCCTAAAAATGAAAGGCATTAGAACTAATAGCACTTCCTATCACATGTAGATTGAAGAAGATACTTGTTGCCATTAGACTTGAATTTCTGCAGACTGCAATTTACAGGATATACCTGTGAAGGCTGTAATAGTTTTTTTTTTAAGTGTATCAGGAACTTAGAGACCATATTGCGCAGTATATAATGTCTGTAAATTGCGCGTGTTCTGTGGTCGATTTGCTCTCTGCTGAACGAAAAACCTGAGTTTCCAGGAAAGAAAGAACCACGCTACCTCGTCTGAAGCTAACTAACTCAGCCATGTTGTGAAAAAGATCCATAAAAATTCCTCGCGTCACTAATGGATCCGAACTCAGGTCTTTTCCGCCCGGTGTTAGGAGACACTGATTATACCAACTGTGCTACCCAGAAGAGCACATGTGAAGGAAGGCGTTCCCGAAATCTGAAGTTGAAGGAATGAATGAAGAAGGAGGGAAATTGGTGTTGTGAGCTTCATGCTGGACAGTAAAATGATGCTGACTGGTAGTGACACGTGTTCGGACTGGTTTGGAAGAGAGGAGGGAGGGTTTATAGAAGCCAATTCAAACGAAGCGCTCATGGAAGTATCTATGGCAAAGGCATGCAGCAGAAAGTGTAAAAACTTTGAGACGTTGGACATTAAGAAACGGATCATTAGTTGACTTGACTACACTTAACCATTCTCTTTGGAATGGCATCTACGAGCTGGAGAGTAGTTTTAGAGGAAGCAATATTTCTTATTGCTTATGCCACGAGAGATTAGAAATTAGGGTAATCCCTGATACACGTATTTGACTTTGTCTAGAAATCTGAGTGTTATCGAAAGTGAAAAAGGAGAGCCGTAGACTATTTTTGTAAGTAGGACAGGACCAAATTTAATAATGATTGCAGTAAACCACATTCCTACTCATTAGAAAATTGCCTGGAGATATGGATTTAAGGAATTGGTGGTGGATATTTGAGAAGGTGAAGCCGTTTTTCCGGGCAAAGTTTTCTCAAAGTGAAAGTGGAATGAGATGTGCAAAACTATGGATAAGATTTCCAGTCAGTTTTGTTTGTTTGTTATTTGGTTTTTAGGAGCATTAGCAACTAAGGCCATATTGCTCCGGGATAAGCGGTGGTCATTCGCTAACCTTTCCGCATCCTCCGTATTTGGTGGTCACGGACTCGAACCCCGGTCTAATCAAGAAGCGTGTGCTACGCACTGCTGCTCCTGCCCACCTGGCTACGGAGGCGCCTTTTCCAGTCAGTGGAAGAAGGTCGTTAATATACAAGAGATAAAGAGTGTGAGAAAGAACTGATCTTTGGGAAACACCAGCATTCGTGGAGAAATTAAAAGACAGAGCCATCTACCATCAACTGTTGTGAGCGGTCAGAGAGAAAATTGGAGATCCAGTTACAAAAACAGTAGACAATCCATAAGAAGAAAGTGTATTTAGAAGACCCTTATGCCAAACACGATCAGATGCCTTTGAAATGTCTAGAGCAACTGCTTGAGTTTCACCAAACGTTTTCATAAAATTCTTCCAAAGATAAGAAACCTAATCATATAAGCACCGACAAAGACAGAATCCATGCTGGCGATTATTGAGCAATTAGAACGTTTTAAGATAGCTTAAAATTGGCAGTTGATGGATTTCTCCATTATTTACAAAGAGTAGAGGTAAGTGCAATGGGATAATAATTGAGGAAGGAAGTATTTTCCATCCTTTTCTGGAACTGGCTGGATATGAGCAAATTTCCAAAGAGAAGAATAAACACCAGCGGAACAAGAAACTGTAAAGGAATGACACAAAAAGAAGCATGGATTTTGACAACAAACGGAGAAATGCTATCACGACTGAAGCTTTCTTGGAAACAAGACTATTCACAATTCTTCTTCTAAAATCCTTCTGTTGGAAGACCACGAGAGGTATTAAGTAATTAACAGGTAAGTAACAGGTAATTAACCAAGATAGTCGATACAACAGTTGTGAGAAAAGTAGGATGCTCGTAAGTCGAATTTATTGCTAGCTGAGGATATCACAGAACCATCAAGTGGTAACAGAAGTGGGATTTCTGACGGAGAAAAGTTGTGTCCTATAGCTCCTATAGCTTTAGTATTAGTATTAGTATTAGTATTAGTAACGGCCGTATGGTGCAAGAAAGCCTATGGCTTATGCTGCACCAGCCAAAAAAAAAAAAAAAAAAATCCGAACAAAACAATGATAAAAACAAAAATTAAATAAATAAATAATAATAATTAATAAAGAAATAAAAATAATAAAATGAAATTAAAAATTAAATAAAAAGGAAATTAATCCTATCATCCTATGCGCTTCCCTTACCCGAAAGTACTATCCAGATGACCTTTGAATTTCCCCAAACTGTCGGCCTCTACCACCCATGAAGGCAACTTATTCCAGTAATTTATAACTCGCTGGCTAAAATAAAACTTCCTGCAGTCCAATCTAAACATTTCCCCGCGTAACTTGAATTTATGTCCCCTAGTTCTAGCATCATTTATAATCTTGAAAATTTTGTCCTCATTCATTTTACTGATGCCTCTCAGAGCCTTAAACACCTCAATCAAATCTCCTCTAAGGTGTCTAGTTTCCAAACTCTGCAACCCACATATTCGAAGTCTTTCTTCATAAGGACGCCCTTTTGCCGATCTCACCAGGCGAGTTACCCTTCTTTGCACCCTTTCAAGAAGCTCGATGTCTTTCTTTAGGTGCGGTCTCCATACTTGAACACAGTATTCCAAGTGTGGTCTAACATAAGCCTTATATAATGGGATTATCACGTCCCTATCTCTACTTGCAAAAGTTCGATAGATCATCGATAGGACACCATGGGCCTTCCTTGCAACCTGTTTACAATGCTCAGAGAATTTCATGTCTGACCGTATCGTAACACCCAAGTCCCTTTCCTCCAGTACTGGGTTTAGTTGAACTCCACCAAGTGAATAAGTTATTTTGGGATTACTGTTTCCCAGGTGTAATACCTTACACTTTGTTGGATTAAAGCACAGCTGCCATTTTTCTGACCATTCTTGAAGTCTATCTAGGTCTCTCTGAAGAAGCTCAGCTTGACAGTGATCATTAACTACTCTACCAATTTTAACATCACCTGCAAATTTAGACATCACACCCTCTATCCCTTCATCAATGTCGTTTATGAAAATTAAAAACAACAGTGGTCCTAATACTGATCCTTGGGGAACCCCACTTCTTACATCAACCCAATCTGAGGAATAGCCATTTATCACAACCCTCTGCCTCCTGCCCTGAAGCCATCCTTCTATCCATCTAAGGATTTTCCCAGTGATTCCAACCTGTTCCAGCTTATAAAGCAACCGCTCATGTGGGACTGAGTCAAAAGCTTTGCTGAAATCCAAATAAACAATGTCGAAATTATTCCCTAAATCCAGCTCGTGAGTGACCCCTTCGAAATAGCGAACCAGATTTGTTAAACATGATTTTCCCTTTACAAAACCATGCTGAGTATCCTTGAGAATTTCAATTCGATCCAAATGATCCTGAATTCCACCCTTGATCAATGCCTCCATGATTTTCCCTACTACTGAAGTCAGACTGACAGGTCGATAATTTCCCACTTCACTTTTAGAGCCACCCTTATGTATGGGAGATACATTTGCACTTTTCCAATCCAAGGGAATCTCCCCAGAGTCTAGTGATGCTCGCATAACCAGCCTCAGTGGTTCAATGCACTCGCTTGCCGCCTCTCTCAAGATTATAGGGTATATTCCATCAACTCCAGGAGCCTTACTAGTCTGTAGGCTTGAAAGTTTTTTCATTAAATAATCTTGCGAAATTTCAATATCATTAATTACATATTTTTTAACTTTGCTCCCACAATTTCCCATTGCCACAAAAGGTTTTTCATTTGTAAATATCGATGCAAAATAACTGTTGAGTTCATCTGCAACGGCAGCTGGTGTATTTATTACTATCCCAAAGTAGGAGACCATAAAGTTCGATTACTATTTTGACAAAAACCGGCTTTGACTAATAACTGTTTTTACAGATGGCGAGTTTTTGTTAGGCAGAATATGAAGCTGGATATTGGGTTAATTGCGATATGTAACGTCTATTTTAAATGTTAATTAAAATAAATAACTTAACATTTATTTTAAAGTTTGCATTACAGTGTAATGGATTAATTGTCTGTCAGGAATGACTTTACCGGATGGACAAACGTGATAGTATTTAGTACACACGTTTAAGTTGATCGTGGTTCAAGTCCTGATGACTTTAATACAGTGATGTTCTTGTATCCATCTGGTAAATTCTTGTGGACCCGTGTCTCGGAATATAAAGTGAAATTTATTTATCTTAATTACCAGACTACAATTATTTATAAGTTCCAGCACGAGACAGCGTGTGCTTTAGAAATCCGGGAACTCAACAGTCAGTTTGCCGACTAATCGAAGTCGTTAATTAACCACTTTTCGCTGACGACAGCTGAACTGCCTTTCATTACTCCTTCAGCCGTCCACAGCTTTCTTCGCTGCTTGTTGTTTTTGCCTGAAGGAGGCGCTCTCGGGGATCGGCAAATTACTAGGTGCGCACGATGGTCTACAGCTGCCACTGTCGGTCATAAATGTCGTTGTTAGTACGTCCTCTCACGTCCCATCAAAGTTTAATTATTTTACTGACCTCAGCGGTGGATCCTGTAGGAATGGCACCCCGCGGGGGTCTCCTGGGTGACACGAAAGAAAAGAACAAACCACTGCGGCGAGTAAAAACATTTAAACCATTCCGAAGTCAGTGGAAAGGTCGTTTGTTCCTGTTCCTTTTTGTTGTCTGATGAACGCAAAGAAAGTTGTGGGGTTGTCAGATTTGTCCTCCTTCCCCCCCCCCCCAGCATGCTGTTTTGACTGTGCTAAGGTTGGAGGATGCTTAACGTTTCTCGTCAACGTGATCCGGCTGTTTCTGTTGCCTTCAGTCACTCTAACTCTCCATTCATGTCCAGGATGTGCACTGCTGACGCAACCCAAGCGTGGGGGAATACCTTGGCAGCGTTGGTCGCTGTGAGCGTGTCACTTTAGTATCAGGCAGGAATGTCACTGGCTATGCACGTCTCTGGGGAGTGAGTCAGCACTCAGGCACGACAGAACTGTTGGCCAAGAAAGAAATTTCGATGTGCCAGAAAAAGATTTAAAAAAGAAAAAAATGATAAACGATAAGGATTTTGGATGTTGCATCTCCCTCAGTGCGCCCCCCTCCTTGCTCACAGTGTGTTAGTTTTCAAAATTTGTAATGATCAGGGCTGGAAAGTTCCTTCCCCTTACCGAGAGAGGGCGTCATTACCGTAGAGCGAAAGTTCCAGCAAATTCGGGTCTACGAATGACCTCGTCGTGTGAACGCGATCTCCACTGGATTCTGAACTCCAACTTACGGTTGTCCAAAGCGTGTTTGTCTGTACCAAGGGGGAGGGGGGCAACATTCGCTTACAAACAGCGCCGACCCTCGCCAGCAGGCATCAACACGTGAATCGCCTCCCGCGAGGTGTTGTGTAACCCGAGAAAAGGAATGCGCCGTCAAGTGCGATGCTCCAAGAATCGAAAAGTGAGTTCCGCTACCGAGAGCCAACGTAACATTATTTTGAGATGGGATTGAGGCTATAATTAGAAAGTCATTCCACGCACGCGAGCTGTTTTTCCCTTTAAAAGCAGTCGGGCAGTCATTGGCTGGCCATCTGGCGACCAACTGGGCAATTAATAGGCAGCCACCATTTTGTTATGTAACGAATGATGAAATGCTCCCGCGTTCTTCGTTCGTCTGCTGGCCATTTATAGAGATGCCGTACTTTATGAGGGTGGAGGATAAAAATGCGGCTTTGTGTCAATGCGCATGCTCCCGGCAACGGTTTACACGAAACCCCCGTAAACTGGGTTACGACATATGCGCGTGTAGGTCACCGACATCGCGGTTTTTATTTTTATTTTGCCGGTCGCTGGCGCCGCTACCACCAAAAGCTGCCCTCCCGCAATAACGTTGCCCCATCCCCCCTTCAGATATGCCCTTCCTTTACGAAGTTTTCATTCAGAAGAATAATAGAAACGGATATGACGTCAGCAGACGTCACGTCCGTTTAGTGTGTACCGTTGCATTAGCATTTTTTAAGAAGCGGTCACAGTCCTAAAACCATACACCCCCTTCCCCTTCCCTAAAATACATCGGTGCTATTGACAAAATACAGATTGATGTTAATTTGAGCAGGGGGGGGGGGGGTTTCGAAAGTATGTTGCTGCTTTAAGACTAAAGGTTTCTAAGACGTCCCGCAGCAGTTCTGGGTTTCCCCACCCTCGTGTCGTCTGTCTGTCGTATTCAGGTGTCGGCTTCCTGAACAGATTAGACGTGATTCTTTTGGCGAATGCCGAAACCGGTCCGCACGACGCTGTTGCGTAGAAACCAAGGACGACGCAGGAAAGCGCCGAGTATGCCTTAAGGGTGGTGGGGGGGGGGAGGAGGAGTGACGTCATTGTTTATTTATGGCCTTTTCACTAAACATAACATTCTAATCTGGCGAAGAAAATTTATTCGCTCGATGATCTCAGCGGAACCCTAAAATAAACATTACAACCAGAGGGAGCTGCTAAACGACAGGAACGATCAAGGCTTGGCCCGGGACTCGATGCGAGACAAATTAAGAAATAAATCGCGGACGAGTCTAATCTGAAACGGCTGCCATCGCGGTGTAAACGCTTGTAATTCCCCCCCGTGTTAGTGAACGCTAGTGGCGCGAGGGCTGGTCTTTCGACACCCTCAGCACTCTGTTCCCAGAAGGTGGCCATCAGTCATGCCTCAGATAAGAAAGGGATCGCAAACTCGTTCTGATTTACATCTCCACTCCGAGCACTTCCTTATCAGCGTCTGAGAGCCACGCTGGAGCAGACAACACCGTCGTGCTGCTTGCTCGTGAACGAGATCGCTAATTTTTCACGATGTCCTCCCAAATCTTGTATTTTTTCCTCAAGTCAGATTGGACTTCCTTCAAAGTTATGTCGCTCACATACACCAGCGGACAAAATTAAGGTTGCACCCACACACAACAATATTTTTTAATGCCACTGAAATCAAAAAAAATATTTTTTGATTTTTTCCTTCTTTTTTTTTTTACTATTTCGTACGTAAATGCGTATACTCGTACACTGAAAATCATGGAGATCCTGGGCACCGCGACGCTATCACCCCTCTCGCTAGTGGACGAACCCACCGATTGGCAGGTATATAGGTACACTGGTATAGGCATAGAAATAGGTGCTTCTCTTGAATATGTATTTCCAGATTTTGTTTGTCCAAGATATTTTTAAAGATTTTTACTTGCAAAGATACTGATGTTAAAAAAAAAATCAAAACAAATTTTGTGGAAGTATTAGCAATGAATAGAAAATTGAGGTGTGTCTAAAATGTACTGGTTTCAACATTTTGAAAGGAGTAAACAAGTAGTCTACAGGTGTACCATAATTATATAGCACGTGTTCTAGTTTACAAATGTCTTTTCTGATGGAATTTACCATTTTGAGATTTCAAATCGTGTATTCTTATAAAATTCTTTTGGTGTGATTAATACTGCATATTATTTGGTAAATGCTCTTCATTTAAAAGAGGAGGAAAACAGGGAAAAAAAGGGGGGCAAAGCTAACTCTACATGTAAACCAACATGTTTATTGAATGGAAAATTTGCACAAAGAAAATGTCTACACTGCAACACGTAGACGGTAATTCGATGTCAGTTTGGATAAACGTCGTGAGATAACCACCTTTGAAAGAGAGATGACAGTGGATGCCGGACGTATGGGTCACTCTATCGCGGTGGTGGTACAGAAATTGCACTATCTTCGTTCGAAAGTATCGAGGAACCGGGAATACGCCATTTCCGGAATCAAATCTCATCGTGGACAGCGCTGCAGGCGGAGAAAGGTGGTGGATGAACTGACTGTCAGTCTCGCATTGTTTCAGCCAACCGGAGATAAGGTATAAGGTATGTTCGTGTCAGACGGCGCCTGGGATTTCTCCCATCTCCGCGTATGTTCGCTGTATCGAGGACAGTACACTGTCAAGCCAGAGAGTTGAAAGTGTGTGGGCCGTGTCTGTGCAGTGTGATCTGTTGTGCCCATTGTTTGTCCGGCTTATTGGCCGCCAGGCCCCTGGTGGGACCCGACGTTGCCCGTACCTTGCCACGTGGAGGCTGACCGGGTGTCCAGAATCACGACGAGTTGCTCCGACAGGTCCTGCCACCTAGTTTCCTGGGATTTCAGTGACTAGGACCTAAAAAAAATAAATAAATAAATAAAAAAAAAAAATAAAATAAATAAAAAAAATAATAAAATAAAATAAAATGAAAAATTGGGAATTGCATTCTGCAGAATTACTCGAAATTCATTGTATGAGGGACAAGAGTACAACACGTGCTGCCAATCTTCCACACCGCCACAATGGCAGAGTTCCGTAGGAGACAAGCGAAATTTAAACAATTTCTTATTTAATGATCCGTGTCCTGATATCAAATAGGAGGTAAACAAGTCGAGGCTAAACCAGACTGTAGATTTTTTATCCGTAAGAGAGTCAACTTCAGAAAAAAACTTACGCGTTACACTGCCAGTGTTGTGCCATCCCACCTACTCTGCCACAAGTTGATCAACTCTTGCCAAATTCTTTGTCGTTCAGCTTTAACATCGACTTGAGTGTTAATAGAAATACCAAGGATCTGAGTGAAACTCTGACGTTTCAAGCGATAACATAAACCTCTGAAAATTACGTAGAGATCTACTGGTAACGTCCCGGCGAAAACCTGTAAAGCAGGTGTTGAAACTGTTCGACAAATCTTCAAAATACAAAGTAACATTGTACGCTGGATTGACATCAATTTTGTTTGAAATTGTACAGTTCGCACCCTATGGAACCAAGCGCCAGCAGCATACGCAACCATAGGGAGAAACACAGAGTTATAGTAGATTCTTAAACATCTTCTAGAAAGACCCCACTCAGTTCTAGAAACTCTGACAAGAGCGCCGGTGAAATTTCTGATCTTAATTAGCAGATTGGATAAATGGGGGAGAAAATTTAACTTGCTGTCAATAGTTATTCCCAAAAGTTTAATTTCCGTTATTACAGGTATTTGTCTATTGTTTATTTTAATTCTTGGTGGTCGATGAACGTCCAATTTAGAGCCAAGGATCATAATTTTTGTCTTGGTAGAACTAATTTTAATTATTTTCAACTGTCCATTGCTGAAGATCAGATAGAACTTTCTCAGCGGATATTTCAATAGAAGACCTTGAATTGCCACCAACAAGGACTGTCAAATCATCCGCATATGCCATGATCTTCACGTTGTCAAAGGTTCGGGTAATCCAACCTTGCAGAACAAAGTTCCAGAAAAGTGGTCCCAAAATGGAGCCTTGAGGACACCCTCGAAAGACCTGACGCAAAATTTGTCTGTACTTAGATCTGGCGGTGATAAATCTGTTAGAAAAATAGATCTTAATTATAAGATAAAGTTGCTGGGAACATTCGGCATGACGTAAACGTTCGAGGACACTTTCCCACCAAAGGGAATCAAAAGCACCCTCGAAGTCAATAAAGAGAGCAAGAGTATACTTGAAACTAGAGTGTTCAACAGAAGAAATGAAGTCTACAAGGACGTCCTCGCAGGACCTTCCAGGAGTGAATCCGTATTGATTAGGCGCAATTAGTGCCCGTTCCAATAACAAGTTGTTTAATCGCAGGGCAATTAAACGTTCTAATAGCTTACCAAGGTTGGCCAATAAGGCTATAGACCGACAGGATCTCGGTTCCTGGGGGGGGGCTTGTCTGGTTTCCTAATCAGCTTGATAAGGGTTGTCTTCCACAGATCTGGAAAAGTCCCAGCATCTGAACATTTACTGAAAAGTTGTAGAAGTATACTGGGCTTAATCTTGGCGAGCTATACAATAAAGGTACTCTCCAGCATGTCCATCCCTGGGCATTTCTTAACTTTCACTTGTTTGACCGCTGTGTCCAACTCGATGGCACTAAAAGGCTCAGTCTTAATTGAAGAAACATACAGAGATTTGGCAGAACGAATATTAGTGTGACAATCAGAGTCGGAGCTCACATTGTCCTGTAGAAATAGATTATCTAGAATAATATTTACAGAAAATCCGTCCAGTTAGTGGTCTCCAGACCATTGTATATGATCGATCCATACACTTCTTGTGTAAATAATTTATTTCTTACAATTTTATAAAGTAGCCCCCACGGGTCTGCATTACCAGAGTTGTGCACAAATTCTGTCCAAGTTTCCTTCTTCCTGGTAGCAATTGCCTTCACATAACGTTTCTTGAGATCAACGTAATTATAATAAAAGATGCGAACATCAGCCTGAGACAAATGACGACTGCGCTGATAGGTGCGTCGAGCGTGGTGGACCTGTTTCCGAATCGAAGATAATTCTGACGACCACCAGGAACAAGTTCTGGAATTGACACGTTTTTTCCTTGATGATTTATATGATGCATTAATCAAAATTTTTTGAATCTGTGTCGCAGCTTCCGACACAGACATGGCGTCAAAATGAGAGTTAGTCAGTTTGGAGAAATCAGCATTTACAGAATGTTCAAATATGTCCCAATTAATGTTATTAATTGAGAAGCGAATGTACTCAGGCACACAGATACTCGAATCTGAGGGACGAGAAAGTATGGAGACCGAGAAAGAAATTGACCGATGGTCACTTGTTGTCCAGTTAGGCTGTACAGTCCAATCGTTGATAGCTAGATTATAAAAGGAATTTGAAAATGTGATATCAATATTTGATTCTCCGGAGAAGCTGGAGAACGTAGTGAACTGTTGAGGTCTGTTAAAGATCTTCATATTGTATTTTGTATTTGTATTTATTTGTCTTGGGCGTTAACTTATACAACTATACAAAGATGTATAAGTTAACGAGGCGGAGTTGAACTAACGTTCCAGGTGCCGCCCAAGACAAATAAATACAAATATGAAGATCTTCATATTATTATTAATAATAAGTTCTTCCAGTAATTGCCCTCGAGCATCAGAGTGTGCACTAAACCAAAACTTAGACTTGGCGTTTACATCCGCTGAAATAAGGACATTATGAGGACCCAGAAAATTCAATGTGGATTCTAAGGAATGCAACGAAATTATGGACAGCGGTGCAACAAGCATGGATGGAAATACTTGTGGAACGCTTTCATGAACTAGTGGACTCAGTGCCTCGCCGTGTGACTGCCCTTATCCGGGCGATACTAGGATACCATACAGAAGTGGGTCGTTGTGGCCCGAGTAACAGAAGAAAAAAAATTTTGTACTGACCACAACAATTTTTAACAACCATCAAGGTCACAAGAATTTCTTAAATATCCCGACTGTAAAAACATGAGGGGTTTGTAAAAGGAAATTGGCGTACTTTCAAGCAACTGTGGCATTTGCAATGCGCGTATTAGTAACACGAACATAGTAATTAACGTACGGATGGGTTTCGCAACATTTATCCTGTTTCGTAATTGCAACTAATTTCATCAAAAAGATTGATCAGTTGAAGTTTTGTTTAGAAATTGAATGTAAGCACGCCGACATCTTCCTGAGGGTACCAATTGTGAAAGCTCAAAGCAAAAAATGTTGATATTTCTTGCACAACTAATCGTTACAGTGCGCATGCATCTGCGGCATCCATAAACACCGCGAATTTCATTCTTTAACTTTAAACGCAGCATTTGGAAGAATCCGAATGCCCGTATTACGCAAAAAGCATAAAAGCAGCAGAGCAGGTCAAAGGTGAGTTTATTATTGGCACCAACTTCGAAGATTTTGGAATCTGGTTTGTCTTTTGGAATTCCAAAAGAGTGAAATAAATGCTGGGATTCCAACAACGTCAACGATTCGGGCAGGCGACCAGGTCTCACAAACCTGTACCATCTCACGTTGGGACTACGACTGCGAAAAGAGTCATATGAACATGAGCAGAATTAGTGCTGTGAGCCTTGAAATAACAGACAGTCCCTTCCCCAACGACTTCTGATCCCGGAATTTTTTAAAAAAAAGAGGGGGCTGACTTCATTAAATCCGCCAGAAGTCAGTAATGAAGTATATTCTTAAATCGTTCAAATCAATCGCTAAACGAGATAGGTAACTGCCGTCCACGGTGCGGTCGATTATTTCAGTGCTCCCATTAATCCATAATTTCAAGTAGTTCTAGTTCACGTAGGAACGCCAGATAAAGACTGTACTGATCAGGAAAGACTCGCTCGTCAGCTACTAATTTTCCACAGAAGACCTTCCAACAGGTAAACTTTTATTATTATTTTATATTAGCCACTCGCCCACTGCTTTGTCTTTGCCCTCTTCATGAACATACTACAGTAACAAATCACCAAGCCTACGAAGATAATCAAGGTCAGCACAAGGTCGTAATCCCCTCAGGAAGCCTATCCCAACAATAGCAGTCCGCTGCCACCCCCGACTGCCTTCGGCAAGACAAGGCGTAAACAAATACATTTCTTTCGCTGAACAGTATCTGCTGCATAACGCAATCGGATTCTTAGTACGGTACTCAAAATTCAACAGGATAATAAAATAAGAAAATGCAGGACGAACAACACACTCAGCACCCAACCACGTGTGCCATCTGTCAATTAAACAAGGAAGCTGATTTAACTTGCTGTCGATGCAACCTGACCATTTGTAGCTCCTGTCTTACCCCCTCACAAAAGAAATTAAATAAGCAAAGAAGACGCGCATGGATCTGCGAAGCATGTAAAAACCATACCTCTACTATTCACAACACAGATCTTCCTACAGAGAATACAACGAAAGAAGATAATTTGCATAACTCCAACGCAACACAGATAACTCCTGAAGAAACACAACAGGAGACTTTGGCTAACATGGATGTTACTGAATCGACAACTGCAACTGATGAGGAATTAATAGGAGACCCAGAATCAACCACATCAAGCCTTGAACATCTCACCCAAGAAGAAAACTTAACACCTCAAACAACCATCTCAGAGGCCAACACAGTCCACGATTTTCGCAACCTTATCACTGAAGTTTTAGACACATATAACGTACAGTTAACTCGACAGATCAATTTGGATCGGGCTGCAGATAGTAATACCGTCCATCGCATCCAATCTAATCATGATACACTAATAGAAGAGATGCACTCGCTTCGCGAGCAGAACCAACAGATATTAACAGAAATCTTCCATCTAAAATCACAGCTAGTAAACATTGAAACCCACTTAATTTTGGAATCTCAGTACCTTCGGAACTCTCCTAAAGCTGTTGAACGCCTCAGGAGTCGACATAACAAAACCACGTCTCAAGTTGATTTTGATTTTGATATAACAGAACGGAACCAGGATCTCAATGCGAATATCCCCCAAGTGGGGCCCTTTTCAAACAGTAGGACGCAGCAACTCACCTGACGCCATTAGGAGAGAAATGCCAGCCCCCTCTTACCATTTTTCTGAGGATATCCAACCACTGAGTACCAGAGAATCAATTCTCCAAACACACACCCCAGTGAATAACACCTCATTGTCAACCGCACTCCCAAGGCAGCAGTATTTCCCGGTGGAGGCATCCAGTGAACTGGCACAAGAGAACAACCTAGCAACTACCAGTAGTCAAAGTACAAAATCACGAAGCTTCTAGAGCCAGCCTGCATATAACCCCCAGAATAAAAACGGGGGTGACCCGTCAAGCCCTCCCACCAAACAGACATATGCTAAGGTGGTAAAGATGCACCCAGAAAAGCACGACAGGTTAACCTCACGGTCAGCAGTTAAACCTACCTCTCCTCTAGTTAGGCGGTTAAACCCACAGTCAGCTGATATGGTTCAATCAATTGACCCAGGCATCAATGTTCCTCATGCAAATAACTCTTTACCAGATACCAGATCATTAATACCTCGAAGAGACCAACACTCACAACGCCTGTCTTCCATTTATAATATCACTGCTGTCCCAACTCGCGGGAAAATTTTCGTCTCAAGATTGAGCCCAGCTACAATGGGCGAAAACATCAAGATGATGTTGGACACCGAGTTCGCAGCACAGGTAGAAGTGAAACCCGTCAAAACAAGACGCCCAAGTTATACCTCATTTGTAATTTTCTGTCCTCCGGATAAACAAAGCATAATTCTAGATCCCAAAATCTGGCCACCAGGAACCCTGGTTAAACTATTCATTGACAGGGTTCATAGAGAAAATTTCACCACCAACGAAATCAACCATTCGACATAGCAACCAACAGATCAGGAACATATGAATCCGAAATGCCTTCAGCTCAGTTGCTTCATCCAAAACGTCAGAAGTCTCACCAACAAACTAAACACACTTCAATCCCTGCTCCTCATGGAAGAATATGAAATTATATGTATCACAGAAACATGGTTACACAAGAGCAATCACCTAGATACCCTCACGCAGGCAACAAAGTACAGATCTCTAGAGAATTCCAGAGACGACAGAAGAGGAGGTGGAGTCGCACTGGTGTTCAGAGAACATTTTCAACCCACTGAAACTAAAACCAGCCAAACATCTAACTTTAAATCTCTTTCCACAGTGTTATCGTTCAAGGATACCCAGATTCAAGTCTGTGTAATATATTTTCCCCCAGATCATACTGAAGATTCAAGAGTGGAGCTACACAACTGGATAGCTACAAACTTAGAAACAAACCTCAAAACCATAGTGACCGGTGACTTCAACATGCCTACACCACGCCATGAAGAAGCCAAGAAAGAACTGGACGCCATATTTGTTGCCCTGGGCCTCGTACAAAGTATTACCAGCCCAACCAGAGGTAATAGCACACTCGACCTCGTATTCCATAATCTTGACAGCATATCTATGATCACCTCTTCTTTTAAATTCTACTCTGACCACAATCCTATCACATGTGAAATCGCCTTACAAAAAAATCGCAATCATCACTTGCCCAGAAAAGAAAACCAACCTGAGAGAGAACTCACCTTTTCTACTAAATTCCTGAAACCAGAAATCATCCTCAGACGTCTCAGAGAATTCAACTGGACACACCTATTCACTCTCCCTCCTGATGTAGCCCTAAGCCACCTAGCCGAAGAGCTTTATGGAATAGCCAAAGAGGGAGCTGCAAAAGAAATACGCATCACCTCCAGAACCTCTGTATGGTTTAATCAAACAATCAAGCAAACTTTTCTCCAGAAACAGAAGGCTTACAGACAATGGAGAAAATCAGCTGACACCGAAAACTTCAGCGCCTATAAAAAGGCAAGGGCTCTCTTCTTAAGACAAAAACGACTAGTCTGCAACCAGTTTGCCCTGGATAAGCTGAAAAGATCTAAAAGACTCCAGAAGCAGAGCCATAAGCATATCAATATGAAGGAAGAAATATTTAAAGAATGGACTGAGCTTACTTTTCAACAGCCCGACCAGTCACATGTTCCACCCCCTGTTACACTTTTTGGCCCTCTCTTCAAACCCTCAATATCACTCATAACCATAACCCGAAACCATCTGATGGAGGGCATCAAAAAACTTCCACTGAAAGCTGTTGTGGGTCCCGACCGGTTTCTTCTGTTTCTAATCAAAATCTGCAGTACATATATTATAGACCCACTAGTCCATATTTTTAACAAAATCTTAGAAAATGGGGAGATTCCAAATATCTGGAACACATACTTTGTGCGGCCAGTCCCTAAATGCAGGGACCCCAAGCGGTCTCAAGATTTCAGGCCGATTGCCATCGGCTGTGGGTTCCTAAAGATATTTGAAAAAGCAATCCAGCCCACCATTGCAGACCACTGTTTCAATCACAGGCCTCCGTACCTCCACACTGTGATTAAGGGGAGATCTACTAACAGCAACCGCCTAGACACCCTTACCAGAATCCAGAAAGCCCTCAACAACAGGACACAGCTTGATGTTATTTTCTTTGACATAAAAGCGGCCTATGACAAAATAGATATAACAGCTCTAATCACCATTCTCCAGCAGTACTTTAACATCACTGGAAGGATTCTCCGTATCATTAAATCAATCCTGGAGCATAGACATCTCATCATATCACATCACAGATTTCAGACAACTTGCATTACTAATAGGGGTGTCCCGCAAGGGGGAGTCCTATCACCAACCCTATTTGCCGCAGTGCTGGAGCCCTTCCTTGCATCCCAAACTGACTTCCAATCATACGCCGATGACCTGAAACTTTATATTACATCCTCTGGCCAAACTCAGGTTCGTAGCACTACCTTGCAGGGAAATAAAACCATACATAACCTTCAACAATATTTGGCTTCCATCGGACTACAGATTAACCAAACAAAGACAGCTCAAATGTCCTTCATCTGGAAGAAGACACGCAATGACATTAATCTTAATATCAGTGGATCACCCATTCAGAAAGTTAAAACGCACAAAGATCTCGGATTAGTGTGGGATGATGGGCTGACATTCCAGGCTCACCTCCTGAACACAAAAACAAAAATGTACTCCGCTATGTGGGCGATCCGCCAGGAACTAACGGGAATTCATGACGCCGACCTGGTAAAGAAATATGTTGTCCGATGTGTCTATCCTATACCTCTCTATGCCGCAACCATTTGGTCCTCTGCTCCCACAACACACTTCAACAAGTTCCTCAGCCTGGAATACTGGCTCCTGAAATGGCTCAACTGGCGGACTGGCAACCAATACACCATTTCTAGGGCTCAGTTCTACATAAATCTGGAAGTCACCCCATGGAAACAACAGATTGTGGCAGCAAACCTTCTTACACTTGCCAGACTAATCACAAGACGACTCGACGCCCCTGACATCACTGATTTAATAAAAACTCCATGCATTGCCGGAAGGAATCAAATGGACCCAAGGCTCCCACTCACAATCAGCTTGAACAACCTGAAAGGATTGAGACGCATGTTCCCAGGAAACACGGTAGATTTGATGAACAATCTAGCCATCGACCTGGATAGATTCTGCGAACAGCATTCATACAGACGTCAGAAGCTAAAGGACACATATGCAAACATACACTTATGAGACCCACCAGAAGGAAAATGCCACCACAATGCATCCCGTTAAAGATAGGGGAAGCCATCACTGGTCCTCTCTTACTTAGAATCTACTACTCCAAAGACGCCTGGCTGCACTATTACGTTCAAGATTGAAGAGATACCACGTGTAACAACCGGTGAAGGACTGCCTCATTTCTTTATATTTTGTATATTTCCCTCATGCTTATGTAATTTATAGCAATTTAGAGAAAATAATATCCTTTAATTCTTTTAATTATGTAAAATAATAAACACTAAGTTCTGTACCTGTCGGGTTAAGCATACATGGGCCCCATGTAACCGCCAGGCACATGTCCCTGTCTTAACCTCTGTGTGTAATATCACCCCCCTAGCTTCTAGCTGTCCAGGGGGTGGCTCTTTGGCAGAGCAATAAACAGATTTAATAATAATAAAAAAAAACTGGAAAGAATTTTAAATACTTTCCCCAATAGCTCCATAGCGGATTCCCGTTGCTTGTTGCGAAAATCTGTGGTCCGTAGCGTGCTTTTATGAGTTCGTCTATCTCTATCAGTTTATCTTTCTTCATTTAATTTATTTTAATTAGGCAACCATAGAATTGAAGGTGCACTTTCCTTTCTTAGCAAAATTTTTAAAGCCCATAACTTAGTTTTTAAATCCATAATCCCCGTAAGTGGTAAAACTTTCCACCAACTAAGCGGACTACTATGAGGTAAGTGCTGAAAAATTAAGCTAAGCTATACCTACGATCTCATCTTACATTACAATAAGGACTCATTAAAATATCAAGAGTGAGTTTATCTATATAATAAAGTCTAGCAAGAATATCTCCATCCCAAAATCATGCAATCAATATCCTCATATCTTGTCAAACCTATGTCGAAAGCCAACTGCTTATAGACCAATTGCACAGCTACACCCTCCTAAAAATTTTTCAGAAGACACTCAGTTCAGGCCATCAGACTGTCTTCAACTGATCTCCATAAAGCGATTTGCAGAGATCGACATTCGCAAACCGTCTTCATTCGCAAACATTTGGAATTCTATTCAATTTATTATGCCTGTAAATTGCGTGTGTTCTGTTTGCTGGACGAAAAAACCACAGTTTCTGGGGGGGGGGGGGGAGAAGCCTTGATTTCTACGCCTGAGACCGACTAACTCAGCTACAGAGTGAAAAAAGCCCATTAAAGTTCCTCGCGTCATCAGCGGGATTCGAACCCGGCCTTTTCCACTCGGCATGGGGAGGACGGTGACGATACCACCGCAGACAATGCGTGCAGTACACGCCAAGAACCAGAAAGACGAAAATTTTCAGTAACATTGCAGGTGACATAAAAGATGTCTTGTCCTTATGACTAATGTGAAAACCGCAACCCTGCTGGGATTTTCCTGTATGACGGTGTCTTGGCTATATCGAGAGTTATTCAATTACCAAATAAGATGCAGTCAATGAGAATCTTATCCCGTGATCGAAAACAGTTGGTTGATGCGAAAGACCACGGAATCGTGAAGCGCAACAAACAGGCTAGAGTCAATGAAATGACAACCCAATACAATGGTGATACTACCCATGAGGACTCAAAATGCCACAGATGGCTATCACAAGCAACGACCGAACCTGTCACTCTGTTCAGCAAAAAAATAAGGGATTTTGTGCACATATAGGGCAGTAGACCTAGGCCGATTTCATCTTGCCTGGGGACGGTCACCAGGCGACAGCTGCCCAGGTGTTCGCTGCTCCCTGGTAGCGAAGTGGCCAAGAGTTTCTACACCAACACAGAGAACAAAGGTGGGGATGGGCTACTGCCTTGGAGCCACCATAATACACGTTCATGCACACAGATACACACACACTGGAAGTTGAAATTGTGAAATACGTTGCTGGTCTTATAAATTGCTGTTCTTGCTGTGTCACGCCGATAGGAGGAGCAGGTTATGGCAAAAATTGCACGATTCCATGGAGACATCGTCATAAGTGTCAAAATGCAGGCTATTGGTGCGGGTGTAATTGTGAGAAGAGTGTTGCCCAGATGCACATTTACCTTTGATACCAGTGGAGCTGAATTCGATTCCCACAGGTCAATTTGGAAATTGTTTCCAACCAGGAGCTTTCTTCCATGGCTGAAGTACCCATTCGGTTCTGCCAACACGATAATACACAAGACCAAAACTGTGAAGTGGTTCCAGAAATCCCTACTGTGAATTCACTCTAATGAGATGGCCTTGCCAGTCAATAGATCTCAATAAAATTGAGCACTGTGGGATGAGGTTAAAGAAACACTTCAGAAAGGTTAACGAACGGTATTTTCTTTAGGTGAGACGAGCGCCTCACTCTCATGATGTTTACAACTGAACACCTTTACGATACGGATCAAAATTTTATGCGTATGTTTATTTTAATTGCTCGCTAAAACAATTAAAATAAACATTTATAGCTGTACATTAAAAAGTGTCCAATAGGGTCCGCGTAACTGGAAAACGGAAACGGAACGGAGTAGAAAAAAGAAACCAAAGGGTTTTTTGTTCTATTTATTTATGTACGTTCGAATAATAGATTGTTATTATTATTTTTTTTTCCTAAATTGGTCTGCGCGGCAAAGATGAATTTGACAGAATGAGGTAGAGATTTTAAGCCAGAGGAGATTTGAAATAAATAAGTTGGTCTCTGACGAGGACCATCATAGAGGACGTACGCATAATTACCGGCTTTGAATCGAAAGGAACTGTACGGTGAGCAATTGGGACAAGTAGGGTGAGCAGTGGTTAAGGCAATCGGCAATTGAGATATTGGTTGAAAACTTAAGCGGGGTTTGGCAGATTGTGGGTGGAAGTGGACATCACTGAGTTTACAATTGAGACCACGTATATTCGTGAAATGAACGAGGAAGTTCTTCGACTGGACGAAGTTAAGAAGAATCCCGAATACTCGGGAATGGAAATGCCAGCAAGCAGCATCTCCATTCCCTGATGAATGTCTCCACTTTCCCCTTAAAACAGATGCTGTGTCGCCTTTTTACACCTTATATTTCCCTGGTCGTTTTCCTTCTGCGTGGAAATTTGCCACTGGTCTTCAAACTCTTAGGAACAGCTATAAATATTTTTCAATCCTGACGAGTTGTCATATCAGCAATATTTCTTTTACCGCTTTAAAGAACCACCTGCAGTCACTGCGTGCGACGATAGATGGCTCTCTGTCTTCGATCTTCTAAGATTTTGCTTACAAAAAAAGAATCTGCTATATTCTTTTTTTATGCCAATATTCATCTTCAAAAACACTCAGATTCATTGAGAAAAATCGCATTTCTTAACTTGTATTAATTTAAAATTTAACCTTTCTTGATATAAGAATATGAGCATCCAAAGGATTGGGCTTCCTCCTTACCAATCTGATCTAACTCCGCAAGCGAAGTCTGTGGCTAAGGATGCAATATCAATCTTGTCGATGACCATATCGACAAGAATGATATTTTGAATAGATCTCGGCATAAGTAGGTTAAGAGGAGGGCATGTCTGACCTGTAAATTACTGCGATATAGTCATTAAGCAGTCAGATGCAAGTAACAATTTTGTCATTATATACCTAACCTTTAGTAAAGCCTTTGATGCCTCGTGGAAGTCTGCTATATAAATTGGAACAAGTTGGAATTACTGGTAAGAACCTGGATTGCAGGCTGCTGTTCGCAGCGGCTTTGGAACCTCTGCTAGTAAATTTCCAAAACATGATATCGTACGCTGACGATCTGAAGCTCTTCATCCACTCAGACCAGCTGGAGCAAGCGCTCTCTGGCCAAGGAGCTGCAACAAAACAAATCTCTCTCAGATAAGCACATTCCTTCAATACATGTCTTGAGCTAAATGCCGAAAAATCTGCCCAAATGAACTTTACAAAGAGGAGACGAATAAATCCAATCACAGCTCTATAAATGGACACCAAATTAAACTTGTCAACTGTCACAAGGACCTAGGTCTGGTCTGGGATTCGAACCCGTCTTTTCAGGAGCACTTCAAGGAAGCAAGAAACAAATTCTTCGCAGCCCTTTGGTCCGCTCGACAGCAACTGATCAGTTTCGGCAATAAGAAAGTGATAACTAAGTTTGTCCGAACTTATGCGGTACCGGTGGCACCCTACGCATCGGAAATCTGATCCTCTGCCCCTCCGACCTACCTGCGACAGGTAGGTCGGAGGGGCAGAGGCACCGAGTATTGGCTTCTGTAATCCCTCAATAGGACTTCAGGATATCCCCTTACTATCTCTAGGGGTATACTACATTCCCTGCATGGAATGATCCCTTGGAAACAAATCATCACCACTCGCAACATAATTACCCTCTCCAAACTTTTTTGTCATGATGATATGTCTCCATGGAGTGGTGCCCAGATTTGCTTGTAGGACAGATCTGGAGATAGTTAGGGGGTGGCCTACCACCCTGTTCATCTATCTAAGCAACCAGTACTCTAAACCGAGATACTTCTGAGGGTATGAGGCAGGGGCAGATGACCAAATTTCTGAAGCATAGAGAGGAATCTGCGTAAGAGACCTCAGGATGTGCCGAACAAGCAGCGCTGGCTGATGCACGCCAACGAACTCTTGACGCACTGCGCAAAGAGCAGCGTACGTGTTCTGCCTCATCCTGGCAAAGTGAGGCTGAAATGTGAGCTCAACATCCCAGGTGAGGCCAAGATCAGTATGAGAGGTCACCTTTTGCACCGGTTCCCCACTAACAAAGATTTGGATATCATTTTTGACTTTCTTCTTGGTTATCGTCAGTTGTGCTGATTTGTAAGGGCTCAGATGCAGCCCAATTGTGGCAAGATAAATTTCCAAGCTCAATATGTGTTGGAGGATGATATGCGCTCCTTCTCCTGTACCTGACAGCCTGCAGCACTCCCCGGCATCTGCGTTTCTTCTCCTGTTCTTGAGAGCCTGCAACATCTTCCCGGCATCCCTGCACTCTTCTTGGACAGACGCTGAACGTATTTAAAGCAATAATTCGGATAATAATAATTTAACAATAATAATTTAAAGCAATAATCTGTCTTAACTTCTGTAATTAATTATTGACTTAATCTCTGTATATTTTATTTTACTCAATATCGATATTGTATTCACTTTTAATTTTGTTAGCCTCCTGTAACTTTTCTTTACCTGATTAAATAAATAATAAAAGACAAGAGGGTTGTCATAAATGATCAGGGTGGGGCTGAATAACACATGGAGTCCTTACGGGATCGGTTTGAATTCCCTCCTACTTACAGTGTTCATAAATGGCATTGATAATGGCATCCAATGTGAGCTGTCAAAGTTTTCTGATGATTTGAAGGATGATTAACAATTCGAGCAGGCCACAATGCTTGAAAAAAGAAAGAAAATTAGCAACTAAAGTTTAACGCTTGTAAATGTAACTTCACGCATTTGAGAAACAGAAATAGTGGATTCGAGTATGAGCTGGGCTGGGAGCAAAGGGAATAAATATGGGTCGACAGCAAAGATAGAATGTTATGGTTCAAAAACTTTCCATCAAGGGTCAAAAGGCTGCTAGGAAGGCTCACACACCGTCCTGTTCATGATTTATTGGACGTCGGCTAGTATGGAGAAGAAGTACTCATCCCTTTTTACATGGCGATGGTTAGATTTGGATTTAAGACCAATTTCATGTTTCTGTGAGTGGCAGGTTGTCGCATATTGGAATAAGTTACCCCCTAATGTAGCACAAGAAGCGAGTCTGGTCAAAGTTAATGTTACATTCCACATGCGGAGCAGTACGAATATTCCGCACCATATTTATTATTATTTTTTTTTTGTGTGTTATTATTTCTCCCTGATTACAGGGAGAAATAATAACACAAAAAAATAATAATAAATATGGTGAACAGGGTACTGGTACCTTTTGTACCAGTACCCTGTTCAACCCGTGAAGGGTACTGGTACAAAAGGCATGTGATAGTTGTTATGACTGGCTGTTATTACTGCTGATCAAAGAACCCTCTGACTATCCTACAGGAGAACCCTCTGACTATCCTATCCCCATCTCCGCGTAGTATACACTGTGGTGTGATACAGAACACTGTAGAGGCCAGAGGTTTAAAAGTGTGTGGATATTGTGGTGTGTAATGTTTTGTACCGTTGTTCATCTGGTCTTTTAGCCGTTGGGTCTCAAATGAGACCCACCGTTGCCCACACTATACCTCGTGGAGGCAGACCAGGTACACCAGTATTTTAGAAATTTACTATTTACTCTGGCAGGTCCTGCCACCTAATTTCCTGAGATTTCAGTGGCTAGGACCTAAAAAAAAAAAAAAAAGTGGAGAGGGGGGGGGGAGAAACGGTAGAAATTGGGTCAGGCCGAAAGAGATATAAGTTATACGGGTTATAGTTCATTTTTTTTTTTTTTTTTTAATTTTTGTATGGGGCTTGTGTAGTTTTGGCAAGAATGAAACGCTAGTCGCAAGATAGCTAGAGATGGAAGGGAGACTGAAGACTGGGGGGGTGAAAGACAGAAATATGGAGTCAATAGTGAAGATAACCCCAAAACTCGGGGGGGCAGACCCATGCCTCACCAGATGAGGATAGGGGATGGCAGGGGGAGAGGGTACAGAGTAACCAAGGGAAGGGAAAGAAAGTGAACCGAGTGAGGGTACCCGGTTCAGATCGCCTAATGATGTTTCGGCAGCAAACTGCACAATGTCTTTGTCAGGTCTTCGTACGCCATTCCTGGGACATGTTGTCCCGTCCGTGTGAGTGGTCAAGTCCAGATAATGACTCCAGTTTAAGCCAGTGGTCAGATCCAGGTTAAGTTAATAATTAGTTGTTCTTCAGATTGCTGTTAGGCTTTTGTTTGGTTGACACATCTGAGGATCTTTATTATGGATGACGGTTAGTTTGTGGGAAAATTCCTGCTAAGGTTGTGGGCATGTTCTTCTTCTAGTAAAAAGATCCTGCGCAAACTGCGTTAAGGCTTTATAGTTGTCCTCGCTCTCCAGGAGATATTGTTCTTGGTTTATTGGCGAGAAACGTATTCTAGTTATTAAGAGGCAGCGGAGGTCTTCGTATAGTTGGCAGTGGTGCATGAGGTGCTCCCATGTCTCTGGCTGTCCACAGTGGCAGAGAGGGGTGTCACTCAATCCGAAACTGGAGAGTTTTGCTCTTATTGCGTCGTGTCCCGTGAGCAGGTAAGATGTCAGCAGTCCCGGTGAAAACCAGTTTGGGCTTTTGGGAAACATTAGTTGATTATCCGGTATGAATCTTCGGGTGACTTCCCCTTTTGTCCCAGTCGTCCAGCGGGTTTGCCAGGCCTGCTGTATGTGGGTGAGAAGGCGTTTTTTCTCGAGTGTACGATCGTTCGCCGGATCAGTTGTGTAGTCTAGGCAGGTGATTGATTTGCCTTTGGATAGTCGATAAAGCAACCCACAGCGGACGATCTCCAGGTCCAAGGGGAGAGCACCCAAGAGGACCTGGAGGGCGTGGGAATTCCTTGTAGGTGTTCGCTGGGAAACCTATTGTTGCTAGGCTGTTATGTAGGGTCTTTGGCACCATACCTGTGGTTGACACGATGATCGGAATGGTCATTACGTTTTCCATATGTCACATATCTTTAATTTTCTGTCTTAGGTCTGAGTACTTCCTGATCTTTTCCTCGTATGTTTTCTGGAGTTGGTCAGGTAGGTTAGCCACTTCCTTCTTGTCGAAGAGGGTTATGTCTGGTCTTTTGTGCGGGATCGTTTGTCCATCATTATGGCACGGTTCTAGTATAGTCTGTGAGTAGTGCTCTCTAGTACGGCCTGTGGTTAGTACTTGTAATACTCTAAACCTTCTTTGATCAGGTGGTATTTTTGCAATAGCTTCTGACGCATTATCCTGGCAACCTGGTTGAGTCTGCGAGTGCAATCCGTCTTGGTGATCATCCTGCATCCTGCGGTGATGTTGTGGACTGTTTCTGGAGCCAGGTGGCACCGTCGACATGTATCATCTGTTATTCTGGGGTCCTTAGTGATGTATTCCCTGTAGTTTTTCTAGTGTTGATTACCTGGTCTTGGGTGACGAGCATGAATCCTTCAGTCACGGGGAAGGACCTTTCATTCGTGAGCCAAGTGTTGGAACTTGGAAGCCATCTTATCTATGTAGTCTTGATGGTGGTCATTGAAGGGTCTTCCGTGGAGTGTCTTCTTCGCCCACCTTTCTGTCTTAACTCTTCTGTCTATGTGAGTGTGGTCCCTTTGTTGAGATTGAGTGTTGTGTGCCCTTTGTCTATCTTTCCTGCTTTAACCCAACAGTGTTTTTCGCACAGGCCACCCCACCTCCATACCGTAGTACCGAGACGATCCACTACTGGAGACTCTCTCTCTCTTCAGAATGCAGCACGCATTAAAGAAAAATCCCAAATTGACATCATATTCCTTGATATAAAAGCAGCTTTCGATAATATGAAACATATTGAAAGCACTTGAAAACATATTGAAAGTTTATTTCCGCATTGAGGGCAAACTATTGCAGATCATCAAGACCATTTTGAAGCCAAGGCACCTCGTACAACACCAAGAATTCCGTGCAGAATACACCCTCAGTTGGGGCATCCCTCAAGGAGGAGTTTTATCAGCTTTGCTGTTTGCTGCCGCCCTGGAGCCTTTTCTGGCGCGGAATCAGAATTTTATTTCCTACGCCGATGACAAAATATTTTGTCTGTAATGAAGGATCTCAGGTGTCCGACGTCAATTTCCATGTCAACGCTAAGCTGTATGAACTGGAGACATACCTGCGCAAAATCGGTTTGTGGCTAAACTCAGACAAGTCAGCACAACTGACAATAACTAATAAGAAGATAAAAAATGAAATCAAATTATCTATTAATGGAGTACAGATTAAGAAAGTCAACCCATACGCCGACCTAGGAGTGACGTGGGACGAGGATCTTACCTTCCAAAGGCACTTTCAGAACACAAGAACAAAAACCCTTGCTGCCATATGGACTGTAAGACAGGAAATAACTGGGATTCGAAACCAGCAGCTACTGACCCAATATATCCAAAGATGTATTGTTCCTGTATGCTTCGACAATTTGGTCCTCTGTTCCAAATACTTATATCAGGAAATTTCTCAGCCTGGAATATTGGTTGCTCCGGTGGTTAAATAGGATTGCCGGGAAGCCCTTCACAATTTCGAAATCTCTACTGTACGCAAACTTGAACACAGCTCCGTGGATTCAGATGATCACAACACGAAACATCAGCATTCTGGCACAACTTCTGACTGGGACTTTAGATGCTCCTCAAATTGAAAATCTGGTAGTAAGGCCCCGCCCTGGAGCCCGCCTCCACAACCCTCATAGTCTCCGAAATGCTCTCAATAACACGGACGGATTAAGGTGGATGTTTCCTGCCAATACTCTGGAGCTGTTTAGAGAACTCAAAATAGACCAGGACAGGTACTGCCATGAGAAAACTTAATAAGAAGCTCATTGCAGCGGATCTGTACACGAAACTACAAATATGATGGAGAACGTAATTGAAGAAAGACTTCAAGTGCCCTCGAACTCATAAAAATCTTAAGTGAACGATATATTATATTTCCAAAAGACTCTTATAGGACTGGGGGTATTCCTTTTGTTCAGAGAATGACAATGAGAATGTATGTATATTGTTTTGTAATCTTGTAAGTTTTTCTATGAATGCACGATTTCTGTATGTATGTAATTTTTCTTCTATGTTTATCTATCTTATGTATTTTCTGATATTTTATTCTATGTTACACTCTTTGGATATGCGCCACCCTCCTAGATAATTTCTGTACAGGGGTGTTTGTTGAATAAACTGATAATAATAATAAAAAAAATAATAATCTTATGGCTTGGTAGATTGGTGCTGTGTTTTTCTGAGAGTAATCCCGCAGGTTCTTAATCGCTTTCTTCGCTTGTTTAAAGAGGTTAGTAAATTCGTCCCCTCCTTCATTACGAGCTATGGTCTGTCTCTCGATGGCCGACTTTGGGTGGTGTTAGCAGCTTTTGGTCATCATTAGCCTCGTAGATTTCATAATCTCCTCCAGTTCTGTGTGGAACTGGAGGAGATTATGAAATCTCCTCCAGCTTCTTAGGGATCCAATCTACGATTCCGAAGGAGCAGCAGTTTCCATGTTCCAGTCTGCACGGTAGCACAGTGGTATCGTCACCGTCCTCCTCACACCGGGTGGAAAAGGCCCGGGTTCGAATTCCGTCGATGACGCGAGGATGGACTTTTTAATGGGCTTTTTTCACTCCGTCGCTGAGTTAGTCGGTCTCAAGCGTAGATTGCAAGGTTTCCTCCCCAGAAACTGGGGTTTTTTCGTCCAGCAAAATAGACAAATCGACCATTAAAGCAATTAACAGACATAAGACACACAGCAAAGCAGATGAAATTAATTATTCGGGTGACCTAAAAATAATAGTCTGATTTTTATTGATCATATTCCCGCCATTGAGATTTAATTTTAACAGACTTCTCAGCCTCTGATGGTATTTAACAAGTATTATTTATTTATGATGATTATTATTATTATTATTTTATTTATGGGCAGCACGTTTATCATCACGTTTATCATCGATCCACTACTCTCAATTTTTAACCGTGTCTTAACGCAGCACTACTTTCCCCCTCTCTGGAACAGATATAGTGTGAGGCCACATCCTAAATGCCAATCTGCATCCCTCATTAAACAGTTCAGGCAAATCTCTCGCTCTTCCAGCCTCTTGAAACTTATGGGGAAGACATTACTTTCAACCATCACCAAACAAATCATGCCTCACAAACTCCCACAAATTCACTATGCCATTCCCGGAAGATCCACAGTCAGCAATCTAACATCCATAACCAGCACCATTCTCAGAGCACTAGAAGCTAAAGCAGAACTTGCTGTCGCGTACGTCGACCTGGAAGCTGCCTTAGACTCAATCAGGATTCCCTCGCTCGTTCACCTCCTAGAAAATTACTTCCATATAAAAGGTGACATGTTGTGGTTTACCACAATCCTGCTATCAGACAGAATCATTGTTCTTACAGCGGATCAAGATATAATCTTAAGTAAAATCACTGTGGTAGTTCCCCAAGGCGGAGTCCTCTCCGGAGCATTATTTACTGCAGTCATTATTCCATTTGTGCAACAGACAGAAGACATAATCTGCTTTTCTGACGATATTAAGCTACACACCCAGATTAACCCGGGGGAACATATCTCAAAAATTAATGAAAAGATCAACAGAAAGCTGCACAACTTAGAATCCTATCTCCATCAATTTGGACTACTCATTAATCCTGAAAAATCAGCCCAAATTGTCTTTTCTTTGAAGCACCAACCTACTGAAGTCCAAGCTTCTCTAGATGGCATTCTCCTTCAAGTGGTAAATATACATACGGACTTGGGAGTCGTCGTCGATTGCAACTGACCATCAAGCCCCACACTGACAAGCTCATAACAAAATTCTGCAAAATGCGGTGGATTACCAAACAACTTCTTCACGTTAAGGATCTGGATGTAACTCGGCGGTACGTATATACCTCTGTATACTCCGTCGTGTTATACACCTCAGAAATATGGGCATCTGCAGCCCCCACGGATATCAAGCGTGTGTACTCCTCCGAATACTGGCTCCTTCGTTGGATCACACATAAACATCATCGTCCACCCCAGCAAAGAACAACTGCGATGGCCACCGCACTGAACTTTGCCCGACTGCCAAACCTTAGATGGAAAGACGCCTCACACTAACTGCCAAAATGACCACTGGAATAATATCGGAGCCAAACTTATGGGAATAAGTGTGGCTTCGATATTATTCAGCTGCACTTATGGGAATAAGTGCAGCTGGAGAATCCCTCAACCCGGACTGCGGTCAGCTCCAACACTCATAGCCAACCATAATAGACTAGCCTTTAGCGACCGTTTTCTCCCAAAGCAGATGCTCATCACAGTCCAAGCAATCGAAGGCGACCTCTAAAAATTTGTCAAGGATCGCAAATACCGGAGAGAGATCCTTGATGACCTAAACTCAACCAGGCAAACTGCACTGTAATGTGGCAGTATAATAAATTTAGAAAGAATGTGTGTACAATATTGTATATAATGTCAAAAATACTGTATAATATCTTTATGACTATATCGTGACTAATTTAAGTGAAACTTATTATATTGTTGGCCCTGGGGGATGAACCCGAACTTCGATGTGGGCCCCGTCCTCGAGGCCTTTGTCCACCAGCCAATGTGAAGCCCCTGGCATTCCTGCCGTGAAGGGTACATTGTATACATCCTGTTGTACACAATAAAAATTATATTTATTTATTTTGGTTGATGCAGAAAAGTCCATTCCGTTTCGTCATTTGGCCTTACTAATACTAAGGAGTTGTATCTAGACACCGATGGAACAGTTGCAATCGGGAAAATAGAATCAAACTGAATCCAGAAGTTGTCCACTGCGCCACTGGGAGCGTGTGAACAATTGAAAATAAAGGCAAGAATGTCCGCATTGTTGAGTCACAAATTCATTAAGGGGAGTTATTTCCGAGATTGCTACTTCAATCGTTACCATTCCATTGTTTATAGAGTATAAAAGCATCTGGCAAGCCAGAATCGGTTAGGGAATCAACCTAAACGTTGATGGATGTTCCAAAGTTTTCCTTCCTCTGGAAATATCTACTGCCGGTTGAGTAAGGGGCGGCTTGGAGGGGTTGCTACATTTTTAATGATAGCGATAAGGTATACGCGTGTAGAAGAAAGTTTAACATTTCAGAGTAGAAGATGGTGAACAGCAGGGGTCGTAGGGCGGGATGAAAAGTCATTGCCTTGTAATCTGGAAACTGGAGTTACAACGTTTGTCGGATGCGAACGGCGAACTCCTTCGTAAACAGAAACAAAATTCACTTCTGGATTAAAGAGTAAGGGGGTTATGGAGGTGGGGTCGTTAAAAAGGCCCGGGACTGTTAGCGACGTAGGTTTAAGTTGTGATTTACTTCTGAGTTTTGAAGGAGGCGCAGTGCGCATCAGGGAGAGTATCGGGCGGGAAATGTAATGACCTTAGTAATTGGAACTTCCTAAGAAGCTGCAGATGCCCTACCGATTCGACATACTACGATAACGGTCTAGAACTTTGACCTAGTAGCTAAATTGCGTAGGCGTCTGGAGCCCCTGAAGAAGTAAGGAGCTGAGCAAATTTTCATTCAGAAAGCAAAATTCTGCAGCTCGGGAAAGGGTACTCGAGGGACTCGCTGGAATTACAGCGAGATCCTGAATGCTGCGAACACTGCCGTCTGAATGAACGCACGGCTGGGAAAGGGGTGGGTAAAAACAATATTATAAGAGAACTTCGTTAATTTCGGATCATCCCTTTGTGTCCCCAGAGCGATCTGTAAATAGTTCACAATAATTAGCAGAAATCTGGCCAGTAAAGGTTTGGGACTTTACTCTCAGTAAATGTCTATTGTTCGTTTTTTCTTTCTTTTTTTTTTTTTTTTCTTTAATTTGGCGGATTTTTCTCCCTTCTTAGGAATTGATTGATTACACTGCGCACTATCACCGACTTCCTAATCACACATCGTAGCCTCCCTTTATTTTCCATTTTAAATTAAACTCTAAACGTCCACGTGAGTAGCGCAATGAACACAAAACCCTTCTACTCACACCGAATGAAAAGACCCGAGTTCGAATCCCGTCGATGTCGTGAGCAATTTTAATGGGTCTGTTTCATAACGCGGCTGATTAAGTCAGTCTCAGGAGAGGTAGCATAGTTTTCCTCCCGAAACGTTTTTCATCCAGCAAACAAACAAATCGATCACAGAAAGAACGCAATTTTTAAAGCTTATTTGAAGTATATTGAGATTATGAATAAATCGTATCATTGGGACAAAAGAAGAGCTTCCTTATTATAATTTTTATCCCCAAAATGTGGACTACTCCGGGACAGCTATGTGCCGGAGGAGGGAGGGGGGTTAGTTACAATCTGAGGTGCGAAGTACCACATGTACAACGGTTAAATGTAAGAGTACACGCTCTACCCGAAATATTTACAAAGAATTTACTTAGAAATGATTGAAATTATTAGCTGATTACAAAATTTTAGATTTATATAAATACACTGAAAGAATAAAATTCATGGCTGGTTCCTGGGCACGGCTCTGTCACCACTCTCGCTAGTGGACAAACCCACCGTTTGGCAGGTGTGTAGGTACACTGCATCCATGTAGATAATTCGTTGTCAGTATGGATAAACGTCATGAGATAACCACCTTTGAAAGAGGGATGGCAGTGGATACAAGACGCATGGTCACTATCGCGGAGGTGGTACAGAAATTGCACTGTCCCCGTTCGACACTATCAAGAGTGTATCGGGAATACGCCATTTTCGGAATAGCGTCTCATCGTGGACAGCCCTGTGGGTGGAGAAAGGTGGTGGATGAACGTCGACGTCTGTCTCGCATTGTTTCAGCCAACCGGAGAGCGATAGTGGCACAAATCACCGCCCACTTCAACGAGGGAAGTGGTAGAAATGTCTCCACTAAGACCATCAGGCGATCATCGGCAGCAATAGGTTATGGGAGCCTCCAACCCACCAGAGTCCCATTGCTAACACCACGATACAGGACTATGACTCGAACATTAACACTGGACCTTAGATGATTGGAGACGGGTCTCCTGGTCGGTCCGGTTTCCATGAGTACCGTTTCCAGTTATTTCGAGGGGATGGCAGGGTGCGTATCTGGCGGAAACCGCATGAAATTGTGCACCCGTCATGTCAACAAGGAACCGTTCACACAGGTGGATGGTCAATAATGGTTTAGGGCATGTTCAACTGACTGGAACCTCTGGTACGTCTAGACACATCTCTGAACGGTCCAGTTTACATGTCCATCCTTGCAGGCATCTCTTCATGGTCACCGTACACCCGCAGGGTAAGGATAATGCGCCTCCCCATAGAACCATGGGGAGGCGCATTATCCTACAACAACGCTAGAAGAGCATTCCGCAGATTTTAATACCATGGAACGGGCTCTCCGTTCACCGGACATTAACCCGGTGGAGCATCTTTGGGATGCTGTGGAAAGGTCCGTTCGAGGTTTGGATCCTCCACCCAGTAATGAGACAGACGGAATTATGGACATCAGTGCAGCAGGATGTAAATACCTATGGAACGATTTCGTGAACTAGTGGACTCACTGCCTCGCCGTGTGACTGCCCTTATCCGTGCGAAAGGTGGGTCTACCCATTGCTAGGTAGGTATCCCATTATTTCTGCCCACTCAGTGTACTCTGAAATTAAATATTTCAATCAGTACACAGATTTATCAGTTGATAAGAGTTCTCTACTGTTTTCTTTCTGGATGCTTCATTTGTGGAAAATTTCTAGGACACTAACGAGAACCATCTCTCAAAGAATTCATAAGAGTTTGCCGAAGCGAAAGGATACATATGGGTGATGCAGATGAGCATCTATTCGTCCAGCTATAAGCTATGCAAGGGTGAGAACATTATTATTAGTAGTAGCATTAGTATTAGAAATGGCCACATGGTGCAAGAAAGCCTATGGCTTATGCTGCACCAGCCAAAAAAAAAAAAAAAAAAAAAAAAACGCCAATAAAACAATGATAAAAAAAATAATAAATAATAATAACTAATAAAAGAAAAGGAAATTAAACCTATCATCCTATGCGCTTCCCTGACCCGAAGGTACTATCCACATGACCTTTGAATTTCCCCAAACTGTCAGCCTCTACCAACCAGGTAGGCAACTTATTCCAGTAATTTAACTCGCTGGCTAAAATAAAACTTCCTGCAGTCCAATCTAAACATTCCCCCCCCCGTAACTTGAATTTATGTCCCCTAGTTCTAGCATCATTTATAACCTTTAAAATTTCGTCCTCATTCATTTTACTGATGCCTCTCAGAACCTTAAACACCTCAATCAAATCTCCTCTAAGGTGTCCAGTTTCCAAACTCTGCAACCCACATATTCGAAGTCTTTCTTCATAAAGACGCTCTTTTGCCGATCTCACCAGGCGAGTTACCTGTCTTTGCAGAAGCTGACTTTCAAGAAGCTCGATGTCTTTCTTTAGGTGCGGTCTCCATACTTGAACACCGTATTCCAAGTGTGGTCTAACATAAGCCTTATATAATAGGATTATCACGTCCCTATCTCTACTTGCAACAGTTCGATAGATCATCGATAGGACACCATGGGCCTTCCTTGCAACCTGTTTACAATGCTCTGAGAATTTCATGTCTGACCGTATCGTAACACCCAAGTCCCTTTCCTCCAATACTGCGTTTAGTTGAACTCCACCAAGTGAATAAGTTATTTTGGGATTACTGTGTCCCAGGTGTAATACCTTACACTTTGTTGGATTAAAGCACAGCTGCCATTTTTCTGGCCATTCCTGAAGTCTATCTAGGTCTCTCTGAAGAAGCTCAGCTTGACAGTGATCATTAACTACTCTGCCAATTTTAACATCATCTGCAAATTTAGACATCACGCCCTCTATCCCTTCATCAATGTCGTTTATGAAAATTAAAAACAACAGTGGTCCTAATACTGATCCTTGGGGAATCCCACTTCTTACATCAACCCAATCTGAGGAATAGCCATTTATCACAACCCTCTGCCTCCTGCCCTGAAGCCATCCTTCTATCCATCTAAGGATTTTCCCAGTGATTCCAGCCTGTTCTAACTTATAAAGCAACCGCTCATGTGGGACTGAGTCAAAACCTTTGCTGAAATCTAAATAAACAATGTCGAAATTATTCCCTAAATCCAGCTCGTGAGTGACCCTTTCGAAATAGCGAACCAGATTTGTTAAACATGATTTTCCCTTTACAAAACCATGCTGAGTATCCTTGAGAATTTCAATTCGATCCAAATGATCCTGAATTCCACCCCTGATCATTGCCTCCATGATTTTCCCTACTACTGAAGTCAGACTGACAGGTCGATAATTTCCAACTTCACTTTTAGAGCCACCCTTATGTATGGGAGATACAATGGCACTTTTCCAATCCAAGGGAATCTCCCCAGAGTCTAGTGATGCTTGCATTATTAGCCTCAATGGTTCAATGCACTTACTTGCCGCCTCTCTTAAGATTATAGGGTATATTCCATCAACTCCAGGAGCCTTACTGGTCTGTAGGCTCGAAAGTTTTTTCATTAAATAATCTTGCGAAATTTCAATATCATTAATTACATATTTTTTAACTTCGGTCCCACAATTTCCCACTGCCACAAAAGGCTTTTCATTTGTAAATATCGATGCAAAATAACTGTTGAGTTCTTCTGCAACGGCAGCTGGTGTATTTATTACTATTCCCTTTCCCTTACGTAAAGGTCCGACTGGTTTGTCCTGCTCTTCTTGGTATTTATATATGTGAAGAATTCTTTATCCCCCCTCTTTGCTCTGTTTGCTAGTGATTTCTCATAAACTGCCTTTGCCTGTCGAACCTTTTCTGTGGCTCTATTAGAGATCATCTTGTAGCTGTTATAGGCTTCAGCACTTTTTATTGCTCTGTAACCTTTCCATGCCACCTTTTTCTGCTCAAGTAATGTGGCAACTTCACTATTCATCCAACTTGGAACCCTCCTCGTGGAGTATTTTTTTAATTGTAAATACGCATTCAAAGCATCTGTGATTAATATTTTAAAAGCATACCACAGTTCAAAAGTATTCATTCTCTGCGCAATATCTACCTAATTAACAGAGGCCATGTAGTTCCTTAAGGCCTCGTAATTTCCTTTTCTGAAATTAAAACCCATCCCTTTGCCTTTTACTACTGTTACCTCTCTCTCTCTCTCTCTCGTCATCATCCACCGTAGAACTCCGTGATCACTTCCTGCTACTGGTTCCTCTACTGTCAGCCCTGTTATGTCATCTGATTCATGTGTGATGATGAGGTCTAGGATATTCTTTTCTCTCGTACTTTCCCTGACATGTTGATACAAATAACAGTCATGTAGTTGATTTAAAAATTTTGTTCCCAGTGTCGAGTTTCCTTCCCATTTACTCCAATCAATTAGAGGCAAATTGAAATCACCCATAATAAGGCATTGACGCTTACTTGCCCATTCCATTTGCATGTAGAGGCTTTTGTCATAATCTTCCCAATCACTTGGTCTGTAGATTACTCCTACTCGCATTATACCTTTGTTTCCAACTATATCACACCATACAGACTCTATACTAGCATGTGAAATGTCTGAATCCGGGAAAGCTATCGTCGCACTCAGGCTGTTTCTGATAAGAAGCATTACCCCACCACTCCTTCTATCTACCCTATTCTTCCTAAATACATTATACAAGCGTACTGAAACTCATCATCCCAAATTTCCGGTTGTCACAGTAAGCCCTATTATGTCCGCATTACTTGTCCTAACGAGCAGTTCGAATTCACTCATTTTATTGACGACACTTCTAACGTTACTGTATAAACAATTAAGATTTACTGTTCTTGTATATTTAACAACCCTAACACAACCCTTGAAGGTTTTTAGGCTCTCTTCCCTGATACTAGCTATCCGCTCACGTGAAACGTTTCTGCCCCCAGAACATCTAGATAATACGTCCAGTTGGGGTAACAGATAAGAACTCTTAAGGTATGTGCAAGAGTTACATTGACCAATATTATCAGATAAACGCGTGTCAGTATTACCCACATCCCCCCTAACTAGCAGTTTCCCTGAGCCTTTAAGGTATCCTCAATAATACTGGCAAAAACATTTGCACCACCTTTGTTTAAGTGTATCCCGTCTGTACAAAACAAATTCCTTCTACCTACAAGTGTGGGCCATGCTGATAGAAATTTTCCCCCCTAAGCCTTGCAGATTCCTTCAAGTCTTGAGTTAATCCACAAGGCTCTTAAGATATAATCCCTCCTATCGTGTCTGGGCAGAATGGCAGACACAGACACTGTGGCCTAGTTCGCGACATTTCCTCAGCACGGTCCTGTATTTTTCCAACAAATCGTCAGATCGTGTACGTTTAATATCATTAGTCCCCACATGAATAATAATATTCGCTTTACCCCCCTTAAATTCTGACAGTCTGTTGGTGACATCATTAATAGTTGCTCCCGGCAGACATACCCTGGTTCTGCTCCACCTATCCTTATTACAAAAAATATTCCCCGTTTCCCTGACAATGGAGTCTCCTAATAAAACAATGTCCTTTTGAACCAGGGTAGTTTGCACTTGGTTTTGCTGTTTTGAGTCCCGAATCGGGTGTGCATCACTTGGTAGATTGCTAGAGTCTTGATTCCCTGATGAGCTCCCAGATGCATTATTCTCGAGGGCAAGCACCCGATTTTTCAGGGACTCAAATTGTTCAATCAGTGCACCAAATTGTAATTTAAGATCGGTGCACTCCTTACATCGATCACAAAGAAAAGAATCCCCAGGTGAGCTATGATTAGTCACCAGGTCGACCTTGGATTTGATTTGATTTTGATTTTGGGTTTTTTTGGCGCAAAAACAACTAAGGTTATACTGCGCCAGGAAACGATTAAAATAACAATAAAGATAAATTCTGGTAACCTTTAAAAAGGTTACCTCGTCAAATTGTTATTTTTATATACAGGGTGTTTCAGTTAAACGTTTCAGAACTTCTAAGAGGGGTAGGGTACATCCTGACAACTCGAAATCATATAGCAATGTGGGGTCGGAAATGCTTTCCTGAAGCGCTGTTGTACACAGAAGCACCATAAAGAAAAGAGACCGTAAGTGAGAAATCGTTTTAATAATACATGAAAAGAAGCAAAAGGTACATGGATTAAAGTAAGTGTTCGAAGTTTCTTCCACGGGCTACAATGCACGCCTCACATCTCCGACGCATGGACATCCGAACATTCTGGAATACTCCAGGCAGCGTGTCCAGACACAACAACCGGAGGATTATGCACCTCGTATTGCTTTCGCACAGTGGTACCTTGGAAAATGTGCTACAAATCCCCTTTTTCCTGCTGAAGTGTTGTTTTCCGATGAGGCATCCTTCACAAGGGAAGGAATTTTCAACACGCATAACGACCATATCTGGGCGGTCGAGAACCCGCATGCAATACGACGTCGTGCAGCACAGATTCGATTTTCGGTCAATGGGCCGGTATTATGGGAGATCACCTCATCGGACCTTACCTGTTACCGTGTCGTCTAACCGGACCTATCTACTTGATCTTTCTGCAGCAAGTATTGCCACAACTTTTGAGAGATGAACAGATTTCTGCATCGACGCAACAGAAAATGTGGTTCCAACACGATGGAGCCCCTGCCCATTATAGCGGAGATGTTGACAATGCTGAGGAGCTGGTTGCAAGAATCGCAGTAGCTGCCGAAGAAATTCGAAATTCGCCTGGAGTATTCCAGAATGTTCGGATGTCCATGCGTCGGAGATGTGAGGCGTGCATTGTAGCCCGTGGAAGAAACTTCGAACACTTACTTTAATCCATGTACCTTTTGCTTCTTTTCATGTATTATTAAAACGATTTCTCACTTACGGTCTCTTTTCTTTATGGTGCTTCTGTGTACAACACCGCTTCAGGAAAGCATTTCCGACCCCACATTGCTATATGATTTCGAGTTGTCAGGATGTACCCTACCCCTCTTAGAAGTTCTGAAACGTTTAACTGAAACACCCTGTATATATATATATATATATAAGGCAGTATAAGTTTAAAAATAAATGATCCAATTTATATATGTGTGTATATATTAATAGCTTGTAAAAACTTAAAAACTGCTGACACGTGGTCGTTGTCTGATAAAATCTGACTGAATTATAAGGCTCAGTCGGATGAGTAAAAGCGGTAAAATACATTTGTATATATTGCGAACATGGGTAAAATTAACACAATCTATTAAAATATGCTTTAAAGTTAAAACGGTGTCGCAAGACTCGCACATAGGAGGGTCATCCGCCCTCAGCAAAAAAGAATGTGTCAAATGACTGTGTCCTATGCGGAGTCGAGCAAGAACAACTTCCTCGCTCCGATTCCTGCGCAGACTAGACTGCCATGTTTCTATTACAGGCTTTATTTGGTATAATTTATTTGTTCTCTGTCTGTGCCATAGTTCTTGCCATTGGGAATATATCTTGTTGCGTATTATTTGCCTGTAGTCTGTATAGGGGACTGACAGGCAACGATTATGAGTGGGTGTTGCTGATTTGGCTGCAGCGTCAGCCAAATCATTTCCCTTTATCCCAATGTGGCTAGGAATCCAGCAGAAACGGATATCAAACTTGCATTCATAAAGAGAATGTCTCTTCTGCTGAATCCGACAAAGAACTGGATGAGAATTGTGTCTCAGAGATAATAAAGCCTGTAATACACTCAAAGAGTCAGAATATATTATTGACCTTTGGAATTGACAAGTTCGAATGTGATCCAAGGCTAGCTCTATAGCATACAGCTCTGCAGTGTATATGCTGGATTCAGGAGGAATCTGCTGAGATATTATAGTGTCCGGAAAGACAGCAGCAGATCCTACGCATGATTCAGACATCGAGCCGTCTATGTAAACGGGCAGGAAGTCTGAGTGCTAGGCTTGGTGTGCAGAGTAGAGTTGGTGGTAGACAGATGATGAGGTCTCAGACTTTACCCATTTCTTAAGGGAAAAGTCGCACGGTGGGGGATGAGCATGCCAGGGTGGAGGAATTTCTTTTCGTGTTTGTGCAACCTTGTCTACCATGATGTTAAACTCTCTGAGTAGCTCTTGGACACGAATGCCAAAAGGTCGGTTGGCAGTCTTACGGGTATTGTACAAGTTTTCCCAACGTGGCTCAAAAACGGATGTCCACGTAGGATGGTCTGGCAGGGATTTCAACTTTAAAGCATAGTTTAAAGACAACTGCTTACGTCGAAGGGATAATGATGGTTCGTTTGCTTCGACGTATAAGCTCTGGACAGGAGATGTGCAATATGCTCCAGTAGCGATACGGATGGCCTGATGATAAACAGGGTCAAGCCAGCGAAGGGCACTGTCTCTGGCTGAGGAGTATACCTGGGCCCCGTAGTCTAATTTGGGTCGTACAAGTGCACGGTAAAGCCGTAGTAGGGTGCATCGATCTGCTCCCCAACGCGTGGAGGAGAGAGAGCGGAGAATATTTAGTCCCCTCGTGCATTTTGTACGAAGTTGACGAATATGTTCGAGAAAGGTCAACTTTTAATCTAACACAAGTCCCAAGAATTTTGTGTCTGACACTACTGGAATAACATTTTGTCCGAGCCTTAATTCAGGTTCAGGATGAAGATTACGCTTGCGACAAAAGTGTACGCAAACGGTCTTCTCCGGCGAGAACCTGAAGCCATTAGCAAGTGCCCAGGAATTAAGGCGATCAATGGCTTTCTGCAGTTGTCTTTCAATAACCCTCATGTTGCATGACTGACAAAATATACTAAAGTCATCAACACAGAGGGCACAGTTTACAGTTGGAGGAAGTTGTTCTGTGATGGAATTGACTTTGATGGCAAAAAGCGTGACACTTAATACTGATCCTTGTGGTACTCCCTCCTCTTGGCTGAAGGAACGAGAGAGTGAGGATCCTACACGAACTTGGAAAGATCGATTGGTTAAAAAGATTTTAATAAAAATGGGGAGTTGCCCCCTAAGGCCAAGGCTATGCAGATCTTTTAAGATGCCAAATCTCCAAGTTGTGTCATACGCTTTCTCCATGTCAAAGAACACCGACACCAAGTGTTTGCGTTTTAGGAAAGCATCCCGGATGGATGCTTCCAATCTAATAAGATGGTCCAAAGTGGACCGGTTCCTTCGGAAGCCGCACTGGATGTTGGAGAGAAGGTCATTTGCTTCGAGATACCATATTAAACGAGAATTAACCATTCTCTCCAGGATTTTGCACAGACAGCTAGTCAGAGCAATAGGACGATAATTGGTGGTGACTTTTGGATCCTTTCCTGGCTTAGGAAAGGCAAGAACGATTGCCTTTCGCCAGGAGTCCGGAAACTGCCCTTCAATAAAGATTCTGTTATACAGAAGGAGCAGACAATCCATAGATTTTGGTGAAAGATGTTTAATCATTTCATAATGGATGCCATCTGGTCCAACAGCACTTGCTTTGGAAAGAGTGAGGGCTCTTTTCAGTTCCTGCATAGTGAATGCCCCGTTGTAGGGATAGAGGCCCTTGGACTTAAAATTAAGTGCTTGTTTTTCCAGTTTATGTTTCAGGACCAGGAACTCTGGGGAATACGATGATGTTGCGGAGATGTCAGAGAATGTTTCCCCAAGAGCACAGGCTATTGCAGTTGGGTCTGCAATAGTGCATCCATTATAATCTAGGATTGAAGAAGGGTGGGATGTATATTTTCCCTTCATTTTCCGGATTTTATCCCAGACTACCTTAGAGTTAGTAGACTGGTTAATAGATGATGTAAAACGGATCCACGATTCCTTTTGACTCTGACGACGGATGTAGCGTGCTTTGGCTCGTGCACGTTTGAAGGCTAGTTCGTGGTAGGATATCGGCGAAATATCCCCCACGCTTTGTTTTGAGCTTTTTTTGCTGTTGTGCATTGTAAATTCCACCAAGGTTTGGGAAATGGTGGAAACCGGGCAGATGTTTTTGGGACAGCATTAGCAGCTGCTTGGACAATGATTTCTGTGATGTACTTTACTGTGTCATTGATAGGCTCCCGACTGACTGTACTGAGGTCAAAATTTGCCTGATGTTGGAAGGCATTCCAGTCACAGTGATCAAACTTCCACCGTGGTAACCTAAAAGGAAGACATGGGCTCCCACTGTGTAACAAGGTTATCACGGGGAAGTGATTACTTCCGTATGGATTTTCCTCCACTTCCCAAGTGAGTGAAGGGAGTAGAGAAGGGGAGCAGATAGAGAGATCAATGGCAGAAAAAGTACGGGTAGGCATGTGGAAGAAGGTGTTTGTTCCAGTATTTAGAAGGGAAAGGTCATTGTCATTGAGCATACGCTCTATGACTCGTCCCCTTCCGTTGATGTTAGCACTACCCCACAGGGTGTTATGTCCATTCATATCCCCGAGAAGTAAGTAAGGGGGAGGCAACTGCGTTACAAGATCATCAAGGTCTTCCTGGGGGATGTCAGTCCCAGGTGGCAAATAAAGAGAGCAAACTGTTAATATAAATCCCACCGAAAGGCGAATTGCAACAGCTTCAATGCTAGTTGTAATTAGCGAGGGCTGAACTGGGGTCTGATTGCCGACGAGGATAGCCACTCCTCCATGAGCAGAGCCATCCGCAATTCTATCCTTTCGAAAAATTGTGATGTTGTGCATGGTGGGATCGTAATTTGCCTTTAGATATGTCCCCTGCAAGCAAAAGCAAACTGGCTCGTGCTTTTGCAGGAGGACCTTGATGTCATCAATATTTCGCCGGACTCCACGACAATTCCATTGTAGGAATTTAGCCATTATTTTGGCTTGGTGGATTCATCAGGCGGCTTCCGAGGTGCTGAGGGCTTACTTTTATCAGCCTTGGGTTTATCTTTTTTGGGGAAGAATGGACGCTGTCCCGTGTCCATTTCTTCCTCCGCAAAGAGTTCCAAGACTGAATCTTCGGGTACCTCCTTCTGCTCGACATCCATGTTTTCTTGGGTTCTAGGGGGGACTTCCCCTTTCTTATTCTTTTCTTTCATAATTTTCTTTGTTGCTTGTGGAGCATTAGGAGGTACTGATATAGGAGTGGCAGCTGATTGGTTTTTCTTTGCAGGTTTTTGAGAACTTAAAAGATAACGCGCGATGGGAGTGAAAGACTCCTTTGGAGGAATGGTCATGTCCGTCTGAGTTCCGACGGAACATCTCCCTGCTACCTTCTGGGCGTAGGTAGGTTTGTTGATATTCAGGGGTTTGACCGATTTCCTTGCCTCCTGGTATGATATATTTAGCTCTGCCTTCGGCCGTTGAATTTCTTTTTCTTCTTTCCACCTCTGGCATGCTCGTGAGTAGGCCGGGTGTTCGCCTTCACAGTTAATACAGGTGGGTTTTGCGGCTGAACATGCTGTTGTTTCGTGGTCCTTTGCACCGCATCGAGCGCATGCAAGGACTCCACGGCAGGCCATTTGAGAGTGTCCATACTTCTGGCATTTAAAACACCGTAATGGGTTCGGAACGTATGGACGCACTGAAAAATTGATGTATCCAGCTTTAATCTCATCAGGAGGTTTAAGAGAGTTAAAACTCAGGATAACGCTCCTGGTTTTAACAAGTTTTCCATCCCTTCGCGCAGTAATTCTTTTGACGGCAATAACTCCCTGTGGTTTTAATTCGGAGCAGATTTCCTCCTCGGTTACGTCGAGAAGGTCCCACTCCGAAATGACACCTCTGGATGAATTGAGTGTTCTGTGTGGTGTCACTGTTATAGGGATTCCTCCGATTGATGTTGTTCGGAGTAGATGTTCAGATTGCCTGTCATTTTTAGTTTCAATTAAAAGGTCTCCAGAACGAAGCCTCTTAACTGATTTGGGTGCACCTGCTAACCCGTCTAACCCTTTTTGAATAAAAAAGGGCGACATTTTACCAATCGGTGTTTCATTGGTAGAATGCATAATTAAGAACCTTGGGACGGGCCCTGATGGTAATTCCGTTCGCTGCCTCTTTTTAGCAATAATGCTATCTGTATCTGTGTCGCTGTTTTCAGATAGGGACCGGGTTGGGGCCCCTGAAGAAATAAGTTTATCAGGATTCATAGAAATTTTATTTGGTTCAGTGCCCGGGCTCCCCACCCACCATGGAGCCCAAAGGGACGCCCACTACCCGGCAAGCAATAAATGCGCTCGGGAGTGGGACGGCAGGGCTACCCAGACACCATACCCGCACCGCCGCCAGCCTGAATCCTGTCCCTCGGACCGTGAGGGTAGGGGCATGGCATTGACACGGTTGACCCTCCCAGGCGAGCCTACTAGCCGATTGATCCTAGCCGGGCCTTCCAGGACCTCCCGTCTTGTCGAAGCAGGGGCCAAAGTGGTGTATTGAAGCTGGGCCCCTCAACCACCAGGATCCCCTTTCCGAATTTCCACGGGTCGCAGCGCACAGCAAACACGCCGGATTCCATTGATGTAAGCCTGGAACCTGGGCTGTGGGCGTTGGATCCCAGTGATGCTAGTCTGGAAGTCCAGCAGCGTCACTGGGAGGTCCCCTCACAACGTACAGGTGCCCACGTCGAGGGGTCGACCTTGGAAAACATTCCACAGGTTCCGCAACGGATTAAATCATGACTCACCCGTAAATCGCTATCGGCTATTTCCGTGTGAGTCACGATACCCAGTGACGTGTTTAAGGCAGATCTCATAACTACCATTATAAAATTAGCCAAATATCAATGAAAATTAACTTTAAAAAATTATATCTATAATATTATAAAAATCAAACTGTTTTAGGAAAACCTATAACAAAATACTCCAACAATATCTAAATAAATCAAATATTTAAAAGCAATAATCAACAGTAATCCAATCCACTTAACTGAGGAGCCTTGACGAAGCGCGTCCGCTCACCTCGAATGCCAATACTCGGATTCCAATTATTATCCGTTTATGAACCACAAGAAACTGTGGGTCACCCCGGGACGGCAGTGTGCCAGGAGGGTGAGAGATTTACATATTGAGGTGCGAGCAACCACATGTACAATGTACAAGAGTACATGCGTGCCCGACCCGAGATATTTACATAATTGAACTTACATACCCTTCAAAAAAGTTTATAGCAATAGACATCAGAATTTAAAAAAATAAAAATAATAAAAAATATGAAAAAAAATAATAATAAATAAATGCAGCAGGCAAAAAGTCCAGGTGTAGGTGATCGTCACAGGTTCAATAGTTGGTAAGAGTTCTTGAGGCATTCCTTTCTGCAGAGCTTGTCCTCACAGAACTTATCAGGGTTGATACCCAGTTTATTGTAAATTTGGAGTACGTTGGCCATTTTTTTCAGCCATGTGGTGTCTGATCCAGGGAGTTATTTATTTATTATTTGTTTTGTTTTTTTTTTAGGAGCATTAGCAACTAAGGCCATATTGATCCGGGGATATGCGGTTGTCATTCCCTGACCTTTCCGCATCCTCCGTATTTGGTGGCTCACGGGCTCGAATCCAGGGAGTGGTTTTGCTTGGCCCATGGATAAAAGAGGGTTGTACCCACCACCTCCACCCTGTTCATCTTAATAACCAATATTCCAATCCGCGGTATCTGTTTACGTAGGAGCCTGGAGTAGAGAACCAAATTTCAAAGCTTAAAACCGTATCGGTGTAAAGTATTTCAGGATTTTCTGTGGCAAATAAGCACTGGATTAAGCACTCCTACGAGTTCTGTCGTACGACTTCATTCTCTTCCTTTCCTGTTGAAAGGCGAACCATTAATCCGAGGATGTAGAGCCCTGCGGGTCGTTAGCTTCGCACCCATTAGGGAAACCCTTTGCACCTATTATGAAGATTTGACTAAAGCAATTGTTATCTGAGCTGATTTCGAACGGTTCAGTTGAAGCCCGATTGTTTCAAGATATTCTTCTAGTCTCTTAGTATCTGACTAGAAGCATGAAAGTTCATATCATGATTCTGATGAGAGTTATTTGCGCTCTAACAGAACTTCAGGTAGTTGGCATAACAAAATTTCTATTAGATGCTACGAATGGCTCCAGAACTGCTGTAAAAAGGACCGCTGATAGCACACTGCCTTGTGACGACCCTCTCGCCACGTCGAAGGTTATTAAAAATTAACAGATGTCCTGAAAGTAAGAATTACTCCAAAATTTTCAGTATGGTGTCCGGCAAACTGAAGTAGTGCTCGAGTATGGTAAAAAGAGCTGACAGGTGTACTCTGTCATATGACGACTTTATGTCCAGGAAGATAATGTCGACCTGAGAAGGGCAGTAACACGGCGAAGCATTGAGCCCACTAGTTCATGAAAGCGTTCCACAGATATTTCCATCCATGCTTGCTGCACCGCTGTCCATAATTCCGTCTGCCGCATTCCTGGGTGGAGTATCCAATCCTCGAACGGACCTTCCACATTATCCCACAGATGTTCCACAGGGTTCATGTCCGGTGAACGGAGAGCCCATTCCATGGTGGTAAAAATTGTGCACGATGTACCCACAGGAGATACCTTCTTCGGTGTACCCTGAAGAAGGTTTCTAGAAGGTTGATAGTTGATCTTTTGCGGTTGATTGAAATATGTAGATATTCTGGCTTGTGACCAAAGCAGTAGTGGGCTATTGCTGGCTGAATCACTTTTTCACATCCCAGTAGAGCACAGCTGATGGAGATTAGACTCGTCTTTAGGAGATTCTGGCTTCTTAAGTCCTGGCGTGATAGCATCTCAAAATTGTTCAGACGATTCCAGTTTGTAGTATTTTTTTGAAGATATGAATTAGGTTTACTATATATGATTTCTGTACGTTAAGCTCTGTGATGTCATCTGATTCATGAATAATGATGAGGTCAAGAATATTTTCGCCCCTTAATACTTTCTTTAACATGCTTGTACAAAAAACAATGATCTAGTTTATTTAAAAAATTTTCCTTATAGTGAATTTTCCTTTCAATTATTTAAATAAATTTGGGGTAGATTTAAGTGACTCATAATACGCTTGCTTGTCCATTCCATCTGCACGTAAAGACTCTCTTCATACTCTTCTTCACTTATTTGATGAATAAAAAGAGTAGAATGCGGTTTTCGATGGCACTTGAAACATCATTCGTCCTTACAGGTCACAGTTCTTTGAATCAAAAACTTTACAATTGGGACTTTGTTTTACAGATTTGTGTTAATACGGAATGCAAAAAAGTTGGACACATGTTCTATATCAGTTCAAGAACTTTATGCTTGGTTTTGAGGATAATCTTATTTCTTTCCAACAACTACACGATTCTGCCAATAAGGTGGACCAGAGGAATCTGATCCACCTTTTTGGCAATATAAGGTGGGTTAGCGTCTTGAATTGAGACATATGAACTCTAATGGGACTGGTCCACCTTCCCTTGGTCTGGATGATTTCCCAAAATCATCTGTCCAAGTGACATGCTTCTAGGTAGCCAAGTGGCAAGAACACACACAATACAGATAAACCTCTACTATTAAGTAAGTTGCACCTAGGCAACTTACCCATCAACAACGTCCCTACTGATATGCTCGCCACCGTTCGCATCACCAGGAAGCAGCTTATAACTGCTATAAATGGATTGCCACCCACTGCAACTGCAGGCCCTGATCTTGTGCCACAATTCATGATTAAATGTCTTAGCTCGTTTATAATCGGTCCTCTACTATCAATTTTTAACCGTGTCTTAACGCAGCAATACTTTCCCCCTCTTTGGAACAGATATACTGTGAGGCCACACCCTAAATGCCAATCTGCAACCCTAATTAAACAGTTCAGACCAATTTCTCATTCTTCCAGCCTCCTGAAGCTCATGGAGAAGACATTACTTTCCACCATCATCAATCAAATCATGCCTCAGAAACCCCCACAGATTCACTATGGCATTCCAGGTAGATCCACAGTCACCAATTTAACATCGATAACCAACACCATTCTCAGTGCACTAGAAACTAAAGCAGAGCTTTCTGTCACCTACATCGACCTGGAAGCTGCTTTCGACTCCATCAGTATCCCCTCACTTGTTCACCTCCTAGAAAACTACTTCTGCATAAAAGGTGACATGTTGTGGTTTATCACAGCCCTGCTCTCTGACAGAACCATTCTTCTGAAAGCAGATCAACACACAATCCGGAGAAAGATCACTGCGGGAGTTCCCCAAGGCGGAGTTCTCTCCGGAGCATTATTCACCGCAGTTATTCTTCCGTTTGTGCAACAGAGAGAAGACATACTCTGTTATGCCGATGATATTAAAATATATACTCAGATTAACCCTGGCGAACATCTCTCAAACATCAATAAAAAGATCTGTGAAAAGTTACACGACTTAGGATCCTATATCCATCAATTTGGCCTCCTCATTAACCCTGCCAAATCAGCCCAAATTGTCTTTTCTCTGAAGCGCCAACCCACTGAAATCCAAGCCTCTCTAGACGGCATTCCCTTCCCAGTGGTCAAGATGCATACAGACTTGGGAGTCGTCTTCGACTATAAACTGAGCTTCAACCCCCACATTGACAAGCTCACAGCAAAATTCTGTCAAATGCGCTGGACCACAAAACAACAACTGCTCCACGTTAGGGATCTGGATGTGACTCGTCGATACATATACACCTCAGTATACTCCGTCGTACTGTATGCCTCGGAAATTTGGGGGTCCGCGGCCCCTACCAACATCAAGCGCGTGTACTCCGCCGAATACTGGCTCCTTCGTTGGATCACGCAAAAACATCGTCGTCCACCCCAGCAAAGAACAACTGCGATGGCGACGTCGCTTCACTTTGCCCGACTTCCAGATCTTGTATTTGAAAAACGCCTCGTTCTCACTGTCAAGATGACAACCGGAATGGTCTCGGAGCCAAGCATCTGGGAACTGTGTGGCTGGAGGATCCCTCTACCCGGACTGAGGTCAGCTCCCACGCTCACAGCTCACTACAACAGACTATCACTCAGTGACCGCTTTCTCCCCAGGGAGATGCTCCCCACAATCGTTTCAATTGACGGCGACCTCTGTAGGTTTGTGAAGGATCGGAGGTACCGAAGAGAGATCCTTAAGAGCCTGACCTTGGCCAGGCAAAGTGCACATTGATAAGGGCAGCATAATAATGCCCAATATATTGTAAATAATGTTCAAAGCACGATGTCTTTATGAATGTGTTGTAAATAAAGTGAAGAATATCTTTATGAATATAAATATTAATATAACATAATGTAAATCTGAATATCTTTATTATTTCATTGTAAATACTGTCAAAAGCATAAAATGTCCTGTAAATAATCTGACACTGATTCTATTTTATTGTTGGCTCTGGGGGATGAGCCCGAACTTCGATGTGGGCCCCGTTCCTCCAAGGCTATTGTCCACCATCCAATGTAAAACCCCTGGCATTGCTGCTGTGAAGGGTCTATTGTATATACCACGTTTGTATACAATAAAGATTATATATATATATATTCACATACATCCCTTATACTGTTCTGTTGTAGTAGGAGGCAGAGTTGAACCGCCCCTTACACAAACACAGGTCCGCTACTCTACACAGACCACATACTTCACCCACACTTCTAGCATTCACCATACAAAAGCAGAGTTCTGTTTTTCTTTCTTCAAAAGAGTAGTGATGGCGCAGTTCTCGGAAACCACCGAAAGGCGCCCTTTACCCTCAATGCAATGTCATATGCAACATACACTGTGCTGGCCACATAGTCTATGATGTCAACACTATGAAGACCTCAGAGGGCTACTAATAACAAGGTTGAGATACTTCCCAAAAGGACTGGAGCATCACTTCCTGGACACCGAGGATGAATATAGGGCGCTCTCCAGTATGCGCAAGACCTATTCAGCAGGAGAAAAACACTAATAGCTATCTACAGCAATGTACACAGAGATTGAAAAAAATCGCCGCCAAATGTGACAGAAAACTGAAACCCTGCAGGAGACCAGCACTTGGACAAGAAGAGTGCTGATCACACGGAAAAGAAAAGCAAGGACGGGGCTCGCCCCATGTGTGACAAAACACAACAGAATGCAGCACAGACAGTAGAGAACAGACTAAACGCAGCACAGCTGCAAACAGCCTGATGGCGATCTGAAGAGGACACCCTAGCCCTCTTCACCTATTATTCCCACTTCCTTGGGGAGAAGGAACGTTTTTTGTTCCCTCTCCTCCACCCCCAAACTTCTACTCTGGTGGGGCATGCCCCACTGAAAACTGGGGCTAGCTACTCTATTGGCCCCATATTCTGTCTTTTCCTCCTAGTCTTCGGTCTCCCTCCCCTCTCTACCTTCATCATAGCGAAAGCCCCACACGTCAAAACCTTAAAATGATAAAATTCCCTTACGCCCAAAACTCGGCCTAGCAAACCAAAGCGATATTACCCCTACGATAGCGCAGATTTTTCACTTCTTCATATTTTTTCTTTCTTTATTTCTTTATTATTTATTTATTTTATTTTTTTTTAATTTTATTTATTATTATTTTTTAAGGTCCTAGCCGCCGAAATCCCAGGAAATTAAGCGGCAGGACCTGCCAGAGTGAATCTACAGCTACTGGGTTCCTGGTCTGCCTCCACGGGGCGTAAGAGGGACAACGTTGGGCCTCAATAGGGGTCCAACGGCTAAATGACCAGATGAACAACGGTACAGAACACAACACATGAACAATGCCCACACACTTTTAAATCTCTGGCATTTCCCAGTGAACTGGTTCACCACAATGAAAGCAACGCGGAGATGGGGGAAACCCCTGGTGCCGTAAGACAACAACACACACTTACACCTTTTCTTGGCGCATTATAACCGCAATCGTTTTTTGCGCTAATAAAATCAAAATCAGGTACACCCGTGCTGTGGACACAAATGGTTTGTCCCACAACGTTGCAAGTCACATGACCACAGTTGTGGATATAAATACAGCAAAACAAACCTTTCTAGTATCAGTCATTTATAGTGATCTAATGGTCTTCGAACGTGACATGGTAGTAGGTGCAAGACGTGCTGGACAAAGCATCTCTGAAATGGAATTCTCCTGAATTTTTCACGCACCACAGTTTCAAGGGTATATCAAGAATAAGAAAACATCCTCTCAACGGAACTCCTGTGGAAGAAAATCGCTTGTTGATGAGACATGTGGACATGTGTATATGTAAGGGCGGCACCTAGAACGTTTGTTCAACCCCGCCTTGTATCTCTGTGAAGAACAGTATCACTACAATTGGACCAGATGTGTGTGACGTCGGTTTGTGTGTGTTCTGTTGTTCTGTTCTGCCACTTGGCTAACCAGAAGCATCAGTTACCTGGACAAATGATTCTGGGTACTCGTCCATACCACGGGAAGGAGGGCCAATCCCAATAAAACACGTTGATGAGAGAGGTTAGAGGAGGATGGCTAGAATTATGCAAGGAAATAGACGGGCCACATCGCACACCAATTAAGAATACAACCTTGGTGCGCAGAACAAAATATCGCAACGGATCGCTAGTCACACCTTGTCGCGAATGGGCGACAACAGCCGACGGCCACAACGCGTATCTTTGTTATCAATGAAGAACAAGAGAGCACGTCTCCTGTGGGCACAGCAACCCAGCACTCGACTATCGAGGATTGGAAAACAGCTGCTTGGTCTGACGAGTCGAAGTTCCTGGTGCATCATGTTGATGGAAGGCTCAGAATTTGGCAAAAACAACATGAATCCATAGACCCGTCATGTCTGAGGACTACTGGGCAAGGTGATGGGGGCAGTGTTATGGTGTGGGGAGTGTTTTCTTGGCACACGTTGGGTCCATTGATACCCATGGATTCACGTCTGAATTTTATTTTTATTTTATTAATAACAAGATACACAACAGGTAACCATTAACAGTGTATCTGAGATCAGATCAATAAACATAATAACAATAATGTGAAATCCTACAGGACGATAAACATTGATATAGATTCCAACAATAACAGCATATGTACAAAAGAGGATTGTATTAAGTTAAGTTACCGGTAAAACAAGTAATAATTAATCCGTTAGAGAATAAAAAAATAATATAACAAATAAAAAGCTACAATAATTAGATGTGAGCTAGTCACTTTGCAGTTTAAGTGAAGAGGCAAACTTGTGGATGGAGTTCATCAGTGATTGGGAGTTGTCAAAGAAGTCAATGGGAGAGTCATTTGCTGATTCTGTTCAATGGAGTGAACTTCATTAAGTCCATGTTGGCAGAGTCAAGGCGAAACGGTGTAAGGTTCCTGACTTGTCTACAAGGAGCATTGAAGTTTATTTTACTCAGGATATCAGATGCTTCGTAAATTCCAGTGATTACTTTGGCTAGAAGGGCGATGTCAGCAGTAACTCTTCTAGTGCACAGAGGCCTCAGATGAAAGTAATCACACAGCGATTCATAATACACTGAGTGATCTTAGAATAGAGGATTGCGGTACGTAAGGTAACGGACAAAGTTTTTTTGGACTGCTTCAATTTTGTTAGTTAAAGTCTTTGTGTGAGGATTCCAGATGGGTGAACTGAATTCAAGGATTGGCAGAACAATAGTTTTATAGAGGATAACCGCATATCTGTAGCTTTTGAACTTGTATGTGTTCCGTTTGATGAATCCCAGTGTTTTGAATGCTTTGCTGGTGATTTTAAGGAATGCCACATCTTACCTAAATATCGTTGCTGACCGAGTGCATCCGTTCATGTTGACAGTTTATCCTCAGTCAGATGGTTACTTCCAGCAGGATAATGCGCCAGTGCACAAAGCCCGAATCGCTATGGAATGGTTCCACAGGAGTGTGTTTTCTATTCGTTGCATCATTCTCGATGCAGCAGAATACACTTTTCCTTGCTGCAGTGGCCTGCTCAGTTCCAGGATCTCAATCCTATTGAACATCTTTGGGATGAGCTGGAAAGGGCTGTTTATTGGAGGCCTACACTTCGGTCAAATCTCAAGGAAGTGCGTGACACACTCATGTCTGCATGGTACTCCACGATTCCTGCACAACGTTTTCAGTATCTTGTTCAATCCATGCCTAGACGAATTCATGTTGTTTTGAAGGCTAAAGGAGGCTCAACACGCAACTAGGTAGGTGTACCTAATAAAGTGGCAGCATAGTGTACGAAGCCAATATAATCCTTATTGCAGTTGCAATAATGCGCATTCCTGTTACACCTGTTGCGTCATTGTGAGCTGCCCCCTCCCCCTCCACCCAACGTGTCCACGCAAACGCAAAAGCGACAAAAGATTGTCCGAAGTCGATTAATAAGTTTTTCATGGCGATTTGAGTTTTGTAACATTGTCTGCATTTCAGGGTCTCACATTAACTTCCTTGACAGGCCTGTCAACTGGAAAACATGGGAATGCCGAAGGGGGGCGTGAATTAGCGCCAATGACTACAAAAGTTACTTGCGTGGCAGCCATTTTTTTAAGAGAGACATGGCCTCCGCAGTTCCCTCAGATAGTGGCCCCGGGCATGTCATTAGTATCCGACACCCTGTCATTAGCTACACAAATGTACATACAAAGTATTAACAGCGCGCTGACCCAGTAAAAACACAGTTCGTTCGACGTGTCCAGTGCAGTGGCGAAGAAATGGAAGACAGAGGGCGCTGCATCCATCTTTCATTATTTGGTACGGAGTTGCCCCGCTTTTTAGCAACTATTATCTACGCAGTAAAAGATCAAGATCTTGCAAGACTGCGTTTTCAGAAGCCCCAGTGACACAGAACTTGCGGAGACCATCTGTTTATGGTGCGGACATGAATAGGCAGACAGAAGATTTGAGAAGAATGCAAATTACTAACGACTGACGTTGAACAGACGAGGACAGAACAAAAAATTAAACCTGGACAGCCTCGAATTGCCACAGAGGCAAATAAAAAGTACAGGTCAATCCATTGGATAAGCTAAGCTTAAAAAGATAACTCAATGACATTTATCCAACTCTTTGCGAACGTAAGAATAAGCAAGCGCCTAATTCCCATAATCACCAGGAATGCGAAGCAAACTCTTGTGAACAATTGCTGAAGACCAAATCAGAATCCACCTCTGCTAGCAACTAAAACCAATCGAAGTAAATTTAAAATAAGATGAAGAGGACATGAAGGATTAAGGGATAAAAATAGATATCAAGGCCGACATAAGTGATACAACTGTAAATACTCCCACCAGGTTTCTCGCTTAGTCCTGGAAATCACAAAGAAATAAGCAGTGGAACTCTCACCCATAAAACGAGCTCTAAAACTCGAAATTTCTTTTTAATTAAAGGATACGGTAGAAGTCTTAAGATGCAGAAGGAACTGAAAGCCGATTAGTCGAAATTTCCCAGGAGAAAGGATGCGTCCGAATGCACAACCAGCCGTCCATCCATTCTCTCCAAATAATTCATTGCCGAAATATATTAAAGGTGAGTCCCCTATGAAAACGTTCACCAAATATTTAAAATCGAGAATCAAACCACTGATGCGCTACCAACATTTTCTTCGTGATTGCGCACGCGTGGTTTTCAATCAGGACCAAATCGAACGATAGACCCTCAGCTAATGATTAAAGAAGTTTATCGCTTGTATTTCGTACTTGAAATTGGCGTCTTTTATGTATTTAAGATGATTTCAAAAACTGTAACTTATTTCAGAACGTTTTTAGAAAATGCTCCCTTGGCAAATGAAGAGTTTTTTAGGAATGTTTCCTTGTGAGGAAAGGTTCGTGGGGGGTATTTTAACATGTTTCCCCCCGGAGGAAAATGCAGTCCATTTGTTTTCGGGGGATCGCTGGAACGGGTCGAAGGCACCCTTTAGATGAGATGGCTGCTCATTGAGATTCCGGCCCTGTTCGCTTGTCAACAATAACAGACGGCGCATTCCAGCGTGCGCTCGTGTTCTTCGGCCAGCTGCTATTCCCGCGCTCCGAGACTCGCGCCACCATAAGGAAAACGCTCGGCAAGTATTCGTCATTCACGCGCGCTCTGTTTATTAAACATTGTCATATCTGTCAGCGGCGCGCGCCACCGAAATAGCCGCGAGTGGGCAGACGCTTGTAACCACTCCACCCTCGCCGTTCACCAAACGCCGAGTTCCAAGACAGCTGCCGCCTATTTTTATCGTCCCGATCCACGTTTAGCCCCTCCGTGGGAATTTAAGGAAAGCGTAATTGCCGCGCGCGGAGTATTTAGGGAAACGGGGACAGTACAGGAAGTTCAAGAAGAAACGCAGACGCCTTTTCGTTCGCGCATTTTTGCTCGTGACAGGATTGAGTGCAGACGCCAGTCAATGAGCCAACTGCGGAGAAACGCGCAAAAAATCGCCGAAGTGCCCGCAGCCATCGGCTCAGAAACAATGACCCGTTCGACACCGACCAGACGATTCTCTCCCCCCGCCCCACGCCGCGCGTCGGCAGCCGCCTTTGTAGTCATCGTACGAGAGGTAGCTAACCTGTTCGCATTTGCATTTCCAGCGAACCACCACGGGCGAAGAACGTGCTAATAGTGTACACCAATACGGCGCGAGCGCAACATCTGACCCGCACTAAATCATCTGCTCGTCTTCGTGCATCCCTTCCGAAGCAGCCACCCCTAAGAACCCGTTCCCTCTTAGAACTCCGCTCGTAAAATGCAAATTCATCGGGGCCCTCGGGGCCCCCAGCTGCTACCGAACGTCCCTTTCCAACAATCGACGCATAACTCATTTTTCCTTCTGCGAAAAAGACATTTTTTGTTCTCTTTTTCAAAAGTAATTACGAAACTGTTTCAGATCATTGAGGCGAACACACACTGGTGACGTCTCGCATTTCTTCATTGTTGTCACGAGGACATTTAGCGATCGGAGAACGTCCTACGGGAAGCGCAAGCGACGGTTGCTCAACGAGGGTTGTTTTGTTACGGAAAGAAAAAAAAAAAGAAAAAAGTTTCCTTTTGCTTCGTTTTTCGTCGTCATAGAAACGAGAATACAACAACCGATGACGTCACGGGGGTTTTCCCATTCGGTGACAAAAGGGCACGCGTCACGAGGTGACGTTTACCTTTTCTCCGTTTCCAGGACACGCCCTACGGATTCGCTTAGCGAGAACTCGCCACGCTTACCGAATTCGGAAAAGCGACCTCGGTAGTGCGAACTGGTCACCCCTCGGAAGCGAAGGTTTCCGAAAATGCGAGGACCCTTCCTCGGAACTCTGACAGTTCGGGAAAAAAAAAACAGAGGAATTTCTGGAGAAGCAAAAAAGTTTCTCGCCTCCCTGAAGAAAAATATCGATCGCGCGACCTGGAAGTACACTGGCGAGGAGGGCGTCGTATTCCGACGCACTCGGGTCATCGGGAAGTCGAAGAATCGGCCGTGAGAAATATCAACAAACTGTTCCTCGAAACCCGAAATGTTCGGGTGGAATGAAACCATTAAAATGCACCAGTAACCCAAATTGGCTGTAGATGGAGCCACAAGAAACTTTGCACACCATTACCAATTGAATATAAATTGAATAATCGAAAGTGAATAATTACAGCGAGCGGATTCCAAGAGTTTTACAGAAATGCCTCGAACCCGAAAGTGAAACAATCACCGCAAATTATTACATTGAGTGTATTAACAAAGAAATGTGAGAGTTGCGCAAACTCTTACACCTTGCCGAGTTTGCATCGAGAGCCTGGACTCTTTGCTCACTTGGGTAGAAACCTATCTAGCCGATGGAGAATTGTTTTCGCTGTTAAAAGTGACGAATCTGGTCTGAAGGATCCGAGAAAAATCCGCCAACCGTTTTTTCTTCTATATATTGAACGCCGAGATGAAGCCTGAGAACATCTTCACCGTGGTACACGCCTTGATGGACGCATCATTATTTTAAGGTCTCGCCATCGTGTCCAGAAATGAATGAAATTTCTGAGAATGAGAGCCCTTCGGTTACAGAGTGATATGGCATCGATGGTAATTCATTTATTAATTACACACAATGTACAGTCTGAAGATTATGTACATCAAAGTATACACGTGATTAACGTACAATATATATTTACAAATAATTAGATGCTCTGTACATATCATTAAACACTCGTGTATGTGTGTGTGTTCTTTAATCAGGGTAGCTCCCAGGAATAAGCCAAACTCTACCTTGAGAACTTGTGAATATGTAGTCTTTAAAAAGCTGGCCTGGAAAAGTATGTTGAATTACCCGGGTCTGATTTTACTGCAGTGCAATTTTGCGCACCCACTGGAGGTAGTGCAATACCAGTGAGTGCGAGCAATTCCGCTCCCCCCCCCGGGTTGCCCATACCAGAGAGCCAGCAGGGAAAAAAAAAAAAAAACACTAATAATCAATAGTCTGGATGGCACAACTATTAACTTAAAAAATCACAGTTCGACTGAATATTTCCTCATTTTCTATTCCACATGCACTGGAACCTCCAAACCCAATAAAGTTACTGTCCAGAAAATATCCAGCTATACGCCATAGATTATAAAACCATTAGAGCACCAGACCCGACGCAATGAATCAGGTCCACCACCCCAGAATCCAGAAGGAAGTATTCATTTACACAAAAGACAACTAACCAAACCCAACACCATGAATCAGGTCCAGCACTCCAGCTGCTAGCCAGAGGTAGAAGCCAATAGTTCAACGGAACGTTCTCCAAAATGATAGAATGGACAGAAGGAATCGGGTCCAAAAAGAAACTCCATGAAGGCAATCCAGTCACCAGGTTTGCCTCTCAAAGAAGGGCTCTGAGAACAGTTCTTCTTGCAAAAACAGCAGCCTGAAATGAATTAAAACGATTTGCAATAAGTAAATGTACTATATTAAACGATAAGCAAGGAATATGTGCCATCAAAGTCTGCCTTTGGTCTTCATACTCCCGATATAAAAAAAATTACACGCATCCAAGTCTCCTGTTTGCCACATTAACAGAAAGGATATGGCTCCAGTTCTCTCTCATATAATTTGGCCCTAAGTGAACCATGTCCTGTTAAAAAAAAAAAAAAAGAAGTATACATAGAAGGCGCGAACCAAGATGCTGGTAATACCCCATCAACCGAAGAAGCCAATATTCTCCGGTGTAGAGGCGCTTCAAGATGATGGTAGGTGCTGCAGATCCTCAGATCTCGACGGCACAGAAAAATCGTGGATGAAGGAATCGATTAATATAATTCTTGGCATGTGCTAGATCGTGAATCTACAGAACATGGTGGCAGATGAAACATCTGCCACCATCTGATCTAAATTCGCGATCGTGCTGTGAAATGGTGCTTTGGGTCATCCTTTACTTTTGGAGAGAGTGGTATTTCAGTGCCATGTAGTAGGGCGTTACGTGTGCAGGGTTGTTCTTGAGAGAGCACACAAGTAGAGATGATTGATTTTTAGTTCCAAATGGACAAGGTGCTCTGCTATTTGGACGAGTTTGCGGTTTATTTTATCAGTAACAGGTTGAGTGTTGTCAAGGCTATGGATACGTTTGGTATCGTTATTTAAAGTCATCTACACAGCACACAATGTCTTCTCTTGAAAGTCCTCTCTTCACTGAATGCCATCTCTTCAGTAAATCTATAGGCATAGGCTCCGCCAAGGGCTTTGAGAAGGAGCACCCTTTCTTGGAGAACATACGCCAAGACCCAGAGGGTGCCAAGACCCAAGACCCAAAGGCCGCCGTAGCCTAGTGGTCAGGCGCGCGGGTGCATAAGTACACGTGCCTTGAGTGACCGGGGTTCAAGCCCGTGACTGCTGAATACGGTGCTGTTTCTTGTATTCTGTCTATCTTGTTAACTTCTCTGACTGTTTGGTCGTCCCGGAGTATAAACAGAAAATTTATTTATGTCCCTTTTAAAGTGGGAATGTTCTCTGCAAAGATCGAGCAAAACGGCAGCTTCGATATCGTTCAGGACACTGTTGGTAACTGCAGAGAGGTTGGTGGTGGTCAACCTGTTCGTAATTCCAAAAAGAATTTGCTCTGGCTTATTAATCTTGAGTTGATTGGTTCAGTGATTGTTGGTGATGCATTTTTTTCAAAGAATTTTTAATACTAAACAAGAATACTTTGTGTTTTGCGCAGTGTGGGGTTTCAGTTGTTTTCCAACGTTTTATGTTTTTTTCGGAATAACGGTTTATTTGCAGGTGCATTTCCATCGAACAGTTATAAATCATCAGCCAACTCGTTGACGGTTCAAAGGTTGGCTCCACGGGCCACAATTTGCACGGATTCAAAAGGAAATGGCAAAAAGATGCACTTAAAAATATATAATAATAAATAACGGAAGTCGGTGGCGCCATCTATTGGTCAACTTGAGTACTAAAGTATTTCCCTCAATGTTCTTTACGTGAGAGCACACAAGTAGATTATGATATAGATTATGTTTCCATTTAAAACAGAGAGAGAGAGAGAGAGAGAGAGAGAGACTAAGTTTACTACTCCGGTCTTGTCATTAAAAAAAATAGTGAGTAAGAAGTTTTGATAATACACTGATAAGAAATTAAAATGTGTCCAGATGAGGGAAAAACCACCATTTTGTTATTCTACTCATTATCGTAGAAGTGTACGCGAATACCGAAACAGCCTCACTTTAATTTTCCTCCTTATTTTTCCTCATTTTTCTGATTTCCTCAACCACGGTATACTGACGTGACGCGTACCAGTGATGCGTGGCGCCATCTGTCAATGGCCCAATGTACTACGTAAACTTTTCTGGTTGCGCAGAAATTGAAAATAAAAACAAATTATTTTTGACCTCGGAGGGGAAGGGATCGCCATCATTACACAATCTTATAATTAATAACTTTGGAAGTCCCATCGCATCCCAAAAGGAAATTTTTGTTAACGTTTCTCAGATTTTTTTTAATCATTTTTAGTCCAGGGTAATTTAAGATCTCGTAGAGCAGTTTTAAAATTGGGAAGAAATTTAAACTTTTAAGCAAATTTAATTTTATGTAGATCGGCATTAAGATTTACAGCGAGTAAAGTCGAAAACTAAAACCAGCTCATATAAACATTCAAGAAAAATGACTCAGTTTGAGAATCACAGTTTTATTAAAAACGAACGGAGAATTTAATTGATTTAATTTAATACACAACCGGCTGGAAGCGTTCACCTTGCTCATTCACATTCATTCTGCACCATGTTTGGAGCAACTGAAAGCAGAAGCCGCTTTCATGACAGGTGCGAATTCGGTACGTGCCACGTTACCACATTGCTGATTTTATTAACGATAATAATAATAAAAGAGACTGAATCCATGGAGAGACCTACACATATCTGCGAATAATGCGGGTCCACCAGTTAGAGCACACGGAGATCAAGGCCCGGTTCACTGCGTAATACCATCAGACACTGAGAAGTCTGCTAAAATCAATGCTGAATGGCAGGAGCATGGTCACAGCCATAAAAACTTATGCGGTCACAGCCATAACTTCTTCCGGATCATATCGCACCAATACCGAGATGGATGAGATTATGAGATCGACTAGGATAATGGTGACTAAGAGCCGCCAACACCACCCAAAGTCGCCCATCGAGAGAATCACTATAGCCAAAAGAAGGGAGGACCCTGACTGATCTCATTGAAGAAGAGAAGAAGGCGATTAAGAACTTTCGGGATTATTTCCAGCAAAACGTAGCACCAATCTATCAAACCATAAGATAGATAGACAAACAACACCCAACCTCAACAGAGGGACCATACTCACACAGACAGAAGAAACAAAGACAAAGATGGGCAAAAAAGGTACTCCTCCATGGGACACTACAATGACCTCCATCAAGACTTCATAATGATAAGATGGCTCTCAACTCTTGACTAACGAACAGAAGGCTGTTCCCCGAGATCGAAAGATTCATGCTCGCCGTCCAAGATCAGGTAATCAACACTACGAACTACAAAAAATACATCGCCAAAGACTCTGGAGTAATAGATGACACCTGGTCCCAGAAATAATCCAGCACGTCACCGCAGGATGCAGTGTGATGTGTTATTATTCAAGTTCGTCCTGATCATTTCCTCGTATGTTTTCTGAACCCCAGAAAACATACGAGGAAAAGATCAGGAAGTACCCAGACCTGAGACAGGAAGTCAAAGATATGTGACATAGGGAACAAGTAATGATCATCCCGACTATGGTTTCAATCACCAGCATGGTGCCAAAGAGCGTCCATAAGAACCTATCAACAATAGGCCTTCCAGAAAACACGTACATGGAACTCCAGAAGCCACGATCCTGAACACTTGTAGGACAGCAAGAGAGTTTTTCCACCAACAGTAACAAGAATAATAATAATAATAGTAACCAGACACAACCGGCCACCCCATGCACTTCATACTACGGGAAAATCCCATAAAAAGGGAAGAAAAACAAGGTTTTTTATAATAATAAATAACCTTGCAGTTGCATTAATTTGGAGAAAGCGTGATTCGAAAGAGAAGGTGACGCCAGTACTCCGAGTTTCAATTGGACTTGAAAAGTTCCCCATTCTCATTACTTTAGAAAGAGTAGAAGTAAGTGCAGTGGGACGATAATTGGATGGGAGGGATTTGTCGCCCTTTTTAGGAACTGGCTGGAAAACGAGCAAATTTCCCAACAACTTTCCAAGCAGTTAAACAGCACCACAGAAAGCCGCGATGCTGAACACCTGCAGTCAGATGTTTCCTCGAGCAACTGTAACAATAGCCGGGCATAACAGCAATCCCACGCACTTGGTACCACTCCCGTCGAGGGATGGAGGGGGAAAATAAAAAGAAAAATACCAATGAGGTTTTTTTTTTTTTTCTTCCCATAAGGATAATAATTTTAAAAAATAATAAATAAATAAATATTAAAAATTTAAATAACGATAAAATAATTAAAATGAGCAATAAAAAAATAAATTATAAAATACAGTATAAACCATCTACACTCAAAGTTCAGAATTCGTGGGATAACTGGTTCCTGTGCAACGCGACGCTGTCAGCCCTCTCGCCAATGGACGAACCCACCGCTTGGCAGGTATATAGGTACACTGCATTCACTTAGACCGTAATTCGATGTCAGTATGGATAAACGTCGTGAGTTAACCGACTTTTAAAGAGTGATGATAATGAGTGCCTGCCTGACGCATGGGTCACTCTATAGCGGAGGGACACAAAAATTGCACTATCCACGTTCGACACTATCAAGAGTGTTTCAGGAATATCCCATTTCCGGAATAACATCTCAACGTGGACAGCGCTGAGGGCGCAGAAAGGTGGGGGATGAACGTGGCCGTTTGTCTCGCATTATTTCAGCCAACCGGCGAGAGAGAGCGACAGTGGCACAAATCACCGTCGACTTCAACGAGGGAGGTACCAGAAACGTCTCCACCAAGACCATCAGGCGATCTGGTGGCAATAGTTGGAATTACAATTCTCGGTCGATTGTGACTTTCTTCAGTAGACCGTTTCAGGAGATTGCCTATTATATCAGTAGAATGTTCTCAGCACACTGATACATCCCGAACGACAGATAACGCGTATCTGACATGAGTTCTCGCGAATAATCTAGCTCTGCCGCTGGTGAGGACTCTGATCCAACTAACCTCCTCCCCCTTAAGACAAACAGCCGATCTCGGAAAAAGAAAAGTAAAAAGAGATCCAGGGTCCGTCCACTTTGCTCCACTAACAATTCTTCCCCAGTTGACAATGGCAGATCACCCTCTGTTGATCCCGAACAATCAATTTCAGCTAAACTCGACTTCAGCATCTCTACTCCAGTTGCTGCCGCCATCTTGGAATCGCTTGCCCATGCTTCTCCTGCTCTCCCTTCTGCACAACTAGCTCTACCTTCATCCATCCAACCAGCTGCCCCTGTTTCTCCTACTCCAGCTCATCCTGCAGCCTCTTCCGCTGCTTCTTCGAATCTGGCTACCCCAACTCCATCATGCACATCAGTTTCAAAAACCACTCCGTCACTCTCTGCCCTTGAACGGACTGTTGCATCAGGGCTCCCATCCTCGAACAGGCTTGCTATTCCTGTCTCCTCTGCCCCTGCTGTCGCTGCTTCTTCTGACTCCTCATCCCTTCATCAAGTAATATCTACGCTACATAAAAATCTAGTGGCATTCCTAAACCACGACAATAACAGATTTACTAGGTCGGCTGCAAATATTTTGCAAGAGCTGTGGGCTAGACTGGAGACCATCTGCACAGCTCTCCTGATTGATAATGAAAAGCTCTGGGCAGTTAATGAAGAGCTCAGGTCCCAGACAAGCATCCTTGAAAGAGTGCTTGATACCTTATCCAAGCTCCCTCCAACCGCAACTCATCCTGCATTGGAAGCCCCCTCACAGAATAAAAAACTACCACTCAGATCCGATGCCTCGGCAGCCAAGACGGCATCTGCTACATCATCTCGAGGACCGTCCCACCTCCCACAAATAGCCAAAGCTGACACCCAAAAACCTCAGCATCTTCTTCTGGTCCGTGCATCTGAACAGTCAGAACTGAAGACTAGTGGAGAGGTGAAAGAAATAGTACAAAATACGCTAAAGAACGACTTCAAGACAGTTAAGATCAAGTCATTGAGAGCAATTAGGAATCGGGGAGTTCTTCTTGAAACCACAACGAAGGAGGATCTGGACAACATCGCATCTGCCGGCCCATTTCACTCTGCTGGAGTCACTGTGAATCCCTCCAAGCGCACCAATCCATCTATACTGGTGTATGATCTTCCCACAAGTGTTACCAAAGATGAGATCCTTGAGAACTTGTTCTACAAAAATCTTGCTGACCATGGCGTCACCCTTGAGGAAATAAAACAGGATACCAACCTCAGGTTCACAATAAAAGCTAATTCCAGTTGTGCAGCTCACCACGTCATCACACTATCACCTAGAATCTTCAGAATAATCATGTCACTTGACAGGATCTTTCTTGGGTATAGTTCTCACAAGTTCCGCCCGTTCACCGTGGTGACTAAATGCTTTTTGTGTCTTGGATATGGACATACATCCCAGCACTGTACGCACTCATCCCCTACGTGTGGACACTGTGCCCGTAGTGGCCATGTCCATGCAGAATGTCCAAACAAGGATGAGAATCCTAGCTGCGTGAACTGCAAGAGAAGACGTCGTGAACATGGGCACTCGGTGCGAGATGTAGCCTGTCCTGAATACCAGCAAGCATTAGATCAAGTAAGACTAAGGACCGCCAATGAATAAGTCCCAAACTCTTCAACCGCAGCCCCTAGCTGTTCAGGGCAGTTCCTCTCCTTCCAATCCACAAATCCACAGTATCAACAGCAATAGCCATAGTGTCAAACTTAAAGTCATGCAGATTAATGGTCACAGATCCCGCACTGTCGCTGATGAAATCCGACGTGCAGCGGAGGAGCACTCTATAGATATAATATCAATCCAGGAACCCTATGCCTCCAAGATGAAATTTGGTAACTCATTTAAAGTCACGGGATTCTCCATCCACACTGGGGTAATTCAGCCTACCCTCGATGACCAAAAGACCTGTATCCTCAACAGCCAGTTGCATGTCCTAATCATCCACGGCCTTTGCAATAAGTATGCAACCTGTGTTCAAATCACCCATGCCTCATCTATGTTTTATCTAATTTCACTCTACTGTCCACCTTCCAAGGACATAGAAGAATCTCTCAACTACCTTGAGTTTGCTTTGGACTTATTGAGTTCTAAATCAATACTTATAACCTCGGACGTCAATGCAAAATTCCAATTCTGGTACAGCTCTTCCTCATATCCTCGTGGGCTTCTCCTGGAGGACCTCATTCTCACCCGCAATCTGGCAGTCCACAATCAACCCAACCAACTCTCCACATATTGCAGTTCTACTGAACAATCTAACATAGATATTACTATCACCACCAATGATCTGAGGTCCCAGATCACTGACTGGACTACTATCCCTGAGTGGACGCAGAGTGATCATAGGTTCATCCTATTTCATGTTGCTCCTGCCAGTTCCATCCGTCCCTGTCATTCCAGAATGCCTGACTTTGTCCATTTCTCCACAAAATCAATTGACTGGGCGGCCTTCGATGGATCAATTGAGCATGATTTCCCACTCTCCATGCTGGACCACCTTGACACTGCTTTGGCCACCGAACTATGTGATCTCGTTCAGGAATCCATAACTAAAGCCTCATACATATCAGCCAAGAAGAAGACATTCACTCCCAGGATCTGCTCTTGGTGGACAGTGGAACTCAGTAAACTTCGTAAAGATGTCCATCACGCCCGTAAACAGTACCAGCGGCATCGTGGTTGGCCTCCTCCAGATGTTGCCCGACTCTATAATGACTACATCACTAAAAACAATCAGTACACAAAAGCAATAGCAAACAGGAAAAAAGAAACGTGGACCAACTTTGTTAAGGACTCTGGCAATGCAAATCCCTGGGAGCTCTTCTACAAAATTACAAGGGGGAAGACTTTCACCTCAGACATCTTAGGGTCTGTGGTCGTAGGAACGAATGAATCAACTAATTGGCACGACTCGGTCAATCTCATTCTGGACAATCTTTTCCCAACTGATGACCCCTTGGAAGACCTTCCCGAACATGCTGATCTTAGAGCACAAAATGCTAATTACTGTTCTCAGTCCTTAGCTGAACCCTTTACCATGCTGGAGCTGGATGCAATACTGAAAAAAATCAATTCCCAGGAAATGTCCGGGCATGGATCTTATTGAATATGTCTTCATCCTCGGGTTCTACAAATTAAGACCATCACACCTTTTGCTGCTGCTTAACAAGTGTCTACGAGACAGCCAGTTCCCTAAGTGTTGGAAAGAGGCATTGCTCCGGCTCATTAAAAAACCAAATAAGCCTTCAACTGAACCACGGTCCTTCAGGCCTATTGCACTACTGGCTAACCTTGGAAAAATATTAGAGCGGCTAATGGCCCACAGAGTTACCACTTTGTTCCTTTCACAGGATTTAATCTCCCCATCCCAGTATGGCTTCACATCAGGCCGCTCCTGCGAAGAGGCTCTATTTGATCTGGTCCTGCACCTGGAGAACTCAACCTCCAAATATGAATTAGCTATTTTTGTCGACTTCGAAGGAGCCTTTGACACTGTATGGTGGGAAAGTGCCCTTGAAAGTCTCCGTGCCGCCAGATGCCCTTCCAATTTGTACAAGCTGTTCCAGAACTACTTTTCAGAGCGCTCTATAATAGTAAAATCAAAATTTCTTCAGATCACAAGGCCTGTCTACCGGGGTTGTCCTCAGGGCTCCGTCCTGGGGGTCCCTGGTCTGGAACATGGTTCTCCAAAATTGGCTCGGTAACTCCTTTGACAACACAAAAATTGTAGCATTTGGGGACGATCCCTGGCAGCAAATGCTCAGCATGTTTTGTCCAATCTCTCCATCTGGACCAGGTTAAACAAGCTCCATATAAATCCAGCTAAATCCAAAATGATGATCTTCAAGAACAAACTTGACCTGCGGAGACCCCCGCAAATCAAGATCTCTGGTGTGCAACTGCCTTTAGTTACGCAAGCGAGGGTCTTAGGTGTCACTACAGACCACAAACTCTGCTTCTTCCCACACCTCCAACACCTCAGCGCCAAAGTTAAAGGTTTTTCTGCCACCATTCTCAGAGTCTCTCGAAGTGATTGGGGTTTGTCTAAGAGAACGTTATCGCTATACTACAAAGTAGTATTCCTACCCATTGTAACTTATGCTGCTGGTGTGTGGTTCCACCGTGCAGTTATTATAAAAATGAGAAATAAACTGAACTCGATTCAAAGAGGAATGATCCTGGCCACCCACCCACCGTATCTGCAGGATTGTCTCCACGGCAGCTATTCAGGTAATTGCGGGAACTCTCCCGCTTGATTTGTTTACGATCTTCCGTGGGCTCTGCTTCAGAATCAGAAAGAAAATACCAACCTGTATTCTGGGTATTGAGCTTAATCTCACTGCAGATGTGTGAAAAAAATAAGATGTTACAGTGAACGGGTCAACATCTGGAAAACCATGTGGAATACGTCTCCACAAGGCACAGTAACCAAAAGATTCCTCCCCGAGGTAAAGTTTGCGATGACCAAAACTGCAAGATCCTGGTTCTCTCTCAGCCTTGAAACGTCCTTCTTGGTGACCGGCCACGGCTCCCTCAATGAAAAGCTGTACCAACTGGGGCTTCTCTTTTGTGGAGGCAAGGAAAACTGGTACCACCTTCTTTTTGACTGTGACTTGTACAAGGATCTCAGAGATCAACTTCGGAGAGACATTCTCAACTTCTCCCCAACCAATGTGGATCAATTAATCCAGACTCCAGACAATCTTTCCTCCCTGCAGGCCTTTGCATCTGGCATTTTTACCAGGCGAAAGACCTTGTATGCCAATGCCAACCAAAACCAGAGAAACAATTCTACAGCCTACATTTCACACTTGTGAAGGGGAAGACTAAATTCAAATTTTTGTTTATTTTTATTTATTATGTATTATTTTTTTTTCTTTTTATTATTATTTTCTTTTTATTTATTTATTATTTTTATTAATATTTTATTTTTATTTTTTTTTCTCTATATATTTTATTTTTTATTTTATTTATTATTATTTTTATTTTATTATTAATTCAATTATTATCGTTTATTTTGCTCAATTTGCCACACTATAAATTTTTATTTTATTTTTATTTCTCATACATAAATATATCACTTTATTATTATAATATATTACCTGCACGCACCACTAGCTTTTATTATTTTTTATTTATTTTATTTTATTTTTATTATTATTATTTTTAATTTTTATTTTTATTTATTCTTATAACCTGCACCACGAGTAGTTTTTTTTTCTTTTTTTTCTTTCTCCTCTCTTGCCTCTGGAATGGGCCCCCAGAGGTTCCTGGCCCACCTGCTGACAACACCAGGTGGGTCAGAGTCTCTTTAGAGACGGTACGTGTTTTATTGGGACTGGCCCACCTTCCCGTGGTGTGGACGAGTACCCAGAATCATCTCTGCAGGTGACTGCTGCTTCTGGGTAGCCAAGAGGCCAGAACAGAGCAACAGAATACACACAAACCTACGTCACACACACACACATCTGGCCCAATTGTAGTGATCCTGTTCTTCACAGAGATACGAGGAAGAGTCCATTTGCCCTGTGGGTGCACGATGACCATGAAGGGATGTGGAAGTTGAACAAACGTTCTAGGTGCCGCCCTTATATATACACATGTCCACATGTCCATTAGCCACAACAGGTTACGGAAGCTACCAGAGTCCCATTGCTAACACCACGACACAGGAGTCTACGCCTGAACTGGGCGAAAGAACATCGGCACAGGACCTTGGATGACTGGAGACGGGTCAAATGAGATCTGGCGGAAACCGCACGAAGCTATGCACCCGTCAAGTCGACAAGGAACTGTTCAAGCAGGTGGACAATCGGTAACGGTCAACGTGTTCAAGTGGCACACGTTGAGACCTTTGGTACGTCTAGACGCATCTCTGAACGGTCCAGGTTATGTGTCCATCCTTGCAGACCTTCCACATCCCTTCATGGTCATCGTGCACCCACAGGGCAAATGGACTCTTCCAGCAGAAAATGCGCCCCCCACAAAACGATGATAACTGGAAAATGGTTCGAAGAGCATTCTGCAGGTTTTACCACCACGGAATGGCCTTCTTATTCACCGGACATGAACCCTGTGGCGCACCTTTGGGATGCTTTGATAAGGCCCGTTCGAGCTTTGGATTCTCCACCCAGGAATGCGACAGATGGAATTATGGACAGCGGTGCAGAAAGCATGGATGGAAATACCTGTGGAACGCTTTCGTAAACTAGTGCCTCAATGTCTCGCCGTGGGACTAATCTTATCCGGGTGAAAGGTGCGCCTTCCCGGATACCTACCTAGTAACCCATGATTTCTGTACACTGAGTGTACTATATATATATATATATATACTTCGGTACGACCACTACGTCAAAGGAGTTTACAATTAATCGTTTCTACAATGGTATGCAATCATTAACTGTATTTAGCAGCGAGACGAGTTTTGAGCCACACTTCAATGAATGAAAGAAAAGCCACTGGCTACAGAAAGCACATCCTCCCAGGAATTTTTAGGCGACCACTGCCTTGTATCAGACAGTGGTCGTCTAAAAACCACTGCCTTATACAAGGGGATAAGGAGATGATTAACCCTTATATAAGGCAGTGGCCAGGCCACATCGTGAGTACCGTATACAGGTCTGGAGGCTTCATTTTAGGAAGGATGTAGAGCTGCTGCTGTGACACTGCAGCTTGCAGAACTGAAGCCTTTCTTCCCAAGAAAGGCTTCAGTTCTGCAAGCTGCAGTGTCTTGAGGCTAGGCACCGGCGAGGTGATCTGATCGAGGTGTTTAAGCCTTGAATGGATTGGGCAATCTTAATGCTGATGGGATTCATCCGCTTGCTCACACCACGCATATGAGGGGGGGACATAAATTCAAACTGAGGAAGGATGGTTGCTGCTTACCTTGAGGCTGTCACAGACATTCTCTCAGATATGCCAGACAAGCTGTACTTGCTACCTGGGAGTCTAAAACGCTGATGGAACTGATACTCGGGTGACACTCAAGTCAAGTGGACGCAATTTCGGCGAAGTCCGAACGGTCTATGACAGCCAAATCCTCTGGTTGCACCTTCACGATGGTGGGACTGTTAGTAATCCTGGGTATAACCTCCATGCACAAGTACATGGTGGGTGACCACCCAGGTGTGAACCAACGTAAGCAGGGGTCGAGGTGTGGCGCCCACACCACATGGAGGAACGCCGCCCCTCTATGTTACCAGTACTAGGTGGTAGATGACTCTCATCAACCGGTGAAATACCACCACTTTGCTTATTGGAGACTTGAAGTGGTGGAACTCATGTTTAGTCTCTGGAGCTAAGTTCCGGCATGCAGTATGATTGATGACTTTTGAGGTTATGATGAACATCGTGGCGAGATCCAATATTCCTTACATTTCGAGGGTACAGCTCTAAAACGGTGTTCGCAGGCCGGCCGCTAGTTACTATATCGGACCGAACCTATTGGTAACTCTCTAGGAGGCTTCCGGATCAGCTAGTGTATAATCTTGCTACCTCTACTCTGCTAGATAGTAACTGGAGGGAGTCCGAGTATTATGTATGCAGGGAGCATTGTCGAGGCCACGTTATGCCAAGGATCTGGGTATATTCTTACCATGTGTACGCCATATCCACATATTTCATTACTTCATACAGCATGTTCCACCCACTTTTTCTTACTATTGAATACACCGTGAATTGTCAAACTAATAGAGCAAGCTTATCTGCGAAAATATCTAAACCTCCCAAGCACTTCCTAATTCATTTCTCAAATATATGTGGTCTCAATTCTAATCTCAACGATGTCCATTCCACTTGCAGTCTGCCCAATCCCATGTACGTTTTCTGACAGAATCTTAATTATCGGTTGATTCAACTACTGCTCATCTCAGATGCCCAAATTATTCGCTGTATGATTCCTTTCGCCTCAAAGGTGGTACTTGTGCATATGTCCCTTCTGATATTCCCTGTCAGAGACTTGGCAATTTGGAATCTCCTCTCTTCGAGCCACTGTCTCTCTCTATGCTGCAACAAGGAAGCTAACCATTACAGAGCATTTAAGGGCATGGTGGAGTTCAAAAGTCTCTGAAAGCTTCCACGTCAAACAGAACATGCACAAGCGATGGAAAAACTCCGGCTCACCCTCGGACAGAAGTGCATTCTCCCGAGCTAGGGCTGTTTTTATTAGGAACAAGAGGGAGGCAATAAAACTTCACCTAGAGGCTATCATAAATAAAGTACAAAGTACAAGTACAAAGTATGTTGAGGGTCAAACGGCACCAGGAATTTCTCCCATCTCCGCGAGTGTTCGCTGTATCGAGGGACAGTACTCTGTCAAGACCAGAGATTTAAAAGTGTGTGGATCATGTGTTGTGTAGTATGTTGTGCCCATTGTTCTTCTGGCCTATTGGCCGTCGAGCCCCTGATGAGACCCGACGTTGTCCGTACTATGCCAACGAGGAGGCTGGCCAGGTGTACCTTGAAATTTATTATACTCTGGCAGGTCCCGCCGCCTAATTTCCTGGGATTTCAGCGGCTGGGTCCTATAGAAAAAAAAAAAAAAAAAAAAAAAGATAGATAATCGCGGTGGTATAATTGCAAAATCGCTATTAAGTTGGTATGTGGGGTTTGTTCCCCGAAATTACCATGGGATTGTACGCTAAAATGACAAGTTCTAGAGGCCTAATGGGGCGGGCAATAATTTTGGTGCTAATTTAAATTTGGATGCGTGGGGCTTTCGCGGTGAATAGTCAAAGAGAAGGGTAGGGAGACTGAAGGCTGGGGGGAAGAAAGAGAAGTAAGGGGCCGATAGGGTAGATGGTCCCTACAGTCAGTGGGGCATGCCCATGCCCCACCAGAGGGAAAGGGGGATGGCAGGAGGAGGAGAAGACAGCGAGCCATCTCCCCCCCCCTGCCAAGGAATAGGAGTGAAAGCAGGCTGGTCAAGGTTGCCAGCCCAGATCGCCATATGGCTAGGTGGCAGCAATGTGCTGCAATCATTTCTCTGAGCCCTTGCATGGTAGTATCTGGGAAGGTTTCCGTGGTTGTGTAGACATTCTGCTGGCCTGCACGGCATGGTTGTTTACTGCAGTGGTTGAGGCTGTGGGAGCGTCCTTCTCCTTGTGAAGAGGTCCTGGGCCAGCTGCGCGAATGCCTTGTATGTGTCAACTTCAGTTATGGCGAGGTCTTCTTGATTACGGAGGTTAAGCTGTGTTCTAGTAATGAACCTGCAATAGAGGTCCTCATATAGTATCATAAATAAAGGGAAGCCCTTACATAGAAGCAAATCAGAGGACCTCATCCACTCACTCAATCTGAGCAGTTGGCTCGACCACATAACTAGGTTCGCGGCTCAGCCAGAATCCACTACACCAATGGAATTCCCAATCAATCCGATTTAAACCGACCCCTTAAATTCAGTTCAACTCACCAAACATCAACTGATTGATACAATAAATAGTTTAGCACCTACGGCCGCATCCGGTGCCGAGAATTCCTCAATTTATGCTGAAATGCGTGAGTACATTTATTGTTGATCCCATTCTGTCGTTATTCAAATAAATCCTTCATCAAAAATTGTTTCCTCCTATGTGGCATGTTTATCTAGTAAGACCGCTGCCAAAAATACTCTCTGCTTCTCAGCCCAGTCACTTCCGTCCAATTTCCTCTGCATCATGCCTATTAAAGCTCTTTGAGAAATTTCTTCTGAAAACGTTAACCACACAAATAATGCCACATCAGCCACCGCAGATCCACTATGCCACCCGGTCAAGATCCACCGCTACAAATGTAGTCACCACCACTACCAAGATCCTCGAGGCATTTGAGCACCGTTCGGAAATCACCGTTACTTATATCGACGTCCAGGCAGCATTTGATTCCGTATCCGTTTACGCGTTGGTAAGGCTATTACGTGAGTATTACCTGATTGGCGGAGATGTGCTCTGGTTTATTCAGACAATCCTTGAGAACAGGACTATTATTGTTCGCGATGCCAATTGGCGCTACACCAGAACTATTACAGCTGGAGTCCCACAAGGCGGAGTCCTCTCTGGTATTTTGTTCTCAGCTGTTCTTCTGCCTTTCGTGACGGGCCGAACTGACATTATCACCTTCGCTGACGATATAAAGCTGTTCACTGCATCTGAACCCTGGAGACACTGCTGACTACACAAATAATGCCGCATAAGCATTAATCGTACAGAAAATCCATTAGCTCGAGGCTTTCCTCTCCGGTTTCGGCCTTCACATCAATCCTGAGAAGTCGAAACAGTTGACTTTCTCGCTCAAACGGAACCCAACGATAGTGCAACCCAATATAAGAGGATCCGTGATTTCTGCTGTTCAGCAACACACCAATCTTGGCGTTATCTTTGACCAGACGCTCTCCTTTCTACTACACATAGACTACCTGCAAATAGAGTTCTGTCGACTCCGGTGGATGCTTAAGCAACAACTTATGCATGTCCATGGCCAGACCGTTGGGTGCAGGTACATGTGTCTATCCGGTCATTCTTTACGGAGCAGAAGTCTGGACCTCAACTGCCGCAACGCATCTAAGACGGATTTTTGCAGGCGAATTTTGGCTGTTGAAGTGGGCTATATGGAAATTACAGCTTCCTCCTGCACCAAGGACCACCCAGATGGCAGCATATCTAAACATCAGACGTCTTCCTGCCATTATCCATGAGAAAAGACTCGTCTTTTCTGTAAAAATGATGGTTGGCATTATTTCGGACCCAGACTTCTGGGCTAACTGCGGTTGGAGGATCCCAGTCCCAAGCCTTCGGGCCAATCCAGTCCTTCAGGCCACTCGAAACCGGTTAAAGCTATCCGATCGGTTCTTCTCCGTGCAAATGCTGCGGTTCATACACTCCTTGGACGGCGACCTCTACAAGTTCGCATTGGATAAAAAATACAGGCAGAACTTACTCCATCCACTTCCTTCCCAGGACTACGTCACAGGACATTAGAACCTGCTCCCAAGGATCTGTCCATCACTGCCATGGATCTCTCACTACATTGTTCCAACTTTCTCCTCCTGCTTAGATGACCCCAGCACTGTAAAAGAACTGCTCCCTGGAGAATAATTTCATATGTAAATTTTTCAATGTTTTTCCAGTGTTTAAACCTACACTTGTATAATTAGTAATAATATTATTTTTTTCTCCTATCTCATCCTTGTTTATTACATTGTATTAGCCTTTGCTGTAATATTGTATTAGCCTTTGCTGTAATATTGTATTAGCCTTTGCTGTAATATTGTATTAGCCTTTGTGACCTTGTATTAGCCTTTACTGTAAACCCCTGGCTTGTAGCCGTGAAAGGTATTGTGTACGGCATGTGCGTTATGTATGCAATAAAGAGTTTTCTTCTTCTTCTTCTTCTCTGGCTTAAAATCTCTCTATCCCATTGTGTCAAATTCATCTGTTGTCTCTACCGTTCTCCCAACTCCACTAATCACTTGGAGCTCTTCGACTTCCTCTCTTTGCAACTTGACTTTCTCCAGTCCAACTTTCCTTACAGTGAGGTAATTTTCCTTGGTGATTTTAATGCTTACAACTCACGGACGCCAACTGGCTTCCATTTTCTAGTTACACCGACCCAGCTGGTCGAGATTTAGTATTTAGTATTAGTAATGGCCGCATGGTGCAAGAAACCCTATGGCTTATGCTGCAACAGCCAAAAAAAAATAAAATAATAAAATAAAATTAAATAAATAAATAATAATAATTAATAAAAAAAAAGGAAATTAAACCTATCATCCTATGCGCTTCCCTGACCCGAAGGTACTATCCAGATGACCTTTGAATTTCCCCAAACTGTCAGCCTCTACCACCCATGTTCCAGTAATTTATAACTCGCTGGCTTAAATATAACTTCCTGCAGTCCAAACTAAACATTTCCCCCGTAACTTGAATTTATGCCTCTAGTTCTAGCATCATTTATAATCTTGAAAAGATGCTGAGGCTTTTGCAATTACTAATGACCTTGCAAAGATTGTTCATTTACCTACAAGAACACCGGACAATCGTAATCATACAGCCAATACGCTTGATCTTTTTCTCACAAACAACCCTTTTAAGTACATGGTCGAAGTGAGAGGTCCTTTAGGCACTTCAGATCACAACTTGGTGATTGTCTCTTCTCCAATGGAGCCTTTATCTCTTGGCTATTCTCAACCTCGTGTTGTTTGGCATTACAAGAATGCAAAATGGGATGACCTGCGAGATTTCTTTTCTTCTTTTCCTTGGTCGGATTACTGTTTCAAAACTTCTGATGTCAACGTTTGCTCAGATCGTGTCAGTGAAATTATTCTTGCAGGAATGGAATCCTTTATCCCACACTGCACTTTAAAATCTCGTCCTTTATCTAAACCATGGTTTTCCGATAAATGTGCTAAGGCTGTTCAAGAGAAGAATGTTGCATATCGTAATTGGCGTGTTTCTAATTCTTCAGTTTCATTTTCTGCCTACACCAAAGCTCGCAACAATTGTAAAGCAGTTATTAATCAGTCCAAACTAGAGTTTGAACAGGCTAAGAGTAGAAAACTTGCTTCTTGCCCTAATGGTAGCCGAGCATTCTGGTCTCTTGCCAAAGCTACTGGCCGCAACTTTTGCCCATCTCTGCTCCCACCTCTGTCAAAAACCAGATGGTTCTGTTGTCACTTCAGCAAAGGATAAAGCTGACCTGCTAGCATCCCATTTTTCTTCCACCTCAAGTATTAATGATCTTGGTAAAACACCTCCCACCATTCCCAACACACTCCATTCAATGCCTCCTGTAGTCTTCCGTAAAAAGGATGTCAGAAGGATTTTGACGAATCTTGATGGTAACAAAGCTCCAGGTCCCGATGGTATTTCTCCACTTGTTCTCAAAACCTGTGCTCCTGAACTTACTCTTTTCTATGCTGCCTTTTTTCACTTTCTTATTCCAAAGGTGTTTTTCCTTCTGCTTGAAAACTTTCTCATATCCAGCCAGTTCCTAAAAAGGGTGGCAAATCCCTCCCATCCAATTATCGTCCCATTGCAATTACTTCTACTCTTTCTAAAGTAATGGAGAAATCAATTAACCGCCAACTCTTAAACTACCTAGAAACCTTCCGTCTGATCAACGATCGCCAGTATGGATTCCGTCAGTGTCGATCCACTGGTGATATTCTGGCTTATGTTACCCATTTATGGATTAATTCAATGGAAATGTTCGGTGAAACACAAGTAGTTGCTCTTGACATTTCAAAAGTTTTTGATCGTGTTTGGCATAAAGGTCTTCTAAACAAGCTTCCATCTTATGGTTTGCCAACTGTTTTTAGTAATTGGTTATCCAGTTTTCTCTCTGATCGCTCATTGAGGGTGATGGTAGATGGCTCTCTGTCTTCTAACCTCTCCACTAATGCCGGTGTCCCTCAAGGTTCAGTTCTTTTCCCCACTCTTTTCCTCTTGTATATCAATGACCTTCTTCCATTGACTGCAAATCCTATCCATAGTTTTGCTGATGATAGCACATTGCATTCCACTTCCATTTTGAGAAACCTTGTCCTGCTCAATCAGCTTCAACTTCTCGAAAATCTGCTACCAATTCCTTAAATGCCGATCTTCTGGTAATTCTCCAGTGGGGCAAAGACAACTTAGTTGATTTCAACTCTTCTAAAATCAGTCTTGTCTTATATCTAGCAAAAAGGATTCTTCTGCTCCTATGCTTATCTTTAGTGACACTCCGATTTCTAGGCAAAATGATATATCTCTTTATCTCTTTTGGGGATTACCCTGACTTTTAATCTCTCTTGGCACAAGCACATCACAAATATTGCTTCCTCTGCATCTAAAAAACTTGGTTTTATCTTTTTCTTCCAAACTGCTGCTCACTCTGTATAAATCGCAAATCCAACCTGCCATTGAATATTGTTCCCACATCTAGGTCGGTGCCCCCAAAACCTCTCTCAGGCTTCTTGATTCCATTCAGAAGAGGGCAGTTAGGTTAATTAATGATTCATCTCTAACAGAGTCTCTCCACTCGCTTTCTCATAGACGCACTGTTTCTGCTGCATGCCTCTTCTACAGATACTTCCATGGGCACTGTTCTTCTGAATTGGCTTCTATAATTCCTGCTCTCTCTTTCAAAACAGTCAGAAGCCAATTACAGTCTACAGTAGTTCAAGTCCAATGTCAACAAATATCTTCTTTCGTCTTCTCAACCTCCAACCCAAGCACGGTACTAAGTACTATAGGTTCTAATACCTCTCGTGTTTGCGGTTTACATTAAAAAAAAAAAAAAGTTTACCATGCTAGCGGGTGGCTGATTGTTGGAACAAACTTCCATCTGTTGTTGTGGATGTGGATGAGTTCAATAAATTGAAGGGATAACTGGATAGATTCTTTGAGGGTACGGATGGGTGAACTGTGTTTTTTTTTTTTTTTTCTTTGACTAATCTGATAAGTTTACTCTTTTTTTGCATCGTTTGCTACTACTAATAGTACGTTCATCACTAAACCACAGAGAAGAACATGCATATTTGAGTCCATAAGAACCACAACTTTTACACATTGAAGCTGCTGTAGAATCCTCTCAACATAATTCAAATAGCTTTCAATATCATCACCACATTCACAACACAAAGACACAAAAATAAATGTTTGTTCCTCTGCTCTTGAACACGTGAGTAATGGAGGAAGAGCCCAAAAAGGTCACTACATAATCCCTATTTCTTATTAAAATCGTTACTTGACAGTTTTCTTTATTTCTATGTCTCAAATTCATTATTTTCTTCAATCATCTTCACAACTTGATCCGGAATCACCGTCCTTCTTTGCCCATTATTTAAACAACTTTTCCTCTCACACCTCAAATATTACTACCCACAGTGTATTCAATTTCTTACAAACTGCGGACAATCTTCATCGATAATATCACAGGCAACTTCTTTATCCCGTTCCTTACAGTTGACAGAAGTTGGCGTTCCACCTTTATTCTTACAGTCCTTATATTTGTGGCCTCTACTGAAAAAACACACTTGTTCATTCCTGCATTTTTCGCCAAGTGCCCAAGTCGTATACTCTGATTACACCTGGTCATCAACACAATATCTTTAAGCCTATAAGTGTTCCACATCACTTACACCTTTTCCTTTTTATTCAAAGATACCGTCATGGTGACTGTGACCTCTAAGGTCCAGTTATTTTTATTATCTTTATATTTTTTTCACTGATCTCACCTCACGCATTCCCTCACTGCATATCCACCAAATTCTTCGTGTACAGATCTTTTATTCTCCTGTATCTCAGTTATCAAATATCTTTGGTTCGACTTTGGATGTTCCACTTTTAAACCAATTGCTCTTATTCAGTACACTCTTTTAACTCTGCACATTTCTCTTCAAGTCCTTCACATTGTCAACAAAGTTTCCTTCTGTACTTTTCCCTCAACCTTTTCTTTCAATCTTCCCAAATGTGGTGAAACTTTATTCGTTCCGTCATGGCTGAAATCGAAATGTCTTTTCTCATTAATTCCTAAAATTTAACTTCAAATTACCATCTGCTGTTTCTTCTAATCTCAGTCTTTTACGTACTCATATCTTTGTCAGGCAGGGATAGAATTACAGATCTCCTCATTTCTCCAATCCATCCTTTCTGACTCGTTTAGCTAGAGCACCTGAGCCACCCAGCCACATCCACTGGGAGGCAGAGCCAACTAAACTGTGTGAAACTCAAAAGCAAAAAGAACGCAATTCAAATCCTGTTTTATTGTAAAAATTACATGTTGTGAGCTCGTTAACAGCACGACCCCTGATGTGACTCCCGAGGCCACTGGTGTGTGCCAAAAAAAATTAGGGTTACTACCAGAGAATTACTTCACCCACCCGTGTGCATTACAACCATAAATTGCGCGTGATCACCTGTCCGTTTGCCTCTTTTACTGGACCAAAAGCCCGAGTTTCCGAGATCGGGAGGAAGGGCATGGTTGACCTCTTCTGAGATCGACTGATTGAGCCACGGAGGGAAAAAAGCCCACGAAAGTTCTTCGTGTCATTGATTGATGGGACTCGAACGCAGGCCTTTTCCATCAGGTGTGGGGAGGACGGTGATTATAACCACTGTAAGCTATTGGGTGTGGGCCAGACAGATACTGCTCATATTGGTAGAAGGAGTATCTTTATTGAAACGTGTAGGAATTGTAGAAAATGCACACTCTGCTCGTTACAGTAGCCAATCACGGCACTTTGGCCAGGGGTCAACAATAAATCTGGCAAAATCATATAAATAAGGAAACGGGCACGTGCTAAGAACTGGTCGCTGTTTCGCAGTAGAAATGGAGGGTTATACCGATTGAAATTTGTCGTTCGAAGGTGAAAGGCCTCCCAGCAACCTCCCAGGTTGCTGTGTGTGTTGTCGTAGCGATTAAACGGCCCGACACGCCATTGCAGTGAGCGGCAGTAACGTCACTGCGAAGCCGACGTGCGTTCGCTTACTTTTGGTGACCGCAAATTGAAATAATAAGTTCCGTTACGATGTTCTTTCTTGTTTTTGGTTTTTGGCCACGCACATTTGCTGATTGAGGTTCGTTCCACAGCAGACACGACTTTAATTTGTTTGGGCTCCACCATTTCGCAAGAAAACCAGTTTTTCAGCAATGCCCGTCATAAACTGGAAAGCTACGAATTTTCTCGAAACGTATGACCTAATGACCTATTTATAGACAGTTTTAATTTCATTGCCTCATCCCTAAATGTTGCTTTTTTTTTTTTTTTTTTTTTTTTTCAAGCAACCATGTCCTATATTGTAGAGTGCTGCCATCTTTTGCCGGTTATTGTCATTTTTCCCGCCCACTATTTTCTGAATACGTTCCTCGCGTAGTGTTGAATCCAGGAGTGTGAGCGGGGGTTAGTGTCAACCCCAGTGGAATAAAATTATTCCCCCTCTCGAAAAATAGTAATTTTTATTTTACTACGTTGAAATTTTCGCCACATTTTTTGTTTAATTTTAATAAAAATTTTCTTCTTACTGGGCTGTTTAGGTGCCATATTATCAGTTCACGCAATGTTGTAATCATAAACACGAATTAAATAATTTTATATCAAATAAACACAACGCGAAAAATCGCACCAACTAAGTGTGGTACTCGTTAGGTGGTACACGGCGAAAATAAATCACTAAATTTGAAAGGACACAAAATTTGCGAAATAATTAAATGGCAAATATTTCTGCCTGCATAAATTGTAACTAAAAGCCCCTATTTCAAGTGTCCGCATTTTCGTTTCACGGTTTTTCAGGGTTCCTTTATTTTCACACGAACCATCTCTTGATCGTGTTTCGCACAAACGGTCTACTCGCGACTAATTCTTTGTTTGTGTCTCGCGAACAAGATTGAATCGGTTAGCTTGAATCGGTTCCTGACAGATGCTATTGTAATTGTAATTATAAAGTGTCCCGCGGCTTTCAGGGGAGTCTGTAGCCACTACGGTAATTCAATCGTCACCAGTTTCGCTTTCGGGTTTTCACATTCCTTTTTTTTGTTTTTTTCACAGCAAGTCTACTTGTGCAGGGGCGGATTTAGACATGGTCTTTATGGGCTGCAGCCCAGGGCCCTGTTCAACCAAAAGGCCCCCTTTGGGGTCAAAAAAATAAAAATAAAAACAATTTAAATTAAAAGTTTAAGAAAAAATAAATAATACAAAATTTTTTCGTATCAAGATAAAGTTTAAATCGTTGTTTTTTATTATTATTATTATTATCCATATGGTGCAAGGAAGCCTGAGGCTTATGCTGCACCAGCCAAAAAAAAAAATCCCGAGTTGCAACACTATTGGATTTGAATAAAATATCAATGTTTTAAATGACAGTAAATACGGCTCTGTCTTCTATCACCTCTGTCGGTAGTCGATAAAATCAAAATATACTTTGTCATTTGTCAATTATGCAAATAATGTGGCAACGTCAGAATGGGAGTGCAAGTCTTGCTCCTCTAAAGCGTGTTAGCTTAGCGTAGCTCTCACCGTTTGACATTTGAAGTTATGTATAGTACAGTATAGTTGAATATTAAATAGTCATTCGTTCGGTGAAGTGTACTGTTCACGTGCTTCGGCTCTTCACTGGTAAGTATCGGCAAAGTTTACTAAATACTAATGAGCCAAAATAAAAATAAGTGGACACCGTTTATTTGAAGTAAGCGGTAGTCACTGATAAGCAGCGTAAGCTATAAGCTTGCCTACTTGACAATGACAACTAACCTAATACGGTGGTGGATTGTTTTTTAAGGTTTTTTTTATTTCTTTTCCAATTAAATAAATACTTAAAAAAATGTCTGGTAGAAAATACAAAAGCGGAGCTGAAAAACGAAAAATACAATTAAATAGAGAAAAAGAAAGAAGTAAATGTGACAAAATTAAAAATATTTTGTATTGGAAAATAAAAATAGGAATTTAAACGATAAGCGAAAGATAGAGTAACTTAACCGAAGAGAAACAGAAAAAACAACAAAATGTATATAACAACGAAGAATTACTAGAAGTAGAATCACAACCTCTAAAAACAATGTTGACGTTGACGGACATTCAGTACCAGACAAAAATATAGAAGACCTAGACGACGACCAGTTCTCTGAAGTCTCTGTTGCTGCTTTGCAAGAAGATAGTGATGAAGAGGCTTTAGAAAATGCAGAGTTCATTACTAAATACGTTGACGTAGGTTTGTGGCCTACGTTAAATGATAGTTTTATTAATCACTGTCTCTCACATGAAATGACTTATTTCCAAAATAAAGATGCAAAAAATATATATCCAGTTTCAATAAGGAATTACAAAGAACAAAAGAGATCATTTTCAAATACGAAAAAAATTAAAAATGTTCAATTACTGGAAAGATCTTGGTTGTGCTATTCTACCAGTGTGGGAAGTGTTTTTTTGTCTGGTCTGCAAACTTTTCTCTAAAGTCCCTTCTCAATACACAACCGTATTCTCTGACTGGAAACAGATAGGACCTTGTTTAGAAAGTCACGAAAATTCTAAGGAACATAAGAAATCATTGTTAGTATGGTTAACACGTAAAGAAAATAAGTCTGTTATTGACAAGCAGTTGCAGGAGCAACTAAGAAAAGATACGGAATATTCCCACAAACGTGGAAAATATTTAAGTGGTGAAATATTTAAGTTTAAGGAGCTTAGCATTCAGAGGTCACGAGGAAATATTTGGCTCTCCGTACAATGATAATTTTATGGGGGCTCTGGAATTACTAGCAGAGTTCGAACAAATAATAGAGATTATGGAAAAACCAGTAATAAAAAGAATTATAGCTGAAATAAATAGCGAAGATGCAAATTACTATTCAATTGTGATGGACTCGACACCAGATCTGTCCCACAATGACCAACTAGCTATTATAGTACGATATTGTTTTGAAGGAAAAGTGTATGAAAGATGTATATCATTCGTCAAAATTAGTAGTCACAGTGGCTTATCTTTATTCAATTCCTTACAAGAATTTCTAGAAAAAAATGGACTGCCACTGGATAATTGTAGAGGACAGTCTTTTGACAACATATTAAAAACGTTTAGTGTTATAGAGGATATGGATGAGAAACTTGATTTTCGAAGAGAGGCACAGAATTTATATAATAATTTGGCGAAACTTGAAACTGCGATTTTAACTGTTTTTTGGCAAGAAATTTTAGAGAGATTCAATTCAGTTAACAAAAAAGTGCAGATCCCGGGCTTAGACATATGTGAAGCTGAGAAATTAAACAGGATACGCTAAACGTTCCATTAGATAAGTTGATTATGGATTTAAACAGAAGAGGCCACGTCTATGGGGAATTTAGCAAAAGATTAAATTTTTAATGGATTTGCGAGACATTAATATCGAAAATACTGACTTGGAAAGTGCACATAATGTTGTTGATTATTCGGATGACACAGATGAACATTTAGTCAATGAATGCATTCACTTAAAATCCTACTTACAGACTAAGCCAGACTCATACGGTGATATATTCGAGCTAATTTATGAAAAGAAACTTGTCGATGTTTTTCCGAATTGCTATACAATCTTAAAAATTTTTTTGCCGTTGCCAATCACCAGTTGTGAGGCAGAGCGATCCTTCTCAAGGATATCCTATGAAGAAAACAAATATAGGACAACATGACGAATGAAAGATTAAATTATTTATCAATTCTTTCCATAAACTGATTTAACCAAAGAATTACAATGTGATGATCAAATAAAAGAATTTAAAGTGCAAAAATGCAGAAGAGTTACTCTTTAAATGTCTTTAATGTATTAAAAATACTTACATTATATAACTCCTAGAATGTTTTATTTATTTTATTTTAAAGAATAAGTATTATTATTTTTTTTCCCTTAGTCTTTATTCTTGACCTGAGAATTTGTTGTTTCGTTTTTTTGTTTGTTACTAAAAGTAATATCTAATACATTTTATTTTCTTTTTATGTTTGATGTTTGTTATGTATACAAAACCTTTTTTCATTATAACTGTATATAAAAGTTTGTACAAATTTTGTATATCCAAGTGCATCAAATAAAATAAAAAAGTTCTTCAACGCCTGTTGCCTATAATTTTTCCTATTTAATAAAGGGTAAAAAAACAGTTTTTCGACAAAATGGCGAATGAGTCGCCATAACTAACCCAAACTTGGATTCATTGGGTAGGTTCTCAAACAGTGTTGGTCCAGGGTCCCAAAGTTAACTGTCCGCCTCTGTACTTGTAGCTAATTCTTCATTTCTATACAGCAAATAAGACGGTTTGGTCGCAGCCTGTAAACAAATACATTTTATATCCTTTTTATTTTATACGCCTCTGTAGTATTGCGAGTACAGATTGTAATATTGCGCGAAGATAAGCTTAGAGGGCCCGAATGAGAAAAAAATAATAAATGAAGCGATTGACACACACGCAAAGAAAAAGCAAAGAAGAATACGATTATTACAATGCAGTACGCGCACGTTTCATTATAATTCGTATAATTTCTTGTTTATTTATTTATTATTTTTCAAATTTTAATCGGTGATTTTCATATTAAACTGTGATTATTGCGAGTAATGTGGTTTTTGTGAAGTGACTGTTAGTATTTGGACGTTAAATGGTTCCTATTTTCTTTTCTCGTATTCTCTTATTGTAACATTCGTAAATATACAGATTTGTTTGTAACATAAACATATGTTGTAAATATTAAATAATCATTTTAAAAAATATACATATACTACGTGTACTTCACGAAATTTCCATACTTACCCCCCCAGGTGTATGTACCCCCGAAGTTTACATTCTCCCCCCTCCCGGTGCAAACACTCTGGATTCAACACTGCTCGTATCTCTCAGTGAATGGGCCCCCATTTCCATAGTATTTTATTATTTTAATTGAAACATAAAAAAATGTTTCCGTAAAAAAAAGTCATAAAATACTTTCTTTTTTTTGTGGAAACGAATTTTCACGTCTTTAGAAGGTAGTGTGCCCCTCTTTGTTTTGTCTTTTTAAGAGCGCGCCATTTTTGCGATGTATGGTGCTGCCATCTGTTAATAAAAATTACTATTATTGTTCAACTGAATCGCTATTTCGTAATAAAATGATGCAATTTTCTCATTATTATTTACAACACTTACGAGAACAATATACAGCGCACTATTTACGCAAAAACAAGAGATCTGTTCAAACTGAAAAACTGAGTACAATTGAAACAACACGAACATCGATTTGGTCGTTGCTGCCGAATGGTAATCAACAGAAATTGATGAATAATCTCATTTGGATTAAGAGTGTTTAGAAATGGACGAAGTCAAATTGAAGTGGACACGTGTACTCACTTTCCAACTTGCCCATGAGAAGGATCGTATTACAGAAAAGACAGACGGATAAAAAAACAAATTATTTTATTTTTTCTAAATTTCTGCATTCTTCCTTTCAAAGTTGCCAAAATTTCTTGTTTCTTTTTAATTCTGTGATTTTGTTAATTTCTGCGTGATACACCGAAATGTCATTCACCAAATTGTCTCGTACACCAATCGTTATGCGCCGAATTGTCGCGCGCGCGCGCACACACACCGAACTCGCTACCCAAAGAGCATTAACCCAAACCTTCAGTGAAAGACTGCATACCCGTTATAGAAAATGAGAAAAAACTCTTTACCATAGGCCTGCTGTGCCAGTAGCACAGAGGTATCGTCACCATCCTTCCCACACCGAGCGGAAAAGGCCCGGGTTCGAATCCCGTCGATGACGCGAGGAACTTTAATGGGCTTTTTTCACTCCGTGGCTGAGTTAGTCGGTCTCAGGCGTAGATAGCAAGGTTTTTCCCCCGAGCAGAACAGGCAAATCGACCAGAAAATACACGCAATTTACAGACACAAATACAGGTTTATGTAACAAATTACGGGTGACCTTAATACAATGATTTTTCACCATAGGCCTAGAAACCCTAATTCTTAACATCCTTTAACTGCTACAATCAGGGGCTGGACCTTCATGCTGTTGTCTTGGATGTATTCACTCCATTTCATTCGATCTCCGTTAAATCCCTCCTTTTTCTACTTGGACACATACATATGTACCCTGTCTATGGTGGCTTCCAGACATAAATACATCTCCACCTACTATCTCTGTAATGGGAAACAAACTCTGTAAAACGGGCCTGATAAAAAGTGTGTGTGTGTGTGTGTGTGTGTGTGTGTGTGTGTGTGTGTGTGTGTGTGTGTGTGTGTGTGTGTGTGTGTGTGTGTGTGTGTGTGTGTGCGCGCGCATTGATACGTGTACTGTTGTTTGTGTCAGGCCGATTTGCCACCAGGGAGCAGCCAACACCTGGGCAGCTGCTGCCTGGGGCCCGTCTCTCGACACGAGGGAATCGCAGGGCCTTGTGCTAGGCATACAAGTCACCATCCACTGGAGGAAGTGCCAATCTAGACAGTATATGAACAGATGTAGAAAATATCTTTATAAAAGCATAACGATAAAATTGATAAGAAGAACAAACAGTTGAGAAAATTAATAAAGTTTTAACATTTTTGTATTATCATTCTGACAACAACAAGGCACGTCCACTAAAACTAGGAGGTCAGCAATTTTAGGGGAAAAAACCTGATAAATTGATGTAAATAAAATTTATAAAATTATAAACAAGAATGAAGAAGGAAATTAAAAGGTACACAATACGTAGTGAGCAATTTAAAAAGTAGTTTTATTGTTCAGACAGTAATTGCCGCCTTTTAAGAAAGCCAGAACGAGAAATTTTTTGAGATGATTGAAAAAAACATAGGAAAATAAATAAAAACAGATTCCTGACCAGGAGAGACGTGATCAAGAATAACTGTAGACGAAATGCATCGTACAGAAAAGCAGAACACGGGTCGAATCCTCAACACAACCACAAACATAGAATTCGGAAGTGGAGAGAGGAAATTGGCAAGTTTAAAGTTTAATGATCCATGTCCATTAAAAGAAGGTAATAAACATACTGGAAGAGAACCATTTGTGAGTTATTTTATTAACAAATGCCACATCAGAGATGAAAGGTTTTGAGATTAAAGCTTTTTGGGAATCCGCCCAGCGAAGCTGCCAACTATCACAGAGAATTTTAAGGATTCGCTGTTTCTCTTCTTTTCGACGGAAAAAGAAATGAAGTTCAATTCCATCGAATTCAGCTGGAATACCTTTACGAAAAAGATTTACCATGGACAGTCCAGGGTAAATTATAAATACGTCTACAGGTAAGGATCCTGAAAGAACTTCTAGGGCAGGGGTTAAAACAGTTCGACATACTACGACCAGAACAAGGAAAAACTTCGCTGGAGTGAATAAAGTTTGGTTTGTACATTAAGAAATTTAGTGCCTTGCCTCAGCAGCATAAGTAGTGATTGGCAGAATAACAGTCTGATATAGAATATTCCACATTTGATGATTCAAACCCAAATTTTGAATTGTACTTCCTTCAATTGGGAAGCCGAATTTTCTAACCCTATGAGCTAAATCATTCAAGTGAGGAAGAAAGAAAGGAAGAAAGTCCAAGAAATTTTGTGATCATAACAAATGGAAGAGCTCCACCATCGATTTTAAGGAGAGGAGGAGGAGTTGATGACAAGGAGCAGCTAATAAGATTAACTCCATGGAAATAAAAGACAAGAGAATTAGACCAGGTAAACTTCTCGGATTCTGTTGGAATTAGGGTTTCACCGGCCCGTCTCTGCAACACACCAAAGTTAACTTCAAAACTGAATACGCTGCTAAATTTGATCGCCAATCACAACTCTACGATGAATAACCTCGTTCTTGATAAGGTCACAAAATAAGGAATGCATTTAAGACAAATGTGTTCGTGTAATAATGCTAATAACTGTGCTTTCTAACTAATCATGTAACCTCTAATTTCAAGGTTCATTTGTTACCTTTCCCTGTATGTAATCCCACACACACCCCGGCTGGTCTCTGTTCTGCGGTCTCCCGGATGTAAGAGTAGAATTTAATTGTATTTTTTATTTCGGTCGTAATGAATTTATTTGTAGGGATTTATAAAAAAAGACCTTACAAATATAGTTTTACAATATATTTTTTTATATTATTATAATAACGACATTCGAAGCAACATTGAAATTTTAACAAGAGATGCCCCCCCCCTCCCTCAGCAGGATGTCGAGTGGCCAAACGCAGTTGACCGCCGTCCAAGCATTCGTGACTCCTGAATATGATGATGTATTAGCATTAATATTGAAAATATGGTGCAAGGAAGCCTAAGGCTAAGGCTTCCAGCCAAAAAAAAAAGTAAAGAGAAAAGGAAACAGACAACCTATGCATTTCCCGCCTCCCTTAGGTAATTATCCAGCTGACCTTTAAATTTCCCCAAACTGTCAGCCTCTACCACCCATGATAATTTGATAATTTATTTATCCCTATTTTGTATTACAATTGTTGGGAGATAACAGCAAGAAGGGAAGGAGAACACATAAACCAGAGGCTATTTAGGGGGTGTTCCCTTTGAAAAAGATAACAATAAAAACAAATACATCATGAATCGGACATGTTTCTACATTCCATTACAGAGACTTCGTAAACCAACCACACATGTCGCGTGGTTAACAACAGTACTTGTAATTACATTGTGAACACTTTTACAATAAGAAGTATGAAAGAAATTATGATGAAATAATTGCTTACAAGCTTTTTGACAGCTATTCCCTCAACTTGTTTACATAATTTCCAAACTGGTGTGCATTGTGGAAAGTTCAGGAGTTGAGTGGAAGGTGATTTAGATCAGACCTCCCTGGTGATGTGTTCAGTCAGGAGCTTCTTGAACCTGTTTAGTGAAATGGCATTTTTGATATTTCCAAGAAGATTAGTCCAGGTTTTTGCGCCTCTGTATTTTATATTTTTCTCACCTATGGCTTTTCTAAAAAGCGGTAGGATTCAGGTTCGCTTCATTTCTTAAATTATATCTTATTCCTTCTTCTTCTATTGTTATTAAAAAGGATCTGAAGAGAGGAGGAAAGTTTGGTGTTTTCAAAGCATTTTAAGCAAAGACCACCTCAGCTTTTTGAATAAGTTGGTAGATGCTTAAGAGTCTCGCTTCCTTATATCTCGAAGTCACCGATGCATTCCAGGGAAGGCCCAGAATTGAACGAACACATCGATTGACAATTGAATTGATTCTCGCACGGTTATCTTGACTGGTCGTATCCCATGAGATGATTCCATATGTGAAGTGAAGCTGTATTAAGGAAAGGAATACTAGTGTGAGAAGGGAAGGAGGTACCCAGGCAGAGGCTCGGGCGAGTATTCCTGCTAGTGACGAAGTATTCTTTCGTAAGGTGATCATTTGTTTATCCCAACTCAGCTTGTCATCTAGCCAGATTCCTAGAAACTTGGTATCATTCGCCCTTTCCAGTTGTATTCCTTTGTTTCGAAATCAATATTTAATGGTTTATTTTTCGTCCTAAACACCATATATTTGGATTTTTCTGGGTTTAGTATCAGCTGATTCTTTTGAAGCCAACTATGCATTTCAGAGAGCAGGGCAAACATCTTGCATTGAAGTTGGTTAGGGTCTTTATCAGTGATTAGAATGGAAATGTCATCGGCATACGCTACTAGGTGGGAAGATGGAAGATGAGAGAGAAATTCATTAATGCAAAGAACAAATAGGATAGGTCCGAGAAGTGAGCCTTGAGGTACTCCCCTCGTGAAATAAGAAATGTCTGAAAAAGACTGGTTTGTTTTAACGACAAATGGCTTATCAATAAGGTAGTCTTAAAGGAGAAGGTTAATTTCATCTCTCAAGCCAAGATTGTTGAGTGTTTGAGTAGGATTTTATGATTTATGCAGTCAAAAGCTTTTGATAGGTCTAGAAACAGTGCTGTTGCATAGTGACCCTTTTCAAGACAGTCCGTGATCCTAGAGCAGAAGTCAACAATTGAAAGGTCAGTGGATCTTTTCGAACGATAAGCGTACTGCTGTTGATGGATAAGCTGATTGACTTCCAGGAAGCCCATGAGTCTGCCGTGAAGAATTTTTTCGAATAATTTTGCAAAAACTGAGAGTAGAGCTATTGGACGAAAATTGTTGCTAGAGTTGCAGTGTTTCCCCCTAGGAACAGGAACAATGACTGCTTTTTTGAATTGAGACGGGAATTTATCAGATTGAAAGGAAGATTATAAATATACTTCAGTGGTGTTACAATTGAGTTAAGGACCTTTTTCAGCAGAGCAGGAGATATTTCATCAAAGCCAGGGGCTCCCTTTACTTTTAATTGATGTCCTGCTTCTAAAATCTCTTGATCTGAGAGCGGAGCGATTAAAAAAAGCTCCTCATTGAGTGCTTGACAGATTCTCTCGTTGCATTATCTCTAGAGTCAACTTCGTCTTTAAAAAGGTTATTCAAACTTGAAATAAAGTGATTACAGAAAAGGCTGCGGCTTTTTCCTGGTCATCCGAGATGAGTACCTTGTTGTCAACTACATCTCCAACGCAGCTCTGTGATTTCGTTTTCCTTCCAGGTAGTAGCTTGTCCAAGACTGTCCACTTTTCCTTGCTTGTAATGACGCCTTCAAGTTGGGAACTATAATATTTCCTTTTCTCCGACCGAATACTGTCGGTGACTTTGTTTTTGTACGTTATTTGTTTATATCCGCCTCCTTTCGTGTTTCTCTAGCAATTTTTGCAAGTTTGTCCCATATAGGTAACTTATTCCAGTAATTTATAACTCGTTAGCTAAAACTAAAACTTCCTGCAATCCAGTCTAAACAATTCCCCCCGTAACTTGAAATTATGGCCCCCTAGTTCTAGAATCATTTATAACTGTGAAAATTTCGTCCTCATTCATTTTGCTTATGCCTCTCAGAGCCTGAAACACCTCAATCAAGTCTCCTCTAAGGTTCCAAGCTCTGCAACCCACATATTATAAGTCTCTCCTCATAGAGACGCCCTTTTGCCGATATCACCAGGCGAGTTACACGTCTTTGGACCCTTTCAAGATGAACAATGTCATTCTTTAAATGCAGTCTCCATACTTGAACACAGTGTTCCAAAAGTGTGGTCTAACAATAGCCTTATACAATGGGGTTATGACGTCCTTATCTCTACTAGCAATTGTTCGATAAATCAACGATAGGACACCATGGGCCCTCCTTGCAACCAAAAAGTATTCAAAGTATTTTATTATATTTTTTTGGCGGGCTCCAGGGTTTCCCCTATTCACCGCTGAAAGTAATCTATACATTGGGTACAATTTATAGTGATTAATTGTACATACAAGTACAATGATTAGTTATACATAAAGAGTACAATGGTTAATTATACATAAAAAGACTATATACAATGGTGGTACATAAAAATTCTATATACAATGGTGGTACATAAAAAGACTATATACAATGATGATACATAAATAAATACTGGGCTTCGGAGTCCAGCAGACTGATCAATACATCAGGTAAGAGTAATTCAAAGAGACAGTCTAGCATTTTACTGAACCTCAGGAGCAAGAATTCTTTTCCTCCGTTTAAACAATTTCTCTGCATAGGTGGAGAAGGCAGTATAATATTCGGAACAGTTAACCAATCTTGGCAGTTCGGAGCAGTCAAATACATTTGTGAGAATTTGAAAGTCCAGTCTTAAATCATCGTACAGAGGACAATGAAACACGAGGTGCTCGACAGTTTCTTGAGCACCACAACTACAGAGAGGAGTGTTACTTATTCCTAGTGAGAACAATTTAAAGTTGAGACTTCCATGACCGGTATATAAAAACGTGACATATAAACCAGGATTGAACCAGTCCATTTTCTTGTCGTAATCAACAACCTCGGGAAAAAACTTAAAGGTCTCCCTACCCAAAGTAGAGGTAGACCAGGTATTTTGCCATGCTCTACAACATTCATTTCTCATTCTTTTAATGTCTACCTTTTCTTGCAAGTCAGTATTATACGTTATACCATTTACAATCGCAGGAACATTTTTTCTTCTACAATATAAAAGATAGTGTAACGTTACTTCATATTGGATTGGCAGTCGATGACTGAGGACCTGGAGAGCAGCTGTAGAGACAGTTCGACAAGCTCTACTTACAGCGAGAAGAAAGAATCTTTGTGCTTGTGTAAGATATTTTTGAACAAGGGAGTTACCGATTCTGTATCCCCAGGCCCCAGCAGCATAACACACAATTGGTATAAATATACAAGAGTAGTATAATTTAATGGAAGATTTCTTTACACCAAAAGTACTCCTGGTAATCTTAATAATTTTATAGGTCATAGCTTTTATTTTCTGAAGTACATCCTCCTTGCAACCAGTCTACAATGCTCGAAGAACTTCATGCCTGACCGTATCGTAATACCCAAGTCCCTTTCCTCCACTACTGGCTTTAGTTCAACTCCGCCAAGTGTATAAGTTATTTTGGGGTTACTGTTCCCCAGCCTAACCTTTTCAGTGGCATTATTACAGATCATCTTGTAGCTATTTGTTATAGGCTTCAGTACTTTTTATTGCTCTGTAACCTTTCCATGCCACCTTTTTCTGCTCAAGTAATGCGGCAACTTCACTATTCATCCAACTGGGAATCGCCCTCGTGGAGTATTTTTTTAATGGTAATAAGCATTCAAGGCTTCTGTGATTAATGTTTTAAAGGTATGTCATAGTTCAATTGTATTTGCTCTCTGTGAGATATCTACCCAGTTAAAGAGGCCATGTAGCGCCTTAAGGCATCGTAATTTCCTTTCCTGAAGTTATAACCCATTCCTTTTCCTTTAACTATTGCTACCTCTCTCTCTTTCCTTCTCTTCTCTTCTTTTTGCCTTTATCTACTGCTACCCCTCTTTCTTTTCATCTTCCACCGCAGAACGCCGTGATCGCTTCCTGCTACTGGTTCCTGTGCTGTCAGCCCAATTATGTCATCTTTTCATAGGTGATGATGAGGTGTAGAGTACTTTTATCGCTTGTACATTCCTGGCATGTTGATACAAATAGCAGTCACATCTAGTTGATTTAAAAATTTCGCTCCAATCAATTAGAGACAAATTAAAATCACCCGTAATAAGACCTTGACGCTTACTTGCCAGTTCCATTTGCGTGTAGAGGCTCTTATCATAATCTTAACAATCACCTGACCATAGAATGCTCCCACTCTCAATTATACCTTTGCTTCCAACTATCTCACACCGTACAGATTCTATACTAGCGTGTGAAACGTCTGGATCCGGGAAAGCTTCCCTCGCGCTCAGGCTGCTTTTGATAAGAAGCGTGACCTCACCACCCCTTCCACCTCAATCCTAAATACGTTGTACATACCGTACTGAAACTCGTCCTAATGCGCCAATAAACCCCAAACCAAACCCAAACTGAAACTCGTCATTCCCTATCTCCACGTGGCACCACGTTTCTGTAAGCCCTATTATGTGAGCGTTGCTTGTCCTAACGAGCAGTTCGAATTCACTCATTTTATTGACGACACTTCTGGCATTACTGTACAAACAATTAAGACTTGGTGTTCTTGTATAGTTTTTTCTTTGGCATTAGCTGCCAGCTCATTTGAAACCTTTCTGCCCTCAGAACATCTTGCTACTACTATGTTCTGATGCGGTAACAAACAAGAATTGTTGAGGTATGTGCAAGATAGGGGCCGCCGTAGCCTAGTGGTCCGGCGCGTGGGTGCATAAGTACAAGTACCTTGAGTGACCGGGGTTCAAGCCCGTGACTGTTGAATACGGTGCTGTTTCTTGTATTCTGTCTATCTTGTGAACTCCCCTGACCGTTTCACCAATTTTTGACCAATATCATTAGATAAACGCGTATCCATATTGCCCTTTTCCCTTCAAACTAGCAGTTTCACTGAACCTTTAGGGTATCATCAATGATACTGGCAAAAATCCTTGGACCACCCTTGTTCAAATGAAAATAATCTCTACAAAACAGATTCCTTCTACCTACAAGTGAGGGCCAAGCTGATAGAAATTTACCCCCAAAAGCCTTGCAGAGCCCTTGAAATCTTGAGTTAATCTACAAGGCTTTCAGCATTGAATGAATAATCCCCCCTATCGTGCCTTGGCAGAATTACAGAAACAGGCACTGTTACCTAACTCGCTGCATTTCTTTAGCATGGCCCTATATTTGTCTAACAAATCGTCAAATGGTGTCATTAGTCCCCACATGAATAATAATATTCTCTTTAACTCCCTCTTAAATTTTGACAATGCGTTGGCGACATTATTAATAGTTGCTCCCGGCAGACATACCCTGGTTCTACTCCACCTATCCTTATTACAAAAATTTTTTCCCATTTCCCTGCAATGGAGTCTCCTAATAGAACAAAGTCCTTTTGAACCAGAGGGGTTTGCACTTGGTTATTCTGTTCTGGGTTCCGAATTGGGAGTGCATCATTTGGTGGTTTACTAGAGTCTTGAGTCCCTGACGAGCTCCCAGTTACATTAATCTCGAGGGCAAGTACCCGTTTTTTCAGTGACTCAAATTGTTTTGGCAATGCACCAAATTTTAACTTAAGATCGGTGCACTCCTTACAACAGTGACAAAGAAAAGAATGAGCTAGGATTATCCACTAGACTAGATCGACCTTTGAGTACATCCCAGGTCCTGCAAAAGATGAAATCATGATTCACCCGGAAATCACCGTCGGCTATTTCACTATGAGTCTCTGACGAAGTGTTCGAGAAGGATTTTGTCACAACCATAGTTTAAATTTACTAAATATTAAAAAAGTAACTTTTAAAAAATTATATTTATAATATTATAAAAATTAATACATTATTACTATTACTAGTATTGGTATTAGCCATACATTGCAAGGAAGTCACAGGTTTTTCCTGGCAAAAAAAGGTCGAAGGTCGAGTCACAGGCCGAAAAAAAAAGTAGAAAAATAGATTAGAAAATACAAATTATTGCGGTTCCCTCCTCACGTAGGTAACTATCCAGTTGACCCCCGAATTTGTTCAAACTGTCAGCCTCAACTACCTGCGGAAGCAAATTGTTCCAACAATCAACGACTCGTTGGCTAAAAGAAAACTTTCTAAACCTCTTCATTCATTTTACTGACCCCCGCTCGGTCTATAAACCTCAATCAAGAAACCTCTGAGGTGCCTTGTTGCTCTGTAGCCCACATCATCTTTCTTTGTACTGTCGCTCTTCAGCCGATCTCATGCGAGTTGCTCGTGTTTGGATCCTTTCAAGAAGCTCGAGGTCTTTTTTCAGATGAGATCTTCATATTTTGACAGAGATATCCCTTCGCTGATACCATTTATGAAAATAAAGAAACAACGGAGGTCCAAGAACCGATCTCTGGGAGACTCCACTTCTGACAGTATTCCAAATGCGGTCTTACAATTGCCTTATACGGTGGGATTATGACCTCTATCTCTACAGGATATTTTCCATAAATTATCGATAGAAAAGAGATCCCTTTCTTCTTCTACTGTTTTTAATTCAGCACCACAAAATATATAAGTTATTTGGGGGTGCTGTTTCCAAAGTGCATTAACAGTGGTCCAAGACCCGATCCTTGGGCGACCGCACTTCTGACCTTACAACACTCTGAAGAATGTCCATTAATCACAACCCTCTGCCTTTTTGCCCTCAATCACCCTACAATCCATCTTAGAATCTTTACAGTAATCCCAACATGTTTCAGCTTATACAGTAACCTCTCATGAAGAACTGAGTCAAATTCGAAATAAACAATGTGGAAATTGTTCTCTACATCTAGCTCATGTCAAAATAGATTACCAGGTTAGTTAAACATGATTTCATCTGACCGTGTGGTCGTCCCGGAATATAAACAGAAAATTTATTTATTTATTTATATTCATTTAAGAACACAATGTTGTGTTTCTTTAAGCATTCAATTTCTATCTAAATGTCCCTGGATTGCACTCTTAATTACGCCCTCTAAGACATTCCCTACGACTCAAGTCAGACTAACTGGTCTGTAGTTACCAACTTCACTCTTAGAACAGCTCTTACGTATTGGCGATATATTGGCAATTCTCCAAACCAAAGGAACCTCCCTTGAGTCCAAAGATGTCCTCATAATTAACCTCGAGGTTCAGTACACTCCTTTGCACGCTCTCCCTCAAAACTGCACAGTATAATCCATCAACTCCGGGAGCCCCTTACTTACCTTCATGCTTGAAAAGGGCAGTCATCTGTAATTTCAAAATCACTATTTTCATAATGCTCAGCCTCACTCGCATGTCCTCTTCTCAGCACGAAGGGTGTTGCTTCAGTAAGGAGCGATGCAAAAGTACCCGTTCAATTCATCCGTAACATCAGCTGGGTTGTCTAAGGCTTTCCCACACCTACTGCCCAAGGGTAGGGTGCGATCTTTTCTTCCTAACATATGAAAAATTCCTTGCCCCCATTCTCTGCTCTCTTAGCCGGGGCTTTTTTATACTCAGCCTTTTTGCTTCTCTAACTTTATCTGTCGTACTATTACAAATCGTCTTGTAGTTGTTGTTCGCTTCAGTACTTTTCGTCGCTGTGTAACTGTCCGATGATATCTTTTTCTGCTCTATTTGACTGGCTCTGTATCCATCCATTTCTGCATCCCTTCTGCAATATTTTCTTAGTGAAATTTATGCTTTCACGGCTTCTATGATATGATTTTTAATTTAAATGTATTCCCTAATCGAAGTATATTCGCGCTCACTCTGCAATAGTTCCAATTAATAGATGCCACACAGCGCCTTAAGCTGTCAAAGCCCCCTCTTCTGAAATTAAAACCAGCGCCTTTAGCTTTAACTACTGCAACATCTTTCTCCACCTTCCAACTGACGACTGCGTGATCACCACCTGCCAGTGTTCTTGTACTTTAAGCCCCGCGATGTCATCTGAATCGTTACTAACGATGGAAGAGTCAAGAATATTCTCGCCCCTAGTACTTTCCCTAACACGCTGGTACAAATAATAACCATCTAGTTTATTTAGGAACATTTTTCCCCAAGATGAATTTGCCTCGCACTTGTTCCACTCAATGAAGGACAGATTGAGGTCACCCGTAATAAGACATTCGCGCTCGCTTGCTCGTTGCTTCTGCATGTAGAGACTCTCGTCACGCTCTTCACAATCTTCCCTCCTAAATACATTGTACGCACCATAGCGGAACTTGTGGTCCCTATATCCAGATGGCAGCACCGTGTCCATTTGTCAAAGTGCAAAAATGTTGCGATCCCGTTTATGTCCCTCTTCGTAGATTTATGTTGCGAGCAAAATGAACACCAGCGAAGAATTCACAGCGTCTCCCTTTCTCTTTGTATTTTTGCGATTGCTTCATTTTCTCGCTCCAATGTGTGGCTCTCAATAGCAACAGCTTCCCGGGGTTCGTCCATTTGGGTTTTCCCTTCGGCGGGCAATAACGATGTTGTTCGGCCCACAGAGGCGAGAAATAATTAAGGGAACAGCTTTTGTGGCGAAAATGGCAAATTAAAATCGTCTGGAGCAACGAGTCACGTGACAAAGTCTCATTAGCGCGAGAGGAAGAATCGATCGAGCGCAAAACCCGTTGGATTAATGAAGGATGACTCCGCGTGAGTCCATTAATCTGCGGGACATCCCCCCCCCCCGTGTCACCCACGAGGAGAGATTTGGGGAATGAACAATCCCTGTCGGACCCGAGCACAGTGACATTAGCCCCGGTTTAATCTCGTATCGTGGCGCAGATAGTGCAATGGTGTGGAGGAACTGCACCAGCTCCGAAATCCTCTCTCGTGGGGTTTGTGTGTGTGTGGGGGGGGTGATCTGTAAAATCTTACAATAATAAATATTAAACAAATCTTTATTTGTCCTACCAAATAAAAGATACAGATGTACATTGGTAAGGGACAAACACCCTTCGCGGCAGAAAGTGCCAGGAGATACCCAGATTCATCAACAAATAATATTTTGGATGGAAATGAGTCGGTGTCACAATAATAAATCACTTTCCTGTTGAATTTTGCACAGAGTTCTTCAATGTGATGATGGAATCTCAATTTTCGATCAAAGGTCACATCCAGGTCTTTCTGCTTTTCGACGCAGGGGATCAAGACTCCGTTTATCGCAGGCTGAATTATGGTTGGTGTGGGTTTCAGTGAGAAGACAATGATGGCGGATTTTGCAAGATTAACTTGCAGATCAAATCTCATGAGGTACTGCTTTATTTATGATAAAGTCTTGTTGATGGTTGCTGTTGTGTCTATTGCTTCATCGGTTGATTTTATTTTTGTTAAGAGCTTCAAGTCATCCGCATATGATGACATATCTGGTCTGTTGTGTACTAGCGGGTTAATTATAGCTGTGAAAAGAATTCCAGACAGGACTCCCCCTTGTGGCACACCTGCTTTGTATTACACCTATACCACTGTACGTTTCTAGAATTTGATCCTCTGCCCCCACTTCTGCTCAACTACTGCCTAAACAAGTACCTCAGACTGGAGTACTGGTTGCTAAGATGGAGGAAAAGGGTGGTGGGCAACCCTTTTACTATTTCCAGATCCATCCTTCAAGCAAATCTGGACACCACTTCGTGGACACATCTGATTACTGCAAGAAATGCCCTCACGTTAGCACGGCTTTTAACGTGGCGAATTGATACCCCAACGTAACAGCATTAATCTCCGGAACAAAGAAGGCCAGAAGTGATCACCCAGAAGTGATTACCTTCCTCTGTGGTTAACTCTGACAAATCTTAATTCTCCGAGGGACATGTTTCCTGCCAATTGCTTTGAGAACTTCAACAAATTCGAAACTTTCTGTAGAGCTTATCCATCCAAATAAGCTCTACAGAAAGAAAACCGTACAGAATTGTTATCAGCTGATCAATCTGTGATGGACACTCGCAACTGACCAATGAATGCCTTTCTACAAATAATTTTGTTTAACGTCCGACTATATTTATTTTCAAACTTGGTATATTATTCCAACCATCTATTTCTAAGTAAAATTCTGTGTAAATATCCCGGGTCGAGCCCACATGTACTCTACTTGAAATCCATTGTACATGTTACCTCATACCTCAGTCTGTGAATAGCATACCCTTCTGGCACATCATCGTCCCGGGGGTGGTCCGCATTTTTGTGGATAAATAAACTGATAATAACAATAATAATCAGGTTGGCTAAACATGATTTTCCACTAAAAACCACGTTGTGTCCTTGAAAATGTCATTTCCTCTCTTAATGTCCCTGGATTGTACTCTTAATCATTACCTCCAACATTTTCCCAACCACTGAAGTTATACTTAGCGGTCTGTAGTTACCTACTTCACTCTGAAAACTGCATTTATGTATTGGCACTTCTCCAATCCAATAACTCCTGAGTCTAGCGACGATTTGATAATTAACTTCAATGGTTGAATTCACTCTTCCGCCTCCCTCAAATGAAAGGATCCAAGGTCAGATCGTTTTCCTTTTTTATTGAGAACGTGGAACTGCACTTTTGATGTCCGCCGAAATTAGACGATTCTGCAAGGCACCGTGAAAGAATTTTAAATGTGCAATGTCCCTTCTGGTGGAAAGAGATCCCGCATCGCTCAAGATAATTGGGATACTTTTCTTTACAAGAATGAGTTTCACCATCATTCCCAGCATTTGTTTCACTGCAATTTGCTATTCCGACGTGGGAGAACAAAAAATCGAAGCGGATTCCAGAAGTGGAGGAGCCAGAGTTAAGAAAAGAGTAAGATACAAAGAAATGAGTCTACTGGGGTGGCAGAAACATCTTACAACACCTAATTATTGCTTTCCACCCTATAAAGGATGGAAAGCTCACATAATGGCTAATTTTATGGCTCACTTAAAAGATCCATTAGAGCAAAAATTGATTCTTAAATCCTTAGTGTCCGCTTCAGTAACGTAAACGGACAGAGTGGACATTGTATATCGACCGGCTGCGAAAGTCAACAGAAACGTTGTCTTTCCGATTATTTTGTCCCGACCATCAGCGAAATCTTAAGGTAATCGGGGTAAGTCGACCCTCCAACGTCTTTGTTACCCTCGATATAAAACAAACCGTTTAAATGTAGATTGAAAAGCGTGTGACCGGAAACGACCCTTGGGGCGCTCGGATTCTTAACGCGAAGGTGGAGGAATGTTCTCTGTGGAAAAACACGAGTACGATCGATAATGAAGGTAATTTCGATCCATTTTAACAGTGAGTGGCGAAAACCAATGATGAAGTTTTTCAAACAGCAGTCGGTGGTCAAATGAATCGAAAGCTCTTGAGAGCTTTGTGTATAAAACCATAAATCAGAATTACGACTTGAAAAAATCTATCCAAAATCGCCTACTTGGTTCTTTCCGGGGTTGCAAACAACATACTTGCTAACTGGACACGGCCCCTTTAACGCATGTGGAGAGATCGAAACCTGGGAACACCTCATGTACGACTGTCCGCAATACGAGGATCTCAGGTGTATTCGAATCACGAGTATAAGATACCTCCCCAGAGGGCAAGAGTTTCACCTACTGGATTCAGAGGAGGAATACAGAGCCCCGACCAACTTCGCTCAAGAACTCTTCTTAAGAAGAAGAACGCTAAATGCAATACACCAGGAGTGAAAGACGACCAGCCAGTTAACAAATCAAAACATCCTTTCAGACACACCCCGGGATGATAATTATGTGGAAGATACCTAGGAATAGTGACGGTGCACTTCCTACAATGATACGAACGAACACTGGAACCAAGAAACCCTGCCTATGTACCAACAAATATGAGACCTACCTGAAACTGACAAATGTACTAACTGAAGATAGAGAACCAAAAACAAAGACATTCAACTTGGACTGGACACTGTCCCACGAGTGACTCTACTACCGGACATGACTACACTACGACTGCTGCAGCCTCACTGCCATGTAGCCAAATGGCGATCTGTTCCAGCTCCCTTGTCTGGTACCTTTTTTCCTCTCCCCGGCAGGGGGAGGAGGAGATGGTCTTCCTGTCTCCGCCCTCCCCTGCCACCCCATATACTTCGCCTGGTGAGGCACGGACATGCCTTACTGACCACCTGGGGTTGCCTTCTCTATCGACCCCATACTTCTGTCTTTCTCCCCCAGTCTTCAGTCTCTTCCCCCTAGTCTGACTAATACGCCAGCGTAAACCCCACATAACTAATCAAAATTAACGATTTCTAAATTGAAAACTTTAACTCACCACATTAACCTCTCCTAGCTTTTTCTAAACTTAGTCCCCCGTTTTTTTTGTTTTTTTTTTTATTAAGGTCCTAACCACCGAAATCTCAGGAAATTAGGTCGCAGGACCTGACAGAGTATATATAAGCTACTGGGTTTCTGGTCTGCCTCCACGGGGCGTAAGCGGGGCAACGTTGGGCCCCAACGATCCAAGACCCACACACTTTTAAATCTCTGGCATTTACAGCGTACTGTAACACACCACAATGTAAACTACGCGGAGATGGGGGGAACCCCTGGTGCCACTTGACCCTAAACACACTTACACTTAAATTAGAAAGTACTGCCACGTCCACTGGATCGAATATTTCGAATTCACAGAGTCTACTTTGAAATTCAATCTCCTGCTACTTTAAACAAAACCGAATTTAAAATTAATCGGACATTGTCTACATTCGATAAGGGCGTTAGACGAAAATACGAGACTGTGATGGCCCTTTTCCATGAAATGAGGGCAATTCCACCTGGACCCATAGACTTTTTTTGTTTTTTGTGTGTGTGTGAGATGACCTCGAACACGTCCGATTGGCGAAATTATATAACATTTCTCGATGCGCTAATCAAAAGTTACTTGGCGGTCACTTACTTGTGCTCCCATTATTTACACCGAGTAGCCACTTTATTAGGTACACCTACTCATTCATGAAATGAAGCTCCCCTTCTGACAAAACATGTTTAACACGGCGGGTGGGTAGATACGCGTGGATGCTACAATTCGAAGCAACAATTCAGCAAGGAGAAAGATTTAAGTAACTTTGAACGTCGCACGGTAGTTAACACCAGTGTGATTATTGCGGAAATTGCAACTCAGCTGAGGTTTTCAAGTACCAAAGTGTCTCTGTATTCAGATTGCTCCGATATATAAATAACAACCGCCCATCGGCGATCCTGTGGTCGTCAACGGTTCGCTGATTCGAGACGCCAATGGAGGCTGAAAAGACCTCTTCAGGGTAACAGAGTGTTTATATTTAATCAAACAACAACCCGACACAACAACGATAATGAAAGAGGCATTTGAGAACTCACAAATCATCGAATTTTGGCCGTGGATGAGGTATATAGCAGCTTGTACTGGAGATATGTCAATGTCTCCCCAGACCATAAAGGAGAAGCCAAAGAAGTGGCCACCAATTAGAGACCAGCGAGGTGAATTCTGCGGTTGAAAAAATTACGGAAGTCACAGTGGTTAAAGATGCAACATAGGACCATCTCGATAGGAATGACATCATCGAATGGGTGCCAATACGAATTTAAAAAAGGTAGAGCTTATCTTACTAATCTCAGAATATCAGTAACGCTTTCGATGCTCTTCTAAACGAGAGTTTTTGTATAAATCAGAAAAAGTTGGTATAACATGAAAGATCCATCAGTGGCTTCGAGGTTGGTTGAAGGACACGAGACAGGAATATTCTTAACAAGGAAAGGGTAGCCGGTGGAGTCCCTCAGGGATCAACACTCAGACCTCACTTGTTTCTTATCTTTCTAAATGATATTGATGAAAGAAGACGGGAGAAGTTATCAAAGTTTGCAGACCACTTAAAGGTGGGAAGGGTGGTTAACGATTAGAAGCAAGTTTAACTGCTTCAAAGCAATTTGACCCGTTGTGAGCTGTAAAAGGCAGCAAAAGTTTAATGCTCCCAAACGAACTAACTGAATTTGGCGGAATAGAAATCGAGGAATGGTGTAGACGCCGGGAGGGGTAACCTATCCACGATTTATTGGAATTTTGCAAGTAGAGACAAGGAAGTCATCGTGATCCATCTCCATAAGATCCATCCATCTGCAGAGCTTAGCAGTACACAAATTGGAAGACAGGGGGGATTTTATTGAGATGTATAAGGCCGTAAGGGGATTAGTAAAATGAATGAGGGTTAGTTAGTCGATTAGTTATTTGGTTTTTAGGAGCATTAGCAACTAAGGCCATATTATTATTATTATTATTAAAATCAGTTTATTTCCCAAGAAACCTTGGGTCACCCCGGGACGGCTCTGTGCCAGAAGGGTGTGAATATTTACACACTAAGGTGCGAGGAACACAATGTACAATAAACAAGAGTACATGCGTGCTCGACCCGAGACGTTTACAGGATTAAATATACAATAATATACAAAATATATGATTGCATGAAGACAAAAAGTCTTTGTCATATACAAATAGGCGAGTTAAAAAAAAAAAAAAAAAAAAAAAACACAGTCTGTCATGTCCAGGAGCAGGTGAGTATTATAAGTTCATAATCTGGTAGCAGTTCTTGACGATTTCCTTCCTGTAGGGCTTGTCTTCACAGAACCTATCAGGATGGATCCTAAATTTATTGAAGATCCGAAGACAATTGGCTGGAAACATGTTCCTCAGGAATCAATGATTGACAGCGTAAGACGTAGAGGGAAACAGGAGTCGGGATGCTCCCCTCTTGCTCTCCTCGGGCCAGAGATGGATATCGATGTGAATATCGATGGAGCATAAATTCGCCTCGTAATAAGCCGTGCAAGTGTGAGGACATTTTTTGTCATGATGATATGTCTCCAGGGAGTGGTGCCCAGATTTGCTTGTAGGATAGATCTGGAGATAGTTAGGGGGTGGCCTACCACCCTGTTCATCCATCTAAGCAACCAGTACTCTAAACTGAGATACCTCTGAAGGTATGAGGCAGGGGCAGTTGACCAAATTTCTGAAGCATAGAGAGGAATCGGCGTAATGCATCTTAGGATGTGCCGAACAAGCAGCGCTGGCTGATGCACACCAACGAGCTCTTGACGCACTGCCCAAAGAGCAGCGTACGTCTTCTGCCTCATCCTGGCAAAGTGAGGCTGAAATGTGAGCCCAACGTCCCAAGTGAGGCCAAGATCAGTATGAAAGGTCACCTTTTGCACCGTTCCCCACTAACAAAGATTTGGATATCGTTTTTGACTTTCTTCTTGGTTATCGTCAGTTGCGCTGATTTGGAAGGGCTCAGATGCAGCCCTATTGTGGCAATATAACTTTCCAAGCTCAATATCTGCCTAGAAGCTTGTTGGTTGATATCATGAATCTGATGATTATGATCTGAGCTCACGTAGAACTTCAGATAGTCGGCATAAGAGACAAAGTTCGGATTCTGAGCAAGGAAAGGCTCCAAAACTGCTGCAAACAGGACAGCTGACAGTACGCTTCCTTGTGGGATGCCTCTTGAGACGTCAATAGTTACTTGAAAGTCATTGTGGGTCACAAACAGATGTCCAGGGAGTGAAATATACTTCAAAATTTGAAGTAAGGAATCCGCCAGGCCGACGTAGTGTTTCAGAATGGTAAAAAGAGCTGGGAGGTGTATTCTGTCATAAGCCGATTTTTTATGTCGAGGAATATGATATCAATCTGTGATTTGTTGTTGAGGGTGCGCTGAATTCTAAAGAGGGTATCAAGAAGATTGGTAGTTGTCGATCTCCTTTGTAGAATTGTATGCAGGTACTCGGGCCTGTGTGCAAAGCAATGCTGGGCAATTGTTAGCTGAATTACTTTTTCGAAAATTTTGAGTAAAGAACAACTGATGGATATTGGTCGCAGGTCTTTAGGAGAATTCGGTTTCTTGATCTTTGGAATGGGCTTAACATGGTAGGTTTTCCAAATCGAAGGAACTATTCCAGATTGCAGGATTTGTCTAAAAAGGTGAAGGAGAAGGTCGACTATATATCGGCTGCAAATTTTGATAATAAAGAGTAGGAAACCATCCAGACCTACAGTGGCTTTGTTGGGTAGTTTATTGATGACATCAATTAGGGTCTCTCAAGTTATTTCTATTTCAGACAAGTGTGCCCTAGGTAACCAGTCCTCCTGCGAGAGAAAGGAATCAGAGTCAGGAAAATCTGCCTGCTGTAAGCTGAACTGTGCCCATTCCTGGACAAGATTTTTGTCAATGGCTAGATGATGATGCGAAAGGATCCTTCTACCACTCTTCAACCTATTGAGAACAGCTTGGTTAAGGACCAGCCTTTTCTTTTTCAAGAAGCAAGCTCTTTCTTTCTTAAAGATGGAATGGTCTGAGGGAAGTTGAGTTTTCTGCCATTTCCGGTAGGCCTTCTGCTTCTTGATGAAAGCCATCTTAGTTTCCTTATTTAAACCCCGATTCGACCTGTTACCAATCCTGGTGATTCTGGCTGCACCATGTAGTGCATTAACTTCAGTTGTTCCGATAAGAGCATAACGGCATCCTCCAACAGCTCAGAATAGAGACGCCCCCAGTCAAACCCAATCAAGCATTGGAGAATGATCTCTGGCTTCAGATATTTGGTAGAGAAGGTTATCCTAGGCAATTCAGCAGAGTACTCGTCAGGTAACCCAAGGGAATTTCTCTGTAAGGATAGTTTACATGCAATTGGCGAGTGATCAGATTGGAATCGAAAGTTGCTAGGTAGCAGTTTGATATCTTGTAAGTTGTGGAAGATTAGGTCCAGCGCTTGACACGCTCTAGTTGGTTGCATATTGTTCCGGAGATATGCGGTGGTCATTTCCTGACCTTTGCGCATCCTCCGTATATGAATGAGGGAGGATTATTCTGTAAACATGAAATTTCATGAAAGAACCATAGAGGAGACGTCGTGTATTATGTCTTCGGTCAGCGTGTTGTGGAACGTTGGAATAAGATTCCTTCCAGTGAAGGGCTGAAGAGTATGGCAGAATTCAAGGAGAGATTGGATAAGTAATTTTGAATGATGTGAATAATATAAGAGAGGTTTTGGGGGGAGAGGACCTATGCAGAATAAGTTCGACTCCCTTTTGCACACTGTGCCATTTTAATAGTAATTCTAACGAATTAGCTAATTGAATAAAAAAAAAAATCCCGAGATAAAAATGGTTCTTGTGGCTCCCCTCTCCTCGTTGTCGGTATTCGACGAGAGCTGATTGATTCTACGGACCACCTGTCTGAGCGCCCTCCGGTCCCCTCCGTTAATATCTGGTACACCAGAAGGTTCCCCCACTGTAAAGTACTACGCTGCTCCCATTCGGTGTTGCAGTTTTGCCGCCCAAATTCCAAAGGCATCCCCATACTTTTGGCAATATAGTGCAGGTATAAATAAAGCGATGAAATGTGACATCCGTTTGAAATACGACAGCAAATTTGTTTCAAACCACGAGGGATCTCGCATTTCCAGCGAGTCGCAAGCAGTCTATAGATTTCTAACACCACATATTTGCCACAGACCCGCATCGAAAACCACCTTCGATGCGTTATGTTCGAGGGTCGAGCTCCGTTATATCATTTCTGATGGAGTTTTACGAAGTACTCTTACCGTACGACTCAACCTTATAAGAGGGCTGCATCCCCATATTGGCGCCACTAAAATCCTTAAAACGTCTGCACGCGCACGCATGTATCCGCACGTGGCGGTACGGCGAATCTTTCGTTTGGTGAGCGTTGCCACAATAAAAAGGGAAATCTGTTTATCGCCCTCGCGCGTACCTCTTTATGCACGCGGGAGACTGCCCGTCGTTGTATCTTCGGAGACGCAAATGATGGTGCGGGATCTCCCCCTTTGCAGCCAGTCGAGAACCATTTTCCCCGAGTTAAGCGGCTTCCTCTCCGACATAAGTGTCGAGTTCTTATGGAAACAGCACGTGCCGTCAATATTTTCGAGAAAATGCATTAAAGTGGAACGAACCCGGGAGGGAATTTTATGCGCCGAAAAACAAGAGCACGCTTCGCGAAATGTTTCGTCGTACCTCTGGGAAAAGGGTCGTTAGTGCGGCATCGCATATTCCATCCGCTCAAAGAGGAGGCAAGATGCACGAGGCGAGGCTTGGGATAACCAGGGGGTGCCGCAGACATCCGCGCACAATCTAAACGATGACCCCTCTCGTTACGACCGCAAAAACATATTGAAAGCGCGCAATTTTCGAAAAATGGCGAACTAATCGAGGCTCCTCTAAGCGAGGAATAAACAGAAGTCGCACCTTTCAATTAATACAATCAAACGAATAGTTGAAGATTATTCGCTTCGAGTCTTCGAATTTACACTGTGGGACGCTGTATTGTTGTCTCGCGACATCGATCCGTAAATCAACGCAGTAACGGAAACATCGTACCCACCCACTAACCGAACGTGTAAATTTTCTTTCAGACAGCTTCGGCTTTGAAGCCGGTCGACATATTGGAACTTGTTTCTCTCTTTCCCATTTGTCGCGAACAATCGAGCTCAATTACGACCTCGTTTCGACCTTAAGTGCTTCGCTTATCGACAGAAGTATTCTTTGTTCCTCGCGATCCTGTACAGCTCCGCGCACCAAGACTCGGGGCGTGTCATTGTTGCTCTGACAAATCGCCGTATCGAAGTCAATGTCCCTTCAGCCGCTCGCTAAAACATCGATTGTTGCGTCACAATGAACTACTGGCGCGTGGCAATGAAACGCTTAAGAAAAAAAAAATGTCGCTTCGGCCACGTGAGGGGAAATTGACATTTTTTAACGCGGCCGCACGAGGATCCCTCAACAATGCGAGCGGGAAGTCATTAACGATCCATTTTAGACAATCGCGCGACAAAGGTTTAAAAATAAGAGCGGAAAAATTGATTGTTGATCGAGCTGTCGTCTGCTACTCATTCTGCTGCAAGAGGAAACAGGTAGGAACCATCTTGAAGACGCTCTTTGTTTATTTATTTTTTTTTTCTGCAGGAAAGAAGTTGAATGCAGTTAGCGGGAAAAATCTCTGTTCGCATTGGTTAATCCAAACACAAAAGCACCTGTCACCGAAAATAATACAAAAGCCATTTGTCACAGAATCAATAGAGGTGAGAAGCCGAATGGACGCTGCCTGGAAGATTTGGTACTTTAATTCCTCCAGATAAAAGTTTCTCAAGAATATTTTCACATATATACAGTGTTTCCAATAATTAAAAAAAAAAAAAAAAACTAATGTCAGCATGCGTGATCCATAAGGACGTTATTTATTTTCGAAGAAGTCCATTAACATTTAATTTATGGATTAAGTAACACATTTTGTTGTTCCTTGTATAATTTCTAAAAAACAAATTGTGTATTTTGCCAAATTCTCCGCCTCGACCACCCTGAAAGAAAACTTAAGGTTTATAGCTGTGTCCTCTGATTGGTGTCTCACTCACCAATGAGAATAACATATTTCAATCAAATCCTTTCCAAAATTTAAAATTGCTAAGCTCTGTAGATCACGCAGAATTTAAAATTGCTAAGCTCTGTAGACTGCTTCTCATACCTTAAGTATGAGAAGCAGTCTAAGCTGCTTCTCATACTTAGGGCCTTTCGTTGCATCTTCTCCAGGAGTTCAACACCTTTCTTTAGCTGCGGCCTGAAGATCTGAATGCAATATTCCAAGTGTGGTCACACCATTGTCTTATGATGAGTGCCAATGACTTTCTTTCTACTTGCAAAATTCTGATAAATCACAGACAGAACACGGTTTATCCTTCGCGATTACGATACAAAAAGGCATGAAGTTCAACCCTGCATGTTGAACTTCGTGTTCTCCTCCATCGCAACCGTCTTTCTCATCCTTTAACTCCATTCCTTCTAATGGCGCCTCCGTAGCCAAGAGGTCCAGACATTGAATCCTGAGGAACTCCACTCGCTACTCCAGACAAGACAAAGGAAAAATTGGACAGGCGCTATTTAACGACAAGAATAAATTCCCTTTTTCTTTGGCAGATGAGCAATTATTTCGCTTCCTTCAGCGATGCAATTTTAATACTCACTGTACACTAGTGCACATGTACACTAGTATTCAAAACTTCAATTACAATCCTAACGTAATAAAAATAATATTCTTTATCCTATTGGAAATTAATGTCCATTATTCAATAAACGGATCATGCACTCCTAAAACAGAGTCAGAAGGAATACTACGATACCGAAGTCAACAATTTATCACAATTCATTGAGACTACCAGCGTAAGAAGTGAATGAAAGGCCCATTAGTTGTCCTAAACAGGAGTTCGGCGAACTTTCGGATGTCATCTTCATCTGGTTCGTGAATGACAAAAGAGGGAGGTCGGGAGTGTTCTTAATGTATTAAGATTTTTAGTTGCCGTGGTGAAACTCAAGACATCCATGTTGGAAATTTAATATTATTCAAGGTCCACGTTTGTGAGTAGTTTAACATTAAGAACTAAAAGTTGTGTGTTATTTGTTTGTTGTTGTTGTTGTTGTTGTTGTTGTTGTTGTAGGGTTTTAGGAGCATCAGCGACAAAGGCCATATTGCTCTGTATACACTGTTTGTAAATTGCGTGTGTTCGTGGTCAATTTTTGGCTGCTGGACCAAAAACCGAAGTGTCCGGTAGGAAAACCATACTACCCTCGCCTGAGATCGACCTCTCCTTCCACTCCTTCTAATTCCTACGTCATCGACCAGGTCTTTTCCGCCCGGTGTGGAGAGGACGTCGATTCTACAAACTGTGCAACCCACGAGGACGTGCGTTATTTTCGAACCATTCAATTGCTAATTCATAAATAGCCAATTTGTAGTTAGAAGGTAATTTAACTAGCGATACAGCAGACTCAATCTGATGTTGGGGAAGAGTCCAGTTGGCATGTCGACTGAGTTCGGTTCCATGGTATCGCGTGCGTAAACTGGCTTGATGATAAGCTCTGATATTAGATATGTCAGGAGGCACCATATTTTACAGTGGCGCTCCCTATGTAACATGTCAGTCTTGTTGGCAAGGAATTAAATACACTACGTTGTTAGTGTCTTGAATACTCTATTTGAAAGTATCTCTTTATAATTAAGACTAAGGCGCATTTAGGGCTAGAGCCTCAAGCTGCGAACAAATTTAGACTATGTATATAAAGTGCTTAGCATCATAATACACAGCCATTTCTGAATAAACAGAAAATTTTTAAATTTTCTGTTTATTCTTAAAAATTTTCTGTTTATTCAGAAATGGCTGTGTAAACAGAAAATTTTTAAATTTTCTGTTTATTCTTAAAAATTTTCTGTTTATTCAGAAATGGCTGTGTATTATGATGCTAAGCACTTTATATACATAGTCTAAATTTGTTCGCAGCTTGAGGCTCTAGCCCTAAATGCGCCTTAGTCTAAATACATCATACACCATCAGGCATCTCTCATATTGTGGAGTTATACTTCATAACTGTTTTTGCCATCATTGCATCACTTGGGTACCTACCCACTCACTGACGAAGGGCCAAATAGCCCTGAAACAGTGCTGTCTGGGTGGTGGTACCTATCTGAGAATAAGTAACACTAGTCTTCTCCTTAGGTGAAGCGTTACTTATTCGAAGTAGTGCAATATCGTGGCAACTCGTTGTGAAGGTATTCACAATATGAGATATAACCTAAAACGATGCCACCTTAAAAATTTTCTGTTTATTCAGAAATGGCTGTGTATTATGATGCTAAGCACTTTATATACATACTCTTTATAATTATTAAAATATCAGCTGATTTTATTATAAGAAGAATATTATTTTAGCGGCATGGTGCCCAGGTATATCAAGAACTGGAAATTAGAGAAATAATGAGCATGTGAATGATCTGTGAATAATCTGCTTTTCATTTCTTAAAGAATTACAGATTATTCACAGACGTTCGTGTTATTTCCTGTACCACTTCTTCAGTGAACTCTTATAATGTTATCCTTATGATGCCCATTATGAATGCTTGAAGAAACACAACCCCATGGACTGCAAGATACAGTCACTACCTCTGCAAAAGACGCCTTACTCAGATAAAGACATTCACATAAACCTATCTGACGGCTCAACCAAGTACTTTTTCCCTAAAACGCAGACATCACAAAGCAACTCCATCACCACCGTTCAGCTGCAAGTTGGAAACAACACCTCAGTCGCACGACTGATTCTGAAGAAAGGATATCGCACAAAGCTCTAAAACTGGCGTCCAATGTCTTTTTTGAACAGAGATTGCAAAATAATTTCCAAAGCCATGGCCAATTGATTGAAATCTACTCTATCTGATATCATCGATCACCAACAGACATACTTATAAGGAAGATCGATACACGACAACCTCCACCTGATCCGTGACCTCCTCTCCACTGCAAACAACCCACAGGAATATCCAGTACTAATTAGCCTTGACCAGGAAAAGGCTTTCGACAGAGTAGAGCACGAATACCATTTTGAAACCCTAAAAGCGTTTGGATATGGTACTTACATCATCCAAACAATACAATTCAATACAAACAATACAAATAAGCCAAATTCTGCTTGAAACTGAATAATCAGCTCACTCGCAACTTGCCAAACTCCAGAGTAAAACAAGGCTATCCAGCCTCTGGACAACTTTACACGCTATCCACGGACGTATTCTTTAAAAATTGCCACCAGTATACAATCTCGATGAACGCTGCTATCAGAGTCTGACCTAAAAATGGCCCATTCAGCATATGCAGATGACGTCTTAATCATTATACACAAACGACAATGATTTTTGAACTTATCCAAACGGCTCATGATCTACGCTGAAGCATCAACTCCAACTTTAATTCCTTCGACGGTGGATGCCGTCGAAGGAATTAAAATGGGGGCCCATCAAGCTCTCAGCTGCCAAACTGAACGCCAGAGGTCACTCTTGAGCACCAGGCAACACAGCAAAAATCTTCAGTGCAGAATGCGCACAGGAACTAGTTATTGTCGGTGACTCAATCGTTAGGGAAACTGGAAATATATTGCGCAAAACGGATAGGACCAGGGTATGTCTACTAGGGGCAAAAGTTGATGACGTTGTAGAGCAGATATTATCTTTTAACGACACAAAAGGTGATATTGTTGTGGCACTATAACGACATTAAGAGTAGCAGATATGCATACTTACTTAACAAATACGGGTCAAAGTTGAAAAAAAGTCGCGATAGGGTTAAATTTAAAAGTGTCTTCAATTCTGCCCAGACAATAGGAGAGAGTATATGATGAGAGCCTTGTCAATCAATTCGGCCCTGGAGAGATTGTGCAAGGCTCAAGGGGTAGAATTTTTCACAGCCTGGTCTGTGCTCGATAACAAGAGAAACTGCTTCTACAGAGATGGGATACACTTAAATAGAAAGGGTGTAAGGATATTTGCTGATTCTATCGAGGCAGTGTTAGGTGGATCGGAAAACTGCCACCTTGGGGAGGGGGGGGATACACGGACTAATAGACTTGAAACTCCTCTATCGGATCAACGGGACCGCCCGACCTGATTCTGTTTCTGAAAACATTATCAACAGCCTCAAGAATCTGATTACATACTTGGCACAGTTCTCTCTTAAGATAAATCCAAAAAAATCTGCACAAATGGTATTTTCCCTCAAATCAAACCCAACGCAACTAAACCTGGAAATCCACGGAACCCCCATCACCCCAGTCATCAAGCACAAAGATCTCGGAGTTATATTCGACCCTAAACTCAGTTTCAAACACCATGTTGCAGACATTCACAACAAGGTCTGCAGAGCAAGATGGCTTGCCAAACAACACCTCCTTCATGTCACAGAGCCTGAGTACACGCTCCAATACATATACCGGTTTCTGCAGTCAGTCATCACTTCCGGGTCAGAAATCTGGGCGTCGGCAACGAAAACCATTGCATCTGATAAGTACCGGCTTCTTCGGTGAGTCCTCTTCAAGCATAAACTGCCACCACTCACACATACTTCAGATATCACCCAACTTCTAAATTACAGAAAAGTCTCCAAACGAATATTCACCCTCCACTTGCTGGTTTCAATTAAAATGATAGCGGGTGAAGTCAATACGCCAAATTTTTGGCAGATGTGCAGTTGGAGGGTCCCCCCCAAAACCCTTAAGATCCCCCATCTCTGCAGTCTGTGGCGTGGAGGCTCAGAATAGGGGATAGATTCCTGCCCATGGAGCTGCTCCACAACGTCCAGGAGATAGATGTGGACTACAAAAAGTTCATAGTGGACAAGTCGTACAGAAGACGCATCACCAGGGACCAGCTTTCGTCTTCAACCGAGTGACTGTCATCGTCCTTTCATCGCTTTTCATGTTCTTTCATTTCCCATGTTAATATTAATTTTATATGTAATATATGTAATTATACGTTTTATGTCCTAATATATGTTTCAAGTAATTTTTCCTGTATAAGTTATTTAATGTTAAACCCCTAGCATTGTCGCTGTTGTGGGTATTATTGCATCAGGCAATCATGTAACCAATCACTGCCTGCAATAAAGATATTTAACAGTAGCCGCTGGCAGAGGTGAAAGTGATTCTTTCACTGATTCTATTGGCATGAGCAGCAGCCTGGAAAGCAGGGTGCTGGGATTTATCATGGGACAAGTAAATATATGGGCTATGTTAGGGTAATTAAGAGTAACAACACGAGCATGTATACTTGCATGTACACCAATGCTATCATTGGTGTACATCCACTATCATCCCTCTTTCAAAGTCGGTTAACTCACGACTTTTATCCATACTAACATCGAATTACCGTCTACGTCAATGCAGTGTTGTTTACCTATATACCCGCCAAGCGGTGGGTTCGTCCAATAGCGAGAGGGATGGCAGCGTCGCGTTTCCCAGGCACCAGGTATCCCACAAATTCTGTCCTTTCAGTGAACTAGTGAAACGGAGAAGAGTGTGTGCTACATCTTCACTGAGAGAGAGAGAGAGAGAGAGAGAGAGAGAGAGAGAGAGAGAGAGAGAGAGAGAGAGAGAGAGAGAGAGTGCTAGTTGTCAATTAGAAGGTTCTGGGCCTTTTTCACAACACGGTAGTGGTAGTCGGTCATAGGTGAGCTTAGCCTGTTTTATCTACATGCAACTCAGGTTTTTCGTCCAGCAAATCGATCACAGAACACACGCAATTTACAAACAGTATAAACGAAGCAATATGGCCTTTAGTTGCTAACGCTCCTAAAAACCCTAATAACAACAACAGCCACCTACTGACTTTCTCCATCAACTCTAGGCATCCATCTGATGCTTCCTTTGGAACAAAGCCAGTTGAACTGCATTCTTCTGTAAACTCTGACAGCCGTTCACTCATGTGGGACATGAGTGAATCTCTAGTTTGATCTTCTCTGGAAGATCAAATCAGAGCTCTCAGATCACTTTTCTTCTAAAGACACTGCAAATGAAACACACATACTCTGTCAGTGCAGATAAACTAATAACCACCACTAGAGGGCGCAGTCTATTGACAATCGTAAGTATAGATATGGTTCCAGCACACTCAAACTACCCTGATTTTATAAAGACATACTGCACCACTGGAAATAACTAAATCTTCATCACGCTCTTGATGGAACATCATTTCCTGCCGTACTCCCAGAACACTCTTCTGTAACAAAAAGATAAAGGATTCCCGCAAATGAAGACCATCTCCTTTTTCCTAAGTAGAACTGGGCAGGACTAAAGACCCTATGCACCCTCATAACACTAAGCCTTGAATGGAGTCTCAGAAGATTTGTCCGTTAAAACAGTAAAAGCAACAACACAAACTTCTAAAATCAGCGATCATAAATGCACTTCCAGACAACACACACCATCGCTCGCAACTCGTGTATTGCTGCGAACCATCATTTACAACTTCTGCTTGAAACACACAAGAGGCATGGACGACGTATCTCCCTTTGACACATCAGCACGGCATCTCCAGTGGAGCCTAGAAGAAAGTTGCAGTGCAGAATTCTGCTCGAATTCCACCATTACAGATCCAGAAGTTTTCATTCATCTCAACAGAGAATGGAACAGTGCTGGTCACCAATTCACCATCACTGAAGAGTCCATCACATCCAATGTGCGACCTCATTTGATCAGTCTCCTCTTAAGGAGATCCTCTTAAGGAGACATTTTCTGGGCATTTGATCAGTCTCCTCTTAAGGAGACTGATCAAATGCCCAGAAAATGTCTTATTTTTCCAAAGTAGAAGTATTCTCTCCAAAGTTACTTTACTTTATCTTAATTAAACGTAGAATGTAAACTGGTTGTTATACATGCAAAATGTGTACATACACTGACCAAAAAAAAAAAAAAGAAAAAATACGAACCTTTCTGTTAAGACAGTCACAGACAGAAGGAATGCAAAAAAATGCGAATAACTGCAAAGAAAACTGTGACGTAGTGGATGACGTTTTACCGTGTTGAGTAAAAAAGACTGCACAGGTTATTTGACTGCAATAATCTGAAGGCAGAATGGGGAAAACGTGTGATCCATCAGACTTTGAAAAACGTCTTATCGTGAGTGCACGTTTTGCAGGAACCACGATTCAAGAAACAAAAGACATAACTGGTTTCTCAAAGGCATCCATCTCAAACGTTTTTAATCACTGGAAAGCAGGCAGTGTTTTCACATCTGAAAGGAGTAAATGTGGTAGAAAAACAATTCTATTTCGATTCAACCAAGCCCAGACCTTCCCTATTTCCACCCGTACCATGCGCAGGGAATTGAAGAAATTGCGTATTGGCAGCCGCCTGCCTATTCGAGAGCCACTTGTCTCAGAGACAAATACAGGAACATCCGCTTGCATCCGAGAACACTGTGCTTGGACAGTCAAACAATGGAAGAAAGTCATGTAGTCAGACTAATCCTGATACACTTGTTTTGCATTGATGGAAGGCAGGGAGTGTGGCGAGAATCTCACGAGGCGATGGACCCAGCTTGCCTTGTTAAGACAATCCAAGTGTCTGGAGGTGGAATCATAGTATAGGGAATGTTTTGTTGGTACGGACTGGGTTCGTCGATATCGGTAGGAGCTCGAATGCCATACCAGGAGTACTTGAATTTTGTATTAGATCTATTGTATCCTACAATGTTATACTTTTATCCCGAAGGCGATGGCCACTTTATGGATAACAATACAACAGCGCGTCGTGTCAGAATCGTGCAAGAACGGTTCGGAGAACATTACAAAATTGCTACCATCATCCCTGGTCGTCTTCCGCATTCGCCTGATCTCAGTCCCACTGAGAAGTTGTGGGATAAGCTGGAGACAGCTATCTGGTAACGAAGTTCTCTTCATTCAACTTTTTCGCAGCTACGCGATATTTTATCTGGAAGATTGGTTACAATTAGACCAAACGCACTAAAACACTTTGTATTATCTATGCCGAGCCGCACACTTTTTATTATTCGATTTAAAGCCGGCCCCATTCGATAACTGAATAAAAGTTCGTATTTTTTTGGCCAGTGTGTGTAAATTGTGCATTTGATTGTATTTTATTTCGACAAAAAGACTAAGCAGTGCAGCTCATTTTGTTTTCTTGATACACAACCGAAAATTAGCATTTGATGCAAGAAAGCAAGCTTATATAGCATCAGCAAAAAAAAAAAAAAAAAACTTTCTCATTTCACGGATCCATCGTTCAAAATGTTTTAAGCGCCATATTTGCGTACTACAGTGCAAAACAGTCGTTAAATTTTATTTTGTTTCTAATTTGCTGTCAAAAATGTCCAGGTGTCGCCACCGTCGTCACGCGTTCAGTTGAAATGCAGACGAGAGTGGAGATCGTGTGGCTGACGTCATTTCCTTTTTCCGTCGATTGCCGACTACTTCGAACTGATAACGGCGATTATTGCGGGTGAATACGGCGCATTTATTTGCGTCTGCAATGGCTTTAATTGAAGCGTTTTTTTTCTTTTTCTGTTTTTCTAAGAGGGCTTTTTAGCCCTGACTACGCGCAACAGATGCCCACTTTAACCATGCGCTCACTGGGACCACTGCCGGATGGGATTATAATTAAAGCCCGGCGGTAATTAATTTAACCTCGCCGGTACACGAAACTAATTGGGGAGAGCATCTTCTGCTTTTATCTGCGCCATTTATCTTCCTCCTCGCGGCAAAAAACCCAAGGAGAGTGGACGAATGGAAGGGCGCGCCGGTCTAGCACCGCAATCTGCCACTAATTGCAACGGCGCCTAATGAACGCGTGGTTTACACATCTGCAGCTTCTTCCACGTGCCCCCGCCACTGTTTTTCCTCGTCCGGATTAAGACGTGGTCGTCTCGTTCCGTTCGCCTTTTGCGGAATGTGACAACACTAAATATAGAAACGAAATCAATACATCACCTCGTGAAGTCTGCGGATAAATCAGTTCGTGACCTTTAGCAGCGCCACCTCACAATCCTTCTGTAGGCGGACTCGGAGACGGCTACGAGAAAAATGAGGAAACAGTTCCGTGAATTTATCGAAAAGGATGAACATCTGCGCTTGTCTGTGCGTTGGCCGGGCCAGCAAAAGTCACCGCCAGCATCCAACACCCTTCTAGCGCAATCTCAGTCACTCTGAGGAACTAAAATAATGAAATAAATAAAACGACTTATTTATTTTCATAATGAAATAAATGGTCCTTCGGGAAACGAGATGATAAATACGAACAGTACATAGATATGGATATGCGTTGTGGTGTGTCGTGTATGTGGGGGGGGGGGAGCTCCACAACATTTCCTCAACCTGCGCCCTAGATGAACAAATCTCTGACAAATTGCAGAAATGATTGAGTTTGCACAATGCACGTTGCGATGGTTAGTCGTTTTGGCTACTCTGCTTCCATAACACAGCGATGACCCAGAAGGCAGAACTCGTCCCCACCACGAGGAGACGAGCCGGAACTGTTTGCGTACTGTTAATTAAGTGATTGTACTGGAGTAGGGGTTTTCACACTTGCAACTTAGGCCATATATGTCTGCAAATTGTGTTTATACTGTGGTCAGTTTTCTGGACGAAACAGCCGAAAAACAATGCTACTCTCGCCTGAGACCGACTAACTTAGCCACGTTATGAAACGATCGATAAATATCCCTCGCATCATTGACGGGATTCGAACTCTGCTCTTTTTCCGCCCAGTGTACGCGAGGACGGGGATTATATCAACTGTGATACCCACGAGGGCTCGCATACTGTTCTTTGTGAATTAAATATCGCTCCACAGTATTGTAAATTCTACTGTTATCAGAAATCCCGTACCATTGAGGTCCGAGGGACAGAGACAAAATCCTAAAATTTACCCTTGAAGTTAGTCCATAAGTATGTTATTCCGGTTGCCAAATCCAAGCTGCACTGAAGTAAGTCTTCCTGGTAAACCATTTCATATGATGTTTAGTCCGGCGCAAAAGCGATCCTTTTCAGTTTTTGCAATCGCGCCTCTTTAAGGTCCGGATTGTAAAATTGCCTTCTGATGAAGTCCTTCCAAAGAGTAGCAAAATTCAACATCGGTAAAATCCATCCACAAAAGCTTCAAGTTATTGGAAAAGTCTTCAAAAAAAAGTCTTTTCTTAGTTTAGTACCAAGGGTGCCGTGGTTCTAGTTTCCAAAACAGATCGTAAAAGAAGTAAATTTGACCACACTCACAAAGGAAATAACACAGCTCATCTAAACGTAAATTAAGTCTCTATAAATCATCTCAGCACAAAAATGCAAAATAGGCAGAAACTGTGAAAAAAAAAATTACCAACTAGAAAAGACTAGTTCCGGCAGCTTTTCACCCACTTATTACAATCACTGCCTGCCTCCAGTTGATGCGTTTTTACTCAATTCTAGGAGACTCCGTCTCCTATCGCTTTGGAGGAGCACAATATGAGCCATAAAAGCACCGAACTAGTATCAGTTCGGGAGAGAGAGAGAGAGAGAGAGAGCTCAATAGAATTTGCCGGTAAGATTTCCCCTCACGGAACGGAATGCGAATCTTTCGCTCACCTCAACTCCTGCTCGACGAATCAAACTTGCCGTGGCGTGTGATCCAAGAGACGCTTGCTGCCCATCTGTCACACATTGCAGAACGCAACGTGGATTTATCTGAAAAGCTGCCAAATCGTCTCGCCGTGCGAAGAGCCATAGATTAACGTGTTCCATATTCATGAGTGCTCGGGACTTGCCAAGCATTTGTACAGCTTCGTTCTCCAACCCCATTTCGCCTGCAATTCCCTGTGCAAATTGAACACGGGAGACTTCCCCGATTTCATGGACAACCCGGTAATTCCTATACGCACACCCACTCGCATAATTGATAAGACAACTTTGTTTTTTTAAGTGCAAGAAGTGCTCTTTGAAGAGGATTAATATTGCTGATTTTACCCGTTGGGTGATTAATGCAATTTCTTGAGCATGAAAGAAAACAAGAAAGAACACATGTACTCAGCGGACAGATTATTAGGTACACCTATTCATTTCATGAAATGGAGCACTCCAGCGGTAACAGAATTACATATTCCCATCATGCGATATAAAGCAGTTGGGCAGACACACACACGGATGCTGTATGTGTGAAATGAAATTCAGTGCAAGAATGGACAGAACGAATGATTTAGTGACTTTAACTATGGCACCGTAGTGGACGCCAGATGCGACGGTATGATTATCTCAGAAACTGCTGGGGGTTTCCAGCTACGACTGTGTCTCGGGTGTATCAAGATTGGTCGAATACATCCAGCCATAACGAGGTACGATTACATGTACGGTTACATATGGAATCTTCTGTACTGGCGATACCACAAATCTCCTCGTCCAGTTGTTTACTCTCGAGAGAAGCAAGACTACTGTAAGCTAGCTATGTGTGCGTGTGTATAATGTGGAGTTTTGTAGTGTATTGTTAGACTGGCCACTTTGCGACTAGGGATCAGTCCCTTCCTTTTCACAAGGCCTTCCGTTATATGTAAAAAGCGTGCATGGCCTCTCCAGTTTACAAGAGGAGGGAAAGGAAATTAAGAAAAACAATAAAGGAAAAGGCTAGAAGAGAAGGAGAAAGACAGAAATGATGAAAAGGGAAAGCGAAAGGGGGAGAAGGGGCAAACCATCAACCCCCGCCTCCGAATAGCCAGAGATCAGAACAGAAAGTGAAAAGGGAGTGGAGAGACGTATCCGAGTGGTCAGGAGCGAGAGTGCAAGAGCACGCGCTCTTTGGGTAGACAGGAGTTCAAGCCCGTGACTATTAAATACGATTAATGTTTGTACTGATGGTTTATTGTTGTTGTTGTTGTAATTGAGGATTTCTGGCACAAGGGCCTCCTGGACCATACTGTGCCTGTTCGTGTTGGTTTATTGTAAACTCCACTGACCTGGTGGTCGGGCCGGAGTATAAACAAAAAAAAAAGGAAGGAATAAGAGATGAGGAGAAAAAAGTACCTAAAGGTACGAAAAAGGTGAGGAGAAAAAGGTACAAGAAAGGTACCCCCTCTTTATTTACCTTTGGACAGTGAAAGATGAAGACATTTTACCAAAAAATCCCACAATTACGAAGTGGTGGGATTCTGCTTGAAGAATCAGGTAGTTAATATTAATGGTTAAATTATGCAAGAAAGCGGGTTTCTCTGCATCTGCCAAAAGAAATAGAAAATAATTCCATCATTCATAATTTCCATGGCCAAAAAATTGAATGAGAAACACAGAGAGGAACTTTATTGAAATTTAATAGCCGGTGAATGTAAGAAGAAATAAGCTGAATATATACGTAAATAATAACAATGAGTGTTGCCTTTGTGGTCTTCAGGCCAGGGCTTCATAGTGCCTGTCCAATTCCTCGTTGAACTTCACCAAATTATCAATCTCGAACACCGTTGCAGACATTTCACTCTAATGATTAACTGCCCGAAGATAAACCTCACGAGAAAGACATAATTTTAAATAATTGTCTCATTTTGTACACTGGTGAGACATCTCCTTGGGCTTTGTTGCGAGGACCCCTCTGAAGTACGAGTTTGCTGGTTTTGGGCAGGGATTTCTCAGTGCGTCTGCTGCATAGCGGGAGGCTAGCAGTCTGGACTATAAAATGTAAGGTAGCTCCCGGGTGACCCTAAACTGGCGGTGATGCGAAAAGAAAATGAATGGAGGAATGCCACACCATGTCTTGTAGAAGATTGCGCAAGCTATGATTCTGAATGTCAGACGAATCTGACATTCAGGTGGTATGAGACGGTGTCGCGCATATTTTTTCGAGTTCTCTCTTATGTCTGCCATTTGCCCACGCTGACAGAATATTTAAACATGAATGGGAAAATGAAGAAACAGAATTAAACGCAATGAACGAAAACTGCAATAATTATAGTAAACGAAATGCAATTAGAAGCTAGAACAAAACTCGCTTCTCACATTAATTGCATTTATTTGCGTGCGGTTTCGGGACCCTGGAGCAAGAGTGCCACAACACACTGCTGAATGCAGCCTTCGTCACTAAGTAAAAATGACAATCAGTAAGTTCACATCGATGGGGTGCCGCCGAGACCTATTTTGTTTCAGGGGTTCTCTGAAAAACCGACCAAAATATGCATTAACTCATTTATTCGGATTTCAAACGGCATCCCTTTTTAAAAACTGCGCTAATTTCTGATTCGTATTAATTGTGCGCGTCTTAAGATAAAATTTAAACATTAATTTTTAAAAGTGCGAGTAATTTGCCAACTCAATTAATCTTCAATAAACTCTGGGTGTGGCTGGTTGTCCGGACAACAGCAAACAGACGTGACGTAAGAACTGCGTAAAAAGGTAGTTACTTTCGCGCTCTAAATTATGTGCGCGGCATCCACATAACCTTCGAATGCACAAACGCGTATAGACAAGGTGTGAGCCCGGGTACTCCATTTTGTCTCCAACAGGAAACCGAAGTCTCGGTTCCACTGTCACCTTTTGAAGTTACAAATTACGAGTATGTGGACAGTAGAGAGAGTGTTTCCTGCTTCCTGTGTTTGCACTCCCTGGGCAGGGAATTCCTGGTGGAAGCGATTCTTTTACCTCTGCCACTAGGGGTCGCCCTTAATGAAGAGGCTCTACATTTCGGGTACGATCTGTTACTGCGTTGCAGAGGCAGATGCAAAGACGAAGGGGGTAACGGGGCATCGCCACTTAACGTTTTGTGAGTGCACTAAATGGCTTTTCTCTTCTCTTCACCGGCGCCAACGATGGATGGGCTGCCATCCGCCCCACCCCACCCCACCCCTTCCTTCTGATGCACACAAAGTCCGCAATTAAAGTGGGCCGCACTGCCGACGACAAATTCGACGAATGATTTATCGTCAGGTGATTCTTCCGGAGGCCTCTCCAACAGCGCGTGTTGTTTGCTCTTTAATGGAATAAAGTGCGGCGAAGGACTGAAACAAGAACTCGAGTGATGAGTTGTTTTACTGTTTCGGGGATGGACTAAAAGTCGCATTAGTTGAACGCACTTCGATTACGGAATGCGTGCGTGTTCAGCTCGATGGAGGATTAAGTGTTATCTCGTACAAAGTGAATTCGATTCGTTCTGCAGGATCTGTCCCTGTACACCCCATCATGCGGTCATGTACACGACAGGAAGTAGACAACTGTCATTAACATTGTAGACAAGTTTCTCTGTCACAATATTAAGAAGTGGAAGAAAAACCCGAGTGCCAGTTATACCAAAACGAAACCCCATCAGCCACCTTCTTCGGAAGTGAAGCTCTCATAGAAACGTCAAGCGGTCTAGATCCCCGAAGCCCTAACAATGGGTGATTTGTGATCAATATGTGTGGAAGTATTATTATGAAACTTATGTGGACATCAGCACTCGAAGGGAGATTAGGGACACGTCGCCGGGCACGATGAATTTCAGAAGTAGTCGGCATTCCAAAGAGTTTCTCTGGAACATTGCTCGAAAATGGAAGGCTATGTCAAAGTTAACTGCAGATTTTCTTGAAAAGGTCGTATTGCCTGGAAAATAACGCCTAAATTTTCCAAAGAATCGTCCAAAGGGTGCGGAATAGATATCAGCGAGGTGCAAACTGTTCCGTTAAATGCACGTAAACAATGTGTTCTGTAAACAACCGTCTTTTCTCTTTGTGCCCCAGTTACCTTTGGCAACATTAGAACGATTTCAACTACGAATCCAATCAACTCAATGGCATGAGATACATCGAAACGCACACCCTGTACAGCCCAAAGCAAAAGAATGTCATCAATGCTGAGATTCAACGGCAAGGAGCCCGCCCCAAAGGTCCCAAAGGATCCTAGACTAGAGACGTCTTCGCGAGGGGCAGCAGCCTTAGATCTTAGAGGGAAGTACTTGGATATCGGATGCGATCAAAGATCTAAATACAAACACCAGCTTACGGCTCCAGAATTTAAGAGCGGTGTTCCCGAAAATATTTAAATATTTTAATAAATATTTTAGATTTAGATCCTTTTAACACTTTTAAAGACTAAAAATGTTTGTTTTTATATTTCGCTATATATTTCCAGTACACTATAATTGGAGTTTGTCCTTTAATGTACGATATAATTTTAAAAGGTTTAAAAATAATAAAAAATTAAAATGGCCGGCTCATTTTTTTGAAGAACACGTACAAGCTCAAATGCTGTAATGTAAAATTTGATTATTATAGAGAAATCGCCCAAAATAGCGGTTCTGATTGTTTCCATGGCAATATCGACAAGTTTCCACTTACAACGCCTCTAAGGACCGGTGTATCGCCGGTGATAACAAATGGAAACAATCAGCAAGAACATGTCACGTGTTCCTCTCTGTATATACATGGGTCACTGGTTCAGCGACCCACATATACGAAGCGAAAACAGAGCAATCAGCAATTGTGGCAAAATCAAATAATCCAGGTGTTGATCCGCTCCACACTAATCAGTGTCGCTCTTCCATAGCGGGGGCTGTTATTTCCTTTTCGTACGGGGCAGGAGGGACTCAATGCTCAGGTGGTGCTTCCGAGACTGGGGCAGTCCGATTGGGTGAGATGTCCTACGCGAGTGGACTAACGAAGAAATTTAAAAATCTCAGAAATTGAGTGTTGCCATCGTATTCGAAAAGATAAGAACTCAATCTCCAGGAATGGAGTTTATCGGCAAGAACATGTCAGGTGTTGGGCTGCACGAAACGTCTAATAAAAGTCAAATGTCTTCGATAAAAATATTTCTTGGAACGCAATGACCCACTTTTGACCTGTTTCCAATTCGTCCACCTCAGATCACGCACCACGCCAACTACGGAACTCATTAAATCTCGCTTCCTCTTAACCCTGGCAACGTTCGCAATAAATCGTCGGCCACGCGCCCCTTCTTTAAAAGCAAATAGGCGAAGGAAGCGGGTTCAACCGCCTTAGTAAAGCTAGTGTTCAGAGAACGTTCGTTCAAGCCTCAAACACGTTAAATATAATTAATAATAATAATTTGCTTGTGACGCTCTTTGAACTTGAATAACCCAAAAAAAGATTAAACAAACATTTTGACCAGATTCCTATCGCAAATATTGTTTTATTCAGCTGCAAAACTAAAATTTTTTAAAAAAATTATCAAATTTCATTTTCAGTCATTTTATTACCCGAGTCCGTCCCGCTGACACCTTAAGAGCCGAAGGAGAGGTTACTTCTTCTCAGAAACAGTTTTGGTAAAATATTCGCCACCAGTAATCAAAAAGCGGAACCCATCCTGCAGAGACTTTAGACATGTGCAGATGGTCGTGTAAAATTCTGTGGGCAGACCCATAACTAATTCCCACTGCATTTGCGATGAAGTGAATTGTCACACATCTGTCACTCAGCTGCTCAACCTTTGCAACCGTCTCACTGTCTCTGATTGTTGATGGCCTATGGATAGGATGGACAATTCTGCCTCATACACAGCTTTCATTTCTTCGTCAATTTCCTGAGCTTTCTTGCCCCGCAAATGCAGGAACTTGATCACTGCTCGATACTCCACTTTGTCAACCATAGCGTCCTTCCTCGGATTCCGGGCTCCACCTCTGATGTACAATCACCAACGGGAATGAAATTTCACACGTTAGTTATTGAATCTGTAGACAGCTTATATTAAAACCGGCATCTTCCTACTGATATTTTATCTAGGACAGGGTACGATCTTTTTGATACCCCCTCGTGACTAGCGGCGCAATAAAGCCAATAACCTTGGAAAAACTAACTATAACGAAAAATTCAGCACGAGGATTGGTTGAAAATGCGATTTCTCTGGAAATCAAAAAGGGACAGTTCTCACTGTCCCTTTTTGATTTTCAGATCACCAAGTAGACTGCCCGTTTTAGGATTTTAAGAAGCTCAATGTCTTTTACTGTTGGTCTGCCCACCCTGGCCTAAGGGTCTGCAAGTTAAAACAAACCAAAAAAAAAAAACTGCAAAGTTCAAGATTAAAGTCTAATTCCAAGGTAAACTCTATAAGTTCAGATCCAAACTCAAAGCTACAGTTCCGGAGCTTGCATTTGGATCCAGTCCACATCCAATTGCAAAGCTCCAGAAAAAGACACTAGGAAATAAAGATCATAACTATAGATGCCTATGCAGGGACAGGATTCATAAATGAAGATGGAAAAGAACCAATGGTCCAATAAAAAGATTCCTAATCTCAACTTTACTTGTTTTTCAACATTACTTGTTTCAACGTTATTCGTTTTTCAAGTAAGGTTGAAAAACAAGTAATCCGAACTTCCTCGCAGATTTAATAAGAAATAAAATCTTATACAGATTGCGCAGTGGCAGATATTAAGAACTGAAGTAGAGACTGCTGTCGGATTATGAAATCATCAACAGCGTATGAACTACAGTCATTTACAACCGGTTCTCACTCTTGTCTGCGCGGTAGCACAATAAAGTTCCTCGATGGCGCGAGGAATTTTATTGCACTTTTTTCACTCCATGGCTGAGTTAATGAGTGCAAGGTTTTCTCCCCAGAAACGGGGGGGGGGGGTTCGTCCAGCAAAACAGACAAATCGACCATAGAACACACGCAATTAACAGACATAAGACACAAGCACGGCAAATGAATTTAATTATTCGGGTGACATAAAAAAAAAATAATAGTTTAGTTTATTTTAGCCTTGTCTGCACGTAACTAAGGCACTGGTCTTTTAATGGAATTAATCACTTAGATACAGTTAATTCCAAAGGAAAGAAACAGCCAACCTGGGCTGAAATAGTGCTAGACAGGCACACTCACAACAAATGTTGGCATCCACCCATACATCCAATGGTCTCCTCGCTGAACGTTCAAGTTAGCCTTATGCCGCAGCAACATCCTCCAGAATAAAGCCAATGTCACGGCCATATTCCAGTGTAAGAAGTATATACGAGTATGTCTCTCCGTTGGATCCACGGACCACTGCCATTATGCAAGACCTAAATATTCATGCTGTGACCCATCAGTTTCCAGTAAGAAGTAAAGGTTATGCATCATTTCAAGTCATCTGCAAACTAGCAGATTACCACTTCCACTCCTGGGCCAGGAGTGGAAGTGGGATCCCTCAGGGATTGGTGCTGATCCTGTTTACTTTGTTATATTAGTATTAGTATTAGTAACGGCCGTATGGTGCAAGAAAGCCTATGGCTTATGCTGCACCAGCCAAAAAAAAAAAAAAAAAAAAAAAAATCCGAACAAAACAATGATAAAAACAAAAATTAAATAAATAAATAATAATAATTAATAAATAAATAAAAATAATAAAATGAAATTAAAAATTAAATAAAAAGGAAATTAATCCTATCATCCTTTGCGCTTCCCTTACCCGAAAGTACTATCCAGATGACCTTTGAATTTCCCCAAACTGTCGGCCTCTACCACCCATGAAGGCAACTTATTCCAGTAATTTATAACTCGCTGGCTAAAATAAAACTTCCTGCAGTCCAATCTAAACATTTCCCCGCGTAACTTGAATTTATGTCCCCTAGTTCTAGCATCATTTATAATCTTGAAAATTTTGTCCTCATTCATTTTACTGATGCCTCTCAGAGCCTTAAACACCTCAATCAAATCTCCTCTAAGGTGTCTAGTTTCCAAACTCTGCAACCCACATATTCGAAGTCTTTCTTCATAAGGACGCCCTTTTGCCGATCTCACCAGGCGAGTTACCCTTCTTTGCACCCTTTCAAGAAGCTCGATGTCTTTCTTATATATTTATTGTTTTGAATCTCGTTATAGGCAAATTTAATTATTAAATTTTATATTTATATATAACTAACTGGAAGAATTCTATTTTTATTTATTGGACATTAATGAAGTATAATCTTCATTGTGAGAAAAATGCTCTCTAATATAAATATTCGTAAATGAGAGATATTTCGACTGTCCATGTTTCAAAATGCAGTCCAAACAGAGCGTCGCTTAATTATCTATTGAATGCTGCCTCAACACCCGTCTGTAATGGAATCTTCAAGAGTTTACCCGAACAATTTCAAGTTATAATTAGCCAACATCGGCGGGAAACTTTCCCAGTTATGTCAGGTGATATCTCTGTTGTCATAGAGACTCACGTTCGGTCTCCACGCTAATACTCAACTATTCAAGATTTATGCCTATTAAGGATCGATAGCAGTGGACATTTCAGAGGAAACCCCGATAGATTTTCCTCCACCCATCAGCGAACTACCAACCACACCATCATCAACTCATTCGATATGCAAACAAGTTCTGGAAGTACAGTACTTGTACACCCGCAAGTCAAACAGATAGACAGAAGGTTATTAATTACTGTCAATGCTTTTAGGTGCAAGTACTGTTAATAGCAGAACCGCCTCTGCTGTTGTTGAGCAATCGCGAATATGCCACGAACTTAAACAATCAGACCATTATAAGATCTACACATGGAGTTTTACAGGCCTAATGACAGAACCTCGACACTCACTGGCAAAAGGAAACGTTCCCTTTTTCGTTTGGGCAAAAATTTGTACTCGTGTTGAAACCATTCAATACTTACAACATCCCAGGGTATTTCTTCGCATGAGCACCCGTCAGATGTTAGAAATCGTGGAGTTGATTGACTTGTCCTGCTCGAACGACGTAACTCATATTCTCTTTTTTAATTACAATTTTAATTAAAACCATTTTCGATCTTCAACGACTTAGAACAGGTTGTTTCTGCCTGAAGTGGGCAGTTTTTAAGCCACTATATCGGAGTGGTGAGGGAATGAGACAATTACAGGGATAAAACATAAACGTTGCATATACATTTGTATATAATAAGTCCAATTTTAATTTGGTCTCTTAAAATATAATCATTAGATAACATCTAAACCACCATTATTTGTAATCGTCAGAAAATCTGCATATATTACCTTTATAATCGAACACATACGCCCCAGGTATACTAAAGAGATTTATTTGTAGACACTTCCAACTGGAACATGAAGTTCAATGTCGAGTAAGTAAGTAGCTCGAAAAAAAATAAAAAACCTGTTATGCGTCTGTAAGATGGCAAACTTAATTTCTATTGTTTTTAAATAATTTCGGATGAATGATAAAGAAATGTTTTCAGTTAAATAAATTCGACAGATAGATTTTACCAACCCCACAGATGTAGATTCAAGTCCAAGATTGAACCCGTAAACCGCGGAGATGAGCATCCATTCGCCTCTGATGAATTGCATTATATGGCCTTCTCTGAATTCGCTCAAAAAGTTTTTGAGACCAAGAGTAACCATAGAATGACAACACAGACCTGACACCCTGCCCATCTTAGTTAAGCACGACTACCCCGATTATGCTATCCGCTGCTTTAGACAAACTTAAATGCTTTTAGACAAACGTGTTTCCCATCCAGTCGGAATGTTGATCATATTTAAAATTCCTATCTTCGTCTATCTGCTTTAGTGATTTATGTGTATATGTCATTGGATGTATGGAACTAAACTGATGAGCATAAGTAAGTTAAAAATCGTCAATGTGTATATGTATTTTGGGTGTATAAGTATATAACTTGGTTACAGGTTTGTGCTCTATGAGTCTGTGTTTGGAGCTCTCACTGACGTCCACGTTGCCGGACGTACTTGAGAGCTTGTGCCAGTGGGAATTTTGCCTGATATATACAGGGTTATTCAAAATGAAGTCCGGGGTTTGAAATGTTTGCATTCGACCATTTTTTTGGTTTCCTGGTTGAATTTCCAACAATGAATGATGAAGACATTTCAACAGCAGCAGCCAAGTTTCAGAAGATTTACTCAGATGGCATCGAGCCTGGGTTTGAAATGTTTGAATCCCCGGACTTAATTTTGAATAACCTGTATAATGGTAACTTTTCCTACCCAATGGGTTTCTCCATTCCAGGGTGAGTGGAGGTCCAAATGAATGCAAGAATGAATAAACGTTGTTGTTCCCCGTTTTATGTATGTATGATTGAACAAATGAGTAAAAGATTATTTTATTAGAAGTTGGTGTTTGTACGTATGTTTGTATACTTCAATATGTCTATTTGCACTGAGTGAGAAAGTTTTCCACTTAACCTGCAACAACACAACAAAAAAAAAAATTGTGTGCGCGCCTTCTAATTCAGAGTACTGTACTGAGTGGGATAACTGTGCGAAAATGGTCCAGTAAGCGTAAATGCTTTAAATAATCTATATATTCTACCCAGAATATACATATAACAAATATTTATTTACAGACTTCTCACCCGCAGGGCACGCACAAACCCTAGATAATGGTGGAACGCTGAGAATTAGAGAGGATCAATACAAAGCAGTCACTACTATTCAATCAACGTTGTGATTATCCAATGCCCGATGGAAACGGAACAGAAGACTTCCAAGTGTTTTGGACGAGAGAGGAGCAGTGAAAATTAGTTGTTCAACGAGAATTGAAGCGGGGTATAGTAAAAGGTTCAAGAAGAGATGGAGAATCGATAATAGTTTATGACATTGTACACAAAAAGAGACCCAATGGAACTGTCATCCTGGGTGAAGAGGAACGATTCTGAAGCGACCACAAAGGGCTCGAAAGCTTCGACGGTAATTTAATGAATTTTTAATGTATTAATTATTTAATTAATATAGATTTCCCTTTTGCAAGTTCAGTTGGCGTGTGTGAATGCCAAATGAACTGTATAAACTATTATTATCATCTGTTTGCGGTGACCGAATGAATGCAAGATGGAAAATGTTTGAGTGAATGTAGTGCGATGTGCTGCTAATTAGACTGCCTCTAAATATATACTTTAAAAAAAGAAATGTGTACTTGTTTATTTGTAAGCATGACATGTGTGCAGATGGGTTGGCTGCATGTACAGTGTGTGTGTGTTGTTCTGAAAGACCCCCAAGTAGACTGCTGTGAAGGCAATCCATCAGAAAAATCCTCGTCCTTGCTAACTTGGTGGGATCTACGGACACTGGTTTCAGGTGACCTGGCCAATGTGGGATTTGAAACAGAGGAGTAATCTACGTCTACAGAGCGATCTGTTCCCCCCCCCCCACATAGGATGCCCTAGCCATATGAATTTGCTCCCCTTCAATACCTATATCCCTGCTGCTCACCTCCAAGATTTTTAGGGGCTCTTCCTGGCAAGCTCAGGCGACGCCTAGGGTCCGCCCAAGCCAGTGACATTACCCATACCTTACACCCGGCTTACCTCCATGTGGTGGTGGACGGATAACAGGGAGTCCCACCAGGGGCTTCGCAGCTAAATGGCAGGAGAAACGACATACCAACACAGTTTTTCATTTCTTTTTCCCACTCTTTTCCTCTTGTATATTAATGACCTTCTTCCATTGACCGGAAATCCTATCCATAGTTTTGTTGATGACAGCACATTGCATTCCACCTTCCAGTTTGAGAAAACTTTGCACAAACAGCTTACACTTCAATATCCACTATCAGCTCCTCAAATGATGATCTCTAGGTAATTCTCCAGTGGGGCAGAGTTAACTTAGTTAATTTCAATCCTCTAAAACTCAGTCCTGTCTTATATCTCACAAAACTGATTCTTCTGCTCATATGCTTATCTTGGATAGAAGCAGGAGTACCATGACTTCTGCACAACACAAGTATCGCTTCCTCCGAATCTAAAACACTGGGTTTTCTCTTTCGATCTCGGCGTTACTTTTCTTCCAAACGGCTTTTCACTTTGTACAAATCTCAAATGTGTCCTACCATGGAATATTGTTCTCACATCTGGGACAGACCCCCATAATCTCCCTTACGCTTCTAGACTTCAAAAGAGGGCAATTAGGAGAGCAAGAGGGAATTCAAAAGAGGACAATTACATTAATGACCCGTCTCTTACAAAGTCTTTCCACTCTCTGTCTCATAGACATTCTACTTCTGCTGCATGCCTTTTCTATAGATACCTCCACGGCCACTATTCCTCTCAATTGGCTTCTATAACCTCCACCTCTCTCTCTCCCTCCCCCTTTCGAAACCACTCATATTCTGGAACCTCCAGTTATTCTTATTTCCTGAAAATTACAGTCTAAAAAAATTCAAGTCTAATGTCAACAAGTGTCTTCTTTCATCTTATCAACCTTCAATCCACGTACTGTCTTATACTATACCTTCTTTCGTGTTAGGGGTTTCATAAAAAACATCTGCAAGTTTTTTCCAGAGGTATTTGCTGTAGATAGGCTACAAGGCTGTTAATCAGGGCGGAGACGATGATTTACGAATCAAGGTCTCTCGATGTTGTATACAATTTTAGGTCGTCCACACATGATATTAATTCAACGTAACTTGGGAGGAAAGGGCAGCAGCGAACTGCAGACTGGACAAGGCACCTCTTCGCGGTTCTCCCCACGTTATAACGCACTCATGTTGGAAGGATTTATGGCCTACGATCAGTTGTCTTAGTGTAAGGATGAGGTTGATGGTTTTAAATAGGCTTCCTGTAACACCAAAGTATTTTTCTAGAATGTAGATGAGAGCGGGAGCTTATGATAAGCTCTCAATTCCCGCTCTCATTCTGTTGTCGCGTGTGTAATGGTCCGACAAACACGAAAAGCAATCCTGCAGATAAAGCTGTCGCGCCGGAATCCAACTGCCAGTGCACTGAATTGGTGTGGAGGGCGAATTATCGGCGCACAACGGGCGTCTCTTTGTAGCCCTCGCAGAGACTGTCAGGCGATTGTAATTACGCGCAGAATGATGGGTAATTAAAACAGAAACGCGACTTGGATTGTCCTTGTCGGTTTCCGCCAATTTCCAGCTTTGTAACCGTCGCTCATTGTGAACCGTGCGGAAATTGCCCCATTTCCGCCGATCTCAGCAATATTCCCCACCCCCGAGAATATTTGTCGACTCATACGTCACCAGTAAGGCGGGGGTTCCTGTCACAATCAAAGCAGCGGGCGAGAAACATTTTGCACCCGCTGCAGTGCGGAAAAGCCTTGAAGTGACAGCTCCCCCTACCCCCAACCAACCACCCATGAAGTCGGACTGTACCGTACCTCTCTTTATAATAAAAATAAGAAGACTGAAACAAGTCAAATAAGCAGTCCCGCACGGCTGCGTCTAATCCGGTTAAAGAAACTTCTGCGTATTGCGTTAAGAAACACAGTCACGATGTCAAGTTCCCTGAGTTTTAAGTCGAAAGAATATTGAACAGTTCCAGTTCCATTTCTAAAAAAATATGTTTATAAACATTGCGTAATCTCATTTAAGTTAGGACTATTTGTTGCGCTACTTTAGACGGTGCACTTTTCAATATTTGCAACGAGTAAATCACAGAATCGCGAGCAACTCAATGGTTTTGTTTGTTTTTAGGCCCTCAGCAACTCAAGGCAGATTGCGCCATTGCATGATGTCTTTAGAAGATGTGTGCCCGGGCCGATTCGCAAGTTGTATACGCTGACAAATCTCGCATAGCTCAAGGGAAAGACCACTCCTTCCTCCTTAGATCGATATAACTACGGCTCGATTGAAGAGGCATTTAAAATTTCCTACGGTCATCGATGGGACGCCAACCCAGTGGAAAAATCACTAAACTATCGATGGAGGGCAGAATTTTTGGAATTCCCAATGAAAATTGATTGCTAAACTGAAAGCAATGTTTATCAACCCTTACATTTTATTCCCGTGACAAGATTTTCATTTATATCACTTCAAATCAAATTTTTGATTGAATTTAATTTCTGTAATTTTTAAATCTTATTTCAGTAATTTCGTAAAATTAATTCTACAGTATTCTATAAATTTAATTCTAAACTTTTCCAAAGTATTTCTGCTAAGTTAAATTCTTTCCGGTTATTTCGATAGCTTAACTTTAACTTCACTAGTAGAGAAAATTTTGGTAACGGTTTAATTTCTGTAATACCTGGTTAATTTGAATTTTGTAATCTTTCTTAATTTCAAATTTTACCCTCACAACGTCAAAGGACACTGACTCAGACGGTAATGCATGTGACCTTTTCAGGTGTGTCACGAGTTAGTCCCTTGTATAGCCAGTGGCAAGTATTCTAAGGTCGGTCTAGTAGACAAACCAAGCTCAACTGACGAGTCTTTGCACCCGAAGGAGTGAACCGATCTCAAAATTAAAACTTACCATTACTAGAAGAATTTGAATCAAAGAAAAAACGGGTGCTTTCCCTAGAAATAAATGTAACTGTTTGCTCGTAAGGGACTCAAGTATCTCGTGATATACCTCCGATCCGGTCCTACAACAAGTCAAGTGCATACTGCTGTGGATGACGGAGTTTTAGTTTTATTAGGAAACTGTTGTAAGGGAAACGGGTAACATTTTTTGTCATAAAGATAGGTGGACCAGAACCAAGGTGTGTTTGCGTGGAGCAACAATTCATGATGATACCGACAGATTGTCACATTTTATGGGGAAGGGGGACAAAGACAGCATTATTATTCAAAATCTGAGGATACGTTGGATCATTTTTTCAGCGTGATCGTTTATTAATGATCTTCTTATTTTGTGGTTATAACCCAGGATGGGTATTCTCAACGATTTGGATGTGTGGTTCAGAGATTCTGCCTACAGAGAAGAAAAGCGCAAATCCATAGTGAAGTGCAGTCAGCATTCCTGCCATTGTCAGCGCAACTAGTCAACTCCCAGTTCAAGTTCCCGGACTGTCTCAATGTGTTGCAGCTTGGATATAATAACTATAAAATCTATTTACTATAATGCAATATAAGCTCTGTATAATCAATCTATTATAATAACTATAAAATCCATTTATTGCAATATTAGCTGTGTATATTGCACTGTCTATGTATTCTATGTATTTGCTGTGTACCCACGTAGTTTTAATGTACTGAATGTAATGTGTACAGTTAATTGTAAGATTCCTCTGGTTGCCTGTAGCGGGAATCGTGTCCTCCATTTCTATGAATAAAGAATTTTATTATTATTATTATGTTCCACCAATAAGTCCTCCCAGAAGTCAAACTGCTGCAATTTCTTATTCTCACGATCATTAAGTCCTTTTCTACGTCTTCCATCCATCTTTTCTGCAGCCTTCCTCTTGCCCGCCTACCAGTAGGTTTCCATTTCATTATACACTTACTTGTTCCATTCTAATAGCATGTCCCAACCAGGCAAGTCTCTGGCTCTTCACAAATCTGACGATGTCCGCACCCTGAATAAGATGGTCAAGTTCATGGTTCATTCTGATGCTCCACGATCCATCAACGTTTTCCTAAAATTCTACGCTCGAACACCCTCAACAACTACTCATCTTTACTCGTAAACGTCCAAGCTTCACAACGGTATGTCACAACTGGTCTAATGAGACTATTGTATATTCTTAATTTTAAATGTCTGTGCATACTCTGGACTTCATTAGTTTTTCATGTGCATAGAAGTATCTGTTTCCACTCAGGATACGGGAATTAATTTCATTAGTATAACGATCACGTTAATAATTTCGTTAGTTATTAACGATCACGCTGAAAAAATTCTGCAAGTTAGATCAGAATGTGTCTGCAATTCTGCCCAGACACGACAGGAGGGATTATGTGCTGAACGCCTTGTGGATTAACTGAAGAACTGAAGGACTTGCAATGCTTTGGGGGGGAAATTTTTATCAGTGAGGCCCGCACTTGTAATTGAAGGAATCTATTTTGTAGAGATGGTATTAATTTGAACAAAGGTTGCGCAAGGATTTTGCCAGTATCAATGAGGATACCTTAGGGTTCAGCGAAACTGCTAGTTAGGGGCAAGAAAGGTAATACAGTATAAATCCGCGCATATCTGATACTATGGGGTCAAAGTAATGCTTGCACACATCTCAAGAATTCTTGTTTGTAACCTGAAGAGCCGATGTCGGCAAGATGGTCTGAGAGTGGCAACCTTTCAAATGAACGGGGAGATAAAGCTAGGGAAACAAGCCTAAATAACTTCAAGGGGTGTGTCAGGGCAGTAAACTACAAAAGAATTCTTATCTCGAATACTTGAATTCGAACTCCTGGTTAGGACAACTAATTTTGACATAACAGAGCTACCAGAAACATGGTGCAACCGAGAGGATGATGAGTTTCATTATGGTATGTCCAATGCATTTAAAAAATGCAGGTAAGTGGGAAGGTCAAGAATGACATTCGAGTTACGGTTATTGGTGAGTCAGTCCCCAAAGTTTCATCTCATACTGAGCTGTGACTAACGTGGGATGAAGACTTAAATTTCAAGGAACACTTCCTTTTTAGGAAAAGGCAAAGAAGAAGACCTATGCTGCTTTTTGGGCTATCCGCCAGGACCTCGCAGGCTGACACAACACCAAACTGATTGGACAATACATTAATAGATGTCTCACACCCATACCACTATATGCCTCAGAAATCTGGTCCTCTGCAGCTACCTCTCGATGTAATAAATTTCTATCAATGGAATATTGGATTCTGCGGTGGCTGAACCGTCTGGGAAGGAACCCCTTCACCATCTCCAAATCCATTCTCCTAGTCAATCTAGGCATGACCTCCTGGAAGCTCACTGTCCTCAAAAAAAATCTGTCAACGCTTACCAAGCTGCTAACTCGCCATATTGATGCCCCATCAATAGAAGATATCATTGCACTAACAAGAGGAAGAAATAGAAGCCACCACCCACTTAGGAGAAGGTATGAAACTTGGACTCCCTAAAAGGAATGTTCCCATGTAACACTTCAACACCTTCTTCATTGATCCGGTAAAGTTTGAAGTCAATAAAACCTACAGAAGCCAAATTATAGACCAAATCTGGACTAAATCACCAGGACTGCTGTGAAAATTCAGCAGTTTTTATTAGAAATTTGACGATATGAACAATTAAATGCAATAATGTAATGAATATAAATAAATCTGTTACGTTAGTTGCTGATAAAGAAGTCAACCTATGTATTTAACTCTTCAATTATCAAGATCCATGTTATTTCAAAGTGAATACAATTAAGCAAATGTATATATCTATTTAATAGTTTTTATTATACAATAATTATATTGTAAAGATCTGAAAATTTGTACAAAAGTGTATAGTGTATATTTTAAAATTCCTGTACACCCTCCTAACCCACTTGCTGTACATGGGGTGAACCTTGTGTTAATAAACTTATAGTAAGTAAGTGTTGTGGAGTCACGTTTCTTATTAAAAGAAACCTTCTTATAAGAAATAAGCCGCCTGTGCACGAAAAGAGCTTTTCTGAGTCAGAAGTTCTCTGGCAACCTAGAATCAGTGTGGTGTGAGTTAGGTGGAAGCAAAGGAACAATGGGAGTAAGTGTAATCTACAGACCAGAAAATTGTGAAGAATATAACAACAGCCTCTACACACAGATGGGATGGGCAAACAAACGTAAATTTCTTATTTTGGGTAACTTCAATCTGCGCCAAATTGATTGGAAAAGTGGGAGGGAAACTCATGGTGGGGAAAATTTTTATTAAACTAGATGATTATTATTTGTACAAGCATATCAGAGATAATACTAGAGATGAGAATATTCTTTAACCCATCATTATTCACGAGTTAGACGACATCACAGAGCTTAAGAACCATTGGCAGGTAGTGATCACGCAGTCGTCAGTGAAGATGAGGAGAGATGTTACAGTAGTTAAAGATGAGGCACGCATTATAATTTCTGAAAAGGAGATTATAAAGGTTTAAGGCGCTGTATGGCATCTATCAATTGGCCGGATTGAAGATTGAGGGCAAATAAATTAAAATCGTGGAATACTTTAATAGCAATAATCACCAAGCCATAAACGCACACAAACCATTAAGAAAATATAACACGAGGACGATGCCAAAATGGATGAATACTGAAGTAGCCGGTCAAGTAGAGCAGAAGAAGACAACATGGGACAGTTCCGTAACGTAAGTATATGGCAATGTTTCTTACAGATTGCATCAGATAAGATTGACACGCGTAGGTGATGACGTAATATTGCATCAGCTGTTACTTTCAGCTATATAAGCACGCTCTGCAAGAATTGCAGTCATTCCTTGCTTGTGTCAAGATGGCGAGTTATGTGCAGTTGACGCCACAAAGAAAGAGCTGCTTTATGTGAGGAAGGATGTTCTTCCCGTCATATTGCTTATAGAGTGTCTTATAATCACTACTGCAACGGTCAGTAGATTTCTTTCCAAACTCAACAATACTGGTTCTGCTGATAGGATAAAAGGAATCGGACGCCGAAACAGGACCGCATTTTGAAGCGCTAATGCCTTAAAAACCGTAAAGCTTCTTCTTAGTCTGAGCTGAAAAGAGAATGGGAAGAACACACAGGAGTTGTAGCAAGTGCAGTAACAGTCAGAAGACGCCTCTTCAAAAATGGACTTGCAGCCCGTCGTCCTAAAAAGAATCCCCTCCTCACACAAAAAATGAAAAAGGCCCGATTAATCTGGTGTAAGAAGAATGTCAAATGGACCCACCCCCGAGCAGTGGAAGTCAGTTTTCTCGGATGAGAAGAAATTTAACCTGCATGGCTCTGATGGGAGGGAGACAAACGAGACGTGGTGAAGAATACCATCCAGACTGTATGGTGTCTACAGTGAAATTCCCTACCAGCACCCCAAATGATATGGGGGTGCATTTCGTATCACCTGCAGTTTTAAAAGGTTCCGTCTGGATGCCAATGGATATATTGGAAGGCAAATTGCTGCAAACCATTAGAGACCATTTCAACCTGCCAAGTAACTGCATCTTTCTGCTCCTTGTCATAGGGGAGCGAAAAGTGTAAGTAGGCACTTCTGCATTAGAAGTTCGACAGTAATGTGTTTACATTTGTTACAGGTGAAAAAATGGTTGGAAGAATGATCCATTACAACTCTTAGGTGGCCAGGAAACAGCCCGGCCGGACCTGAATCCTATAGAGAACTGTTGGCATTGTGTTGAATGTGCAGTTGCCAGAAATAAACCAAAGACCCTTCTTGAACTTCATAATTGGTGTTTGGAACCACAAACTATCAGTTGATTATCTTCAGAAATTGATCTTGTCAATACCTCGACGTTGTCATCAGGGCCCCAGGCGGTTCAACTAAATATTAGTTTGCACATTGAACTTTTCATTTTGTTTTCCATTTAAAATGAAAAACTGAAGCAAATTCTGATAACATTTCAGCCACAATTGTTGTGTTTACCGAAACTGTTGTACGTTGGTTGCAAATGCTCATTTTGGAATATTTTGAGAGCACCTGCAAATATTACTTAGCTTTGCCTTAACTATTAATAAATATCCTTTGTTTATATTTCTATTGTGTCATTAATGTAACATACCATCGCGAAAAAGGGTTAGAAATGTGAAATTCCTAGGTGATGCACTTTCTTTGAACACCAGTGTAGTTTAGCGAGGTATTTGACAGATTTTAGCGAGGCATTTGACAGTCCCTCAGAGTGGTTACTGTATAAATTGGAACATGTTGGGATTACTGAAAAGAATAGACGAGGGATCACAAGGTGGCTGTAGGGCAGAAGGCAAAGGGGTGGGATTAATAAATATTCTTCAGATTGGTGTGACGTCTGGGGTGGGGGTTACCTAAGGATTGGTTCTTGGACTACTGTTATTCCTCATTTTCATAACCGACATCGACGAAGGGATAGAAGGCATTTTGTCAAAATTTGCTGACGACGTAAAGATCAGGAGAGTCATTACCGATCATTGCCAAGCAATGGTACTTCACGATGACTTGAACAGGCTTCAAGAATGGTCAGGTAAATGGCAGCTATGGTTTAAAACAGGCAAAATGCAATGTATTAGTAGTAGTGGCATGTGATGCAAGAAAGCAAGTGTATGAACTTATGCAGCATCAGCCAAAAAAAAAAAAAAAAAATCACACCATTCCCTGCAAATGCCTGTCCAGTTCCTCCTTAAATTTATTCAACCTATCAACTTCCACAACGACAGATGGAAGTTTGTTCCAGCAATTAACCACCCGCTGACCAAAGGCAAATTTCTGCACATCTATTCTACATCTGTCTTTTCTTAATTTGAATTTATGCCCCCTTAGGTTCATAATCTGAACAAGTGGAAGGATCCCATCAGAATTCAGCGTGCTCAACCCATTCAAGGCCTTATACACCTCAATCAGATCACCGCGCAGGTGCCTAGTCTTCAGCCACTGCAATTTGCAGAACTTAAGCCTCTCTTGGTAAGAGGATCCCTTCATTCCCCTCACCAATCTTGTTGCCCTTCTCTGTACACGCTCAAGTAAATTTACATCCTTCCTAAAATGAGGCCTCCAGACCTGTACGCAGTACTCAAGGCGTGGCCTGACCATTGCCTTATACAGAGGGATAATCACCTCCTTTTCCCTGCTAGCAAAATTCCTATATATCATTGACAAAACCCTATGACCTGCCCTGGCAGCCTATCTGCATTGCTCAGAAAACTTCATATCTGACTGCACAATTACTCCCAGGTCTTTTTCATTTTCTACCACCTTCAGTGTAGTACCACACAGTTGGTACGTTTCTCTGGGGTTACTTCTACCCATATGCAGTACTTTGCATTTGTCAAGGTTAAACTTCAGTTGCCACTTCTTAGCCCATCTGCCCAAATTATCTAGATCCTGTTGCAGTAGCACACTGCCATTACTTTCATTAACAACCCTGCCAACCTTTGTATCATCTGCAAACTTCGACATTAAGCCTGATATACCTTCATCAATATCATTGATAAATATACAAAACAACAGTGGACCTAACACCGAACACAGTAGGACTCCACTAATAACATTAGTCCAAGAAGAGCAGCACCCATTGATTACCACCCTCTGTCTTCTCTACTCAACCATCCTTTTATCCATTGTAGCAATTTACCCTTAATACCATTCTGCTCCAATTTGTACAATAGTCTTCCATGTGCAACAGTGTCAAAAGCTTTCCTGAAATCCAAATATATGATATCAAAATTATTTTTTGCATCCAGTTCCTTTGTAACCACATCATAATATCCTATTAAATTTTTTAGACAAGACTTTCCCTTAACAAACCCATGCTGTGTCTGAATTATTGCTGCAGTCTTGTCTAGATGATCCTGCAATGCATCTTTAACCAGTGACCCCATTATTTTATCCGGAACAGAAGTTAAACTAACTGGTCTAATTACTCGTGTCACCCTTCGATCCCCTTTATGAATTGGAGATACATTTGCACATCTCCAGTCTGTGGGGGCCTCCCGAGTCCAAGGATGCTCTCATAATTATGGCTAAGGGTTTGCTTAGTTGCTTTGCCGCCTCCTTTAATATAACTGGATAGATCCCATCCACCCCAGGTGCTTTTCTTATGTTTAAGTTCAACAATTTCTCCTCCACTTTGCTTTCAGTTATTACAAAATCATTAAGTATCCTGCTACAATTTGATAATCTTCTGCCATTTTCAAACCTTAATAATTCCTCATGTGTCAATGTAGATGCAAAATATTCATTCAGTTTGTTTGCTATCTGAGCAGGATCATCAACAGTCGAACCATCGATGTCAAGTGGACCAATCAGATTTATCCCCTCATTTTAGAGTTTATATAAGTAAAGAAATCCTTGCTGTTTTTCTTAGCATCTTTTGCCAAGGATTTCTCGTAATCTGCCTTCGCCTGCCGAACCTTCTTTGTGACCTGATTACAGACTAGATTATATCTGTCATAGGCTTCTGAGTCGCTTGATAATTTATATGCATTTTTTTCCCTATTACGAGTCTCATTAGTTCATTTGACAACCATTTAGGCCTAAACCTTGAACAATATTTCTTAATAGGTATGAAACTTTTAGTAGCATCCACGATTAATTCCTTGAATGCTTCCCACTTAGAATTTGCTGTTGGTAACATCGTCAGTTTATCCCACTGTACAGAATTTAAAAACTGTCTGAGACCACTGTACTCACCTTTACGGAAGCAAAAACCCTTTTTTTTTTTACCCCTGATGGTAATTATATCTTTAAGTAAATCCCACATCAGTACACTGTGATCACTGCCACCTAGTGGTTCCTTTATCTGCAAATTCTTAATACACGAATAATCACTGCTGATAACCAGATCAAGAGTATTACGCTCTCTGGTTGCCTCTCGAACATGCTGCTGCAGAAAACAATCATCCAATAAATTCACAAAAGTCTGACTAGTGTGTGTGTGAGTGACCAATCCACAAGTTCCAGTCAATATCTGGGAAGTTAAAATCCCCCATTATAAGACATTCTGATTTACCAACCCACACTGTACAATAACTTATACAATTGGTAGGGTCGAATTTAAAACAGAAGAGGAAGAAAGGGATCTGTGAGTTACCATATGGACAGATACGAAGTTTTCTGAGCAGTGTAAACAGGCAGCGAGATAAAAAAAAAAAAAAAAAAACCTTTTGAACAGATGTCCATGGGAAACAAACTACCTGCTATTGTAATGAACCAGTCTGTTGCCAGAAGAACGCTAATCGCATCGAGTGTTTTCTTTTGAGAGGAAGACAATGCCCATCATGGCAGCAAAAGATAGCCACTCAGAATCGCTATGCTCACTGCACGTAATGAAATGTTATAAGAATCCAGTTTTTACGTTTATACGTCGCTTATATATTATCAAAAGGAAATGGCTTATCCATCACTTTGCATTTGCGCAGTCGTCGCAAGTCGCAAAATTGACTTGAACGGTCGAGGGATCCTTGTGATCATTCATAAAGGACTACACGCCCACTTACATCAAAGCAACAATTGCAACAAGGATCCCTCGATGACAGTTTAACGCTAGGAATTCCTCTCCTCCCAGTATCCAAAGGATAAGTTACAACTTGAAGATAAAAAAAGGATTATGCACTCGATGAAAGTCTACCAAATCTTTCGTGGAAGATTACTATTTTAAGAACATTTACAAGAATGGTTTTTTTTGTTGTTGTTTGACTCAAAACTGCCAAGACACAAGATGCCACTGGGGAAGCTCTACTATTTTGTCACCACTCTATATGACTAAACCTGTTTTTGATTCAAAATGATTTTATCTAAAAAATATCCGTTCAAAGTCAAGTACATTTATGAGACGTCAATGCAAATTATTAAGTTTAATTAATAATTAATTTTAAAAGAAGCGTTTTTGTCGAGATTATTTTCATTAAGCGATAACCATCAATTGATACACCGCCGCGATTACTGTATTTGTTAGCAGCGTCACGTTTTGGGACTTTTGCCAGTCCCTTTGTCTCACGAAGAGGACGAAACCAAACGCTGTCACTATGTGGAGGAGACAGACAGAGGTCCGATAACTTGCCCGCCCCTGTACACAAAGTGTGGCCAAGAACAGAGCACCGAAATGTGTACGCATCTTGCGCACGGAATGCCAACTACCTGTTGGCTCTTTTTTACGACGTCCGTGCGTCTAATGCCACCTTAAAAAACTCTGTGTCGCGCGCTCTTCTCGAGATCCTCGAATAAATGCCACAATCTGTGACATTTGCATTTTGGTAACGACGAGGAGACGAGAAAACTTCGCGCAAACAAAAAAGTATCATTACCGTAACTGGAGGGGGAGGGAGGCATCGCGCGGCTTTTAAGCGCTCCGCCAAACATTGTGCGAGCGTCGACTTCGGCCATTAGCGGAGAACTCCGCTAAGTTTCTCGGAATGAAAGAAAACTGGGGGATGCTTAAAGACTCGGGATGTACACAAAGTCATCACGCGCATCGACGCAAAAAAAAAAAAAAAAAAAGGAAAAAAAAAACGGCACGCAACACGAACGCCGCATTTGCGTTCATTACCCGCAATTTGGTCTCCGCCAAAACAATGCCGGAAATGTTGTTTTTTCGTGAAAGAAAATTGAAACTTCGCTTCGCTCCCTTTCCACCCACCGGGTGTTTGTTTGAACCCCACTGGTTCCGACCGCCCCTGTTATTGTGCACAAGACAACCAACGGCGTCTGCCGGAGAAAAAGATGCTGACGAAGATGGAGGGAAGAGGAAAAAAATAAATTCCTCGCGACGTATAAATAGCCCGGACGAAGTGAGTGCCGCAGAGAAATGCGCCACATCCGCCGCCCGTTCGTCTCATCGCCTGCAAAATTGTTCCTGTCGGGGATGTCAGCTCCAATATTTTATCGAAGATCGCGAACCCCGGCGAAGAATCAAACACAAACGCGGTCAACTTCTTTGATCAACCCCCCCCCTCCCATGCGCGTAGACAAAGTCACGGAGATGTTTTTCGAAGTGCTGCGGCGGGGTTCTCTTTTTACAGAACTAGCAACCGATATCCTCACAAGGGGGTGCTCCTTGGTAATCGTTTCCGCTTCGGAAATGAATGCGCGTGTTTCAGAGGGTGGTGCAACCCTTCCCCCCCCCCCGTGGGCAAATGCACCCGGCACAGACAGATGCTCCGGTTTGCCGTCGGATCCCAGAGGAGGATCGCGGTGTCACCCGATGTGTTGGAGTTACTATGGTAACCGGGGTCGTATTTAAGGAATCGGTGTTGCGCGAAGAAAATTAAAGGGGGAGGGGGACAGGGCCAAAGTGGAATCATTAGTCTGGAGAAACCAGCACCACCTGCTCCTGTCATGGCGGGGAAAATCTTTGAACCTTCAGCTCGGGAGGAAAACGGGGCAAACAAATAAATAAAGAAAGAAAGAAAGAAATGTCCTCCACAAAATGATAATAATTTTTAAAAATAAACGATTTTGTTATTTGTCAGCTGAAAAAGCTAAAATATTTGTGCGTTTGCTTCGAAAGATCTGTCTAACCTAATCGAAGAAATTTAAGTACTTCCAGTTAGAGCCGCAATAAGGCCTCAGCTGTCCACGTGCCCTGGGGTGTTTAGTGATGGTTTCACCCTCACTGTTTACCTTCCTAAATGTACTAACTGGAGTGGCTCGCTTAATGGAAACTTTTCCAATTTAGACTTTCTAATGCTGTCTCCTGGATCGATACGGGCTACACGAACACCCTTCTCACGTCCTCTTTGAAATGTCCATTTACGAGGATCTAATATCGGCTCTAACGGCAGCGGTTCCAACCTTCCCTCTTCGATGTGAGGCGCTACTCTTTTCTGTCAATAATAATCAGTCCACCAAACCCGCAATGTTGCTTTTAATCGCAGGAAGACTTTTAACCCCGAAGTTAATCGAATTGAAAACACGTCATAAATGTAAATACAACCTGTTGCCTCGTCTGTCGTATTGATGACCTCGTGAACAAAATGGGGTTGTTGAAGGGCTTTTAGGGGCATCAGCAACTAAGGCCATATTGCTCCGTGTGCACTGTCTCTAAATTGTGTGTATCCTGAGGTCGGTTTTCTGTTTGCTGGACGAAAAACCCGAGTTTCCGGGAGGGGAAAACCACGCTACCCTCGCCTAAGACCGACTAACTCAGCCACGTTGTGAAAAAGGCCCACAAAAATCCCTCGAGTCATCGACGGGACTCGAACTTGCGTCTTTACCACCGGTGTCGGGAGGTAGTTGTTGGCGCATAGGCTTCTGTGGCTATAATGCACCTCCCAAGGTTTTTTTGCAGTACTTTGATCCAAGCCCGAGGCGGGAATCGAACCAGCGACCTTTGGGTTGCCAGGCAGGCACTTTACCCACCCGGCTAGCCCAGTCGGCTCTGGTGTCGGGAGGACGGCGATCCTACCAGTTATGGTATCGACGAAGGCCGTTTTCTACTCTTCTCTTTCCTGAGTGAAAGGGAACGATTGTGTGTGAGTGTGTGTTTGTGCTGGTGTTGGCTTGCCTACACTGGAGTCTTTTGCAGGTTCCAAACTCGCTTTGTACATTTTGTGCGCGATAGTCGGTTGGCCACCTCCTCGTGGTGTAGAGGGATTTTGGGCAGGCATTCCAGATGATCGCCTTCATGGTGGCAAAGTGGCCAGAAAAAACTAAACAACACACACGCTGCACGAACATAACATTGCACACGCATTTCCGGCCTAGGTGCACAATTCTGTATTTATCACTGTGTTTTTTTTTTTTTTTTTTTTTTTTTGTTGGCTGATGATGCATAAGCTCATACATTTGCTTTCTTGCATCACATGCCACTACTACTACTACTACCACAGCGGTCGTCCTACATGTCTATATGTCCACTTGCCATTAATCACCAAAACCAAATTAATGTTCCAATTAGGTCTTCTCCGGAACTAAAGACAGTTTAGTTCCGGAGAAGACCTAATTGCAACTAACAACAGAAGTTTACATCTCAGTACGCATAATTAAAGAAACCAAACTTTTATTTATTGTTTTTTAATTTTGAATCCTTTAAGTTAGTTTGGATTCTTTAGGTTGGGAGGGCGGTCGACGATCAGAAGTAAGCAATTTCGCTTCTAATGGTTTTGGACCGACCACGAGTACGGGCTAAAAGATGGAAGGTGAAGCTCAGAGCAGAAATCCAGGAGCAGTTTATTACCGGGAGAAGAATCAAAGGATGTTCAGGATGAGAAAGACTTCGACATTGTGATACAGAAAGACGTGAAGCTCAACATGCACTGCAAGCAAGCAGGAAGAAGGACACACGGTGTTTTATCCAAGATTTATTGAAATCATGCAAGTAAAAAGAAGGAAGTCATTATCAGTCTGTGTGCGGATATTTGCACCACACTTGGAACACGGAATTCAGGCCGCATCTACACAACTTCTAGGGAAGCTGCAAAGAAGTGTGATTAGGTTGGTGAGGAGCGCTGAGCATTATTTCTATGACGAAGGGCTTACAAGATGTGGTCTGCAATCAGACACCAAGAAGGAGGGATTCATTAGGCTTGCAAATACGATGAGAATCAAAAATCGAGAGATGGGGAGAGTGGAGAAATCGATACGGTGATTGAATAATGTTGCAGCGTGGACACAGATAACCACCTCAGATGAAGCAAAGAACGAGGGGTAAGAAGTGTGACAAGCCGTTGTCCCATCACCTCACAAAGTCAACAATTCGTACTCATTTAAAATCACGCTAGTTGGCGCTGGTTTTCGTCCTCAAAATAAATGAAAAAAGTAACCGCTCCTCCAGACCGATGTGGCTAATACATTAAAAAGGACAAGAACCGACAGGAATTCGAGAAACCATCTCGCGGTTTCCATGGGAACAAAGTGATTTCGGGACAAAGTAAAAAATTATTGGTGAAGCATCCAAATTGCCATTTTATAGCTATTGATCGACGCTTATTTTTCTTTTCTCTTTGACAGCTGCTCCATTCGTTCCCGTTGTAATTAATTACCTCCCTCCCCCTACAAAAACGCCCTTCCGAAGTACAAATTTAAAGGCGATTTTCCGGATTTGAGAGCAATTTTAAGATTTCCGGATCTTTCTTTCCTCTCAGAAAAAAAAAAAAAAAGTTTTCTGCACTTGTAGGGTGGGTCTGCGACGCTGCGTGCTTTTCATTACGCCTTTAAATGTGGAAACGAAAAGGGCTCGTTGTGAAGAAGCCAATCCCAGATGAGTTAGAAAATCCCTTCAATTGAGCCACGCATGAATGCTTCATTTAAAGGGGCGGATGGCGAGATGCTAACACTGCCTGTTGTCACGCTAGGGAAGGTCTGACTCACTTGTCCATCTCTCTCTCTCTCTCTCTCTCTCTCTCTCTCTCTCTCTCTCTCACACACACACACACCAACTGCATCCTAACTCGGGGCCCTTTCCACTTAAAGATTCCGTTGCTGCCGTAATGGTTGGAGGCATCGCACACAAAGCACGAGGTTGTAACAGCAAATAAATCGAACGACAGCGACCAACCTCCGAAGCACTCCGCGAATCAATAATTCAAACCCGCCGTCGAATCCCTGACGAAACAGTTACGGAAGCTTCTCTGCGATCCTCGGTGTTCTTTCCTCCCCTTTTTCCTCTCTGCCTGCTTCGGTTAACCCCTCGAGGCGATTACCATAATATTGTTAAAAATTGACAGAGTCATGCCCTCTGGTGTTGAGAGAAAGAAGCTCTCGATGCCAATCTCCTTGGCGAAGCCACCACGCAAAACGACTCGCTTTAGTAGCATTTCGACACAACCCCCTCCTCTTCCTCCTCTCTGTATCAGGAAATCTGTTAATGCATTCGATGCAGTGTGTAGTAGCTCGCGCAAGAACTCTGCACGTCATCATAAAGGCACGCACTGTACAGATAATCGCGTCTGTGGGATCAGTACCATCAGCAGTGACCTCAATGACTGTCGACCCCTTTTCCACTCGTCGACTTTTGAGCTTTCGGTTACAAATGGGAGTTCATCTCACGGTCTACAAAGGCACACTTAAACCGATAAAGAGCAAGGTGCAATATTTCCTTAGAGCTCGCAGCTAGCTCAAGACCTGTGGTCGCTATAACACCGTGGAAAAGGAACAGATTCGAATCCCGTATTGACGGTAACGATGTTATGTTGTTGTTTGTTTTCATCCCATACCGTGGCCAACTTACCCGGTCTCAGGAGTAGTTGCCTGACTTTTTCATTTGGTAGAAAGACAACTCCAGCATAAAATACACATGATCTAGTATTAGTATTAGTATTAGTAACGGCCGTATGGTGCAAGAAAGCCTATGGCTTATGCTGCACCAGCCAAAAAAAAAAAAAAAATCCGAACAAAACAATGATAAAAACAAAAATTAAATAAATAAATAATAATAATTAATAAATAAATAAAAATAATAAAATGAAATTAAAAATTAAATAAAAAGGAAATTAATCCTATCATCCTATGCGCTTCCCTTACCCGAAAGTACTATCCAGATGACCTTTGAATTTCCCCAAACTGTCGGCCTCTACCACCCATGAAGGCAACTTATTCCAGTAATTTATAACTCGCTGGCTAAAATAAAACTTCCTGCAGTCCAATCTAAACATTTCCCCGCGTAACTTGAATTTATGTCCCCTAGTTCTAGCATCATTTATAATCTTGAAAATTTTGTCCTCATTCATTTTACTGATGCCTCTCAGAGCCTTAAACACCTCAATCAAATCTCCTCTAAGGTGTCTAGTTTCCAAACTCTGCAACCCACATATTCGAAGTCTTTCTTCATAAGGACGCCCTTTTGCCGATCTCACCAGGCGAGTTACCCTTCTTTGCACCCTTTCAAGAAGCTCGATGTCTTTCTTTAGGTGCGGTCTCCATACTTGAACACAGTATTCCAAGTGTGGTCTAACATAGGCCTTATATAATGGGATTATCACGTCCCTATCTCTACTTGCAAAAGTTCGATAGATCATCGATAGGACACCATGGGCCTTCCTTGCAACCTGTTTACAATGCTCAGAGAATTTCATGTCTGACCGTATCGTAACACCCAAGTCCCTTTCCTCCAGTACTGGGTTTAGTTGAACTCCACCAAGTGAATAAGTTATTTTGGGATTACTGTTTCCCAGGTGTAATACCTTACACTTTGTTGGATTAAAGCACAGCTGCCATTTTTCTGACCATTCTTGAAGTCTATCTAGGTCTCTCTGAAGAAGCTCAGCTTGACAGTGATCATTAATTACTCTACCAATTTTAACATCATCTGCAAATTTAGACATCACGCCCTCTATCCCTTCATCAATGTCGTTTATGAAAATTAAAAACAACAGTGGTCCTAATACTGATCCTTGGGAAACCCCACTTCTTACATCAACCCAATCTGAGGAATAGCCATTTATCACAACCCTCTGCCTCCTGCCCTGAAGCCATCCTTCTATCCATCTAAGGATTTTCCCAGTGATTCCAACCTGTTCCAGCTTATAAAGCAACCGCTCATGTGGGACTGAGTCAAACGCTTTGCTGAAATCTAAATAAACAATGTCGAAATTATTCCCTAAATCCAGCTCGTGAGTGACCCTTTCGAAATAGCGAACCAGATTTGTTAAACATGATTTTCCCTTTACAAAACCATGCTGAGTATCCTTGAGAATTTCAATTCTATCCAAATGATCCTGAATTCCACCCTTGATCAATGCCTCCATGATTTTCCCTACTACTGAAGTCAGACTGACAGGTCGATAATTTCCCACTTCACTTTTAGAGCCACCCTTATGTATGGGAGATACATTTGCACTTTTCCAATCCAAGGGAATCTCCCCAGAGTCTAGTGATGCTCGCATAACCAGCCTCAGTGGTTCAATGCACTCGCTTGCCGCCTCTCTCAAGATTATAGGGTATATTCCATCAACTCCAGGAGCCTTACTAGTCTGTAGGCTTGAAAGTTTTTTCATTAAATAATCTTGCGAAATTTCAATATCATTAATTACATATTTTTTAACTTCGCTCCCACAATTTCCCATTGCCACAAAAGGCTTTTCATTTGTAAATATCGATGCAAAATAACTGTTGAGTTCATCTGCAACGGCAGCTGGTGTATTTAATACTATCCCCTTTCCCTTACGTAAAGGTCCGATCTGGTTTGTCCTGCTCTTCTTGGCATTTATATATGTGAAGAATTCTTTATCCCCCCTCTTTGCTCTGTTTTCTAGTGATTTCTCATAAACTGCCTTTGCCTGTCGAACCTTTTCTGTGGCTCTATTACACATCACCTTGTAGTTGTTATAGGCTTCAGTACTTTTTATTGCTCTGTAACTTTTCCATGCCACCTTTTTCTGCTCAAGTAATGTGGCAACTTCACTATTCATCCCACTTGGAACCCTTCTCGTGGAGTATTTTTTTAATGGTATATACGCATTCAAGGCATCTGTGATTAATGTTTTAAAAGCGTACCACAGTTCTATTGTATTCATTCTCTGCGCGATATCTACCCAGTTAATAGAGGCCATGTAGTACCTAAAGGCATCGTAATTTCCTTTTCTGAAATTAAAACCCATTCCTTTGCCTTTTACGTCAGCTACCTGTCTCTCTCTCTCTCTCTCTCTCTCTCTCTCTCTCTCTCTCTTTATCATTCACCGTAGAACTCTGTGATCACTTCCTGCTACTGGTTCCTCTACTGTCAGCCCTGTTATGTCATCTGATTCATGTGTGATGATGAGGTTTAGGATATTCTTTTCTCTAGTACTTTCCCTGACATGTTGATACAAATAACAGTCATCTAGTTGATTTAAAAATTTTGTTCCCCATGTCGAGTTTCCTTCCCATTTACTCCAATCAATTAGAGGCAAATTGAAATCACCCATAATAAGGCATTGACGCTTACTTGCCCATTCCATTTGCATGTAGAGGCTTTTGTCATAGTCTTCACAATCACCTGGTCTGTAGATTACGCCTACTCGCATTGTACCTTTGTTTCCAACTGTCTCACACCATACAGACTCTATACTAGCATCTACTGCATAAAAGAAGCTCAAATGACAAAAAACCACAAAGTTCGAAAAACCCTCCCGTCCCAAAACACCCTCAACATTTCTATAAAAATGTTCGTTGACAAAAATAAGCAACCAATCATTAATTTTAAATTATGTGCAAATTTGTGCATGCCCAGCATAATCAAGAATTTCCAAGTGAAAGAACCGTATGTTCCACTGAAATTAATATATTTAATTTCCATAATTTGTTCGCTAAAATAAATTCCACATTTCGTCCAATCCTTTTAAGATATTACGTTCATTTTTAGGCGCGTTCGCATCTACTTTCCTCTTCAGTTAATCACAGAAAATGAGAAATATTCCACTATTTTTATTAATTGAATTTTTTTTTTCGTGATTAACTGAAGCGAAATTATTTCTTTTTATCCATTAATTACTAGGATTATGACTTTACAGAACATGTAACGATATTTATTACCCTTCTCCCATATACTTTTTGGTCTCTTCTAAGCCTCGTAATTAACCACTTTGCTTTCAGTCTTTTTATTAACTCCATTTATTACGAAAATTTTTATGAAAATTGTTTTTAATTAATGAACTGAAAAATAATTTCGAATAATTTCTTGAAAAATAATTTCAAATTATTTTTGTTTCCATTTGAATCAAATGGATACAAATTTAAAAATTATTCGGTGGATGATGGATGTCAGAGAATAAAAAGAATTTGCAAAAACTTCTTTCTCATCGGCAAATACAATGCAATGATGGTTTGAAAGTTTAAATATTAAATTTACATAAAATGAAAAACAGGAAATAGTAAAATAGGTAGGAATCTTGAAAAAAATGTGAGAAAAATTATAATTAATTATACTATTTAAATATGAATTTAAATTCATTTATATTTATACATGGAAAGTTAGATGAGCACACCAGTAATTGTAAAAAAAAACGTCGATTTAAAAATATCCTCCAGAAGATAAATTAGATTTAGTTATTAAAAAACTGTGTACCCATACGATTACATGGACTCATCTACTTTAAAACCTGGAAATATGTGAGGAAATCAAATACCAACTACGCTACCTACAAGAAAATCACCATCACTGCGCATTCTAAATCCTGGTGGACCATATCATTGAACAGTAGTTTCAATACCAAACAGCTTATTTACACTAAGACACTAAGTTGAAACAGTCTGGTAGCACAGAAGATACAATTGCCTTCTCGCGCTCTAGTGCCATCTTCAATCGGTAGAAATCTGTTACCATCAAGGAACATCTAGAAGCAACCCTCAATAAGTCTCGGGCACCAGCAGCAACCCTAAGCATTGACCACAACCAGTACATGAACTACATAGCTAATTTTCCACTAGTCAGTGGCCCCAATCAGCTACAACTTCATGAGAACGTTCGCCTGATGGGCTCACTAACCACAGTGAGGGTATCCAAGCAGCAGCTAATCACTGCAATCAATGGCCTGTCCCCAACTGCTACAATGGGGTACGATAAGCTTCCCCAATTTACGCTATGTGCAAATTTACAGATAGCCCATATTCTGCCGACAAATTAACCAGAATATTTAATAAAAACCTCTCCTAGTACCCCTTTACCCCTCTGTGGAATCTCTTTATGGCGATAAAATCATCTCAAAACCGACCAATATCCTGTTCTTCAAGTCTCTTAAAGCTTTTGGAGAAAGTCTCGCTTCCCATCTTAACTCGCCAAATTCTTCCGCACCTACCTCCACAGATGCATTCTGCAGCCTCTGGCAGATCTACCATTATCAACCCAGCTGCCACTATATCTACAATCCGTCGAAATTTAGAGGATAACGCTGAGATGCCCATCAGCCATCTTGACCATAAACGGCCTTCCACACCATCATCATCCAGACACCCTTCACCCTATTTGAACAATATTTTGAAATCCATGGAGATGTTTTTTTTTTTTTTTTTTTTTTTTTTGGTAGTTGTTGGCGCATCGGCTTCTGTGGCCATGATGCACCTCCCAAGGTTTTTGCAGTACTTTGATCCAAGCCCGAGGCGGGATTCGAACCCGCGACCTTTGGGTTGCCAGGCAGGCACTTTACCAACCCGGCTAGCCCGTTCGGCCATTGAGATGTGCTGTGGTTCATTAGTGCCCTTCTGAGCAACAGAACCACAATCCTCCAGGTTAACGAGTGCACGATCTTAAGAACCATTACTGCAGGGGTACCACAAGGGGGAGGGGAAAATGCTTTGGAATTTTATTCACAGCCATCAATGTACCTTTTATCGAGAACAGGCCCAATGTCATGTGCTATACCGATAATCTAGAGATTCAGCACCGCCATCTGTGGATGGATGGACAACCCGTCATATTCTCTAGCTGAACTACCTGGTTCCAGTAATGAACAACTCTTTTAGCCAGCGAGTTGTTTATTACTGGAACAAGTTACTTTCGCAAGTAGCTGAGGCTGATAATTTAAAGAAATTCAAAGATAAACTGGATATCTGCGTGAGGAGAGAAGCGCAGATATCCAGTTTACCGCTGATATATTTGAAAAGTTTGAAGATGTTTCTTTAAATGCTTTGCTTGAAGAAACTTTACCTTGGGAAGCAAACATCAAAATTACAAAGAAGAATTGAAATTATTAACGGATATTGCGTGGGCCTGCATTTTAAAAGTTCTCTGATATTTATCAAGTGTTGATAAGTAATCTGAGCTACATTTTAATGGAAATTTCGAAAGTTAATCAAAATTCGCTCTCTCTCTCTCAACCCCCTCAATTTTTTTACAAATAAATATTGGTGGCGGTGCTTATGGTTTATTTTGTACCTTTACATATTTTACAGAGAGGTTATTTTTGTATAAAATTGCGTAAAAACAGAAATATCAAAGGCTACGTCCTCCTGCCATACACAGATGGCTGCAACCTGGATTTCTTGTGCTTTTTTTGGACTTGCTCAGTCAACTAATTTCGGTGGATGTTCTTCTTCTTAGAATACAGCAGTTGTCAGCCATCACACTTATACTCCATTCCGTTTGGTACCTTTCTTCAGTTTCTTATATCTCAAAGGAATATTTTCCCTCGGCTCTTCACTTAAACTGCCTAAATTTTCTGAGAAATAATTGAGATGAGAGCTGAAGAAGTGTATCTTAACACTCATATTGGACACTAATTTTGCTCAGCTACTCCAGCATGACATTCACGATTGTCTAACCTGGCTGTTTGCTGTTGGCCAAAAATTGCGTACCACATTTTTGAAGCCAGTCCAAGCGTCTCTGTCTGTTTGGTTCATGGACTCTTGAGATATAGATTCCTGTAGTAGTTTGCGGACCAACAAAAATTACCGCTTTAATGTTTTTGCACGTAAGCAATAGGAATTTAGCCAAAACGTACTTGGAACAAATTCCAGAGATTGTCGTGGTGGGGTGGCCACACTCTCCTTAACTTCTTGCTGGACTGTCCCACTCGCACATGAATATATTGTCGTGACTTGTAAAAGACAGAATATGAAAATCACGATAGAAGCAGAATCGGAAAGTGGTATCTGCGTTGCAGTCAGGAAACAACTGAATGTATCACAACCAGAAAACAACTAAATGTGGAAGAAACACCTCACTGGTTCATAAAAAAGCTGTGAGGGTGGGAAAAACGGTTTACACCCAGAAAAAAGATGGAAACATCAAAATCTATACAGACAAATGTTATTTAATGAATGAGAAAGACATTAGAAATGGCATTGATCAATATTGTAAGAGGGAAATTTGAAAATTCCGCGGCCCGAGTAGGAAGGATTTATTGGTAACGTGTTACTTTTCCACATAATCCTCTTTGGGGTCAATACACCTTTGCCACCGATGCTACAACGCATTCATTCCAGCTGCGAAGAACGTTTTCTGTGGGCCTCCACGAAGCATTTCCCTCAATCTCGTATTTCAATGCGGACCACAGAATTGGGACAGAGTCAAGGATTTGCGCTCATCCCCTCACAACTGAGCCCGCTAGAAAAGACGAATGTGGCTGAACCCCTCAACGCACACGGTCCTGTGAAAAGAAAATAATGTCGTTACCATTCTCTCCACGCACTGACTGAGACAGTGGAGTCCCCTGGTGGAAAGAATGAGCATCGTAAGCAGATCGAATCTGATGCGTATTCACTGAAACAGAAATTTCCCCGAAGGAGGTCACTGAACGATACCTGTCGTACTCGTGCGTAGCAGGGAACAAACACTCCTAGAACCGCGGCAGTTAAAGCTCTAATTTTAGTGGATTCTCCTCCCCCCCCCCCAAATCTTCAATTCTCCACTTCCTTTCGAAGAATGTTTTGGCAGGATGAGGCACCGTCAACGTCCCCCACTCTGTTTCCACACGATATTTATAGACGGATTTTGTTTCGCTCCGGACGGAAGCAGGGATTACTAGACGCGCGTGATAAGACAGCGAACAGAATCCCCGAGGTGCTAAGCGCGAGAACAGCGAACGCATCAACAGAAACGGCAGTGAAAAATTACTGCCCCTCGTAAAAATGGTAGAAATTCTAGTGTGGGGGGGGGGAAGCGTGCAGGCGCCGGCTTTTTATTTTATTTTCTCTCTTTGACCAGCCCGTTGTCATGACAACCCCTGGGTCAGAATGGCGATACGCCGCGGAATAGATAGGCTCTTCCGTCCGATTGCCCGTGACCTCTTAAAAACCGCTAGACCGAGAAAAACCCTCCGGTGCAGAGCACGTGCGAAAAGAAAGATCCATAAAAGACGCAGTCGCGGTCACCTCGCGAGCACGCGCCGCTAGAATTAATTAACGAACCCTTTTCAGAAACTGCTCGCAAAACGGAGGAAGTAATTTCGCCTTTTAATCCGGGCGAAACTCTCGGTTGCCATAGAAACAGACGTACACGCGCTTTACCTCGAACTACTTCCGTCACTCGTACGCATCAACCCAGTCGCCCGGGAGAGTCCATCGCGAGCTTGTTATACGCCGAGAAAGAAATCTGATGCATTGCCGTAGAGCAAACGTGTCGGCACAACTAGCCAAAAGATCACCTCGCGCATCCAAACGTCACCAAGGCAACTCGGAAATCCGCGCTCAGAAATGCAAATTAGTCGTCAGCTCCGGGGCCGGTTGTCAACCAAGTCACGTGGGGCTGTATTGACTGGGAACTACGACTGGGTCTCCTCGGTGTCAGACGGATGACACCACGGGTATTGAGAAATAGTCGGGAAAAACAATCTCCATCCCGCGACGAACTCGCTCGTGAATTGATCGAGGATCTGCTCTCTCCGGGCCAGCGTTATTGTTGTAGGCACGCGCGCCGAGGGATTACTCCTCATTTCATTTCCGAGATTGTCGTAGCAGCCCTCAGGTACGTTGCCGTTTTTGACGAATCAGCGAAACTACTCGAAAAGATTCCGAAAGGCAAACAGAATGTCGCACTAAACGATGCGTTCATTAACGACACCAGAAATCACTGGCGTTTAAAACTGCTTTCCCCCATCCCCATGCCCCTCAACCGTCCGTCTTACTCCACGCAAAACGCACTGAAGAAGTTTCGCTCGGGGGGGGATTTCAATTACAAGACGCTTGAAACGAAGGAAAGTAAAAAGCGGTAAAACTATTCTAAAATATCAGTGGCGAGAGGATTGCTTCTAGAACTTTTTTTATCTGCTGTTGTGGCAGGATTTTTAATGAGTAATGTCTAATTTTTTATGACTAAATTTTTATTCAACCCCAGGCTGTCGATGATCGATGTTTACATTTGTCATTCTTCAAAGCAGTCCCCCTTCTGCAAGCGGTCTTCTGAGTGGAAGAGCTGTTCCATCGTGACCAAATCATTTCTGGAAGCCATTTCCACGAATGCTTTTTGTGGGAGGGGAAAGAAGGTCTGTCGTGTTCGATGGGATTTCTTGAATTCGACTCACATCATTTTCCTTTCGTGTCCCGTTTTAATTTGAGGATAGCCAAATTCGTTTTATTTCAAATCGGGCGAGTAAGGTGGGTGCTGCATGACGGAATGCATTACAATACAAAAAAGTCCAGAAACATCACCGCAATTCGAGTGAAGGGCCACAGTCTGCTAGCTCCAGGTAAAGGCCCTTACAAGGAGTGCTTTAATCCAGAAAAGCGGTAACTCTACACATGGATGAGACTCGGATGCGATCTTAGCCACCCGTGGAGTTTTCGAGCACATCGAATGATTCGCTCTGGTAAATCCGCAGACATTGTACTGAGTTATGGTGTTTGTTGGGTTTTCTGTTCAAAACAGGACCCGAGACCACGTGTGCCCAAATAATAAATTAGAAAAAAAAAAAAAATCCAGATTAAAATACTTAATTAGAAAAGGATAAACTTGGTAATCATCAGAGAGCCGGTTACGAGCAGTATTTCAGCAGAATATCACTTAGAAGAACCTCCAGAAAAGAGTGAGTGAATAATTTATGGCGCAATCGATCCCCATTCCATTCTTTGGCACGGGCAACTAAGGCCATCGCATGCCAAGTCCATCCAGAAATGAAGACCGCAACTAGGGTTAAAAGTAATACATAAAATCGTTAACGGAAAATGTATGAACAACTGCCTGTTGCAATACATCTTCTATTCTCCTGTTTTTAATTCTAGAAACAATTATTTATTTCTTCACAAGTATCGATCCTTTTATTTCATTCAATCCATCCCCACTCCATTCTTTAGCGTCACAATGGCAATAATCTCGTTTCTTTTATATCGATTTATAAATATTGTAAACAGCTGCAATTACTCGTGTTTTATAATTGGAAAAAGAAGTACTTTTTAAAACAATTTTGATTTTAACTTCGGTTTTCATCATTGAGGATTTTATCTTCACTTCTTAACCGCTGTATTTGCATATTTTTGATTTTGTTGTACTGTATTTCTCGCACACGAGGGCAAAACTGTAATGCGTGATGTTAAATAAATAAATAAAAATAACAAAACATAATGGTGCCTTCACCCCCCCCCCCTCGCAATGGTATTGACGAAGAGCGCAACCCCGATGTGTCTTTATTGTTCCGCCTCGGTCACACAAAGTGAAAAGGGCACGCGCGAGCGACCTTCCTAAAAAAGCGCCAATTAGCGGAACATCTCCATAGCCAGGATCGAGATTCTTATCGTCCTCATTAACATCCCCACAGCGCCGTCCCTTGTCGCTTCATCTAATTTTGCTAAATTGACGCCATTGATCGCCTCCATTACGGACACATTATCTGCGGCAATCACACCAATCTAATTACATCGCGCACTAAGCCGCCTCTCCTTCTTCTTAGCGCGCTTCTTTTTCTCCGCTTTATCCTCCCCCCACCCACCCCCGTCCTAATCGATTGTCGCCGCCATTGTCACGAAGTTTGTTCGCAGTAGGGTGCCGAAACCCCTGCGAAGGAAGTCACTCAGTGCTGTCTGGCTCGTGACACAATAGCGACCACATTCGTCCCGAATGTACCGCATTCCCTCCCCCCCTTTCGCCCCCTACAAACAGACACCGATTTCGAAAGCGCACAGTTCAGAGAACAAAAAGTCATTGAGAAGAATCGGCAGACTCGTCCTGCCATCTGAAACACCGCGCCTTCGAATGCATCCGAATCCCATCAACAAATGCCCATCGGTGCAGCGGCCAACTTTCTTCCTCCATCATTGAAACGCTTTAATTGTATTAGCGGGAGAATGAGTCCGTTTCGAAATCCTGAATAATCTCTCTCTCTCTTCCAGATCACCTTCCAAATGTTCCCAATTTGGACAATTAATTAATTTTTACGTTTTCCATTAGCGCGAAACAGTCGTAGATGGCGCGTAATTAGTTCGATTCGTCGATTCGTCGCGTGTATATGCACGTGCATGAAACGGCAACTGCCACGGCCATTAATCGGCCGCCCCCGGCACAATTTACAGGCAGAGGGGACACATGGGAAAGGTTGATTTTCCCTACTGATTTCGGGTCACTTGGCAGCGTGCACGCACGATCATTTCCAGTGATTTCAGCGCGTGCTTAGAAGGTGCGTACTCTATTGTGATCTACTTTTACGTGCAGCGGGGTCCCTCCGGATGTTTGGGTACTGCCCGAACATAAGATCGCGTATCAGATGATTTGATTGCATGCACCTCGAAGAGGTCACGAAAAGAACTGAAACAAAAGATCTTATTTCCTGGTCAACGTCTAAGTAAAAATTTCGCCAAAGAAGACACAAATGTCGGTTTTCAGGGGTCAATCTGATTATGCGACAGCGCCCTAAAATTTTGATTGAGGGGAAACAGGTTCCATACATGTCACATAATAATATGATGTATCCTTTTGTAAATATACTGCGTGTAAGATAACACGTTACATTATTTTAATTTTTACTTTTTATTCGTGGTGTACACAATTATATTTAACTATGATGGGAGCCCCTAGCCTTTGGCCGTGACGGGACACTTGAAACTTTCTTATCCATATTGTATTCATCTAGTATATCCAGTGCCATCAGACACAAAAACCCCAAAACTGGGCGATTTCCTCATACACTCCAGACAGCCGCTTTCAACTATATCTCTAACAAAGCAACACCTTATAAATACCATCAATAGACTTCCTAATAAATCTACAATTGGTCCTGATGGTTTTCCTCTATCCATGGTTAAAGTGTGCAGTGCCTTCATTGTGGAGCCCCTTCTGTCAATCTTTAATCAGATATTAAATTCCGGATCAATCCCGACAATACGGAATAACTACAGGGTACAACCCATACCCAAAAGAAGAAACCCTAAAGAGCCTAAGGACTTCAGACCGATCTCAGTGGGCTGCTCTTTGTTAAAAGTGTTTGAGAGAACTATCTTATCAGCACTGATCGACCAATGCTTCTCTCATAGACCCAAACATCTGCATACCGTGATCCCCAAAAGATCTACATATACAAACTTACTAGACACCCTGTTTAAAATTCAAACTGCTCTCAACAGTAAATCTCAGCGGGACGTCATCTTCCTGGATATTTCATCTGCTTATGATAAGCTCTCAATAATCTCTCTCATCAACATCCTGGAAAAGTACTTTGGCATTATTGGAAGCCTGCTAAAAGCCATCAACCTCATCCTTACGCCAAGACAACTCATCATCAGCCATAATTCCTTCAAACAGGAGCGTATTATAACGCGGGGAGTACCGCAGGGAGGTGTCCTGTCCGGTTTATGGTTCGCCGCTGCCCTTGAACCCTCCCTCGCATGGTACACTGATTTCTCATCACATGCAGATGACCTCAAATTATATATAAAATCAAATGACCCTGAACAAACCCACCTGATAAATCAGTAGGTCTCCACCCTGATCAACAGCCTTGTAACCTATCTACTGCAGATAAGTCTGGAGCTAAACATATCTAAATCAGCCCAAATCACATTTACAAAAAAGAGAATCAAAAATGACATCACAACGGAGTGCAGATAACGAAAGTGAAGTCTCACACCGACCTCGGCTTCACTTGGGACGAGGGCCGGCCTCACTTTTCAAAACCATTTTTCCACCATGAAAACTAAGACTTTTTCGGGCAATTCGACAAGAGCTGACGGGGTTACTCCACATCGATGTAGTCGGAGGATACGTCCAGCGGTGCCTATTGTGATCACGTGTATGCATCACCAATCTGGTCTTCTGCACCGACCTCGTACATAAACAGATTCCTGGCAGTCGAGTAGTGGGTAATGCGATGGATGAACAGAGTCACGGGCAACGCGTTCACTATTATTATTATTATTATTATTATTATCCGTTTATTTCCATAAGGAAACCACCCCGGGACGGCAAAGTGCCAGGAGGGTGCTAAGTACATATCAGGGTACGAGATACTACGTGCAGTGGGTTACATATACTGAACACGTAGTCTCGTCCCGAAATATTATATACACATTTTATGTTTAATATATATAGTATTTACACATTGATGATTCTGTACATACATTATACAACTGATATATTTACAATTCACTAATAATTCCATCTATAAATTACATATTTACATAACTGTTACAGAAGGTATGTTTTTACAGTCAACAAATTATTATTGTTCTGAAAGCAGAAAGTTTCTCTTTTACTCTAAATTCTTTGGTACTTTGCAGCCGATTCATATTTTGGTAAGTCTGTACGAATCCTGGAAGATCTCTTTCCGGTATGTTGCATCCTCACACAGTTTTTCGGCATCTATGTGTAGTGAGTTAAATATTTTCGCTGCATTTGATGGGAAGAATCTTTGCAGGCTACTAAGATTGTTCAGGACTGGACGCAGTGGATTATTTACTTCCCCGCAACGTCTAGCAGTGACACGCGGTTTGACTAGAATATTATCCAGGACTGGAGCATCCACTCTGCCTGTGAGCATTTGTGCGAGAGTGTGTATGTTCCTGTTAATTGTCCGCTGCATCCAGGGTGTGATGTTAAGGTTTGAGTAGAGAATGGCCCTTGAGATAGTAAAAGGGTGGCCAGCAACTCTGTTTAGCCATCGCAAGAACCAGTACTCGATCCCAAGGACGGACTTATAATGTGAATCTGGAGCTGAAGACCAGATTTGCGAGGCATACATTGCAATTGGCAGGACACACATTAAAATGTACTATCTGACCCCAGGGCTGTTTTATATACCAACCAACTTAAAAATCACTCCCTGGAGAGTTCACATTGCATCCAGGAATATTCTTCTTCTGTCTCAGATGCTAACTGGTGTGATTGACGCCCCCAGGCTTCGAGGAGTTATCGCTACTCCACGTGCTGGACGCAGTAATGACAATCCCTACTTACCGTTGCATTCTACACTATCCAACCTGTGCTGTCTTTCCGAACAACGCAGTCATTGGCAATAAACCACCCTGTGCAACACTGTGAAGGCAAGCAGTACAGAGTAAAGAGCCTCTCTTGTTTGAACTATAGAAGTATGAAGAAGTTTGAATAGGAAGGAATGACCAAAATAAATAAACAAATTTTCTGTTTATACTCCGAGACGACCAAACAGTCAGAGCAGTTAACAAGATAGACAGAATACAAGAAACAGCAATCACGGGCTTGAACCCCGGTTACTCAAGGCACGTGTACTTACGGTGCGTAAGGTCAGGCGCGCGGGTGCCGCGCGCCTGACCACTAGGCTACGGCGGCCTTATAAAATAACTGTTGGACATCTACTTTTAAATGGTACTGTGAATAATTTCCTCTTCTAAAGTTGTCGATAATTACATTCTGTAAATTTCTCTTTTGAGAATTTAAATGGTGATACTATTGTTAGAGAGGCTACTGAGAGGCGCGCAATGGGTGTTGCAGCTGCAGATAAGGTTGTGCACGTGTCCTCGGTTAGTCCTCGTGGTATTTCGGACCCTAAAAACATTGTGATACTTAGACCAACAGAGAATTCTGCTTTGGCTTCAAGCCAAGATGTCAGGAATGCGGTGGCAGACGCAATTAAGAAGGATTATAAGAATATGAAAATTAAAAATATTCGTCTCCTGAGGAATAAAGGGGTTTTATTAGAAACCACAAACTCAGAAGATGCAACTAGGATAGGGAACGTTTCAGCTTTAAAGGTGGTTGGTCTATCGATCGAGAGGCCTAAAATGTCAGATCCAACAGTGCTTGTATACGGGGTGCCCAAGGAGTTTACAAAGGACGAAATCCTGGAGGATTTATATTATAAAAATTTTAAAGATTATGAATTTACTCAGGATGAGGTAAAAGATGAAGTAACATTCAGATTTAATTCTGGATCTGGAACTAATGCAACTAATTGGGTCATTGGTTTCAGCCCTCGATTATATAAATGCTTGTTTCATAATGAAAGAATTTTCCTTGGATTCGGTTCCCACTGGTTTCGGAAATTCACGGTGGTGAACAAGTGTTTTAGATGTCTGGGTTTTGGACATGGTGCACAGTCATGTTCACACAAGACTGTCTCTTGTGGTCACTGTGCTAATGGGGGTCATGTTTTCGCTGAGTGCCCTCACAAGGAGGATCCTCCACAATGCATTAATTGTAAGAGAAGAAACAGAGATTGTAATCACTCCGTAAGGGACATTAAGTGTCCTGAGTACATGAGAGCAGTGGAATTAGCAAACATGCGCATCAATCATGGATAATAACTCCTCTGATTTTACCTCTGGAGCTTTGCAAGGACATAGAGATTTAAAAATTTTGCAAATAAATGGTCAGCGCTGTCGGGCAGTTGCTGATGAAATAAGGGTGATTACCTTGGAGCATTGTATACACATTGTTTGTATCCAGGAGCCATTTTATTCCTCACAAGTGGGAGGGGCAGCTCATAAGATTATGGGTTTTCCTTCTTCTACTAGAATTGTAGCAGCTGTGGATGTTCCTCCAAAATCCGCTATTGTGATTTTTAATCAAGACCTTGTTGTAACGTCAATCACGGGTTTGTGCTCGGCGTGTATGACAAGCATTATTGTGTCTTCACAAGTTTCTTCTTTCTGCCTAGTGTCACTGTATTGTCCTCCATCGGAAAATATTCAGATAGCGCTTCATAATTTGGAAAATATTTGTTTAAGATATGCATCCCATAATCTCATTGTGACTGCTGATTTTAATGCAAAATCACATTTTTGGCACAGTGGATATACTGATGTGAGAGGGAACCAATTTGAAGACCTCTTATTATCTCATAATCTTGTTGTTCAAAACCTTCCAAATAAGCCGTTCACCTTTTCAACTGTAAATGGAGAGTCTAATATTGACGTAACTGTGACATCTCTTCGTATGTGCGATTCTATTTTGAATTGGGAAGTCAATTCTGGCTTAGTAAATAGTGATCACCGTGCAATTTCATTTGATCTCTGTTTCGAAGTAAGGGAAAAGAGCTTCGCTACGAGTGATCCGTCTAGATTTTCTATGGACCGTGTTAACTGGAACAATTTTAAAAATTATTTGACTACAGTTTTCGATAGTGATAAATGTGAGATACCTGGACAGAGTTTAAATGATATGACAGCTTATGAATATGCAAACTATGTACAGTATCATATTTTTCAGGCTTGTGTGCACTCCACGAGGAGAAAAAGGATTAAAAAGTTGTCTGTGCCGTGGTGGACTCCTGCTTTGTCTTCTCTGAGGTCTCAGGTATGCCAGGCTAGGAAAGTATACCAAAGAAATAGACATCTCTCTAGTGTTGATGTGGAATCATTTAAAAATGCCCATAAAGAGAGAAGAAAGGCCTTTCATAAGGCTATTGCTGAGAGCAAGAGAACTTGTTGGCAAAATTTGGTTAATGAAGTTGGTAACAGAGATCCCTGGGGTCTCGTGTATAAAATTTCTCGTAATAAGTTGCTTTGTGGAGAAATATACAACACTGTATTGAACAATAATGATGAGACATTGGATTGGTTTTCTACTGTGGAAACGATTGTTAGAAGACTATTTCCTCAGGATCTTCCTCAAGATGATTCACCTGAACAAACGGAGATACGCCGGATGAACTCTGAGTTTACAGGAGCAGGTGACGCTGAAGCTGAACTCTTCAGTTTGGTGGAGTTGGGTGCAGCAGTAGCTAAATTGAACGTTAAGAAATCTCCAGGTTTGGACTTAATTGAAAATCAAGTAATCATTAAGTTTTATGATTACTTTCCTCAAATTATGTTAAATTTGTTTAATAAATGTTTCACTGAAGGTACTTTTCCAAGACCGTGGAAGATGGCACTGCTAAAGATATTGCATAAGCCTGGTAAGCCCAGGACTGATCCGAGAGCATACAGACCAATTTCTCTCTTGGCGAACATAGGTAAGGTTTATGAATGGTTACTTGCTCCCAGAATTTCTGCGATGTTAGAGGATAAGCATCTGTGTTCTGCTGATCAGCATGGATTTAAGAAGGGGCACTCTACAGAGGACGCCATAACATCTCTTTTAAAGTACATTAAGGATTCTTCTGAGAAATATGTTCTTATGGTCTTTATAGACTTCGAAGGAGCATTTGATTCGGTATGGTGGGAAAGTGCCCTTCGATCTCTAGTGCTTGCAGAGTGTAATAGTTACATATTTAACACTACAAGGTCATACTTTCAGGACAGATTTATTACTGTGCGTGCACGTCATCTGTCATATAGTGCCAGTGTCTCGAGAGGCTGTCCTCAAGGTTCGGTTTTGGGACCTCTCTTTTGGAATGCAGTTTTAGATCAGTGGCTTGTTAAGGAGAGTACAGAGTTTGCTAAGATAGCTTATGCTGATGACCTTGTGATTGGAGTTTCTGGGCGCTCCAGACTTATATTGGAAAGAAAAATACAGTCAGTTTTAGATGATTTAATGGAGTGGGCCAATTTGAACAAATTGAAGATCTCTGCAAGTATGACCTGTTTTATGGTTTTTAAGAAACAATTTGATTACGGCAGACCTCCAAGAGTTCTTTTAGGTGGAGTTCAAATTCCTTATGTTGCTAAAACTAAGTATTTGGGATTAATCATAGATGACAAACTTTCCTTTTTCCCACACGTTTCACACCTAAATGTAAAAGTAAGACACTTTACAGGCTCCATTGCTAGGATTTCTCGTAAGGAGTGGGGATTGAATAAGAGGGTGTTGTCATTGTATTATAAGACTATTTTTCTCCAGATGGTGGCATATGCGGCTGTTGTTTGGTTTTCTGTGGTAACTAAAACTAGGATTCGATCGAAACTTTTATCGCTTCAGCGCTCTATGTTATTAACTTTATTGAAAGTACCTAGAACAGCGTCTACAAACGCCCTACAGGTAATTGCTGGTACCATGCCATTGGATTTATTTATTGTCTACAGAGGGTTTTTGTACAATTTGAAAAAGGGTACATCAGTAACGTTTTTGGATATTACAATTGATTTGGAGAATAATATTAAAGAAGAAAAACAACGAATATGGAACAAATTAATGGATTTATGGCAGACCAGATGGGAAAGTGGTGATGTTGGAGCTGTGACGAGGAAATATATTCCCCAGGTGAACTATGCATTGGCAAAAACCGTGGCATCTTGGTTTACGCCTTCTATGTACACTTCTTATTTGTTAACAGGACACGGCTCACTTAGGGCCAAATTATATGAGAGAGGGTTGGAGACAGATCCTTTCTGTACATGTGGCGAGCAGGAGACTTGGATGCATGTAATTTTTTTATGTCGGGAGTATGAAGACCAAAGGCGGATTTTGATGGCGCATATTCCTGACTTATCATTTGATACAGTGCATTTACTTATTGCAAATCGTGACTGTTTTAATTTATTTCAGGAGTTTTCAGCTGCTGTTTTTGCAAGAAGAACTGTTCTCAGAGCCTTTCTTCAGAGGCAAACCTAGTGTCGTAATTGTCTTCATGGAGTTTCACTATTTGTTTCTACATCTGGCTGGCGGCTGGGGTGCTGGACCTGATTCATGGTGTTGGGTCTGGTGCTCTGGTTGGTTGTCTTTTGTGCTGCTATCATGAATACTCCATTCTGGATTCTGCCGTGCTGGATCAGATTCATTGCGTCGGGTCTGGTGGTCTAAAGGGTCTATTATCCATGGCGTACAGTTGGAGATTGCTGGATAGTACCGTTATTGGTTTTGGAGGTTCCAGTGCATGTGAAACAGCAGCTAAGGAAATATTCAGTTGAACTGTGATTTTTGAAGTTTATAGTTGTGCCATCCAGACTATTGAGTATTATTGTTGTTTTATTATATATATATATATATATATATATTTTTTTTTTTTATTATTATTATTTTTTTTTTCCCTGCTGGCTCCCTGGTATGGGCAACCCGGGACGCGGGATTGCTGGCACTCACTGGTATTGCACTACCTCCAGTGGGTGCGGGATTTCAAGTGCGAATAGCGCTACAGTAAAATCAGACTCAAGTAATTTAACATACCTTTTAAGGACTGCTTTGTAAAGACTTACAAATGTAAAGACTATATATTCCCAAGTTCTCAAGGTAGATTTGGGCTTATGCCTGGGAGCTACCCTGAATAAGTACACACTTGCACACACACACGAGAGTTTAATGTTTGTCAGAGCATATAATTATATGTAAATATATCTTGTATATAAATCATGTATATACTTTTATGTACATAATGTTGAGACTATATTGTGTGTAATTAATAAATGAATGAAAAATGTAAATTTCTCTTGTGGCAAAAGTCCTGGACTTGACAATCTTGAGGTCTCTATCGTAAAACGCACTTGGAAAACTAAACCCTGTCTCATTGCTACCTTAATGAATACTTGTTTGCTTTATGGTGTCTTCCCAGATCGTTGGAAGACTGCCAATCTTAAACTGCTAATTAAGAGTCCGGCTAAACCCGTTGACTCACCTTCCTCCTATAGGCCAATCTCTCTCTTCTTCCTTTTCTTGGGAAAATTCTGGAAAAACTTCTTGTTGCAAGATTTAAAGACTACTATGTTTCTAGGAATCTCTCCTGTATAAAATTGTATGCTGTATATGTCAAAATATTTGTTCAACACCCCCCCCCCTAGCCACTGGCTGTACAGGGGGTGAACCATGTGTAAATAAACTAACAATAATAATAATTTCATATAGTAATATAAATCTTTGCACTGAACAGAAGTAAGCTCATTACACGTAATTCTGAAAAGTTAGTTAAGTCATCTTCATATCAGATTAAGACGAGCTTCGAAGAGAAGGGGGACAGGGAAATACAATTGAAGGATGCGGCGTCTGTATTACCTATCACGAGCAAACTCAAGGTCAGCATCCGAAGACTGGGCACGTGAGAGTAGTTGAAAAGGCAGAAACCTATCTGAAAGATGGAAACCTATGGGATATCAGAGTTAGAATCGCTCTGAGGGAAAGCTGAGGGACTCTCCAAGAGCACAAGTCTCAGAATGATGGTGCCTAAATCTTCTCAACGACTGTCATATTGACAGTCGTTGAGCCCTTCCACGACTGTCATATTGACAGTCGTGGAAGGGCGTTTAACCTAATCAGCGTGAGGAACCTGTGAATTTGTATCATACTGGCCATTTCAGTTATCCTTAACTGTGGAGGAAGTTGATGTTTGTTTATGGCCCATTTTAAGAGCCAAAACTATTAATGGAGTGTGATGGGGTGAAATTTGGTCCATGATCTTTGGACTCTTTCTCAAAGAAGACAGGAATGTCCCTGACCAGCTTCCTTTCTTTTCAGATCCTGATACCAAGATGAGACTTTTGGTAGGTCGCCAGGTCACACAACGTACTGTAACACCAGAACACAGCACAAAATTTAGGCACAAAACACGCCCATGACAGAATTTGGCGCAAACCTCACCACAAGTGTAAAAGTGGCTAATAGGGAAAACCCTGGGGTTCGCAACAACTACACCTAAATACTTAGAACTACTTTAAGAGCCAAAAACATTTGCAGCAGATATTTGGTTCTATAATGTGTCAAACAGGGCACGGCTGTAGCAGAGGGTACACGCTGTATGCCCTCTGGATTTTTGTTGGTGACAAGCGTATACCTTTTTGTTTTTAAAAGATGAAAAAACAAATATTATTAAAGTGAGTTATTACGTAGCACAGAGCGAAACGAAAGACAGAATAAATAAATGACAAGTTTAATATTAAATTGTAAAACATATATTAAATACACACAGTACAAATATGTGTTTTACAATTTAATATTAAACTTGCCATTTATTTATTCTGTCTTCCGTTTCGCTCTGTGCTACGTAACAACTCACAATAATGAATCCAGAGCGCACAGGCCTCTTTAACTATAAATATTATTAAAATATTTACTGAAAATTAAAAAATAAATTTATTACAATTTGAATTTTAGGCAATACTTATAGTTTTATTATTTTTAATATATATATATATATATATATATATATATAAGGAAGTAAATATGTCGTGTGTGTGTGTGTGTGTATGTATGTATATATATATACATATATACACACACACACACTTTCGGTTCCCTGTGTTTACTGTCCCCAGATACACACACACACACACACACACACACACACACACACACACACACACACACACACACACACACACACACACACACACACTTTCGGTTCCCAGGGACAGTAGTAGTAGTGGCATTTAATGCAAAGCAAGAAAGCTTATGTAGCATCAGCCAAAAAAAAAAATATATATATATACATTTCACACACCCATTCCCTTTCAAAGTTGGTCCAGTTCCTCCTTAAATTTATTTCTGCTATCAACGTCCGCAACGACAAATGGAAGTTTGTTCCAGCAATCAGCCACCAGCTGGCTAAAGGCAAATTTCCGCACATCTATTCTACAACTGTCTTTCCTCATTTTGAACTTATGCCCACCTCAGGTTTGTAATCTGAGCAAGAGCAAAAATACCATCAGCAGTGAGCTTGCTCAACCAATTCAAAGGCTTATACACCTCAATCAGATCACCTTGCAGGTGCCTAGTCTCCAGCCGCTGCATGCAGAACTTAAGCCTTTCCTCGTAAGAGCACCCCTTTGTTCCTCTCACCAGTCTTGTCCCCTTCTCTGTACTCATTCTAGCAACTCTACATCCTACCTAAAATGAGGCTTCCAGACCTATACACAGTACCAAGGTGTGCCCCGACCATTTCCTTATACAAGGGGATAATCACCTCCTTATCCCTGCTCGCAAAATTCCTGTATATCATTGACAAGACCCCATGACCTACTCTGACAGCCTGTCTGCGCTGCTCAGAAAACTTCATATCTGACTGCACATTTACCCCCAGGTCTCTTTCATTCTCAACTACTCTGAGTGTAACACCACCCAGTTGGTACATTTTTCTGGGGTTACTGCAACCCATACACAGTAATTTGCATTTCTCAGGGTGAAACTTCTGTTGCCACTTCTCAGCCCATCTGCCCAACTTTTCTAGATCCTGTTGTAGTAGCACACTGCCATTACTGTCATTAACAACCCTGGCAACCTTTGTATCATCTGCAAACTTCGACACTAAGTCTGATATACCTTCATCAATATCATTGATAAATATACAAAATAACAGAGGACCCAACACCAAACCCTGGGGGACTCCACTAATAACGTTATTCCACGAAGAGCAGCATCCATTGATTACTACTCCCTGTCTTCTCCCACTCAACCATCCTTTTATCCATTGCAACTTGCCCTTAATGCCATACTGCTCCAATTTGTACAGTAGCCTTTCATACCCAACAGTATAATCCAATTATATGAAATTATTCTTTGCATCCAATTCCTTTGTCACCACATCATAATATCCTATCAAATTTGTCAGACAAGACTTCCCCTTAACAAACCCATGCTGTGTCTGAATTATTGATGCAGTCTTGTCTAGATGATCCTGCAATGCATCTTTAACCAGTGACTCCATTATTTTACCCGGAACAGAAGTTAAACTAACTGGTCTGTAATTACCCGTGTCCTCCTTTCATCCTCCTTTGTGAGCTGGGGATACGTTTGCACATCTCCAGTACATGAGGACTTCCCTTGAGTCCAAGGATGCTCTCATAATCATGGCTAAGGGTTTACTTACTTCCTTTGCTGCCTCCTTTAATATAACTAGATAAATTCCACCCACCCCAGGTGCCTGTTTTATGTTTAACTTCAACAATTTCTCCTCCACTTTGCTCTCAGTTATTACAAAATCATTTGCTCCTGAGAGTCTGATAAGCTTCCATTTTCTACTTCCCTACACACTTGCTCATGCGTGAAAGTAGATTTCAGTTTCATTCAGTTTGTTTACTATCTGAGCAGGATCATCAACAGTCGAACCATCGATGTCAAGTGGACCAATCAGATCCATCCCCTTCCTTTTAGAGTTTATATAAGTAAAAACGTCCTCGCTATTTTTCTTAGCATCCTTTGCCAAAGATTTCTCATAATCTTCTTTCACTTGCCTAACCTTTGTGATTTGATTACAGACCAGCTTATATATATCATAGGCTTCTGTGTCGCCTGATAATTTGTATGCATCCCACGCATTTTTCTTCTCTGCCACGAGCCTTATTAGTTCACCTGACATCGATTTAGCCCTAAACATTGAACAGTATTTCTTAGTTGGTATGAAGAGCCTAGTAGCTTCCACGATTAATTCCTTGAATGCTTCCCATTTAGAAATTGCTGTTGATAACATCATCAGTTGGTTCCACACTAAACACAGGTCATCATCGTGACAGTAATCAAGCTGATGCGTAACTACTTTGAAGACAGAAAAGTTTTAGTAAAAAACAAGTTGATAAGGGTAGAGCGAAAAACAAGAAGAAGAGTTTCACAGGGATCCATATTAGGACCTTTTATGTGGAACTTCCTGCTCGATGAGTTGTTAAATGAACAATGGGAAGGTGTCAATTTAGTGGTCTACGCAGATGATGTTGCTATATTAGTACATGGTTAGCAATTGAACGGAGGGTAGAAAGAGCGTTGAATTTCGTACAGAATTGGGCACAGCGATATTAATTAAAGATACCGAGTACGAAATCTAAATATTTAATGCTCAAAGGGTTCTTGAGTCAGAATAGGTTTTTCCACCATAACATCTAGAGAGCTTGTTTTGAGCTTTACCGCTGAAATCAAGTACTTAGTAGTGATATTGGACACAAGACCAAGCTTCCTTCCACACTTTTAAGAGAGAAGGTAAAAATGATTTATGGAAAATTAAAGAGAATAGAGAATATAGAGAGCCGAATGGGGTATTAAGGGTTGATCGCTAGAAATGTTGTATAAGTGTATTTTTATTGAAATCCTAACTTATGCGTGTCGAGCTTGGGGAGCGGTTGTTGAGATCTCACTGATCAGAAGGTATCTTTATGCGGTACAAAGGTCTGCCCTTTGAGCTTGTCGAACGGTCTCCAATGACACACTTCAAATTGAGGACAGAAGCCGATTGATTTAGTGACAGTAGAGAGATATTTATCATACAGGACTAAAAGAAGTGAAAGTTCTGAAGTAATGAGATGGTTTATAATAAGAAAGATGTACTGAAAGAAAATAAGAGAATTGAAGTGGAGACAATGAAGATAGGCAAAGTGGTTGGGGATAGTTTGACAAAGGAAGGGTTACAAACCAGATGATTCCTGATATGAGATCATTAGAAAGAATTAAGAAATGGCCTAGTTTAAGCCTGTATCAGACAATGGTTATGACTGGCCATGGATTGAGGGCTAATCTTTGGCAGCTGGGGATTGAGGATAATGGTAATTGTGTATGTGAAAGTTTAGAAACGATGGAGCATATTATTCTGGAATGTCAAAGGTACGTTGTTTCAAGAAATAAATTGCGACAGCGTATTAGTATCCACTCTTCCCTGGAGCTGTAGTATCTTTCTGAAACTAAAGAGAATTATATTGTATTATATTATATTGTTAAAGAAGTGTTTCGACTGAGAAGATTTTAGTGTTTTTACATATATGTCGTTTTATGATATACATTTATTTATTTTGGAAACAGTGTATGTAGAATTGTGTAGAATATTATGATTTTAGATGTAAATGTTTTTAGAGACACTTAGACAAAAGAGAATTGTAGAATGCAAAAGAAATAGTAGCGACCCGCCTCCACGTGGTTGGGGGCGGGTCGCTACTTTGTAACCAGAAGCCGAAATTTATTTAGGTGGAGGCAAAGGCTAAGCAGATCGTTTCAAAATTCTAAATTTTATTAATTTTTTTAAACTGCTGGCATTCAGGAAACTATAGCGAGATCCTTTTTTTTTTATTCTCTCCTTCCCGATACCGTTAAAATGGATTTATGCTGGCATCCACTTGTGTTGCACTACCTCTAGTGGATGCGGGATTGCAAGCAGTAGAAACAGGTTCGTGGGATGAGCACCAGGCCCGGATGGTGGTGGCTGTTCCGTGATGTAGCGCTCACTTGGCAGCCTGAACGCAGGATCATTTCGAGTCGATTTTAGCGCATGCTTAAAACGTGCCCAGACGTAGTCTATTTTGTTGTCTACTTCCACGTGCAGTGGGTTCCCCGCGGATGTTTCGGTACTGCTCGAATAAACATTGGCGCTATGGAAGAAAAACGAATCGAATCACGCCGGACATATTTGGCCACCCGGTTCGAACCCCGTTCATCCGAACCTCCGTCCAACGTATTGGAGAATTTAATAAAGCGTCCAACGAGGTAAAAATCATCCCGTTCGAGCTGTGGTTTCGCGTACCCTTGAGAGTGTCTCGGCACGTTGTCAAGACGACGACCACGTGACATCGTGCTTCGTTCATTTGTCCCGTTTGTGGCTTTCCGAAGTCGAGTAATGAGTTCCGAGTCTCCGTCACGTAATGCGTCCTCCAGGGATGCGCATTGAGCGCGGCTCGACGTAATAAACTTCCTCCGGAGCATCTGGCAGAGATCGAGCGAAAGAATACGTTTTGGAGAAAATTTAATCCGCCCGTCTTCGGCTGCGGAGAAAGCTCCCCCTTGGGCGACCCCGACACACGATATTCCGCAACGGACGACATTTGACTTTTATTACGTCCTCCGAACTACACTTTTCGGGTCTGTTCAACGAGCTCTTCGCTGATTATTCTGCGGAGATGAAAATATTCGCCGCCGCGAATCACGTGCCGAACATTATCTCTCGGGCGCGAATAGAACGAAGAAATTACGGGCACGAAAATTCGCCGTTTCCCTTAAAACGAATTTGTCGTTGCCACAGAAACGGTTTCAATGTGTCACGTACAGCAATAATCGGGGGTGGGCGCTAAACAGGATTACAGGCGATGATCACAACGTTTTTAAATTTCCTCCCCCCCCCCAATCATCAGTAAATAAATAAACGTTTGTTGCGAAGTACAGAGTATCAGCACAATATCCCATCACGGCAACGAGAGCCAGGGGTTCACATGGAGTAGATTGAGAAAAACAGAATGATATACGGCATACGAGACAGGTTACAAGAAAAAAAAAAAAAAAAAAACAGTAAATAAAATGTAGTACGCGGATGACCTCAGATGTCAAACAAATGATTGAAATTAAAACACAGCATGTGAAATGCGCTGGTCAATGTTTCTTTTATCAATATTAACAGTAAAAAAAAAGTGTTTCTTTCTTCTCATTGTCCACCTAAAACACCAACGGTTTGTTGTGGTAAAGAAACGACAACCAAAATTCCAGGGATCGATCTGGGCATCATTCGCTTTCAATTATCGAAGCCAGTCGAGAACCAAACTTTGCGCATACATTTCTTAAAGTGCTCTGAATCCACTCTACAAACCCTTCTTCAAATCTCGCCGTTGAATTCGAAGAATAAACTTTGGCAATTTCTGTTTCTGAATCTCACGGATTTCGCCCTGGGGATGCGTGACTACAAACTTGGTAATTCATTTGGACAGAGCCTGACAGGATCGTGGGAGGATGTGATTTACACTGATCTCTCTATAAGGTATTTGATTCTATTAATCACGAAACATTAAAATAAACTCGAGTCCCATGATGTGACCAATCCAATCTTCCACTGACTTTCAGATTACGTTAGTGACCGTCAATACCAAGTTTCACTACATGGCCACCTTTCCAAGTGATTCACCTTCCAAACCGTTGTCCCCCAAGGCCCTTCATGGTCCAGAACATGACTTAAGCCATATTCTCTTTCCCAAAGGAATTAAAAACTTGCTTTACGCAGATAACATAAAATTTTACACGCCTTACTATCGACCTCTTCACAGTAATCATGGTGGCCACTGAAAGACTGAAGGGTTCGAAAAAGTCATAACTTGTTCATTTTCAATCTTTTTTATTTTCTTTTTTTACAGGTTATAGAGCATCCCTTGGAGATTAAAATGGCTACGTATGATGTCCAGCAACGAGTAAAACTCGTTGGGTTTTTCTATTCCAGTGAAAGATCAATTATTGAAACTCAGAGAAAATACCGGCAACATTTTAAAGTCCTCCTAGCGATAACATGATTCGGAACCTAATCGCCCGGTTTCAAATCGGCGATCTTCCGGGAAGAGGTCCTAAGCGCACTGACGCAGAGGTGGAAGCTGTACGGCAGAGTGTCCATGAGGATCCATCTGCCTCTACCCGTCGTCGCTCTGCTCAACTAGGCATCGCCAGAACATCGCTTCAGAAGATTCTGAAAGGGTGGTCACTCTTTCAGTGGCCACATTTTAATCTCCAAGGGATGCTCTATAACCTGTAAAAAAAGAAAATAAAAAGGATTAAAAATGAACTAGTTATGACTTTTTCAAACCCTTCAGTCTTTCAGTGGCCACCCTATACAATCCGCACTCACTACCTTTTAAAACTGCGCTGATATTAATAACCTTATTATAAACATGTCAAAATGCAATATAATTTCCTTTCACCATCCTAAGGAAAAAATAATTCAATTTTCATATACCACTGACCATCAAGCAATCGAAAGAGTTGCCACTATGCTGGATTTACGAATCACTTTTACAGATGACTGTTCTTCAGAATATCCTAAGTACTCGGTCTCTTCTCCAAAGGAGCCTTTCTCTCTTGGCCATTCTTAACCTCCTATTGTTTGGCATTACACGAATGCGAAATGCGATCTACGAGATTTTTACTCTTCTTTTCCTCGGTTGGATTACTGTTATAAATCTTCTAATGTTAATGTCTGCTCATATCGTGGACTTAGTTTTTGCAGGGATGAAATCCTTTATTCCGTACTCCTTAAAATTTTGTCCTTTATCTTGGTTTTTCCAATAAATGTGCTAAAGCTGTTGAAGATGTTGTATCTAAATCTCCAAGTTCATTTTCTGCATACACCCAAAAAAACTGCTTTATAATTGCAAACAATTATAAATCAGTTATTAATTAGACAAAGTATATTTTGAACAGGCTAAGAGTACAAAACTTGCTTCTTGTCCAAATAGTACTCGAGCATCCTTTACCACGCAACATTGCTATTGCCTGCAACATCTGTCCATCCTTACTCCCTCCACTTTTAAAACCTCGTGGTTCTATTGCAACCTCAGTTAAATATAAAGCCGACCTGCTAGCATCCTACTTTTCTTCTAACTCTTGTATCATCGATACAAGAGTTATAAGAAAAGTAGCGATGATGCAGCTTCCCTTAAAATTATAGGGTATATGCCATCAACCCCAGGAGCCTTACTGGCCTGTAGGCTCGAAAGGTTTTTCATTAAATAAACATGTGAAATTTCCATATCATTGATTACGTACTTTTCAACTTCATATTGTAAATACCTTCACAACGAATTGCCATGATATTGCACTACTTCCAATAAGTAACGCTTTCACAATCCTACAAAAGTGGGAAGAGGACAACTTTCTCCAAATATCAACAGAGAAAACCAAATCAATCCTACTGAAAGGTACCCTCGATGTTAGAAGGCCACCCCAAATAAAAATAAAGGGCACCACAATCAACTTTGACACTGAAATGAAATACCTTGGTGTCGTTTTTGACATAAAGCTATCATTCCAGCCCCACCTCTAACACGTCAGGAACAAAATAAAGAAATACTCTGCCATGGTTGCAAAGATCACGTGCCGCGACTGGGGCTTCAAAAAAACGCATCCTGACGTTGTATTACAAGACCACTTTTATTACAATGATCACCTACGCGGCCGCTATTCGGTATCACAAGACCACTATGGTCGTCAATAAAAGAACACTAGAATCAACCCATCGGTGAATCTTACTCACAGTGACTCGAGCCTGCAACACAGTCAGCACGGAGGCCCTCCAGGTGCTGGTCGGTGTTCTCCCATTGGACCTGGAGGCAGTCCGACGCGGCCTAATCCAAACGGATCCTTATCACATTCCAAGGATATACAATCGAACCGACAAACGGAAAATGCATGGAAAAACTGCGACTACAAAAACACCTCCAACAAGAATGGCAGAACAGGTGGATGGCCTCCACCATGGGGGAGGTCACAAGGAAATTTTTACCATACGTTGAAAAGGTCTACCCAAAATCACCGGCTGTGGCTTCGGCCGGGACGGGCACTACTAACGGGCCATGGGCCCTTCAATGACAAGCTCACCACGCTAGGGCTCCTTGGTGACCCACGCTGCACCTGTGGAGATGTTAAGAGCTGGTCACATCTTATGTATCAGTGTCCAAGGTACGAAAATCTGCGGGAATTATTCTACACGAGATTGACATACATCCCACAGGACCAGGAGCATCACCTTTTGGACTCACACGATGAATACAAAATCCTCACAAAATACGCCCAGGACCTCTTTGCCAGAAGAGGAACTGGAACCAGTTGCATTCTCCATGCCACTGTTCCTCTAACAGAAAATGACTATTAACCAGAATGGTACCTTCTTCGAAGAATGATTGCAGCTCTGGAGAATGCCTACAACCCCCTCCCCAGCATTCAGTCCCCCTCCCCCTATACACTAGCATATGCCCTACACGTCAAAATTAACCGTGCAAATTGAACCTCGCCCATTGACTTTCGGCCTCCAACCTAGCGGACTTTTTTTTTTTTTAGGTCTTAGCCACTGAAATCTCAGAAAATTAGGTGGCAGGACCTGCCAGAGTATATATAAGCTACTGGGTTCCTGGTCTGCCTCCACGGGACGTAAGTGGTGCAACGTTGGGCCCCAACAGAGTTTCAGCGGCTAAACGACCAGAACAACGGTACATGACACTAAACGATCCAGAACCCACACACTTTTAAATCTCTGGCATTTACAGCGTACTGTAACACACCACAACGTAAACAACGCGGAGATGGGGAAAACCCCTGGTGCCGCTTTACCCTAAATACACTTCACCTTCCTCAAACCCCCTACAATGCAGATTACTTCTCAAGAAGATAGAACTCAATTTGCTCCTCCTACGCTATCAACAATACTAGGAGATTCACGATTAGACTCTACAAGAGTTAGTGACCCTAATAATATAATTATTATGAGACCCTTACCTGACAGCAATACTGCTTCGAGTCAGTCAGCAATATTGCTTCGAAACACTGTGACAGAGAATATCAGAAAGGAACATCGGCATATCAAGATGAAAAACATAAGATTACTGAGAAATAAGGGCTTATTGGTCGAGACTACCAAGCCCTCGGATGCAAACATGATAAGAAAATCTTCTTCCTTGACTGAGGCTGGATTAGCAATGGACGAACCAAGGCTCCAAAACCCCACGGTGCTAATATACAGTGTACCAAAAGATTACACTAAGGAAGATATCTTAGAAGACTTTTACATTAAAAATTTAAAAAATTATGGCCTTAACCAGGAAGAAGTGCCTGAGGGTACCACATTTCGTTTCAGTTCCGGCTCAGGAAACAAAACCATCAACTTGGTTATCGGTTTTACCCCTAAATTAATGAAATACCTTATGCAAAACAACCGCATTTATTTAGGCTTCACGTCACATAAATTCCTCCGTTTCACGGTGGTCACTGTGCTTTCGCTGTTTGGGCTTTGGCTACTCGGCCCAAAACTGCACCCATAAAACAGTTTCTTGTAGCCACTGTGCTAACAGTGGCCATGTGTATGCAGACTGTTCACATAAGGATGACACTCCCAAGTGCTTCAACTGCAAACGAAGAAATAAGGATTATCAACATTCAATCCGAGACAACCAATTTCCGGAATACATAAAAGGCAGCCGAAATGGTAAACAAGAGAACCCAATATGAATAGTACGGCCTGTTCAAACCTGTTATTAGGTAATTACATTTCAAAAGAATAAAAATCTTGCAGATTTCTGGACAGAACTGCAGATCAGTCATGGACGAATTCAGAGCAACAGCAATAGAACACAAAATTGACATCATTTGTCTTCAAGAACCGTACTACTCTACGCACGTAGGAAGAGCAATTAATAAAGTTTTCCCACTTCAGCCAGGTTAGTACATTCACAGGGAGTTCCTCCCAAGGCAGCCATCATAGTTTTCAATAACGACTTGGTTGTCACCGCGATTTCAGGAGTCTGCTCTAACACCGTGATTTGTTTGATGATATCTGCACCCTTCACATTCTTTTATTTATCTTCGGTGTAGTGCCCACCATCTGAGGACATTCAGTTGTCACTCCATCGGCTTGATAAAAGATGCTCAAAATTCTCTTCTAAAAATTTAATCAATTCGGCAGACTTATATGCGAAGTCTAACTTTTGGCACAGTAGGATTATTGATCCAAGAGGTTTGCACTTAGAAGATTTCATATTATCTTTCAAAATATTCCTGGTAAACCTTTCACTTTCTCCACAGCGAACGGAGAATCAAATATAGACGTAACGTTAACATCTGCCAAAATGGATGAAATGATCATGGACTGGGATGCAATTCTAGGACTAATAAATAGCGATCATCAAGCTATTATTTTTGGTGTATTACCATAAGCGGCATCGTATTGAAGTACAACCAAACGATCTTAGACGTTTTGCTACGAAGACAATAAAGTGGGAAAAATTCAAGGAGTACCTTAATACCATTCTAACAGAGGAAGTTCAAAATAGCTTAAATTCTATGACGGCACTTGAATATGTTAATTTTATACAGACTCATCTTTTCCTCGCAATGCAAGGAAAAGATGAGTCTGCCAAAAGAAAACAACCCAAAAAATATTTGGTTCCGTGGTGGACCCACGAGCTGACCTGTTTGAGGACCTAAGTTTTCCAAGCGAGAAGGAACTATCAAAGGAACAGACACTTATCAAATGAGGATGTACAGAACTATAATGAAGCATATAGTAATCTTAAGAAAATATACCACAAGGAAATTGCCAACTCTAAATGTAATTGTTGGCAGAACTTTGTGAAAGAAATAGGAAACACGGGACCGTGGGGTTTAACAAGAAACAAAATGTTTGCTGGAGATGTGCATAACACTGTCTTGGTACAAGGTCAGGAAACTCATAACTGGGAGACGACAATTGAATCTATTGTCTCTAATCTTTTTCCTAAAGATATCCCTGCACTTGACACACTGGAACAACATGAGATGAGGCCAAATAATGAAATATATTATGGTCCTACGGACATTGAACCGTTCACTCTTTTGGATCTTGGAGCTGCTATTGGTAAACTAAATAGTAAGAAATGTCCAGGCACAGATCTGATTGAGAACCTTATTATAGTCAAATTTTTTGATCTTTACCCACAGATCTTATTAAATCTTATGAATAAATGCCTCCTAGGGGGACTTTTTCCTAGGAAGTAGAAAGTGGCTCTGTTTGTTATTGTTATTGTTATTTGGTTTTTAGGAGTATTAGCAACTAAGGCCATATTTCTCCGGGATATGCGGTGGTCATTCCCTGACCTTTCCGCATCCTCCGTATTTGGTGGTGACGGGCTCGAACCCCGGTCTAATCTGCTACGCACTGCTGCTCCTTCCAACCTGGCTACAGAGGCGCCGTGGCTCTGTTAAAGATCCTTCATAAGCCAGGGAAACCAACATCGGATCCTCGTGCTTAGAGACCTATCTCGCTGGTAGCGAACTGAGGAAAACTATTTGAGAGACTTTTAGCCCCAAGACTTCAAAAAATGCTAGAAGAAAAACAACTCTGTTCTAAATTTCATTTTTTTTTTTTTTTTTTTTTTTTTTTAAGGGAAAATCAACTGAGGAAGCAATTACAACTCTGACTTCTTTTGCACAAAACTATGCATCCAAATATGTACTGGCCGTGTTTCTGGACTTCGAGGGTGCTTTCGACTCGCTGTGGTGGGAGAGCGCCCTCAGGTCCTTGAGATCTGCAAGTTGCGACGATTATGTCTACAAAGTCTTACGGTCTTATTTTTGTGAACGTTCAGTCAAGGTTAGCGCCAAGCATCTTACTTATAATTCTCAGGTTTCCAGAGGATTCCCCCAGGGGTCGGTGTTGGGACCTCTCCTCTGGAATGCAGTCCTGGATCAATGGCTCTTGAGAACCCATCACAATGTAGTCAAAATTGCTCACGCTGATGACCTGGTGGTCGTTGTCGAAGGAAAGTCAAGAAAAATTATTATTATTATTATTATTAAAATCCGTTTATTAAAAAATAGCAAGTGTTTGCTTTCACCCCTTATGCACAGCCGACCGGCTAGAAGGGTGTACAAAATGCAAGAATTGCAATTATATACAATATAAGAAGGGTGTACAAAAGCAAAAATTACAATTATTTACAGTATTTACAATATAAGAAGAGTGCACAAAAATGCACGAATACAATTATTTACAATATTTACACAAGTGTGTATATTTACAATATTGTTTACAAATTCACTCATTGTCAAGATTATAGTTGAAGTAAGCAGTGCGCTTCTGAGATGCTCTTCACTCTGTACTGCTTACTTTTGGAGTATTTCACAGGGTCTATTGTCAATGAATTGAAAAGGTTCACTGCGTTGTTTGGGAAGAAGTCCTTCAGACAGCACAGGTTGGATAGTGTAGAATGCAGTGGTAGGTAGGGACTGTCATTAATGCGTCCAGCACGTGGAGTAGAGATAAGTCCTCGAAGACTGGGGGCGTGAATCACACCGGTAAGCATCTGAGAAAGAAGAAGAATATTCCTGGATGCAATGTGAACTCTCCAGGGAGTGATATTTAAGTTGGTATATAACACAGCCCTGGAGATGGTGAAAGCCTTGCCCGTGACCCTGTTCATCCATCGCATTACCCAGTACTCGACTGCCAGGAATCTATTTATGTACGACGTCGGGGCAGAAGACCAGATTGCTGATGCATACAGTGCGATAGGTTGTAGGCACCGCTGAACGTATCCTCCGACTACATCCACGTTCAGTAACCCCGTCAGCTCTTGTCGAATTTCCCACATCGCTGAGAAAGTCTTCGTTTTCATGGTCGAGAAATGGGTCTGAAAAGTGAAGCCCTCGTCCCAAATCCTTGAAGACAAGATGCAACCTATTATCGATGATTTGTTATCCTGTGCCAATACTAACAAACTGAAAATTTCTGAAAGCAAGACAAACTTTATGACTTTCGGCAAACATTTTAATTATAACAGACCTCCTAGGATCCTACTCAATAATAGACATATACCTTATGTACCTCAGACCAAATATCTACGTGTTCTAATAGATGATAGGATGAGTTTCCATCCACATGTCTCTAATTTAAAGAACAAAATTCGGAATTTTACTGCATCGGTGGTCAGGATGTCCAGGAAAGACTGTGGCCTGACTAAGAAAACTTTATTACTATACTACAAAACAATTTTCCTGCCTGTGGTATCCTATGTAGCACCAAAACGTTATCAAAGTAAAGATGAAAACGAAGTTCATTTCTTTGCAGAGATCCGTACTACTGACGATACTTAATATTCCTGGAACCACTTCAAACAATGCCCTACGAGTCTTAGGAGGAGTGATGCCCTTAGATTTATACATTACATATCGTTGAATGCTGTACAAACTAAAGAAGGGTCTATCGATTACTGTGCATGGCTAAAACAACTGATCCTGCAAAGGATATAAAACAGGAAAAGGTTAGAATTTGGAGAGACAGCTAACAGGAATATGGCAACAAAGATCGGATGAGAGTCAACATGGCCTAACCACAAAGTGATATATTCAACATGATTACTTAGCATCTCCAGGTATAAAATTATGGTTCACGCCTAAAATGTATACCTCCTATTTGTTAAAGGAGCATGCTTCTTTGAGGGCTAAGCTTTTTGAGTGTAGTTTAGAGCCGGACCCGTTTTGTACTTGTCGCGGTTTTGAGACCTGGGAACATGTTCTCCTGCATTGCCCAGAGTATGTACAATTCAGGCACACACTATTGAGTCTGGTTCCACAATTATCGGAGGAGAATTTCAGTGTTCTTATGGATAATGCTGGCAATTTCAGAGCCTTGCAAGACTTCGCTTCTAATGTTTTTAGAAAGCGGCTTCAACTGAGGGCCTCAGCTGCTCGAGGAACTTGAACCAAAAAAAGGAAGGAAAAGAAATTTTAATTATTTATTTTTTTATTAACTATTTATTATTATTTTTTTATTTATTATTTTTTTTTTTGCTGGCTTCCAGGTATGGGAACCTGGGATTGATGGCACCCATCGGTATTACACTACCTCCGGTGGGAGCGAGATCTGGCAAAAAAAGCACATGCAGATGATAACAACAAAACTCACCACTCCTAACACCAAATACCAACACTTTTTCAGGCTCACTCAACAGAGTTTCTGTACGATCACAGAGGACAAGGTGGAGATGGGCATCTGCCTAGGAGCCACCTCTATAACGGAATACACACACACATGTACACCCTTAGGATGGATATATTGAGAATGTATATAAAATTGTATATAAATTAATTGTATATTTATCTTGGAATTGTACATAAACTTTATGTGTGTGTGTGTGTAAATAAATAAAACAAAATGAATGAATTCACCAAAAGGAGAAGACTAATGTTTGAAGACAGTCTGAAGTTAAACAAAATTATTTGTAGAAAGGCATTCATTGGTCAGGTGCGAGTGTCCATCACACATTCGTCAGTAATAACAGTTCTCTGTGGATTTTTTTTCTGTAGAGCCTATCTTCGCAAAACTTGTCTGGATGGAGGGATGTCTTAATTTGTTGAAGATCTGCAATTGACAGGAAACACATAGCTGAGAGAATTAAGATTTGTCAGAATTAGTCACAGAGGGAGGCAAGAATCAGGGTGATCTATTGTGGCCTTCTTAAGTTCGGAGATTAACGATGATAGAGAGTTGGGGCATCAATTGGCCCCGTTATAAGCCATGCTAAAGTGAGGGCATTTCTTGCAGTCATCACATGTCTCCAGGAGGTGGTGTCCACAGTTCCTTGGAGGTTCGATTTGGAAATAGTAAGAGGGGTTGCGCACTATCCTGTCCATCCATCTAGGCAACCGGTATTCCAAACTTGTTTAGGTAGGAGACAGAAGCAGAGGACCAAATTTCACAAGCGTACAGCGGTGTAGATGTAATGCACTTCAGGATGTACTGGCAAATCAACGCTGGATTATTAACACCCACGAGCTCCTGTCGTAGGGCCCATAGTGCCGAGTAGTCCCACTGACGTTCAAGCGTGCCAAATAAGCTGGAAACGATGAATTTTTCTCCTTAGACGTCCACTCTCCTTGTTTGCCTGTAGGCTGGCAAGGGAATCAGGACAGGTGGACCATAAGTGTTGCATCGCGGCAAGTAATTGTCATCGAAATCCTCTCATTACTGGAATGGACTTTTGTGTCCTCTGTACAAGGTCAGCAACAATTTCTAGAGGTCGCACCACCTCTCTACTCGCTCGGCTAATGAATCGATTACAAATTTAAAAGGTGCTTGAAAGGTGTGTACGAAGAAAAAGAAAAACACTGCAATTCATCACCATCCACGGATCACTCGCAGACACTCCATCCGACAACATTCGCATTTATCGCATTCGACGATGCCGCGGCGAAAACGGGTTCCTTCGTCCAAAGAGCGTAGCGTGACGGGGCTCAATTAGCGCCCTCCCTCCCAAAGACGCGCACGGGTGGTGTCGCGAGTGATAAATTCTGCCCTCATCTTCCTTCCGGCTGTAACGAGTGGGGGATCAGTTGAGCGTGAAGCTAAATTATCGATTGTGTCACCTCCGGAAGATTAATTCCGTTAATCTGAAATTTTTTGCGGTTTTTTGCCGGCGTTTTTAATTGTTTCGTCACGACTGTTCGTCTCGAAGTGTGTTTGTAATTAGGGGCGGGGTGGGGGGGTGGGAAGTTCCATTAATTATCCCGAATATTCGCTCTCATCCCGGGAGAAGATCATCATCATCCACGGAATGCGTGTATCTACGCGTCCAGTCCGTTTCAACGTCTTCTGTGCAGTTCCCATCCACTAATCCGATCTCAACTGTTTCTTTACAAACAACTTCGGTGTATTCTTCGGGAATGAAAACAAGCGTCCATTCTCTTCTTCTTCTGTTTGCGAACGCGGTGGAGCAAACCTTTTGCGTTCGAGAGTGCCCGTCTAAGAATTCCGTCACTGCCGCCAATAAGGGGCATCTTAGACTCGCTCCGGCGAACGAAAAAATTGTCCTTTAATTACTACAACGGCGGCAACTTTTAATTACGAAGAGATGGCGCGCGCACTCGAAGAAACAGCTTGGACGGACGAAAAAGACGGATGAAAAACTGTCGCGCACCACCGCACCCATTACATTTTAATTAAGCGAAGCGCAGGTGTCCCGGACTGTGTCAGCGGCAACAGGACAACAACGCCGCCCGCTTTTCCTCGCCTTAATTGACGAAGTTTTGTCGTTATTGTGTCGGAAGTTCCGTCGATTCGTACACATTTCGAGGGTAAACATCAGCGAGGGAGCCACCGTCGAGGGTTGTCGAAACTGCACGTAAATTCGGCGGTGGCGCCACCGTCTCCTCGGCAATATGAACTTTGATTAGCCTAATTATTGTTCCGCGACTCGGCAAGGTTGATTATTGAAAAGATGCGAATTTTTCTGGCATCTCTTTTAAAGAGGGGAGGGGTGGGGGTTGTGTCAGAAAAAAACGGGGAAGGGTAGAACCGGAAAGCGTACAAAAAGGAAGGAAAAAACCACGAGACTAATTACCTTCGCAGAACAAATTGGAATTTTTCCAGCACAAAACGCAGAACCTTCGGAATGAGAGTGCGACCCCCGCATCGATCCCGAAGTAGAGCCCCCCCCCCCGTTCTGTAACTTGCAGGAGAGGTGGCTGATAAATCTTCACAAATAGGCACGCTTCGTAAGCTACTCTCCCGGCGATGTGCGTGGCTTCGGAGAACAGTTTATGGATCGCTTCGGCTGGAGATGCAGAAGAAATAATCAGCGTGTCCTCCGTGGGCGCGCTTGTTATCTGTCCCCCCCGCCACGCGGCAGTAGAAGTCCGGAAGTAGAGGGAGCCACCGAGGAGGAAATAAATTCCCAGTCGATGTTTAGATAGCGCCGGCAGGCACCTCTGTCGAAGATTAGGCACTCGCGCGCATCCACACATCCCTCCGATTCCGCCACTTTAGTGCGCACTAAATCTCCCTGCACGCGCACACCTACGATTTACGACAAGAAATTACGGGGTCTGATTTTCTCCAAGTTGTACCGCTTTGTTTCGCCAAAATGACTTCGAGAGAGGCGTGATAGTTGGACATCGATTTGGGTCTTCTCTTTGGCCGGCGAGATTGATCCGTAACCCCTTTAGCGCCCGCCTCGCTTATCAAAACACTCGTGTGCCGGTGTCTATAATCGATCAAATTCGACCTTCGCGTCCAGTCTGAAACCGAGCGAATGAGAAACCGATTGCACCAACACGATCGCAGCGTGCGCAATTAAATCGCCGTAGCTGGGGTCAAGCCAGCAGAAATCGATCGTCGAGGATTAAAGTAGACGTCAACCCAGTTAATTTCATTGCGGGGCAACTGACAGACGATGAAGGTACCCGAGGAGAAAATATTTGGTTTCCAGATGGCGCTGTCAGCGCTATTGCTCCGAACTAAGAACGAAGTAAAATTCGGTTGGTTACTAGAAAAAAAAAAATTATTTTCCTTTCTCTGTTAGAAGCAAAACAATTCTCCGTTTTCTCTCTTTTTAAACGTTCTGTACTGTAGACAACTGTAGAAAGAAAAAAAAGGCCGCTAGGAGGCGAAGGTCAGTGAGTTACTGAATTATGTGCTCCTAAAAATACTCAAATACCTAAGTTAATCTGAAAGAATCATAAATGAACTGCATATTGACAGAGAGCTTATGAGAAGTGGAATCCGGATATAGTGTCTACTAATGGAATCCTGAACAGGTAATATGTCTAATCTTGATTTTAAGCATTCATACTTCGTGTAATAGTTGAAAGGAACGGTTGGTTTATAGCGATTCAGTGCAGCGGAACATAGCAATATTCTGCTTAAGGCAATACGGCACTTAAGCTCTGGACAAGGTCAAACGGTGACAAAGTTAGGGATTAAAACCTCCCCCATTTCCACCTGCATATTTCATAGGCTAGTCATCGAACGATAGAAGTGCCCTATCTTGTTGTACTAAAGACTACCTGCCTCGAAATTACTGAAATTCCGGCTCCCATTTGCATTTCAGAATGACAGATTTCAGCGCATCAGCCGTGCCGCTTACTTGCTGCATATGTCTGACCAATGATGACTTCATAATTAAATGCGTTACTTGTCACAAAAACTATTGCAATAAGCCGGATTGTACTTCTGTAGATATTAAGAGATTAAACAAAACTAGAAAACGCAAGTTTGAATGTGACGCTTGTAGGCAACAAACAGGGAAAAATAATGAAGAATTACCTAATGAAGTCATTTGTGAAGATTCATGCACAGAACAGATTAATGACCTTGAACAAGCAACAAGAGAAATCCTCTCTCAGACTGACCTTGGAAATGGCATCTTGGGCCATCCTGTAGGATCAATTTTTGAAACCTTGGGATGCGATATTTGCCCGGAAGACTGCGAGCACTCTGAAGGGGCTTTCGCTAGACAGAGGAGCAATCATAGCCCGGATGAAAGGCAGGAGGAGAACCGTAAAGAATATGTCTCGCGTACGGAATTAAAGGATATCCTTGCAGACTGCATCAGCCCCTTTTCGATGCAGGCTGTGGAATACGCTGAAAACCTCGCGAGCAATTTCATCCCTGTACATAAAATGCTACAGGAACTGCAGGAAGAAAATTTTCTTCTCAAAGAACAAAACAGTAAAATTTTGCACACCCTTAAACGACTGGAGGAAAAGCTAGGATGCTTTGAATCAGTCTTCGTTGCACAAGGTGGCTCAGCGGCCCCCGTAACCGACGAAACTTGCTATGCGAGGCAGAGCTACCCAAAGAAAAGTAGAAGTGGTATGCATGGATTGTACAGGAGGACAGAAAGCATTCAAAATCAGAAACAGAAGACAAGAAAAGAATTGAATTCGGGGGAAAACGTATCAGAACGAATTGCAAAACTACAAGACAGCCAAATAATATGTGAATTTCAAGCCCAGCCGGGAACTGTCTGTTTGCAGCAGGACCTCGCAAGCAATAGCACAAAATCCAGTGAAACTTTAGGGGCAGCACAAGGAAATGGCTCCACACATTCCACTAGGAAAAGTCGAAACCAAAATAAAGAAGTCTCAGAAATATTAGGACAACAGGAATCAACTGAAATGATTGGGGCATCCATGTATTCCAAGAGTACGATCGCGAGAGTTACATCTTCCCCCTCAAATCATGTTCCTGCAAACCCACTCACTTATGCGCATATCACTATGCTACCTAAAAAGCATAACACTTTTGAGGGTAGAAAAACCCGCCCATCCCAAAATTTCATGCCTACTCTCGCCGAGGACGGCCGACGACGTAATCCAGTTCACAGAGAAAGTATTAATGTGTCTTCCTGTAACACACCAGAAACAAACAAACGGTTTTCTGAAATGTACAACATTACTTCCGTTGCAACCAGAGAGCAAATTTTTGTATCAAGGCTGGGACCCACAACACAGCCCAAAAATATTAAAGCCATGTGTGAGGGCGAACATGGGATAACTGTGGAAGTAAAGCAAGTGAAAACACGACACCCAGCTTACTCCTCCTTTATAATCTCTTGTCCACCAGATAAGGCAACTCGCCTACAAGACGTAAGCGCCTGGCCAGTAGGTACCTTAGTCAAGCCCTACAGAGACAGATGGGCCAGACCACTGGTTAAAAATGATGCAAGGAATCGGGCTCAATAGCAATCAAGAAAACTACCCCCAGCTGGGAATGCAGAACATCACATCCACCTGTTTGTACAAAACGTGAGGAGCATCTCAAATAAGCTCCACACCCTACAAACGATGATGATGTACGAGGACCTGGATTTCATTTGCCTAATCGAAACCTGGTTGGGAAATGGAAAACAGTTAGATCGGCTAACTGCGGCAGCAAACTGCAAATGTGTGGGAACCGGAAGAACAGATAGGCGAGGAGGGGGAGTTATAATTTGCTATCAAAATAAATACCAGTCTATAAGAGAACGAAAAACCAATTCAAATAATTTTGAAGGGATTTGCGTTACCTTTTCAAAAGAGCACGTGAAAATACAGATATGCATCATATACCTCCCACCTGAGCACACAAAGGAGACAAGAAACGAACTCTATGCTTGGCTTGCTGCAAATCTAAAGCCATCAGTCGACACAGTAATAGCGGGAGATTTTAATTTGCCTCTTCCGAAACACAGGGAGGCCAAGAAAGAGCTGGATGCGACATTGGGTGCATTGCACTTAACGCAGCTTCCGACACCAGTGACAAGGGGAATGCAGCAACTTGACCTGTTGTATCATAGTTCCTTAGACATAAGGCTAACGCAAAACTGCATAAAATTTAAGTCGGACCACAATCCCATTGAAATAGAAGCAGCACTGAAGATACACAAATACATGCAGGGTAACCACACCAACTGGGAAAAGCAAAGTGAGTATCTTTTCTCCGTGAAGTATATTAATGCAGAGGTCATTCTCAGTCACCTGACTAGTTACAACTGGAATGACCTGCAAGAAAAGCCAGTAGACGAAGCTTTAGAAATGATCACTAAAAAGCTATACCAAACAGCATTGGAAGGAGCAGCAAAAGAAATCAAAATATCTGAGAGAACAAAAGAATGGTTTAACCCACAACTGAAAGCAAGTTTCCTCAGGAAGCAAAAACTGTATAGAAAATGGCAAAGAACGGGTCATCCTGCCGATCACATTCGTTATAAGAAAGAAAGAGCACATTTCATCAAAGCAAAACGACAGGCACACTGCAGTGTTGTTCATAATAAACTAAAAAGAGCAAAAAGAATTACTAGCAATAGAAATAACACAGAGAATATGACAGAATGCATTTTCAAGGAATGGGCTAATAACACTTTTAGTAACCTGCATGGACTGAATCAAATTGAGAACACTGATAATGGTAACAAAATTTTGGAATTCCTGAAAGATTTAAACAAGCGAAACTATTCGGCAAGAGAGGAACCAACAAGACCTCCATTGAGTGAAATACTAATCACCAAAGAGAGCGTAATGAAAGCAATCAACGATCTGCCCAATAAGGCCACTGTTGGACCAGACAAATTTCCAATGTTCATCCTTAAGATAAGTAGCCCATTTATAATAGATCTATTACTGCACATCTATCAGAAAATCATCAGGACAGGAGCTTTCCCGCAAGCTTGGAAAAATTACATTGTAACCCCAATACCAAAGATTAAACACCCAAAATTGGCTAAGGATTACAGACCAATTTCTGTTAGTTGCACCCTACAGAAGGTATTCGAAAAAGCGCTTCTTCCCACCATCAATCAACACTGCTTCAGCCATAGACCACCACATTTGCACTCAGTTATTTCGGGTAGATCAACAATAACAAACTTACTGGAAACCCTTTTTCGCGTGCAGAAAGCACTAAATGAGAAAAAGCAAATTGATATTATTTTTTTGGATATCTCCGCAGCCTACGACAACGTCTCAATTCCAGCGCTCATTGCGATTTTAAAGAATTATTTTAATGTAAGAGGAAATCTGTTAACTATAATAAGCAGCCTGCTAGAACATAGGAAACTTATTGTTAAGCACCAAAAGCTACAATCTTGCTTTACCATCTCGCAAGGAGTGCCTCAAGGGGGAGTTCTTTCGGCTACTCTCTTCGCGGCCGTCCTGGAGCCGTTTCTTGCACGGTACTACAATTTTATAACATATGCTGACGATGTAAAATTCTTCATCACTTCCAAAGACCATGAATCAGCAGAAAGTATTTGCCAGATGGCAAATAGCACAATCCGAGAATTTGAGAGCTACCTGGATTGCATCGGGCTCCGTATTAATGCACAGAAGTCTGCCCAAATGACCATAAGTTACAAGCAGAATAAAAATGACATCTCAATCTCTGTGAACGGGTCTAGTGTGGAAAAAGTGCACTCTCACCTGGACCTGGGTCTTAAGTGGGATGACAGACTCACCTTTGCTCAACACTTCGCCCATATGAAGACAAAAATATTCGCCGCTTTATGGGCTACTAGGCAGGAACTGGTAGGAATTAGGGATCCTCAGCTAGCGACCAAGTACATTTTAATGTGTGTCCTGCCAATTGCAATGTATGCCTCGCAAATCTGGTCTTCAGCTCCAGATTCACATTATAAGTCCGTCCTTGGGATCGAGTACTGGTTCTTGCGATGGCTTAACAGAGTTGCTGGCCACCCTTTTACTATCTCAAGGGCCATTCTCTACTCAAACCTTAACATCACACCCTGGATGCAGCGGACAATTAACAGGAACATACACACTCTCGCACAAATGCTCACAGGCAGAGTGGATGCTCCAGTCCTGGATAATATTCTAGTTAAACCGCGTGCCACTGCTAGACGTTGCGGAGAACTAAATAATCCACTGCGTTCAGTCCTGAACAATCTTAGTAGCCTGCAAAGATTCTTCCCATCAAATGCAGCGAGAATATTTAACTCACTACAGATAGATGCCGAAAAACTGTGTGAGGATGCAACATACCGGAAAGAGATCTTCCAGGATTCGTACAGGCTTACTGAAATATGAATCGGCTGCAAAGTACTAAAGAATTGTGAATAAAAGTGAAGCTTTCTGCTTTAAGAACAATAATCTGTTGACTGTAAAAATATACCTTCTGTAACAGTTATGTTAATATGTAAGTTATATGTGCTGTATAATGTATGTACAGAATGATTAATGTGTAAATACTGTATATATTAAACATAAAATGTGTATATAATATTTCGGGACGAGACTACGTGTTCAGTATATGTAACCCACTGCACGTAGTATCTCGTACCCTGATATGTACTTAGCACCCTCCTGGCACTTTGCCGTCCCGGGGTGGTTTCCTTATGGAAATAAACAGATAATAATAATAATAATAATAACTTCCCACACGGTGGCGCCACCAGTTAACAGTCTGCTGGTGTCAAGGTGGACGTTGCAGAAACGCAAAGTTCCATTGTTACGTCACAATGCGTCAGTAGAGGGCGCTTCCGGAAGCAAAATAAGCCAACCGAAGGGAAACGATCTTTTATTTCCCAAAATTGAAGATTTTTCACTTCTTGCTCGGATGGCTGCTGCTTCTCAAACGATTTTGTTTTTTTCCTCCAAGTGGTTCCCAAGGAAGCTCTTTTTCCTTTCCTTTTTTCCCCTCTGGAAATCTGGGGGCAATTACGAGCTCCTTTGCTTTCTTAAGTGCTTAAGTTGTCCGCGGAGATGTTTTTAGTTGTAGCGCGCGAGGGCATTATCTCATCCACATCTCGCTTCCACTTTTTTTAGTGCCACAGGCGGGCAACGCCCGTTTTTGCGCGTTTTTTTTTGGGGGAGATTTTCGAATGAAACTCGGGGGCAGAGACGGAGGGGGGTGTGAGCGTCGTTAAATATGCAACAACCGCAGACTGGAAATAAAGATGTGGATCGCTCGTCTGTGCTCGATACTGCCTTGACCCGATATGCAAATGCTTTGTTTGCGGAGAAACGGAGCGGAACGGAGATCAATAGAGTAGCGTTCGTCAAGGACCCGACGGGACACAACAGCGGCGATTCGTTCTCTGACACGAGTTGACGAATTAAAAATTCTAAATTTAGAACGGCAATCAATAAAGAAGCCTAACGCGATCACGCGCAACCTCTCCACAAGTTCATCTGCACCGCACCAGGCGGCGGTGGCATCGTAAAGCTGCCACTACTCCCACCCCCAACGACATACTTCAAATTAAAACCCGGGAAATTTATTTGCAGAAATGGGATTAAGTGTTTGGTCAATGGAAGCTTCCGTAGTGTTTTTCCGATTTCCCCTTTGTTGCCCGGAGTGAATCAGAAATCATCGCACAGAGATTGTTGTGTCCGTTCCAAAAACTCCAAAGTTTAGGAAGGAGTCCACGTGTCCCCTACTCCCCATACTCCAATTTATTCCTTTTAATAAAAAAAAAAATATTTTGCACAACTGGCGCATTTTTGAGTTTTTCGATTTTTTTAAAAATAATTTTGTGGGCACACGAGTGAAACACCAAACAAGTGAAATCGTTACCTGGCACAGCAGTGGAGGGGAGGGGGTGGATAAAGCAGTCTGAGTTGACACTCATTCGAGTATCAACTCAGACGAAAACAGGGCCGGTTATAAATTGCAACACCCAGGGGAGAGAGTAGAATCTGCAGAAAAGACATGTATTACTTTAATCTTCTTGCGCGTTGGGGGCGCGAGCGTTTCACAGCAACTGCGTATTTTCGGGGCTTAATGAGTGCGAGCGGTGTCGGCCGAAGATACTTCCACGGAAACAGATTCGTGTACTGTCCCGTCAATCCCGCGGGTCAATCCCCAATGTTTCCGCCATTCGTGAGATTCCCCCCCCCATCTCCAACGTTTTCTCCGCGACGCCACGAGCACAGCTGGCGCGCGCCATTCATGGGCGTCGGGGATCACGTGACGCGCCTGTAGCAACCCTCCACAAGTATGGCGACGGAGGCTACCCGCGTCTTGTCGAGGGGCTTCGTTGTGGCTGCCAGCGTCGCTCTTCTCCGAGTCCTGCTGGCCGTTTCAGGTAAGAAAGTTAACCTTTTGTCTTCGTAACCTCCCCCCGCAACCTAGTCCCCCTTTGTCAACGCCGTCCTGCTTCCTGTCGACCCCTTTTCGGTCGGTCGCCGCCGCTAACACACGAATCAGCTTTCGGCGTTCATTTGTCTAGCGGAGGACGCCTAAGAAGCACGCGCTTGGCAGAGCGGACTCGAAGACATGCAGAGACAAAGGCGGCCAGGAAGTACACTCGGGCACAAAAAAAATCGCCATTTCGTCTGCTACGCTTCGAAAAGAAAACCTTTTTTCTGCGGAAACACGCTTCGAGGGGGCATCTGAAATGTTTGCTGCCCCCCATGAGTGCCAATTAGATCACAACATCAGCCAAGCGTTTCTCCCATCCTCGTGACACGGTACAATAACAAGACGAAGTGTTCCCACCTCACTACTTCCCCCGATACGTTCCTCCCCTCCAAATTACAGTGACGCTCAGACGCGCGCACGCACACACACGCAGAAAGCACACGTGAAGCGCTATTTCTTAGACCCCCCCCCGAGCAGTTTTGTAGTGCAATCGTGCAGAATGTCGGAGAATGCCCGGCATACGAACGACCCGGAACACGTGACTGTTTACCACTTGCGAGGGATGGGTGAGAACGAAAGGGGACTGTGGCTCGAGGGAATGTTGCCGCTGGTGGGTGGGGGTGGGCTATTTAGGCCCGTTGATGGCGCACGCTTGCGTGTAAATTTAAACAATAAAAACAAAATTTGTATTTTAATTTTGCTTAAAAATATTTTAAAATATAGTAATCACCCGGAAGTGTAATTGCACTTTCTTTTGATTATTGCAGAATTCAATCCTCCACCCTTGTAGGTCCACGCGTTGATCGCGGATTCCCATTTTGTTTGAGTGGCCCCCTGTCCGAGTATTGAAGTTGCGGACCGAAGGCAGATTTCGTAGATCGAAAATGCACCCAATGCGGGGCCCCGCGATGTCCTGGTAGACGAAGAATCCGAATGGAAAACCCGTTGCCATGGTCACTGCTCGCTAAACAGTGGATTCTGTGAGCAGAAAGAGTGCTCGAGACGAGGCAGACGTCGGTGGTTCCTGGGGAGGCGTTCCGCTGCATGCTGGGCCCGCGATTTCACTCCATTGTGGAAGAGGAAGTTTGCGAGTCGCTTCAACTCGTTTTCATTCAAAATTCCGACAGTGGAAAAGGCCAATGAGGGGCCAGTCCATTTCCCGCACGAGGGACGATGTGTTTAGGAGAGGGGTGGCGCTGCCCTAATGATTTCGTGTAATGACTTCCAAGGAAATGGATTAACGTGGCAAGATTAATTAAGAAAATATTGATCAGAGAGTTCAGAATTCAGCCTTTGCGCGCCTCTGGTAACAGGCCCCCGAAGCAGGGTAAGGCTCAAAGAATGGTACAGTTCAAAGGCTAAAGGAGTTCATCTCACACGTCCAGCATCACTTGGACCAAAATCTATAATTCCTGCCGGCCTTCAAAGTCAGTCCCCTCAATGGAAAAACCACTTTCCACCCCCATGGCTTCATAATGAACTAAAAAAGGCACAAGCTAAGGGCCGTCAACATGCGAATTTCCTCCATTGATGAGGAACAACAGCATCACGTGGTAATTATAAATTGTGATAGATCACAGTCGAAATCTGCGCAATAGCGAAGGTTTCGTTTATTATTAAATAAATCGGACACACGTCGGGTGACCCACGAGGTGTTACAGGTGATGCGGATAGAAAATGAGCCGCTGACCCCTGATCATAATCCCAAAAAATGTCTTTTCATTAACTCCTTAATTCCTCTTATTTATTTTTACCAGGTAAGTTTGCTTTGAGTATTTTATTTTGGGTGCATTTGCTGAAAGTGGCCACCGCTGTGTCACTGCTCCCTCCCATCCACACTTCAGCTCAAAAGGAAGAAAAGAAAAACAGGAAAATAAACCACAAGGGTTATATGAGTTCTGATCACTTTGAGATGAGGTATACTTGTGGACGGAGTTCATCAGAGACTGAGAATTGTCAGAAAAGTCAATGAGAGAATCATTTGCTGGTCTGGTAATTCTGTTCAGTACCCGGAACTTCATTAAGACCATGTTGACAGAGTCAAGATGGAGCAGGATAAGATCTCTGACCTGTCTAGGTGGAGTATGGAAGTTGATTTTGATTAGGATATCAGTTGCTTCTTAGAATTACTTTGACAAGAAGGGCGATGTCAGCAAGAACTCTTCTGGTGCTCAGAGGCCTCATATGAAAGTAATCGCACAACCATTCAGAGTGTACCGAGTAATAAGATTGAGGGTTACGGAAGGTGATGTGGTGGGTGATATTTTTTTGGACTGCTTCTATTTAATTATTTTGTTGAGGATTCCAGATGGGTAAGCTGATTCAAACATTGGCACTACCATGGATTTATATGAGATAACAGTCATCTACGGTTTTTGAACTTATACGTGTTCATTTCGATAAATCCCAGGGCGTTGAATGTTTTGCTAGTGATTTTAGGGACTGGGTATCAAAATTAGTACTACTAGAGAAGAGTACTCCAAGTCGCTGACTTGGTCACACCTTTCTAAGACCCCAGAGTTAGTGTATTCCTTATTTATTAGTTGAGAGGATCTGCAAGATGAGAAAGAGATTACCTCACACGACGAGGAATTAGCAGACATGCTATTCACTGTTAGCCACAGAGAGAATTTATTGAGGGCTCATTGAAGTTGCTGGGATCAGTCAGCTCCTTCTCAGCAGAATAGATCTTGAGATCATCGGCGTAGGGAGCAACTTGAACACCTTGAGGTACTCCACTTAGCGGGACAAAGGGTCTGAGTTCACTTTGTTGATGTAACGCTCAGGGAACGTTGCGCAATACAGCTCTGTACCACGAGGGCAATGGTTCATAGATTCCATATAGCTTGGTTTTTTCAATTAGTTTATCCTGAGAGACTGTATCAAATGCCTTAGGGATGTATAAACAGAGTCAAATTGAAGATGGTCAAGAACTTCAGAGGTAGTTGCCTGAAAGGAAGCACACTGGTGATCACAGACCTTCCCAAACAAACCACGTTGAATCTGATCAAAGAAAGGCGTGAAGAATTCGAAGGGATGTTTCTGTACTAAAGTGTCAAAGAGTTCAGCAAGGCTTTTTGGCAAGTTAATGGGCTCGCAATCCGACACAGGAAATTTATCACCTTTGTTTGAATACTGGAAGTATGTTAACTTGCTTGAAGTGCTTCGGATACTTACTCAACCTGAGACAGTTGAAATACGAAGTACAATTGGTTTTAGAGCAGTGATAACAGTCTTTTCCAAAACAAGGCTGGCATATCATGGGGACCTTTGCTCTGCTCATTTTTCATATCCTTTAGTGGCAGTGTATCGCGTTTAACTGAACATCGTGTTTAAGTGATGTGAAATCAGGAAATGAGGCGGATCTCTTTGTATGATTAGTTTGAATTCCAGAAAAATGTTTGGAAAACTCTTGAGCAATATTGAATTCGTCAGATAGGAGAATTCCATCCGGATTATGGAGTTGTAACTTACTAGTGGGTTTAACTTTACGTTTCATGAAAATGCAGACTGGTTTCAGATCGGTGTGTGTGATTAGCCTATCCTCAACTGACTCGGTGTATGTGTTCTGATCCTTTAATATGAGTTTTTACTTCTCTCACTGAAGATCTCAACGAATGAATTATCCCTCGCCGGATTGCTTATTCCTGTACAATTCTTTCGACTTAATTTCGTGAATTAACTCGCTGTAACACCAAGTACGGCGTGCTGTCAGATGGGACTGGGGAACAAGGTCTGAGATAAGTGAGTGGACACAGTTGATCAGGATATTAGTGAGAACATCGATGTCTTCAACAGAATCGAAGAACTGCTCGTCCATACTGCTGAGAGTTAGAATGAGTAGTGACCAGTCAGCCATTCTGAAATGGAATCGCGAAGAACGTGAGCTGTATGTGGAACGAACGTAGGATTAATCTTTGAAACTTCTGAGTAGACGAGAATGTAAGATCCAAGTACGTATTATCCCTGGTTGGAAATTTCATAACTTGTTCAAGACCGTAACTGTGAAGGATATCAAGGAGGGCCCGTGGTCTATAGTCAAGGAGATAATCCTAAATTGGCGAACTGAGAATTGAAATCACCCACAACCATTGCCATGTCCGCAGATTGAACAAGCAGGAGGATAGATCTCTTGAGCAGAGCAATAAACAGATCTAATAAATAAATAATAAGTATATTCCAGTGAGTTTTCTAAGTATTGAAGGTGAATATTAGTCAATGGAGGTGGAAAATAGAGTAATGCTCATAAAACTTTTAAACTTGCCAAGATGGAGAAGGCAGTACTGTGATTCAATATTTGTGAAATCTGATGAAATTTTACAGAGTATGCGTCTTGAATGTATAATGGCTACTCGCCTCCAGGAGATCCGTCCTTCTTATTGCCCATCTATTATCTCCTGGTCATCAATATCTGAGGAGAACCAGTTTCAGTGAGTGGGTCTGAACCTTGGATTGCTCTAAAGTTGTTCAGGATACTAACCACACTCCTCTAGTTCTGTAGGTATACATTGAACAACCAACATCTGGAGATTCTTGACGAGAGGAGAGGAGGGCGTAGCATATCAAACCGTGCAAAATTTGTAACGTCCATTTCTTGGTTCTAAACTCTCATAGAGACATGCGCACGTGGTTGTAGGCCACACGATTTGAACTGCACCTCGCTAGCGGGACAACGTGGGATGCGCTTAGAAATCGTTCGCCCAATTACGGGCGTTTCGCTCGGAGTTCAGTACACCCGAATAAGGCGGTGCCCGCGAGAACATCCAAGCAAAGGTCGTTCTCTCCATCCTCCCCGCCTTTCTCTCCCCCCCTGTTTTTGTAAATTAATTGTTCTATTTTCCCGGAAGTTTCGGGAGGTTGTAAAAATGTAAACCCCTGGCTTTTTGGCCGTGAAGGGCATTAAAGATTATCTCTCTCTCTCTCTCTCTCCCCCCGTCCGCTCGAGACGCCATCTGATGCGTTTTTCCCAGTCGAAACCGAGTTTTTCCCTCAAACACGCGCGACAAGCGTTACCACGCAGTGCCTCTGGCGAGAAGAGTCGGAAATGTGGCTGCGGGAGCCCGAGTTCCCCCGAGGGGCGCCGTCCCGAGGTGAGATTATCGCAGGTGCTCTCGTCGATGGTCGACTCATTTTCTTGCACGAGGCCGAGGGTGTGTCTCGCCGAACACTCGGTGTGACCTTGGATTGCGGCGCTTAATGAAAGATGTTCGCGTGAAAACGGCATATGCGTTGAACTTCATTCGGGCCAACGCACGAGAGGGCAAAGGGCACCCCCCTTTAAGAGAAGCGAAACAGATGCTGACGGCTTCAAAATGAAACGTTCGTTTGCGGCGCTAATGACGGCACTTCCCGTCAAAGCCCACGAGACGGCTCCGAGTGAGAGCGGCGCACATTTAAAGAGCGTACATGAAATGCGGACACAATGCCGCAAATTGGCTGCAATTGTTGTTCTCGCGAGCGTCTGCTACGCACGTCCGAGGTACTGGAGTTGCCATGGCGTTAGGTGGGCTTGTGTCGTAGTCATAGCAACGCTAGTCGTGTCCCGGCAAGAATATTTCTCGCCAAAATTTAGACCGTAACCATGACAGCGGAAAGCGACAACTTTTTATTGCGCGCGTATGTCACGTGCTTCCAGTTAGTACCTTTGGGGGTGACGTCACGCTTTAGGATCAGTCGTATCGGAAGAACATTCGTACTCGACGGTAACTGTGCGATGTCGTCACACAGTGTCATACCGACGGTGGGGATCGGGGGGGAAGGAAGGAGGTTCGTTCCATAATCCCGCTTTAATTCGTGACATAACGCATTGGACACGGCTTTCGATTCGTGAACGCCCCCACTGCTGGGGGGGGGGGGAGGAAAGGGTTAATGCATGCACGTGCAAGTGATCACCTTTCAGACCCCGCCTTGTAAGTTTAAGCGGCACCTTCTGGTGGCGGCGCAGTTCCGAATAGCAATCACGTCGTTTGTATTCACCGCAGCACGCGCCCCGATGCAAAAGAGATTTGTGCAACCCATTCGACGGAGCGGGGACTCGATATGCTCGGACGTCGGTAAACACAATCGCCGCGATTTACCGAATAAACCCCCGCCCCTCTCGCGAAACGGGAAGGGCGCAGCTGGTGCACGAGGCATTAAAGCGATCATGCCGAACCCGATAAAAGCGGGCTTGGGCGTATGTTGCGCGAAGGCATTTTGCCAGCTGACGCTGCCGCGTTTGATTTCTTTTAATGACCTTTTCGAGCGACCTGGATGACCTCTGACCTCCGACGACACAAGTCTCGTGCACCAAAAATTCAGCGGAAAATGCGGCAGAAGAGAAACGTCCCTGCCAACTGCGTCTCTTTCGGTCGTAACTGCGAGCGCGGGGCCGGCAGTGATTGACGAGCATTAAGACGTCGGCTGATTACGCAATAAAATAAACCGAGGTAATCCGCAGTCGGAGCATTTGAGAGTGGTCGTCGTGTGCTACACGATCTGCTCGAGAGAGAGAGAGAGAGAGAATGAATTAGCTGCCGATGTCGTAATTGTTTACGACGTTGCCATGACTACGGTACCGTTTAATTACCGGAGTTACTGGCCCAGTGCAAAACCCCACAAAGCCGGTCCTCGTCGTTGTACGAGCTCCTCGGCCTACGTGCACAACACGATAAACCGCAGAACGGAAAAGGACACTGAGCGATCGTCATTCCGTCCCTCGTCGCGCCAATCTCGCACCCCTCGGAAACAAAGCAGTTTTTTTTAAATGATTTTTGAATGTGCAGAAAAAAAGAAAAAAGAAAAATTCTATCGTTCGTATCTTCCCGATAAGAAAGACTGCCCGTCCAATTCCGCTTTGAACGTTAACCGACTCGAGCACTGTTGCGGGAATTCGGTTCAATTTTTATTGCACGCACTGATGACCTATGACACGCTGGCCGAAGATTCTCAGTCACCTGACTAGTTACAACTGGGCAAAGCAAAGTAAGTATCTTTTCTCCGTGAAGTATATTAAATCAGAGGTCATTCTCAGTCACCTGACTAGTTACAACTGGAATGACCTGCAAGAAAAGCCAGTAGACGAAGCTTTAGAAATGATCACTAAAAAGCTATACCAAACAGCATTGGAAGGAGCAGCAAAAGAAATCAAAATATCTGAGAGAACAAAAGAATGGTTTAACCCACAACTGAAAGCAAGTTTCCTCAGGAAGCAAAAACTGTAGAGAAAATGGCAAAGAACGGGTCATCCTGCCGATCACATTCGTTATAAGAAAGAAAGAGCACATTTCATCAAAGCAAAACGACAGGCACACTCCAATGATGTTCATAACAAACTGAAACGAACAAAAAGAATTAAAAGCAATAGAAATAGCAAAGAGAATAAGACCGAATGCATTTTCAAGGAGTGGGCTAATAACACTTTTGGTAACCTTCCTGCACCGAAACAAATTGAGAACACTGATAATGGTAACAAAATTTTAGGACTCCCGAAAGATTTAAACAAGAGAAACTATTCGGCAAGAGAGGAACCAACAAGACCTCCATTGAATGAAATACAAATCACCCAAGAGTTGTTGTTGTTGTTTGGTTTTTAGGAGCATTAGCAACTAAGGCCATATTGCTCCGAGAATATGCGGTGGTCATTCCATGACCTTTCCGCATCTTCCGTATTTGGTGGTGACGAGCTCGAACCCCCTAATCAAGAAGCGTGTGCTACGCGCTGCTGCTCCTTCCCACCTGGCTACGGAAGCGCCTTCACCAAAGAGAGCGTAATGAAAGCAATCAGCGATCTGCCCAATAAGACCACTGTTGGACCAGACAAATTTCCAAATGTTCATCCTTAAAATAAGTAGCCCATTTGTAATAGATGTATTACCGTACATCTACCAGAAAATCATCAGGAAGCTTGGAAAAATTACATTGTAACCCCAATACCAAAGATTAAACACCCAAAATTGGTTAAGGATTACAGACCAATTTCTGTTATTTGCACCATACAAAAGGTATTTCAAAAAGCACTGCTTCCTATCATCAACCAACACTGCTTCAGCCATAGACCACCACATTTGCACTCAATCTTTTTAGGGAGTTCAACAATAACAAACTTACTGGAAACCCTTTTTCGCGTGCAGAAAGCACTAATTGAGAAAAAACAAATTAAATAAATAATAAATAAATAAATTTTCTGTTTATACTCCGGGACGACCAAATGATCAGAGGAGTTCACAAGATAGACAGAATACAAGAAACAGCATTGATAATATTTTTTGGATATCTCTGCAGCCTACGACAACGTCTCAATTCCAGCGCTCATTGCGATTTTAAGGAATTATTTTAATGCAAGAGGAAATTTAATAACTATAATAAGCAGCCTGCTAGAATACAGAAAAATGACTGTTAAGCACCAAAAGTTACAATCTTGCTTTACCATCTCGCGAAGACTGCCACAGGGGGGAGTTCTTTCGGCTACCCTCTTCGCGGCCGCCCTGGAGCCGTTTCTGGGACGGTACTACAATTTTATAACATATTGAAAGCAATCAGCAGAAGGTTTTTGCCAGATTGCAAATATCACAATCCAAGAATTTGAGAACTACCTGGATTGCGTCGGGCTCCGTATTAATGCACAGAAGTCTGCCCAAATGACCACAATTTCCGAGCAGAATAAAAATGACATCTCGATCTCTGTGAACGAATCTCGGATGAAAACAGTGTACACTCACCTGGACCTGGGTCTTAAGTGGGATGACAGACTCACCTTTGCTCAACACTTCGCCCATATGAAGACAAAAATATTCGCTGGTTTATGGGCTACCAGACAGGAACTGGTAGGAATTAGGGATCCTCAGCTAGCGACCAAGTACATTTTAATGTGTCCTGCCAATTGCAAATCTGGTCTTCAGCTCCATATTCACATTATAAGTCCGGCCTTGGGATCGAGTACTGGTTCTTGCGATGGCTTAACAGAGTTGCTGGCCACCCTTCTACTATTTCAAGGGTCATTCTCTACTCAAATCTTAACATCACACCCTGGATGCAGCGGACAATTAACAGGAACATACACACTCTCTCTCTCGCACAAATGCTCACAGGCAGAGTGGATGCTCCAGTCCTGGATAATATTCTGGTCAAACCGCGTGCCACTGCTAGACGTTGCGGCGAAGTAAATAATCCACTGCGTCCGGTCCTGATCAATCTTAATAGCCTGCAAAGATTCTTCCCATCAAATGCAGCAAAAAAATTAACTCCTAAGATGGTGAAAAACTGTGTGAAGATGCAACATAAAGAGATCTTCCAGAATTGTTACTGGAAAGAGATCTTCCAGAATTCGTACAGACTTACCGAAATATGAATCGGCTGCAAAGTACCAAAGAATTGTGAGTAAAAGAGAAACTTTCTGCTTTAAGAACAATAATAATTTGTTGACTGTAAAAATATACCTTCTCTAACAGTTATGTAAATATGTAAGTTATAGATGGAATTATTACTGAATTGTAAATATATGAGTTGTATATTGTATGTACAGAATCATCAATGTGTAAATACTGTATATATTAAACATAAAATGTGTATAAAATGTATTTCGGGACGAGACTACGTGTTCAGTATATGTAACCCACTGCACGTAGTATCTCGTACCCTGATATGTACTTAGCACCCTCCTGGCACTTTGCCGTCCCGGGGTGGTTTCCTTATGGAAATAAACGGATAATAATAATAATAATAATAATAAACCTCACCAGGTGGAGCCCTTGTTACTGCTCAAAATGCGTTGCTCGCGCCCCCTGTGCTTCAAAATGAAAACGAACGTACCGAACTGGTTCCCTTCAGGGTCTCTGTCAACCCCCCCCTTCCGTAAAGATTTGTAATCGGAAGCCGTTCTTCGTGCGGACATCGATCGGCAACAATCGATTGAGTTCGTAATGAACCGGTTAAAAGGGAAGCCGTCCTCCCAAGAGTAAACGCGAGTAGGAAGTTGACGGGGGTCTCCCGTTACACTCACGTGATCCACGCTGCTGGGTTCCCAGTCCGCGATCTGTACGAACACTTCACGGACAGTGAACGAAACCGCCATGAGATCCACGTTTCCTTCCTTCCCCCTCCACACTTTCAATGGAACGGTCCACTTTGTCTTCCATTCTCTCCCATTCGTAAACAAACCGAGCACCCACGAGCCAACTGAGAAACTGCTTATAAGGCCACCAGGTGGCCTTACTGTCGCCACCCACTATTATTAATTTAAGTTGCAGTGGGAGGAACACAATTTACTTTGGGAAGCCCACAATCGAGGCAATTTTCCTTTTTTCCTTTTTTTTTTTTTTTTTTTCTATTAGCAACGCCATAGGTGGCTCTACCTACCGGCATTTATTTGAAAACTCGACTCCAAATTTGGGGGAAACGCTTTCAAAGGTTACGGGCAAATTACCAAGCCAGCTTCAACGGGCTGTCGATTCTGCTTCGCCACTGAAATCCCGTCGATGGCCAACCCCCGCCACACATCGAATTACAACCCCGCCGCCGCCAGCTGCTTAATATCACACCTGCACGTGCTCGCCACGCAACTCGTCCGTTCCGCTTTACAGTTAAGTCGCTAACATCGACCCGCCAGCAAGGAACGTAACCCCCGAAATACATTCAAGGGAAATCCGAAAATGAGGTCAACACGGAAATCAAGGCTCAAATTTTGTTCGGCCATCGATCCCCGTTCTCAATCCCCCCTCCCCTCTCTTCGGCGCGGCAATAAAAAGAAAACCCATCGACGGCGCGTGCCTAACACGGAGATAATTACGCAGTCGATCCGCAGCACGAGATCTGATTCAGAAAATAAATGACCCCTTCCGTTATCCCGAGGAACCACCCCAAAATGGCGAACCGCGGTTGTAATGTTGGCAACCGATCGGGATTTGCGTTTCTCAGCAGGTAATTCTCACTTTTAGCAGACGACAGCGGAACGTTTTTTACGGGAGGGAAAATCGGTTGAGGAATTAAACGGCACTCTCCGATTGCGGCGTTTTTAGATGCAACGCTACGAGACACGCAGTCGAGGGGAGAGAATTTCGGCAAAAGGAAAAGAAAATCGATCTTCGGAGGTTTTCGTTGTGTTCGGGTTAACACGCGCATCGCATCCAACGAACTGGATTTTTTTGATCCTGGACTATTATTTTGCAACAGCCCAGTTCAAATTGCGACTCCAAGACATCTTTAAAGAAACCACCAGGAATTCCAGATCGTGAACTTCCTGAAAATGTAAACGTTTCAGAAATATGAGATACGAAAAGGACGTTTCCGTATTCTCAGGGTTATCTTTAGATGCCGGGAAGGCACCCCTGGTCCATCTCTTCGCAACAACACGCGTCGCTCAATCTCCTTTTAATTTCATTTCCCAATAAGAAGTTCACAAAAAGAAAACTTCAAATTCCCAGAGCACGGGAAGTAAGCAAACCCTTAGCCATGATTATGAAATTATCTCTGGATTCAGGTGAGTTCCCTGTGCAGCACGCGCTTATGTATTCCCAATTCACAAAGGAGACCAAAGGGTAACACAAGCAATTACAGGTCTCTTAGCTTAACGTCTCTTCCTGGGAAAATATTGGAGTCACTGGTTAAAGTAGTGCAGGACCATCCAGACAGGAATGCAATTACAGTGTAGTCACAGCATGTTATGGACAGATTATGTCTGACCAATCTGATTGGATACTGTGACGTAGCAGGCCACATCTTGAGTATTGCATTTTGCACTGAAAGCCTCATTTTAACAAGGATGTAGAGCTGCTGGAACGAGTATAGAGACGGGCAACAACATTGGTGAGAGGAAGAAAGACGTGCCCTTATCAAGAAAGATTTCGATTGAGCAAAGCTCAATGCTGATGGGATTTTCCTCTTGATCAGACTACGCACATGAGGGGGCATAAATTCAAATTGAGGAAGGAGGCTGCAGAACAGAAGTGTGGAAGTTTTCCTTCGTGTAATGAGTGGTTGGTTGCTGGAACAAGCTGCCATCGGTTGTTGTGGAAGTGGGCAGTTTGAATAAATTCGACAAACTATTGGAAGGGTTGGATTGGTGAAATGGAAAAGGGGGTGTTTATTTTTGGCTAATTCTGCATAAGCTTGCTTTCTTGTATCATTTGCCTCTACTACCACTAACACAAATACTAAAGTTGGGTTGGATTTCTCGTAAAGCACCCACAGCTCACGCAATTTTCAGACCAAATTCTCATTCTCCTACCCTTAGTTGCTATGGAGATTAACAGGAGCATTAGAATTATTTGCCGGTGTCTGTCTGACACAACATTACAGAGTACACCTTGACCATTTTTATATTTGTATGGTACAATTATCTTCCGAGCAGAACAACTATAATTGCCTCTTCAAGGAGTCAAGTTTTCTTAAAGTTTAGTGGCACGCGAGGCTGTACGTTTCATCGTCGGAAAGAGGGGGAGGGGGTGTTGGAAGAACAGTGCGTTAATATTTAACATCGACACGTGATGAATTTTTAAAGTTATAGGCGGGAGCAGCGTATCCTGAGGAAATATTGCGAAGGAGCTGGAAGAAAAATTATCGCAGTTAGGAAGGTACAGCAGATGCTGATGAACCCTTGCCGCGGAGGATGTCGTCAAACTTTATCGATAATAAACAGAGCGGACATACTTTGATTTTGACGAAGATCCTCCACGCTGGAGATGGGCTGATGTCTTTTCCATTTAAAGAGGCGACTCAAAGGGAGAAATGGACGATCATAAACGTACAAGTTTAAATTATGTGCCAGGAAAAAGTATAGGTGATTGAAGACAGAATGCAGAAGCCTCTGTGAAAAAAAAAAAAAAAAATTGGCTTTGTTAAGGCAAGGTCACGTCAAACCATTTTGACAAACCCCTGTGAAGTTGGATGTCACAAAAGGATTAGGACACTTTTACACCATTTACGAAGTGCCACGCAAAATTTTGCCAATTCCATGGTGTTCCCCTTGCAAAACAATACAACTTGCTCAGAGGATTTGTCATCCTGGAAGTATTCTAGAACTCGTTTAGGTGCATCGATGGCCATGTTTCTCTGGGCCAGAAATGCTTTTCGTTATTTTATTTATGTAGTAACTTCTTTTTTTTTTTCTAAAAACAGTGATCCTGCACAAAGGTATGGTAACAAAACTTGGATGGTCACAGTTGAGTTAGCTGAATTTAACCTCGGTTGTTTGTGAAAGGTGAACGTCAAGGCTCTTTGAGTATCGGGACAGGGCAACATTAAGTTGTGGGTATTTGATTTGGCATGAAACTGTCTATGAAATGGAGCCAAATAAGTATAATGCCACTGAAAGCTGATAGGGGAAGAGAGGGAGGCGCGCTCTCTCTCTCTCTCTCTCTGGCTTCGTAACCCACTATAAAAATGCGGCGATAAGTTTGCCACATTTCATCCCAAGGACTCTTTTACTGTTTGTCAAGGACATCAAGAGCATTTATGAATGAAATCGCAGGACTGTTTAATTCTTTTCAGGATGCAGTTCAGTTTTATCGAATTCAAAAGTCCCTCACAAATAAAAAAAAAAAAAGGAAAAAACGATTAAAAAAAAATTACAGCTCTTATCTTGTCTTAAGAAAACTTTGCATGGTTCAAGATGATCAGCATCAACCAGCAAAAGTGCCGTCAATCGCCTTGGCCGATTGCACTTCTCACTGCAATCGGCCAGGCCCACTTCTTGGTAGAAAATCCCATTTATCTCTTTCTTCAATCACAACTCACCTCATTAGCTTTCGCTTCAAAGGTGGTATTTATGCACATGTCCGCTCCGACATTCCTTCTCAGTCTTCTATTACGTAATCCCCTCTTAATGATCTCTTGTGGTTTAAAATCTGTCTGTCCCATTCTGTCAAATTCTTCTGTTGCTCCTATTCTTCCAACTTAAGAAATCACTCGAAATCCTTTGAATTCCTTTCTTTAAAACTGGGCTCTCTCCAATCTAACTTTCCTAACAGCGAAGTAATTTTCCTCAGTGAGAGTTCGCAACTCCCGCTGGCTTCAATTTTCCAGTTGTTCGCACTCTGCTAACGATGATGCCGAAGCTATTGGTGTGTGCAATGACCTCAACACAATTTATTCCTTTATCCCCTAAAACACAGTTCTAATCGCCTGCCTTTTCCAAAGAAGACTCTGTTCCATGGCTAATCTCAGTCTTCTCTGTTTTGCCATTAAAGCAGTAGTCCTTGTTGTAACTGCCCCTTTCAACCTTCTGATTCCATTAATTTCATAAGTCGTGTCCACCCTAAACTCTTACCTTTTATTTAAACCACGGTTTAGAAAAATTCGGGATTCGGATAAAGGATAATGTTATCAACAACCACCTCGGGATAAGAATTACATAGATGAGCAACTTTGAATTTTCAGGCTCGTTGGTCGCGAACCACTCCTGACAAGTGGGCAACAACACTGACCTCTGATATTCCCAAATATCGACAGCTCCTGCATACCCATTCCAACCGCTGGCTGGAAGCTATTTGCATCCAGTGAAGATCACCATATCCATCACATAACCATACTGAATTCGAATAAATAAAACTACTTTAACGCGAGCAATTTACAGACATTTCCCCACCCCTTTCTGGGGTGGGTCCCAACTGCATTCAGATGTTCCTTTTAACCAAACACGCCCCTCTTTCTTTGCAGAGTTACAAACCAGCCAGATTCTCGAACCCCGCCAGTTGTTCCCTTACAAGAGCTTCAAGGATGTGCAGATCTTTCACTACTCCGTGCCTCGCCAGGTGTCGCAAGCGTGGTGGGAATTCCAAGCCAACGGAACCGAATACTGTCCAACGCTTTCGGTGTCAGTGTAAGTATCGTTTTTTCTTCACAATTTTCTTATTCTTCAGACACCTGTCCGGCCAATAATCACATTCTGTGCACAACAGAATCGAGGGTGGGTGGGGGGGAATACAATTGCACTATAATAAATAACGCACACGGAGGACTTCCTGTTTTATCCACGCACGGAGGATCGCACCTTCCCTCACTGCCGGAGTGCACGATCTCCAGCGTTCCGCAACTGCAACAGTCTTTTGACCTTTCTTCGCCAAGGTGTGTCTTATCGTCCCTGCGCAGACGGCAACAGAAGAAAGCACGGCGTCCTAGACATAATGCGCGTGAAATACTGGCACGGTGACAAAAATGTCATTTGCCACTTGTGGCCGCGGGGATGTTCCTGAAGCAGATTAATGACCGCCGTCAAGAGCTGCTCGTGGTCCTCTGGGGAACTCTTTAAGGGGCGAAGCTGCGGCCTAATTAGAATCGCTTTTATTTGCAACGGCTCATTGCTCTCTGAATGTACGTGTATGGGAAGACCGTGCGTGTTCTAAAGGTCAGTTTATCAGCGGTCTTCAAAAAGTAGTTTCTTTCATCAATTAACTGTCATTTTCAGTTCGCTAATCCTACTTAGGGAATGGTCATCTTTCCCTCAATCTCAATAATCAGTTTTACTCTTATTAGGGAAATGTATTTTTTTATGAAACCCCCGAAAGTATTAACTCCATGCGTGGCTGAAGATTGAGAAGACCAAAGAAGTCTGAAGACAAATAATGTCTGAAGACACTACTGTATTATAAATTTAATTGCTAGAATGCCGAACTTGATGGTCTTTTTTGGACTTGGTCTTTTTGGTGTAAATTTGACATCGCACTTCAATTTCTGTAGACTGTAATTTTCAGAAAATAAAGGTTGTTCCAGAAAACGGAAAGTGAATTTGAAAATGAGGAAGAAAAAAAAGTTGGTCAGTGAGTTAGACGCCGAACAGTAAAAGATTTCCAGTCAATGGAAAAAGGTCATTAATATACAAGAGATAAAGAGTGTGAGAAAGGATGACTTTGGAGAACACTAGCATTAGTGGAGAAGTTAGAAAACAGAGAGCCGTCTACCATCATCTGCAGTGAGGGGTCAAAGAGAAAGCTGGACACCCAATTACAAACAAAAAAGTTGGCAAACCATAAGATGGAAGCTTGTTTAGAATACCTTTATGCCAAACATGATCAAAAGCTTTTGAAATGTCGACAGCAACTGCTTGAATCTCAAGAAATTTTCCAATGACTTTTTCAATAGACAGGTGACACAAACCAGAATATCACCGGTGGATCGATTCTGACGGAATCCATACTGGCGATCGGTGATCAAACGAAAGGTTTCTAGATAGTTTAGGAGTTAAAGGAATTCTCCATTACTTTGAAAAGTATCGAAGTAAGCGTAGTGGGACGATAACTGGATGGAAATGATTTATTATCATTACTCATTAATTTTTTGCACCGATCTCATGCAGAGCATGCAAGACTAGAGTTGTGCAAAAATGTTAATTGCATAATTACAATAATATTGTACAATTTCCAGTATTGAATTTCAATTGTTATTTGATATTTACATAAAGTGTGTGTGTGTTTGTTGTTTGGTTTTTAGGAGCATTAGCAACTAAGACCATATTGCTCTGCCATAAAGTGTAATGGAGTTAAAATATAAAGAGAATTGGACAGTTGAGACTGCACAAAGGAGTTTTCTAGAAATCTTCTAAGTTGAAGATTTCTAGAAAAATTCTACTCTTATGCAAAGTGAGTCACAGCTTCTTGGGATTAAGTGGGACTTTACAGTTAGTTCTTCCCTGCTAGGGAAGAACTAACTGAATAAAAACCATTGTTAAAGATCCGTTTGAAGTCCATTGAAATATTTCATGGTGTTTGCTGGAACCACTGTTCAGGCAGGCAAGTTATTCCCTTTCATCCTTAGGGGAAGGAGAGGATTGTGTGTACTGCTGCGATGGGTGATCTGTGATAATATCATTTGTGTTAGGAACATCAACTTCTATTGGTTAGTAATTTCGACAGAGTGCCGATGTTTTCCCTATATGATGGATTCAAATCCTCCTAGTTGGCGTAGCCATCTAAGTTCCACTGAACTGAATGGAGCAAAAAAGATTTCCTTCTCGTCTACATAATCCCAACAGGTAAATATTTCTTTCCAGTTTTAAAATCGATTACTTTATAGATATTCCAGCCACAGTACTGTATACACCAGTGTCGAGGTCATGCGTTCACCCCCTTAATTCACAGTCAGAGGAATATTCACAGTTAGAAGAATTCTTCAGAGGAATATAGGTCAACCGCCAAAACAATACCATTAGGGTTGTTTCTCTCGCTCAGTAAAGAATTTTGCTCTGCACCACGTCCTCATTACCAATAAATATGGACATCGAAGGGATTTGTTGTGGAAGGGGAGGAACACCCGACAACGGCCCACAATGAAAGGAGAAACGCATTTCAAGCACGCCCAAGACCTTCAACGCCAACGGTTGACCCCGCAATCCGTGACGCGTACTACAGACCACCCAGTGACGCCCCTGTAAACAAACACCCGCATCCCCCTGTTAGCACGAGCCCGATAGACGATGTCGCGAAGAAACACAACACGCGTTCCTCCGCTTCAGGTGTCGCGGCCAACAGCGGTTCACCGAATCGATAGCAAAGACAAAGTCTAGCTGGGGGAGGGAGGGAGGGATGATACACGCCCCTAGAAGTGACTGATTGCGATGTATTTAAGGAGACTCAAATGTAGAGCATGCTCATAACCCAAAAATACACAGGGAAAGGTACAGTCAAGCAAGGTGGTGGTTCCATCGTGATCTGGGGTTGCTTCTGTTTTTCTGGAGCGGATGACATTGTCAGAATTGAAGGAATTTTCAGAAAAGAAAGTTATAAAAACATTCTTCAACATAATGCAATGTCCTCTGGACTTCGACTTTGTGAAAGAAATTTTATATTCCAACGAGACAATTACCCGAGGTACAGCTCTAAGATGTGTCGGGTCTTTCTAGCGAGTAAACAGAAAGCGGGAGTATTGCGAAATAGGTGTAGCCACCCTAGTCGCCTGACTTAAATCCAATAAAGCTTTTACGGGATCATCTCGACCATCAAGTCCGTGAAGTGAACCCTGCAGATCGCATGGAATAACGTTGAAGACACTACTGTATTATAAATTTAATTGCCAGAATGCCGGACTTGATGGTTTTTTCTGGACCTGGCCTTTTTGGTGTAAATTTTTCAATTCTTAATATTAATTTAAAAAATGCTATCATGCTCTGTGATTCCAAACTTTTAGGCGAGGGTGTATACAGTCCAGGATGGTTACATTATCTCATAGGAATGTTAGCGTGGCATCGGGTGGATTTCAATTCGTCGCATTCTGTGGGCCATCTGCTTGATTTTGATGGATGAAAAACCACAGAAACGCGGTCGACCAACTCCACCACGTGTGAAAAGTTCGTTCTGTTTGGAAGGGTGGAGGGAATTCGGTTCTTTGGTACATTAAAACGATTTGTCGTTGTGAGCCACGACGAACACGTGTGGGACAAGGGGGGAGGCTGCTCCCTCATTAACTCCGAGTTTTCGATTATAGCAAAAATTACTGCCACGCTTTGCGTAGAAGAACTTCACTCCTTTTGACGAAACCCGCCGCGGCTCCTCGCACATATCATCGGAACTCGGTGTTGATAAACAGTGCGAGTTCAAGTTCCTCGGGGTGCTCTGAAAGCGGCGATTGAGCCGTTCTTTTTATAGTTCGCATCTTTCGCCCGCAGAGCGCATCACGAGCGTAAGTTTGCTTAACCCAGTGCCCACCCCGTTCGAAAAAATCCGTACAAACACCCGTGGCACGTTCGCGCGTGACGAATTTGGACGTTTGCCAAAACATTCCCTCGCAACTGGCTCGTGCAAACAATGTACCGTAATACACACGCCGCAGTTCCTGGCTCGGCCACGCAAACAAACATCGAGTCCGCTTTCGAAGAACGTCCGCATCCTGCCCTCAAGTGCCGCTAGATGTCGCCGATAACACTTTTTCTTGCGGGCGAAATGAATAGCTAACTTTGCCTCACGTGCGGCGTTGTTTCTGGCCCGGATGGCCGCCAGCAATAAATTGTAACTTTCACGCAACGCCACCTGGCGTCTGTCTCGAAGAAAACCCGCGCGGTTGCCCACACGAGGTGAGCTCGCAACTCCGCAGGAAATGAAGATGTAAAAAGCGGAAGCCGCGCTTACACACACCGTATCGAGCCCGGATTTAATTGCGCTGTTTGGCGCTCACCACTCCGGAAATTGCCCCTCGTCTGCAACCGAACTCGCACTTCTGTTTGCCAGCGGAGTCCTCGCACGAACTTATACCTGCGGCCGGAGTTCAATCGCTTTGTCGAATCCGAGACCCAATTACGCCGAAGAACGCCGAATTGTAAACTTCGGACTCGGTTTCCATAGCAACGAGACGGTCGACTTTTCTCGGAGTGGCGCGCGAGGAGAGAAAGAAAAAGGGGTTTCGCGTCATCGGGTTCGGTGTCACTGAGCCAGCGCGTGGAAGTCGGCGGAGTTGACAGAAAGACATTTTGCAGTCGGAAACTTGTCACGACCGAATTAAAGAGTGAGCGACGGCGCGTGCTGCAGCTGACGTCTGCGACGAGATCAATTTAGACGTGAAAACCGTACTCATTTCCCGGGTTCGCCCTCATTCACTAAAAGGCAAGATTCGTTAGAGAAGGCAAATAAAATGTCGACAATAAAAAGAAGGCTTCCTCCTCCCCCTCCTCTCCTCTTCCCACCCATTCAACACCAAATGAACGCTCGCGTGCCCGCCACCTGTGGGGAACTGAATGAAGCAGTAATTAGCGGAAAAAAAGCATCCCGCGAAGCGAAGTCGCGCAGTCATTAGAGCAACAATGGCAGACTCTCGTATACGGGGGGGGGGGATTTCTAAGTGCCTCGTTCGCGAGCCCATAAATCTTCGGCATTTCGAGCAATGCGCTCCATCTCCATGGGAACAACATTCGCTGTCGCTGCAGCCTGCCCTCCTCGTCTCCGCGGGAGGCAATTACACCTCCGGATGAAACTCGTGCGGACAAAACAGCTCGCGACCCTGGGGTGCTTCGAGCGAAGGGAATACGCGTTCCAAAGCAGAAATGTGGCGCGGAAGGATTTTTAAAGTCTTCCGAGCAGAAGTGGCAAACGCGACGCTGAAAATTCTTTAAAAGGCCACGAAGGAACAGCGGCGGAAGAATAAACGCGTGCAGTTGAACAAAAGCGAACTTCTTTTTTAACCGAACGGCAGTTATAATAATATTCTCTGACGATGAGATTTCAGTTTAATGTTGCAACGTTACGGCAATGAAGATGCTAATTAGTTTTACGTTTCAATTATTTTCTGCACACGTTACGTTTTAAATCAAGAATTTAAGAGCGTGGGAAACCAAGAAAAAAGGGAAATATCGGCGAAGAAAACAATCTTATGTTTTGTTTATTTTTTTATTAACAAATAATATACACAAGAGACACGCGCTCAGTATAACAGAACGAAGATTGTACAAAACATGAAAATAAACAGAAGAATAACACATTTGTACAATGAAAGTTCATTGAAACGAAAAGTCCAATTCAAGGAAATAAAAAAAGGTATTCGTGACGTCAAGTCCAGCGCTATGTAATCTCGCAGAAAGCAGTTTGCTGCAGGAGACATCACACACACGAATTAATGAGGACACCTTTAGCCCAGAACTCATCCGTCAATCGGTCAACTTACTCCAAATAGTTCTGTGAAATTGTTTCTTGTTCCCAGCCATATCCAAGTCAAACTTGTTCATGAGTGCCAATGTTCTTTTGAAGAAGGAGTTCCTGGATATCTCTAATCTGGAGTTACCGATGTGGAATGTAGTCTTCTGTCTAGTAGCCACCACTGGAGCGTGAAGGTCAATATGGCACAGGAGATCCAGCAGGTAGATTGAACCAGCGAAGATGTGGTACAACAGTTTTAAATCAAGAACAGTTCGCCGAGTTTCCAGAGATTGAAGCTTGAAGTAGGAACAGAGATTCCGGTAGAAGATCCTGTGGTAAAACATGGGGTTAGTGGAGAGATAGTGGAAGTGTAGAGAGATAGTAGAAAACTTTCATGTGGAGCGATTCTATTTGTTGTATCAAGTATGCATAGTGTGGGTTCCATATAGGAGAAGCAAACTCCAGCATAGCGAGTATAGTTGTCTTGAATAGGAGCACAAAGAACTGAGGATCTTGAAATCTGTACGTCTGTCGCTTGGTTTAATATATTTCTAACATGTTTATGAAACCCACATGCAGCGATAAAAGTAACTCCCACATCTTTGACTTCGTCAAATCTGGAAATCGGCATCTCCTTGATGTAATATTGGTTAACTAAAATCTGTTTTCCTCGAAGCTGCAAATGAAATAGAGCTGTATTTCCTAGTATTGACCTCCAAACCATTCAAAGCAACCCAATTAGCGAAAGAGTTGAGAGCAACCTGAAGGTTAACTGCATCGTCTTGACTGTTCATAGGCGAATATCGTTTCAGATCGTCAGCAAACATTAGGATCTTAATACCATCTCCCTCTACAAATTGTGGTAGACGATTGACAAAGATGGTGAATAAAAGTGGCCCAAGAGATGATCCCTGTGGTAATCCTCTCGATGGAAAACTTCCCTTGAAATAAAACTCATCAACCAGGATAGTACAGGGTCAAGTTATCCATAGTGGCTTAGTTTTTTTGGAAGATGATTGTGCGGGACAATCTCAAAAGATTTAGTAAGATCTGTGTAAATCACATCAATCTGTCCTCCGCAATCGACGGTGTCTAGAACTTGCTGCCAGATAGAGAGAAGATTAGGGGTAATTGAGCGGCCCCTGGTGAAGCCATGTTTGCTGTCGCAGATGAAGCGCTGAAAATATTCCATTAATCGGTTGGGAATGATAGTGTCCAGAAGTTTTGCCAGCTAGTTCAGAAGGAAAGAATACTCCTTCAGTGAATTAAAGTACCGAAGTTTTTCTAGAAAAAAAATGGTCAGAAGCCGGAGATGATCGTGCAGGGCATTAAGTAAATGTGGCAGTGCAGTTGGAGAATTAGCTTGAAATCATCGGCCTTCAGATGAGCCCACTTGACGACTACAAAGAAATGGGTGAACGAAACTGCACCGTTCATTGAGGGCTGCACAATAAAATCATTAAATCACCATTTCGATGCATGGCTTGTGTGGGATGATGACGAGATCTTTTCTCGGCACTTTACTCATAGCAACTTAAAGAATGACGCGGCACTGTGAGCTGTTAGAACAGAAGCTAGGTGGATCTAGTGACCCAAATGCGATCGCGCGCGACAGTATGGCTGTTTGGTCCTCTGAGCTTAACGCATACTCGAAGAAACAGTTGGGCAACGAATACTGGATCTATCGGTGGATGAACGAATAAGGCCCTTATCGGATGTTCTGCCCACGTTCCATCATGGGGGAAGGAGAGAAATAATGGAATTGGTCTTCCCCTCCACTTCTGGGTTCGGCCGGGTCATCAAGAAATAAGGAAAGACAACGTGTCCTAATCCATAGGGCAGAATGCTAAATAGTACACGAAGATCTCCACTGAGAAGTAGTTTGAGAAACCAAACGAATCGACGTTCCCCAACAATTCTCCACTCACTCATTCCCTTAATGCGATCAAGTGGGGCTGAAACAAATGCCTCGGGGCATAAATTCATTGGCTGAAATAAAAATATCTCTTCGGTGAGCTGTGTCAGCAAAATGATAAATCCAAAATTAAGTGAAAATTTAATTTCATTAAGCTTCTGACACCGCGCGAGCGATTTTTCAATCGGCGTATTGTTCCGCAAACTGAAACGTCTTTGAGAATTGAGCCTCAACCCTACCGAGTATTGCGGACTGCTAATTTTTTAAGAGGTGTAACGAGTCCTCCGATCGAGGGGCAAAACGTTTAAATGCCATCGGGACAGCATCGAAAGAATCCCTCAACGGCGTTTACTAATTAAGAGGGCCCCGACGAGTGATGCACGTGCTACTGCAGTCTTCCTACGAAAGTGTTCTCTCCCCTTTCCCAGAGAACTGCGGGCCGGCCAATAAAAATCTCCATTTTGTGCGCCAATGGGACGTAAGCGAAAAAGATTAAAATGCCGTGGGGGTGGGGAAAAGTTTCACAGTCACCCCCACCGTCGTCATTTTCGGAATGCAGGTAAGAAAAGAGTTTTCTTAAAGAGGCAATTTTCTAAACCACGCTGCACATCTCCGGCATCGGTGGGTGAACTGGTTGCGGGTGCCCCACTCGCTCATTCCAAATCAATCATTCGACCCCCCCCACCTCCGCACCAAACTCCTCATGCATGCGCAGTTAGAAAAATGAACTTAAAATAAACCCGACGCGTCGACAGCAATTCATTGCGCCGATCTCTCATTCCACACGAAGCCGCGTCACGTATGTCGTTACAGGAGGGGTCATCAATCATCGCCTTAGATCATCGGCAAACGGATGACGATGTTCGGGGGTTGTAAAGGAGTCTGAGCGACACATTCGGCGGGCGATGTTGGTCAAAGGGATAACGGAAGCATTTTGCGAATATTCCGACCTCTAGGACACGCTTCCTGACGATGGATGGGGCTAAACAGCGCCGCCTGACGGGCAGCACGTGAGGCGATTCGATTCCTTTCCGCTCTGCTTGCGGAAGATGGTCGCATCGAGAAAGATCATCGATGCACGTGCCGTTATGTTGAGCCTTCCACCGAGCATGAAGATGTAGAGGAGTGGGGGTGGACAGGGGGAGTTAGAGGGAGGATGTGTCTGCTCCGAATCCCGTGCCCAGCAGGTGTCACCCTACAGTCACGTGCTTTTGCTCTTCATCCACACGCTTCTTCGAGCCCAAAATTGTAGCTCCTGGCGTCAAGTTCATTCGGGCCAGGTCTGAAAGGGCACGCAGCTGATCCCCGATATGTGTGTGGGGGAGAGGGGGGCTGCAAGGGCTAAGAATACCGAAGGGCAGAGAAACAAAAAGATTTCGACAGTATAAGCAAAGTCCAATTATTCTCCTGCAATTTCTCACACGCTCAGACGTCCGAGAAACCGGAACTTCTACACCACGTTGGTATAATCACACAGCACCATCGGCAAACGTTCTCGTGGATTTTAGTGATTTCTGAGTCTTTGCACAGTTCATCGGTGGTGTTTGGATGATAGTGGCAGTGTTTTATGGAAGATGCCACCGGCGATTTGCCACATCTGCGCCATGGTATTTTGTGAAGAAGTGCAGAATCTCTGTAAAAGCCAGAAAAAGTGTAATGTCTGGTTTGTGTCAGAGTTGTGTCATGTTCTGTTGTTGCGTCTCTGGCTGCTTGGCCCCTAGTTGAACCCGCGTTGACTGCCACCACCACCGAGGCGTGAGCCAGGCTGTTCATCATGCTCTGGCTGGCCTCCGCCAGGGTTGCCTGAGCTCCCTGACAGATGTCAAAAAAAAAAAAAGCAAAAGAAAAAATATATAAAAACACGAAGAATGGAAAATAGAAGAATAAGGGATTAAAGGGGGAAGTGTGTGGGTGGATAGACAGAAGAGCTAATCTACCCAAGTTTAGGCAAGACAAGGGATTAGGATGAAGGTTATAAGTCACAGGAGTAGATGCTCCTGTGTGAGCACCATTGACACTGAGTTTTGCAAATTCCGAACTCCGAGGAGTACCCGCAATCCCGCACCATGGATTATTATTATTAAAATTATTATTATCTGTTTATTCACCTTTTAGGTTCACCCTTGAACAACCTAGGAGGGTGTACAAATATATTTTTTATATACAGCGTACAATTTTATAGAAATTTTCGATATTTAAAATAATGATTGTTTAGAAAATTAATCGCGGTAACTTTAAAATAAGATTGATATTAAATTGACGTTGCAATTATATTACACGCAGCTTGGCTTACATAATCATTTCTTCTATGATTTTCATTACAAGTTGCTTAACTTTTAATATAAATAAAGCTCACATTTTATAGTAGTTGTGGTGATTTCGTCCATAATATGGCTTCTGAATCTTCTATTTTCTGCAAACATATTTGCATGTATGGAGGAGGTGTTGGATCATGTTACACGAGAACATTCCTTTTAAGGAGTCCAGAGTGCTGGATCTGGTGGTTTCTATTGCTTGCTTTGGGAAGTGAGATAATATCCTCTATCGATGGGCATCAATCTGACGGGTTAGCAACTTAGAGAACGATTTCTTTTGAGAACAGTGAGCTTCCAGGGGGTCATGCGTAGATTGACTAGAAGAATAGATTTGGAGATGGTGAACGGGTTCCCTCCCAGATGGTTCAGCCACCGCAGAATCCGTATTCCATCGTCAGGAATCTGTTACGCACAGAGGAAGGTGCTGAAGCCCAGATTTCAGATGCATATCGTAGAGGGATAGGAGTAAAACACCTATCGATGTACTGACAAATCAGATTGATGTTGTGGCAGCCTACGAGCTCCTGGCGGATAGCCCAGAATGCAGCATAGGTCTTCTTCTTTGTCTTGAGGAAGTGATCTTTGAGATTTAAATCTTCATCCCACGTTAGCCAAGGTCAGTATGCGATGAAACTTTTGGAACTGTCTCACCATTAGCTATAACTCGGATGTTATTCCTGAATTTCCTCTTCGTAATTGTCATGTGAGCTGACTTGGCATTGTTTAGTTGGAGTCCAGCTAGTTGTAAATAATCTATTAATTGTTGAATTTGATTGGAGGTTTGATTATTAATTTCTTGACTCTGTTTGGAGTCTTTTGAAATAAAAAATTTTAAATCATCGGCGAAGGAGCAGAAATCTGGATGTGCTGCAAGGAATGGTTCAAGAAGAACTGCAAAGAGGGTAATTATAGAAAATGAATCTCACCAGAAAACTAACTCTCCCCGCTGTAGTAAAGACTCCAGAATTCTGACTATTTGGTTTGATGCCTTGAAATAATCTTTTAGGATGTATAAAAGGGTACGGATTGACACAGTATCATAAGCAGATTTAATATCGAAAAAGATAATGTCCCGTTGAGCTCTGTCATTCAGGGCCTTTTGTGCTCTGAAGAGAGTATCGAGGAGATTTGAGGTCGTGGACCTGTGGTGTAGGACTGTGTGGAGGTAAGGTGGTCGGTGAGAAAAACAGTGCTGGATAATTACTGAATGTATTAGTTTTTCAAAAACTTTTAATAAAGTACATCCTATGGCAATTGGACGGAAGTCTTTAGCAGTCTTGGGGTTTCCAATTTTAGGAACTGGTTTGACATAAGATTTCCAAAGTTCAGATATGGCGCCTGTCTTTAGGATCTTCTGGAAGATGTTAAGGAGGAGATCCACAATGTACACAGAGCACACCTTGACCATAAACAGTGGAAAGCCGTCAGGTCCAGTTGTAGCCTTGTTGGGCAAGCCATTTACCACGGCAATCAGCTTTTGCTTAGTAACTATTATATCATCCATAGCATTTAGGGTTTTCCCAGTTACACTAGGAAGGATTGCGGTTTCTGTGGTTGCATCTGGATGATCAAAAGATATGCGCGTCCACTGCTCAAATAGTAGCTTTCTTTCCATGTTAAAGTGATTGTTGCATTTTGAGGAAATTCTCCGGGACTTCTTAATTTGGGATAAGATGTACTGCTCATGTGCTCTTCTCTTGAGGCGCAGGAAGTGAGCTCTCTCTCCCCTTGTGGCACCCACAGTATTAGTTTATTACCTCAAGAAACCTTGGGTCACTCCGGGACGGCATTGTGCCAGTAGGGTGTGAATACAGACTAAGGTGCGAGGAAACACATGTACAATATACAAGAGTACATGCGTTCTCGACACGACGAATTTACAGAATGAAACAATTACATGGAGACAAAACAAAATCTTTGTCATATACAAATAGGCAAGCAAAAAAAGAGAGAGAGAGAGCAGTCATGTCCAGGAGGAGATGAATATCATACATTCATTATCTGGTAGTAGTGTCCTTAAGGATTCCGTTCCTGTAGAGCTTGTCTTCACAGAACTTATAAGGGTATATCCCAAATTTATTGAAGATCCGAAGATAGTTGGCTGTAAACATGTCCCTCAGGGAATCGATGCTTGACAGCATAAGACGCAGAGGAAGACTGGAGACGGTGGGCTTCCCTCTTGCGGCCAGAGTTTGATGTGGATACCGATGGAGCATCAATTCGCCTCGTTCTAAGCCGTACAAGCTTGGTATCATGATGAGATATCTCCAGGGAGAGGTGCCCAGATTTGCTTGTAGGATCGATCTGGAGATAGACGGTGGTCTACCACAGTGTTCCTCCATCTAAGCAACCAGTACTCCAAACTGAGATACTTGTTTAGGTAGAGGCAGGGGCAGATGACCAAATTTCGGAGGCATAGAGAGAGATAGGAGTAATACACCTCAGGGTGTGGCAAACAAGCAATGGTGCCAGTAGTGATCCTACCCTTGTTGGGTTAGCCTGAACTTTGCGAATCTCGCATTCTGAAGAGTGTCAGCAGTCCCGCACAAAGATAGGTGCCAGCAGAAAATCCTACCCATAATGCGTTTGCTTGAGTTCAGTGTTACGTCAGAGGTATGAAGTTTTTCTGCTCAAGTTTGATTTGGCTTCAAGGGCGTATTGTTCAATGTCGTGCTGAGTTCTGCTATTCTGGCTCTTCTCAGGACAAAAACCACCTGCGCATAGGTTGCAAGCGCTTTCTACAAACTCTTTTCTAGTAGGAGAGAGGAATCATTGTTTCGTGGATTGCTCTGTATTTCTATGAGGAACTGAACCCTGCTGTTTTCGTAGGTGGACACACACACACACACACACACACACACACAAGAGGTGCCCCAGGACTCCTCTTCGCAGCAGTGCAGTGGCATCGCGGCTCTCTCTCTCTCTCTCTCTCCCTCTATGCCCATGGCTGTCAACGTTTGTTGAAAGGGACCATGTCCCGTGATTAAGAAGGGATTTTGATGCATAGTGTTAGGGTCAGGCGCCACCTGTGATTTCCTACATCTGAGCCATATGTACGCTGTAAAGAAATGCATTACTACTGTAAATACCAGGAAAGCGTTGTGTCGAATATGCAGTATTGTGTTGGGTTCTGTTGTGTATCCTGGCATTTGGCCGCAGGGCCCTGGTGGGACCCCACGTTGCCCGCACACACCGCTAGGTTGTAACCAGGCTGCTCATTATTCCCTGGCTTGTCTCCGCCAGGGTCGCCTGAGCTTCCTGGACGGAGACAAAAAAAAAAAAGAAAAGTAAAGTGGGGAAGTACAGAATGTAGGCAAGAGAGAGAGTATAACTAGAAATATGGAGGGTGTAGGCGAAGGCCTCCTCCAGGTTATCAATGGAGCCATATCAGGCGAAAGGGGAACCCGGGAAGGACGATAAGACGCAGCAATAGAGCTACGTGTAAGTCACCACTGTCGAGTCAGGTAGCCTGAGGGCCACTTAATCCTATACAGGTTAAGTTCGATTGGCCAGTTAGGTTAGGATCGGATATTTGGAGTGTTCCTATTCTGGGTTGGCAATAGGGTGTTCCGTCTTGTGAAGAGAGCTTGCGCAAACTTGGTAAACTCAGTAGTTTCTTTTGTGATGTATGTGTTCATTTCCTGGAGGGATGGCTTGTATACGTGTAAACAGAATGCTGCGGAGGTCCTCAATGTTGACTGGTATATACCAGATGGTTCCAGTCTTCTATTTCACCACATGCACAGTAGGGGTTGTCAATGATTGCCATGGATGCTAATTTGTGGTTTATTGATCCGTGTCCAATAATGAGGTAAGTGGGATAAAGAGAGAACCAATTTGGAGACTTGAGAAATACGGCATTCACATAAGGTATAAATTTCTTGGTGATTGGGCCCTTATCTGTAGCAGTATATTTTTCCTGCCAGGCCTGGAGCAGTAGGGCGGCAATTTGTTCTTTTCCCGCCTGATTTCATTCAGGTTATTGATGGAGTATCCGAGGACAGTTGCTGGTATGCCCCTTGATAGACAGTAGTGGAGATCCGGTTGAAAAATATCCAGATCAAGCCGAAGGACGCCCGCAAGAACCTGAAGGGCTGGCGTACTAACTGTGTAGCATGCCCTAGTAATTTTTTTTTTTTTTTTTTTTTTATTATTAAAATCCGTTTATTAAAATAGCAAGTGTTTGCTTTCACCCCTTATACACAGCCGACCGGCTAGAAGGGTGTACAAAATGCAAGAATTGGAATTATATACAATATAAGAAGGGCGTACAAAAAGCAAAAATTACAATTATTTCCAGTATTTACAATATAAGAAGAGTGTACAAAAATGCACGAATACAGTTATTTACAATAATTTACACAAGTGTGTATATTTACAATATTGTTTACAAATTCACTCATTGCCAAGATTACAGTTGAAGTAAGCTGTGCGTTTTTGAGGGATGCTCTTCACTCTGTACTGCTTGCTTACTTTCGGAGTATTTCACAGGGTGGTCTATTGCCAATCAATTGAAAAGGTTCACTGCGTTGTTTGGGAAGAAGTTCTTCAGACAGCACAGGTTGGATAGTGTAGAATGCAGTGGTAGGTAGGGACTGTCATTACTGCGTCCAGCACGTGGAGTAGAGATAAGTCCTCGAAGACTGGGGGCGTCAATCACACCGGTAAGCATCTGAGAAAGAAGAAGAATATTCCTGGATGCAATGTGAACTCTCCAGGGAGTGATATTTAAGTTGGTGTATAAAACAGCCCTGGAGATGGTGAAAGCATTGCCCGTGACCCTGTTCATCCATCGCATTACCCAGTACTCGACTGCGAGGAATCTATTTATGTACGACGTCGGGGCAGAAGACCAGATTGGTGATGCATACAGTGCGATAGGTTGTAGGCACCGCTGAACGTATCCTCCGACTACATCTACGTTCAGTAACCCCGTCAGCTCTTGTCGAATTGCCCACATCGCCGAGAAAGTCTTCGTTTTCATGGTCGAGAAATGGGTCTGAAAAGTGAGGCCCTCGTCCCAAGTCAAGCCGAGGTCGGTGTGAGACTTCACTTTCCTTATCTGCACTCCATTGTGATAGGCTGTGATGTCATTTTTTATTCTCTTTTTTGTGAAGGTAAGTTGAGCTGACTTTGATGCATTTATTTCCAGACCTATTTGCAGTAGATATGCTACAAGGCTGTCGATTAGGACGGAGACTCGCTGATTGGTCAGGTGAGTTCGTTCAGCTTCTTTAGACGTTATGTATAATTTGAGGTCGTCTGCATACGATGAAAAATCAGTATACCTTGCGAGGAAGGGTTCAAGGGCAGCGGCGAAAAGTACACAGGATAGGACACCTCCCTGTGGTACTCCTCTCGTTATAATGCACTCCTGTTGGAAGGATTTATAGCTGATGATGAGTTGTCTTGGTGTAAGGATGCGGTTGATGGTTTTTAGCAGGCTTCCAGTAAGGCCAAAGTACTTTTCCAGAATGTTGCTGAGAGCGGGAATTGAGAGCTTATCATAAGCAGATGAAATATCCAGGAAGATGACGTCTAGCTGAGATTTACTGTTGAGAGCAGTTTGAATTTTAAATAGGGTATCCAGTAGGTTCGTATATGTAGATCTTTTGGGGATCACGGTGTGCAGATGTTTCGGTCTATGAGAGAAGCATTGGGCGATCAGTGCTGATAAGATAGCTTTCTCAAACACTTTTAATAGAGAGCAACCCACTGAGATCGGTCTCAAGTCCTTAGGTTCCTTTGGGTTTCTTCTTTTGGGTATGGGTTGTACCCTGTAGTGATTCCACATTGTCGGGATTGATCCGGACTTCAATATGCGATTAAAGATTACAAGAAGGGGCTCCACAATGAAGGCACTACACACTTTAACCATGAAGAGAGGGAAGCCGTCAGGACCAATTGTAGATTTATTAGGAAGTCTATTCATGGTATTTATGAGGTGTTGTTTTGTTAGCGTTATGGTTGAAAGGGGCTGTCTGGAGTGCATGATGAAATCACTTAGGTTTGGGGTTTTTGGGTCTAATGGCAACTCGTTGAAAGTCAAAGATACCCATTCCTGAAATACCTTCTCATCGATATGGAAATCTTTGTTGCATTTGGATGTAATACGTTTCGAGTGGTTTATTCTGTTGAGTGCCAGCTGCCGGATTGCATTTCGTTTACATTTGAGGAAGGTTGCCCGCTCTTTCTTGTACATCTGGTAGTCAGCTGAGTTATGGTACTTTTTCCATATTCTGAATGCTTTTTGTTTCCTCTTGAATGCTACCTGGACTTCGGCATTGAACCATGTATTGGATCTATCAGAGAGTTTTAATTGTTTGGAAGCTCCTTGGGAGGCAATTTCAAGCAGCTGGTTAGCCAGGTTAGATATAGCAGTGTCTATTGATTCCTGCTGTAGATCCTTCCAGTTTATTTCTGTGAGACGTGCAAGGATGATCTCTGGGTTTAAATATTTGATGGAGAATACTGTTTTGGTAATCTTCTTGTGCCTGAGAGCTTCATCAGTGTTTGAGTTTACAGTGACGTTGAACTCAAACGTGATGGGAGAGTGATCGGAGGGGAAGCTGTGGTGTTCAGCGGTCAGACCTATGTAATAGTAAGAAGGATGGCTCCCGGTTTTCGTTGGTTGTTGTAGAGAGTTGCCCAGTATGTGACCTGGTGGTTAAGCTGAATTACAAAGGGACACTACCACTCATCTAAAGGGGCAAAATCGTTCACTTCGAGGGGTGTCCGAAACCTTTTACCAGAGTGGTGCCCTCGTTTTCAAAACTGCGACGTACAGGGACTCGTTCCGATCTCAGAAAGCTTCTTCTCACTTATCGACCCACAACCAATCCGTGGCACGGCAAGTTTATTATCCTCTCGTGTCCGCTCTGCATGCAGCAATGATAAACACTCGCGGCAAACTTAATAGTCTCCATTGCGACTACGAAACTAAAGGAATCGTCGTGGATGTCTTCCGTAGGAAGATTAAGAAAAAGAATAGTTCGCTCGCCTCCGTCCCTAAATTAAGAGCGGCACTCCGAGAGAAAAAGCGCGGGAGAATAATTAGAGTCATTTAACTCGGGAGGAATGCGGGGAGAGTCAACATCCATCAGGAAGCGAGCTTAATGGGAAACTTCCTCACGGTGAACTCCGAAGGGAGCAAAAGGAACGGGCGAATCCTGCGCGCCATCCGTCGTTTCCATTTAGGTGTCAGTACATCGCGGGGATGGTCACATATCCCGCGACAGTCCTGGCCGAAAAGTAATTTCTGCTTCTTATTTTACGCCACGTTGGTAGGAATAGCCGCATTCCTTCGGCATCTTCGTAACGCAGAAACTCTTCCCTCCCCCAACGATGGGAATCCACGAGAGGATAGTGTCGGGGGAAAAATCAGTTACGAGAACGAAGCAATATAATTTTTTCCCGCATTTTATTTATTATTTTAACAGAACAGGCGTACGCCCAATTAAAGTGTATAACAGAATAGAAAATACATAAGATTGTACATTAACACATGTAAACAAATAAAAGAATATTTAATATCACCTTCACCTTGAACTCAACTGTCAACCAGCTCAGATAGTTCTGTGAAACTGTTTCCTGTCCACAGCCATATCCAGATCATACTTGTTCATAAAAGCCATAATTCTTTTAAAGAACGAGTTCTTGGATATCTCTAACCTACAGTTACTGATGTGGAATGTCGTCTTCTGTCTAGTAGCCACCGTTGGAACTTGAAAATCAATATGGCATAGAAGATCCAGCAGGTAGGTTGAACCAGTAAAGACAACAGTTTTAGATCGAGAACAGTTCGTCGAATTTCCAAAGATTGAAGATAGAAGTAAGAGCAGAGATTCCGGTAAAAGATTCGGTGGTAAAACATGGGATTACATCTGGAAAGTTAGTGGATGAATTTCGTTTGTAGTGATTCTATTCACTGTATCAGACATGTATAGTGCGAGTTCCATCTAGGAGCAGCAAACTAGTATAGAGAGTATAGTTGCTTTGAATAAAAGCACAGATAGCTGAGGATCTTTGAATCCGATTTTTTTTTTTTTTTTTTATCTTGGAGTAATATATTCTGATATGTTTATTAAACCCACATTCAGCGGTAAAGGTAAAACCCCGATCTTGAACATCGTCAACTCTGGTAATTGAAATATCCTTGATGTATTGGTTTACTAAAATTATGGATTTTCTTGAACCTGCAAAGGAAATTGAGCTGCATTTCCTAGGATTTCCGGATCGTTTAAAGCAACCTTTTGTGGCAATGGGAAATTGTGGGAGCGAAGTTAAAAAATATGTAATTAATGATATTGAAATTTCGCAAGATTATTTAATGAAAAAACTTTCAAGCCTACAGACTAGTAAGGCTCCTGGAGTTGATGGAATATACCCTATAATCTTGAGAGAGGCGGCAAGCGAGTGCATTGAACCACTGAGGCTGGTTATGCGAGCATCACTAGACTCTGGGGAGATTCCCTTGGATTGGAAAAGTGCAAATGTATCTCCCATACATAAGGGTGGCTCTAAAAGTGAAGTGGGAAATTATCGACCTGTCAGTCTGACTTCAGTAGTAGGGAAAATCATGGAGGCATTGATCAAGGGTGGAATTCAGGATCATTTGGATCGAATTGAAATTCTCAAGGATACTCAGCATGGTTTTGTAAAGGGAAAATCATGTTTAACAAATCTAGTTCGCTATTTCGAAAGGGTCACTCACGAGCTGGATTTAGGGAATAATTTCGACATTGTTTATTTAGATTTCAGCAAAGCTTTTGACTCAGTCCCACATGAGCGGTTGCTTTATAAGCTGGAACAGGTTGGAATCACTGGAAAAATCCTTAGATGGATAGAAGGATGGCTTCAGGGCAGGAGGCAGAGGGTTGTGATAAATGGCTATTCCTCAGATTGGGTTGATGTAAGAAGTGGGGTTCCCCAAGGATCAGTATTAGGACCACTGTTGTTTTTAATTTTCATAAACGACATTGATGAAGGGATAGAGGGCGTGATGTCTAAATTTGCAGATGATGTTAAAATTGGTAGAGTAGTTAATGATCACTGTCAAGCTGAGCTTCTTCAGAGAGACCTAGATAGACTTCAAGAATGGTCAGAAAAATGGCAGCTGTGCTTTAATCCAACAAAGTGTAAGGTATTACACCTGGGAAACAGTAATCCCAAAATAACGTATTCACTTGGTGGAGTTCAACTAAACCCAGTACTGGAGGAAAGGGACTTGGGTGTTACGATACGGTCAGACATGAAATTCTCTGAGCATTGTAAACAGGTTGCAAGGAAGGCCCATGGTGTCCTATCGATGATCTATCGAACTTTTGCAAGTAGAGATAGGGACGTGATAATCCCATTATATAAGGCCTATGTTAGACCACACTTGGAATACTGTGTTCAAGTATGGAGACCGCACCTAAAGAAAGACATCGAGCTTCTTGAAAGGGTGCAAAGAAGGGTAACTCGCCTGGTGAGATCGGCAAAAGGGCGTTCTTCTTATGAAGAAAGACTTCGAATATGTGAGTTTGGAAACTAGACACCTTAGAGGAGATTTGATTGAGGTGTTTAAGGCTCTGAGAGGCATCAGTAAAATGAATGAGGACGAAATTTTCAAGTTTATAAATGATGCTAGAACTCGGGGACATAAATTCAAGTTACGCGGGGAAATGTTTAGATTGGACTGGAGGAAGTTTTATTTTAGCCAACGAGTTATAAATTACTGGAATAAGTTGCCGACAGGGGTGGTAGGGGCCGACAGTTTGGGGAAATTCAAAGGTCATCTGGATAGTACTTTCGGGTAAGGGAAGCGCATAGGATGATAGGATTAATTTCCTTTTTATTTAATTTTTAATTTCATTTTATTATTTTTATTTATTTATTAATTATTATTATTTATTTATTTATTTAATTTTTGTTTTTATCATTGTTTTGTTCGGATTTTTTTTTTTTTTTTTTTTGGCTGGTGCAGCATAAGTCATAGGCTTTCTTGCACCATACGGCCGTTACTAATACTAATACTAACTGAATTACCTAAAGAGTTGAGAGCAGCTTGAAGATTATCTGCATCAGCTTGACTGTTGATCCGTGAGTTGTCACGCCGTCTGCAAACATTGAAATCTTAATACCGCCTCCCTCTACAAATTGTGGTACAGATTATTGACAAAGATGGTGAATAAGAGAATCCCAAAGAGAGGCCCTTGTGGAACTCCTTTTGATTGAATAAATTCCCTTAAAATTTTGTGTCCGATGAAAACCCTATGTTTCCCCGATGCATTTTACGTCAAATGCATCACTGTGAACTCGCCCGAGTCTGCGCAGATCGTAAGCTTCTTGGCGGCTGCCTCACTTACGACTTCGTGGCCGCATTTCATTACCCGACGAGTCCTACTTAAAGAGGAAAAAAAACTAATATCGGTAATAAAGAGCCATTTGTTCGACCAAAGATTCGCTTACCGGCAAAGCGACCTTTACAGGGGAAACGATGCCAACATCTGCGACACATCCCTCACCGCGCACGCTCCAACGCACCGTCTTATTCAGCTACTCCGAAGAGATAGCGTTTGAAGACGCGCATCATCAACTCGCCATTTTATTTCCCCGTTTGTATTCGCACGCGCAGAGGATCCATTACTTTTCGAGTATCATTACCCCCCTCTTCGGATCAGCTACGCTTTTTCACTTCGTTATCACCGTAAAGCGTGCTTCCAAATCCCACTTAATCTTCTTAATCCCATCGTGAACTTCTCAAAGGACTGACAATTCGCGCTTAATCCTGCTCGAGAGATGAACATTCTCTCCCCGAACAAATTACAGACTTTGGAGCGTCACTTAGGGGGCTGCTAGAAGATGCTGCTGATCCAGATGTCGCGTGATTATTACGACTCCCCTCATTGCGTTCATTTCGAGAAACGAACCCCCGTTCTCGCATCTTTAATGACCCGAGAGTCGTCCTCGGTAAAACACAACAACGCAAACAAAACAGTTCCGAACCCCACTCCCCCTTCGATCCCCCCGAAGTTACTGCAAGCGCCGAGTTTAATAATATCATTCGCAGTCGGTGGCGATAAAAAAATCGTTTGAAGGGCTTCGTATACGGCGAGTAATAAAGAGAACGGCGCGAAATTGGCGCACTCCCTTCTGGCAATAAATTACGTTTATTAGGCGCCCCGAGAACAGGTTAAACAACGGCTCGAATAAAGCAGTCATCCGAGACCTCCCCGCTGAACTCTGGCGAGAAAAGACATTAACACGTTAAGCATCGCCCAATTAACAGCGAGTGGCCAATTGCCTTCCATCTGACACGCCCGCTTTTCTTTCTTTCTTTTTTTTATTTTCTTCTCTTCTCTCACAAACGCTGTGATTGCAGATGACCGCAGATAATCCTCAATTATATTATCGTGACGAAGCAAACACAAAGGATCCTGCCTGTATTTCTCAAATACCACGGATTGGTTGAGGAGTGAGAGGATAGACACGAGTTGAACTTGGATTTCTGTAGTTGTCTGGAAGCGCGTAAAAAGAAAAAAAGTAGAAGGTATAAATGGGGAAGAAGAAAAGTTGAGTTTTGAGTTGGAAAGAGTGCCGCTTAAAGTAACTACAGAAAAGGCAGAACATCTATGAGACAGGGAGTGGAGAGGCGGGTAAGAGCCGGGTTGTTAATCTTAGAGTTCAGTAAGGTTGAACTCCAATAATTTGAAGCGTATTAAGAACGGTAAACATTCTGCTGGAAAGGAATAAAGGTATAGCTGGTCTTCAATGATTATACTTTCTCAACTACCGTTAATGGTGATCTTATGTTCTTTACTAGCAATTGTTCAATAAACCATCGATAGGACACCATGAGCCTTCCTTGCAACCAGTCTACAATGCTCAGAGAACTTCATGTCTCACTGTATCGTAATACCCATGTCCCTTTCCTCCACTACTGACTTCAGTTCGACTCCACCAAGTGTATAAATTATGTTGGGGTTACTGTTCCCCAGGTGCAATACCTTACACTTTGCTGGATTAAAGCATAACTGCCATTTTTCTGACCATACCTGAAGTCAGAGTCATTCTGAAGAAGTTCTGCTTGGCGGTGATCGTTAACTATTCTACCAATCTTTATATCATCTGCAAATATACCATCACGCCCTCTATCCCTTCATCGATGTCATTTATGAAAATCGAAAACAACAGTGGTCCTAATACTGATCCTTGGGGAACCCCACTTCTTACTTCAACCCAATGTGAGGAATCACCATTTATCACAACCTTCTGCCTCCTGAAGCCATCCTGCAATCCATCTAAGTATTTTCCCAGTGATTCCAACCTGTTCCAGCTTATAAAGCAACCGCTCATGTGGGAGTGAGTCAAAAGCTTTGCTGAAATCTAAATAAACAATGTCGAAATTATTCTTTAAATCCAGATGAGTGACCCTGTCAAAATAGCTAATCAAATTAGTTAAACATGGTTTTTCCTTTATAAAACCATGCTGAGTATCTTCAGAATTCCATTTCTATCTAAATGATCCTGAATTCCACCCTTGCTCATTGTCTTTATGATTTTCCCTACTACTGAAGTTAGACTGACCGGCCGGTAATTTCCCACTTCACTCTTAGAACATATATCCGTATTGGATATATGTATTCTTATGCGCATTCCGTTGTCAAAGTTTATCCAAAGAAAATGCACCTACAAAGATCTGATGCACCATTATCCGTTCAATGGAGTTTCCCCAGCCACCATTCCTAGATCCGAGATGATCTCAGCTACCAGCTCCCTCTAATCCTCAGAAGATGCGAAAGAGTTGCATCCATTAAAAAGATATTTTCAAACATCTGGGCCAAATTAAAAGCGCACTCGGATCAACAAAATAACGCTGAAATTGAGAACTGGAGGGAAAAAAAGAAAGAATGAAAAAAAAAAAGCAGAAACGAATATCAGCGGTAGCGCGCTTGAATAACCACGAGATGCTTTTTTTCTTCAACATTCGGGTCAACTGCACTTATTTTTAGTTTTCTTTTTCTTCTTCCCTCCGTCTGTGGCTTCAGAGCAGGAGTAGTTCCTTATCAAAGTCTCCTTGAACGCGAAGTAACGAAAAAAGAGACGGGGCAGCAGAAGGGTGGGACGGGGGGGGGGAGAAGAGACGCAAGTAGAACAACGTACACGGTTACCTAGTAACTGGCAGAAATGCGAATATGAAAGGAAACCATAGTGACAAGGGATGTTGTTAGAAGCGAGGATCAATAGCGGACGTGGAAGAGTAGCGAGCGTATTCCCGGGTTGTCGTAGGGCCCCCTTCAAAGCAAACGAGGATCAAAAGATAAAAACAGAAATTCATAAAAAGTACTTTTGCAGTTTTATACGCAAAGTAAAGATGGCTCGGTTTATACAGAAATTGAGCAAATTTTCCAAAGTCCAACTGCTTGTCGTCTTGTGGGAGTGCATGGAGAAAGTAAGACCGCCGACAAAATGGAGTAGAAATCCGCCTCCTGTTTTTCCAAGGGGGGAAAGGAACTCCGAAACACGCTCGTGAAAGATGTGGGAGGATTGTCCATCGTATAATTTGTCGCCGAGTGGTTTTATCGGTTCCAATGCTAGCATTCGTGATGCTAAAACTCCACCCGCTGTCACGAAGAACCTGAAAGAGGCGGATGAAATGGACACTGAAGACCACCCTGTGGGCTCACGAGGTCTCTCTGGGTATCGACTCTGCCGAAAAAAACATTACGCAAAATCAAATGCACGCACACGATATCAAGATTGATGGATAGATTCTGCCCAATGGACCTGCAGCTGCCTTTCGAGGTGCAGAGATGGAATTGAGCGAAGAAACATATGACCACGTGCAAAAGCCCAGAATGACTTCTTTTCCGGACGTGTGACTTCTGATCCAAGGGGATCAGAATTCACTACTTTGATTTCAGTGGAAATGTTCTCATCTCATATTTGATCATTAGTGAAAGAAGATTAATGAATGCGCCTGGTTCAAAAGTCCCGATCACCATGGGTTGTGGCCTTTACGGAACCAAAGAAGGGATGCAGGGATTCTTACTATTGCTTCTGGAAACTGCATGGTGTGATCTTCACTGATCTTCAGAAGGGCAGCACCATCACCGAGATATCTCATTTCACCCTTCAGATGTTTTCTTGCGGCTTCAAGGTAAAGCGACCAGGAATACTCCTAAAACTGTTCCTTAAAAATACAGCCAAAACAAATATTATTATCTGTTTATTGCTCTGCTCGAGAGCCACCCCCTGGACAGCAGTAAGAAAGGGGGGGAGTGATACTTATATTCAGAGGTTAAGGCAAGGATATGTGTCTAGGGTTACATGTATGCTTAATCCAAAATGTACAGAGTTTTTTTTTATTTACATACTTGAAAATTGTGGAAAACCAAATAGTCCCAAATTAAGAAATTTATCTAAAAGCGCTGAAGAATAACATGAGATGTACAAAAATATAAAGCATGCCATATTTTCAACCCGGTGGTGTTCCTGTGGGTCATAACAGTAGATTTGTATAGGTGTCCATTAGCTTCTGGCGTCTGTATGCATGTCCTGGCAGAATTTATCAAGATTGATGGATAGATTGTTAACCAGATGTACTGTGTTTCCAGGAAACACGCGTGTCAGGCCTTTGAGGTTGTTGAAACTGATTCTAAGTGGGAGCCTTTGGACCACTTGATTTCTTCCAGCAACTGTGGGGTGGGCGGTTATTAGATCAGTGATGTCAGGGGCGTCGAGTCGTCCTGTGATTAGTCTGGCCAGTATAAAAAAGTTAGCTGCCAAAATCTGTTATTTCCAAGGGGTGACTTCGAGATTGATGTAGAGTTGGGCCCTAGAGATAGTGTATTGGTTGCCACTCCGCCAGTTGAGCAATTTCAGGAGCCAGTATTCCAGGCTGAAGAACTTGTTGAAGTGTGTTTTAGGGCCAGAGGACAAAATAGTTGCTGCATAAATAGGAATGGGATAGAGACATCGGAGGACGTATTTCTTTACCAGTTCAGCATTGTGTATCCCCGTTAGTTCCTGGCGGATCGCTCACATAGCAGAATACATTTTTGTCCAGGCTCATCTCCTGAACACGAAATCGGTCGCCTTGGTTACGAATGTCCTGAAGAAGTGGTTCCTATGTTACAGCAGGTGGAGGAAAGCATCCTTCCTTCAGCGGTATAGACAATATGACATGATCCTGGCGGTGTTATCCAATAATTCATATTCTTCTGCGATGCAGTTCCTCCGTGGACGAATCCAAAGTGTCTCTTTAATGATACTCTTTTGGAGAAGTACTGTTCTGCCTTACTTCTCTCACGGTCTTCTCATTACTGAAACTAAAACACTGAAATCTATTGAAATAAAACTAAAGTGTGCGCTTATATTTTATTTCAGTAATAAACTAATGCAGTTACCGGCCCAGAATATTATTTTCTGACGTCGTGTATACAATTTCGTACAGCACGTTTGAAGGGCAAGAAAAGAAAAAAATGTATATGTGTATGCAGCACAGGCCAAGTTCAAGGAAGAGATGCTCTCCAGGAACTTCGGTTCAGCTACCAATCATTAGGAGGAGGAAGAGCATGAGCAGTGCACACACGCACACACAGAGGAAGAATGTCAAGAAACAGTGGTAGGCGCATGCCCCAGCAGGATCAACCCGAGCCTCGCAAAAGTCATTTATTCTGGTGACCAGCCGGCAAGTAGGGAGCGGCGAAAAGGTCTTTCTTTGTGGCACTACATTTCGCTCTTCGATATTCCGGCAAATTGCAAACGATGCACGCGTGACGTCCTGGGGAGGTGTAGCCGTAGGGCTGTTGAAATCCCCCTACGTATAAATATTTACTCGGAATTTTGTGGACTAAAAAAGAGGAAAATCTCCCGCATCTTTAGCGATCTGATGCGGAATATTGCGCTCCAGAAATGGCAGCAGGAAACGCCTTCCTGCCTCGCCGCCGGCCCGATGCTATCTTCGCACTCTTTTTTGCATTTATTTGAAATTTGATCGGAGCGGAAAATATAACGGCAGCAGGAGCCAGTTTCCGGAGCGGATGCGAACAAGTCAAAAATATATTTTGGTTTTTTTTTAAATCTTAGCCGACGCAGACCAATGCGCAGTTACTACGAGCGGATTCTTCGTTTACCCACGTGATAAAAAAAACGCATTTCCATTCAAATTTATTTATTTGGATTGTTTGCGCCTTCCGCTAATTTCTGAATTCGTTTCGTCTCACGCGACCTTAGTCCGTTCGGTCCGCCGGGAATGGCAGTAGCCGATTTTGCTAGTTGCTATAGTAACCGTGCACCCTTGCGAGAGCGATAGATGCTCCCTTTGTAATCGGGTGCCCCTGATTAATGGCCGTATCTCTCGGACGACCCTCGACTGCAGACATCGCCGTTGTGTATTATCCACAGTCTCGCGCTTGTGAGGCGGCGGGCCGTGAAACAACTTCGTCTGCCTCCTCCGCATCTTCTCGCCGGATAAATCGGATTATTTTCTTTCCTCCGGCGGGCATCCGGAGATGGGTCGCGCACAAACCTTCTCCCGAAGGGTGCTCTGCACTCGGCAGCATCGAACAAATCCAAATTCCGTTTCGACGCGATGACACTGTTACTATGGCAACTGTTTTCTGGAAGATGCGGAGCGAGGGCTTTTGTGCGGTCTAGCGGTGCACAAATGTCGATTAATATTAATGACAACGTCACTGTCACGTGGTCTGTTTGTCCCTTTTTCCTGTCAGCAGGAAACGAGCCTTTTTTTTTTTCCCCTCGTGAACTCCGAACAAACTGTCCGTTGGTTGTCTCAGATTGAGCGATGAGACGGCGCCTAATTCCACTCTAATTGAAGTCGGCGTTCATTCAATCCATTGCGGGGCGCCTTTTCTTTTCTTCGAGCACAGCGTGGGTCGCCAGCTGTGGTGGCGAGTGGATCCCCCCGATCTTTATGTCGCTCCGTAAGAGGGCTGCTGATACCGAACGAGCGATGCCCTTCGCATTAAGGAAGACGTCTCGGGTCGAAACCGATAACACTCTGCGGACCTTCGAGCTAACTGTCCAACTCAGGAACATGCGCAGTAAATCGAAGGCCATCTGGGGCTGCTCGCGAGCTCCAGACCCCTTCTGTCGCCTTTATTTTGTTCATTAATTGCCGCGGATATCGACCCTTCGTCTGGATTCGCTGGCGGCACACAAGAGCCCTCTGTTGTTCCGAAAAAAAAAAATGCCAATTAGACTAAACGCTGCGGCTCTTCCGGTCCGATGCCGCAAGAGGCGATAAGATCTCGTGTTCGCTAAGTTGCTCCATTAATTACGGCTTTCTCTCGTGGCTTCTTCGTCCTATTCCCCCCCTGTCTCCCACGCCATCTAGTGGAGACAAATCTGAGCTGCAGAAAACATCGTACGATTAAAATCACGGCAGGCGGCTTCAACGGTCAGCGCCCTCTTGAGGCAAGTGGAACGAATCGAGCGGCCTCCTACAAATTACTTTCTTGTTCGCCACCTGACGTGACGTCAGCTGGCGCTCCGCAGAGTGATTGTGGCCACGATCGATCCTGCCGGGGCATTCTCAGACGGATTTGAAAGCGTAATCCGACGGAGAATCCGAAGAGATCGAGGATAGAGCACACAACAGGACAAGTGCGATCTTAGGTCACCAAGGGCGCTGCAGTCACACACGTCCACTTTGGTTTGCTGCGCTTCCGCTGTTATTTTAGTCGTACTGCTCCTTTGCCAGGATGAGGGTTGCCCGGATCAAGTCGCCCCCCCCTTCTTCGGGGGTTTATTAAAAGTGATTTCGTCACACCGCTGTTTGCGTGAATAAGAAAAGCTTAAAACAAGCCGCGATTGTTCATTTGTTAGGGGAAAGAAGTAATTTTTGGAGGGAGGGGTTCCTTCCGAGCCAGGATGCAGCCGAGAAGGCAGGGCAGACAGGTGTCTGCTGTTTATTGATTTCTCCGCCGCGCAGTGATGAGAATATTATTACCGACTCGGTGGAGTAGACACGTGATCGATCTCGTGCTGAGAAACCGTCACGCATTTCATTACATTAGCATTCGGACGCAATCTTGGCTTTCAATAATTCGATTTTCTCGCTCGATTCCGAGTGGGAAACGAAAAAAAAAAAAAATTAAATCCAACAATTGGGTCGAACGAGACGACAGAAATGGAAAATTCTCCGCAGACGATTCGAAATTAGGAAGGCGGGGGCCCTTTGCAGAGATTTCAATAAAGGGAAACACGCCGCCTTCGTGAAAAGTTCGTCGATGATGCTACGTTTGCCGCAGTTATTATTACCAAAGGGGCGGAAAAGACATCCAGTACCGCTCGTCAACGGTCTTGAGAACACCGGATGTGGGTGAGTGATCACGTGCACACAAACATAGCAGTACTCACTTCTGCCTATTGTACAGAATATTTTGTATATCATCGCAGAGTCTGTGATGATATACGACACTCTACAATGGCCAGAAATGAGTGTAGCGTTATGGTTGCGTAGTGTGTGCGTCGTTTAGCTGTTTCTGGCCGCTTTGCTACGAGGAAGCGGCGATCACCAAAGGCTGCTTCCCAGTACCCGTTCACGCCATGAGGAGGCGGACCCAACTATACACGTACTAAACTAAATGCAATATTTCAAGAACCCATACGAAGAAGCGCAAGTCCTATGGATGCAGCGGTTTTCTGTAATCACGTACGGTGGTGAAGAACACAAAGAATCCCGCGTCCACTGGAGGAAGTGTGATAGCAGTGGATGCCAGCAGTTCCCGTACCCAGGAAGCCCAAATCTGGGTAAAAGCGGGTGAAAATCCCGTCTGTAATGAACTGCATACCAGCGAATCCTGCCCCCGAAGGGGATAGAATAAAAAAATAAACACAAATAAAAAACTGTTCCCAAAGGAACTAGCATAATTAGCAATTTTAGAATAAAAATATTTAAATGTACAAAATAATATTTAAGTTTCAAAAAGAAAATTAAAAATAATAAGAATAATAAATTTAATTAGATAAAACGTTAAAATAATAATTATTATTAAAGAAAAAGAAATAAAATAATTAAGGGGAAAGAATGAAACTATAACCTCTAAACAAAGGGGCGCCGTCTAGCGTGAGTGAAGGGAAGCGCGCAGTAGGGGGTGGATATAATGCAGAGGAAGCGGCAAATCCGCTGCAGCCCCGCTCCTGAGATAAGCGCGTCGATGGCGGCCAATTATCTGATTTGAAAAGAGCGGCGCGTGCCAGAAGTTTTCTTATCAACGGAGCTGCGTCTTATCTGTTTATTGGGGTTGACAGTTTTAAGTCTTCCCGCTGGTGGCGGCCGAGAGATACCATCGATTGAAGAAGTTTCCTTCGGTGGTCCGGCACGAGGTTTGATTACCTGTCATAGCAACGTCTCCGCGAGCGTGTTTGGGATGAGGGCCTTTCTGCGCACCAACAAACGCTCAGCTGAGTCAGTCCCGGGAAGATAACGTGACAAGTCCATCTCGCCACATCACAGCTTCGGAGTTCGATGATTCTTCTAAGTATTTTGTTTTGGTTCGCAACTAGCGCCATCTCGCGATGAATTTCTTAAGTGAGCTGTTGTTTAGATATAAAACAGAAGGGGAATCTTATCTGAATCCAGCCAATAACTGGCTGAGTCGGTTACTGGCCGGTGAATTATTAACCTTAATTTTCAATTCAATTGGCATTGAGCTAGTTGGGTTTGCCAGGACACATACAGCATCCTCACAAAAGTATGTGAACACATTTAGGTAGATAGTGATAAGTGACGTCAGCCAATAATATATGGGAAAAGAACGCGGTGTGAAAGAAGCACGAGCAGCGGTAAGATGCTACCCGAATTCCAAAAAGGTATTGTCGTTGCGAGCCATTTCAGCAAGTTATCAATAAGTACAGCGGCATGCCGGTTGCGCCTTCCGAAATTGGAGGAGATAAAAAAGAATGAATCTACAATCCGGTGGTTTTACTGCATCCATCAAGGACGTCTCAAAGTGCATTATGCGTTCACAGAAGCACATTTTTAACTGAAAAACAGCAGAATTAAAGACGTCCGAACGCGTCTTTAAAGCAAAATGATCAGAGTATCGACCGGCAAGATCAATACCAGTGAGCATGTAAAGAAAATTTCAGAATTGATGTTTACACAACTTAAAAATCAAAATGAAACCTTTCTCGAGAAGTCCGCAAGAATTTTTTCTCCGTTTTCTGAGTACTCCAAAATGGTCTTTTTTTTTTTTTTTTTTTTTTTTTTTTGTAGTTAATGTCGCGGAGATCTTCTTAACATTCTTTTCGCATTCTGTCACCGTTTCAATTCGAATCAGTTTGTTGAGCGGCACTGGCAACTTCAACAAATCAAAAAGCCATTAAGGAGCAGTCAGCCAGACGGAGCCAAGACAGTCACCTGGTGGGTGGGGGAACATCTTTGAGAAAGGTACTCCAGCCAGCTAGCCTGCTTATAGAAGAACAAACAGAACGTACTCGTTGATTCAATGAGTTTTGAGGAGAAGAACAAAAACGTCTTTTCGTTGGAGTGAAACAGCTGGAAGATTAATGGGAAATGGGGTTATTCCTTGTTTTTTCATCGTAATTAATATATAAGGCATGATAACACGACAAGGAAAAGTTGGAAAACCAGCGGGCAATTAAGGGTTTTGTGTTGAGTCTGTGACATCATTGGTATCATACAATTTTTTTTTTTTTTTGTTTGTTTCATATTTTAACACACCAAAATGACCTTGTCGCCCACAATAAAATTTGATTTTATTCTTTTAATTAGTTTCCAAACAAATCAGCAAAAGATGGTAAGTCAAGCAATTGGACAGTGTACCAACACTGTCCAATTGCTTGAGTTACCAGCCCTTCCTCTTGAAGGGTGCCCAAATACTTTCTAAAGTGCTCTCTTAATAATTGTGAGCGTCTTTGAAACACATTATTCAAAAACTCCAAAAAAAATGCCATAAACCAGATTTTATTCAAAAATAATTCTTTTAAATTTTCCTCTTGCAGAGTCAAAGTACTTCAAGAAAAGATCTTAAATCAAAATAAGAGTCTCACTGGAGCAAGATGTGAGAGCCAGTCTCCATAGCCCCACAAACAGAATCCATATTCACCAAGTTAAACTGACTCAACCTGTGCACCAAAACATGTCCAGTCAATAGGAAAGAAGCGCAAAGACCAAACTGCGGCCAAGGTCTTCTCTTATGAGAAAGACATATGGATGAGAGTACATTCTTTGATTGCGTAAGACCCCGATCAACATGGGCGGAATTTATAGTGTTCATCTATAAAAATTTACAGCGCCGTATAAAAAACACCTATTTCACTCCCTCCTCACGTAGGTATCTATCGAGCTGAGCTGTGGATTTGCCCATCCTCAATAACATTAATATAATTCTTACTCAAGGTCTGGAATGTTTTGATTTACACAATATTTGAAAAAATGGATTTCCTAACTTATTGAAACGGTAAAGGCTGTTTATCAATGCGAGGTAAACACTAATCTTTTGTGTTTTATTGAGGTACACGGCTTGGGATCTGGCAATTTGTTGCTTGCTTGCGTTTTCTTTTTGGTCTATCTGGATTGTTTTTTTTTTTTTTTTTTTTCACAAATAACACAAAAGACAATACTGCCATCCGTAGCAATGGCAGATGGATAGATTAGTTCCCGCAGCATACGATGATGCGCCAGAGCAATCCAGTATCCTGTAGCATGAAGGCGCTTCAAGTTATATGGATCTTTATATTTCAACCCTATAACATATGACGCTACGATACAGGCATTTGTATTTTTGATGACCAGATCGCGGACACACTGAAGGTGCAGCTTCGTTCTCCACAGCAGACGAAACCTTTCTAAGTAGAGTGCCTCCGGATGAAAGTGGAAGCGGAGCTGAGGGTCGAATATGAGTGTATAATAGGATTAGGGCATTATACAATGATGAATTGATCTGCATCAGACTTCTTTTAAGAGAGTAGCACTGGACTTGATTGAGTTCACCTGGAGGCCAAATTGAGCGAACTATTCTATCAAGTGAAATCAGGGGTTATATTTTTTTTTTTGTCGACACTTAAAGTTATTTTATTGATTTTTCATTAATCGGAAGCCACTTTATTTAGTAGCCATTTAAGATAAAGCTATTCAACCACAAGCCCTCATGGGCAGCACAAGTTGATAGGATCCCCGTCCTCCCCACATCGGGTGGAAAAATCCCATCGATGACACGAGGAAATTCTATATCCGACTCCCAACAGCTTCAATGTGCCCTCAATAAACTCTCTCTCTCTTTGGCTATCTCTGGTTCCTCTGGTTGCCTGCAGCGGGAATCGTGTCATACATTTCTATGAATAAAGTGCAAAGTAACCTCGAAGTGCAAAGTAATCTCTTTCTCGTCCAGCAGATCTCCACAACTAATAAATACGGAGTAGTACACCATTAACTCTGTGGTCATCGGAAGGTGTGACCAAATCAACGACTTAGGGGTTCTCTTCTCCTGCAGTGTTAAATTTGATGCCACCCATGTCCTTTAAATCACTGGGATTTATCGAAAGCAAGTTCAAAAACTACAGATATACTGTTATCCTATATAAAACCATTGTTCTGCCAATCCTTAAATTTTGGAATTCTCACAAAAAGACTTTAACAAAATTGAAGCAGTCCAAAAAAGTTTTGTCCGTTACCTTACGTTCCATAACCCTCTATTTTATCACTCAATCAGTGTACTATGAATTGCTGTGTGACTGCTTTCATCTGAGGCCTCTGTGCACTAGACGAGTTCTTACTGATATCACCCTTCTTGCCATGCGCACTGGTGTGCAAAACTTAAGGACCAACCCCATTTCTAAAGGTTACAACCACAAAATCTTTACTTAAGGTACTCTTTACTGATGAGAGCAGATTCAGTCTCAGCAGCGATTCTGAACGTCAGCTAACCTGGCGAGAAGTTGGCACACGGTCATCATCATCAGCCATTTTCAATCCACTGCAGGATGAAGGCCTCTCCAGCAACTTTCCAGTTCCTTCTGTTTTGAGCACTGGCACACGGTATCACCCCGCAAACATCACTGAAAGGGATCGATATGGGGGTCGAGGTGTTCTCGTCAGGGGAGGCGTTATCTTGGATGGACGTACATAACTCCACATACTGGAAGGCGGTACTGTAACCGATGCACGCTACTGTACTGAGGTAATCCTTTTCCATGTGCGTCTGTTCCGAGGTGTCATTAGCCCCGAGTCCGTGTTTATGGATGATAACGCCACACCCCATCGCACTGCAGCTGTTGATATGCTTTTGGAAGGTGAGGACATTGTTCGTATGGATTGGCCTGCCGGTTCCTCCGACTGATCTAAATCCCATCGAACACATATGGGATTTAGATCAGTCGGAGGAGACTGATCCTCCGACTGCTAGGCGACTCTGGGGAGACGCCTAGCAGCACGTCCACACCCACCAGAAAATGTTCACCAGCTGAAGATGGCGCTGACAGAGGAATGGACGACGTAACCGCAAGAACTTATCAACAACATTGTTCTAAGTATGGACAGGCGGTGCATCAACATTAGGGGTGTCCATATCTCCTACTGAGGACCACCTCTTCCCTTTGTTCCATCTTTGGCAATGATGCATCTGTATCATGGCAGCCAGTGCTATGTTGCCATTTTTGAATAAAGTCCCTCTGTACCGTTTTGTTTCCATTGTTGTTTCCTTCATCATTTCTGTACCTCACGAGATTCCTTTGGTATGATTTTCCCATATCCAGGCCACTCCTATGAGAAGCTACAGGTGAAAACCTGACTGGTCCTTAAATTTTGCACACCAGTGTGTGCATGCATGTATTCTTGTTTTGGGTGGCCCCTAGACATAATCAACTCCACATTGAGAATTTTGTGTGGCAACAATACTACTGTCTATAGGCCTGATAGTATAGTTTTGTTTATGTTTGTGTGCAGTGTATGTTTGTGTTGTTGCGATGTTTCAGGCCATTTCGCTGCTAAGCAACGACCGCCACCTGGACAGTCGCTTCCATAGCGCCTGTAGGCCTGGGCCTTGCCTACTGTCTAGTGCATAGCACAGCAATAAGATGTCCATTGGAGGAAACACTGCTATACCGATGGACAAAAAGATACTCAAGCTGTCCAACCGAGGGGGGGAAAAAAAAGACTAGTGGTGGCACCTCAGAATATATTTAAATAATTTCTAACCCATGAAAGTACCATTTCTAACTTCTAAAGCGCTGTGTACTAGTTAAATGGAATTAAAGATGACAGTTGCCGTTTACTAAGCTTCGATGAATGGACACATCGGAAGAACATTTTCATCTCAAGATGGAGGATGATAATTCCAAAAGAGTGTCGTTACTTAAAAATTTCTTTGTGTCCTTTGTGACTGGTATTCGTGTGAAATAAGCAGATGTTGGCTCTGACATAGTATGTTGATTTTGGGTTTATAATAAACCCATTATCTGGACAGAGTTCATATTAATACATATTAATACATCATCTTTGTAGAAAGCAGAAGCACACTGTGAGAATAAAAAAAAAAAAAAAGAAGTATAATCTGAAGATGAGGTTGAATGTTGGTCATCCAACATCTCTTCCTGAATTACTATGAAACTAGCATGCCAGAGTTGACTGCAGCTGGGGGTCATTCTGAAGAGATAATAGGACCAGTGAAATTAAAGGAAGAAAAAAATGATGTAGAAGAGAGATCCGAGAAGGCATCAGGTGGCATCAAGAAATAACAGGCATGAGCTGCCATGTCCCAACATTGTTGGGCAGTCACCATAGTCCATACTAAGGACCAAAATAGACTTGATTAACCTGGATCAAGCCATAATAACAGGTTATAATAAGTACAAACAAACATATACATGTATGTGCAATCAATACAAATAATAAAATCAATTTTTCCCAATCTTAGAAGGGTGTACGTAAATAATATTTCTTTACATACACCCTTCTGGGCAAAGTAATCACTTGAACCTACAAAGCATCTGATATCCTCACTAAAATCAACTTCCTCGTAGACAGGTCAGGAATCTTACGTTGTTTAGCCTTGACTCTGTGACCACTGACTTTATGAAGTTCGGTCCACTGAACAGAATCAGCAAATGACTCTCTCTCAATGACTGATGAACCCCATCCACAAGTTTGCCTGCTCTCTTGAACTGCAAAGTAACTAGCTCTCATTTATATGTAATTTATTATTCTTTAAAAATAATTTTTTTTCTTCTTTAATTCATTTATTCAATATTAACTTAACTTAATTTTGTACTTCTTTTGTACATTTATTTTAATGTTTGAATCTACAGTGGTGTTCAAAGAAAGTGCATCACCAAGGAATTTCACATTTCTAACCCTTTTTCGCGATGTTATGTTACATTAATGACACAAATAGAAAATTTATTAATAGTTAAGGCAAAGCTAAGTAAATTTGACAGGTGCTCTCAAAATATTCCAAAATGAGCATTTGCAACCAACATACAACAGTTTTGGTAAACACGACAATTATGGCTGAAATGCTATCAGAATTTGCTTCAGTTTATCATTTTAAAGGCACAATTGTAATATTGAAATTTGAGGACTAGCATTAACAAAGGCACATGATGCAAGAAAGCAAGCTTATATAGCATCAGCCAAAAAAAAAAAAAAAAAAAAACCCATCCACTCATTCCAAATGACTGAAGATAATCAACTGATAGTTTGTGGTTTCAAACACCAATTATGAAATTCACGAAGGGTCTTTGGTTTCTTTCTGGCAACTGCACATTCCAAACGATGCCAACAGTTCTCTATAGGATTCAGGTCCGGCCGGACTGTTTCCTGGCCAACTAACAGTTGTAATGGATCATTCTTATAACCATTTTTTCACCTGTAACAAATGTAAACACATTACTGTCAAACCTCTAATGCAGAAGTGCCTACTTACACTTTTCGCCCCCCGACGACAAGGAGCAGAGTCGTCCTGAAAGATGGCAGGTTGAAATGGTCTCTAATGGTTGACAGCAATTTGCCTTCCAATATAGCCAGATATCCATTGGCAGTCAGACGGAACTTCTTAAAACTGCAGGTGATACGAAATGTATCCCCATATAATTTGGCTGGTAGGGAATTTCACTGTGGACACCATACAGTCTGGATGGTATTCTTTATTTGTCCTACCAAAATTAAAATATAAGTTTACATTGGTAAGAGACAAATTCCCTTCACAGCAGAAAATTACCACGTCTCGTTTGTCGCCCTCCCATCCGAGTCATGCAGGTTGAATTTCTTCTCATCCGAGAAAATAACTGACTTCCACTGATCGGGGTTGGGTCCATTTGACATGCTCCTTACACCAAATTAATCGGGCCTTTTTCATTTTTTTGTGTGAAGAGGGGCTTCTTCGTAGGAAGACACGTCCATTTTTGAAGAGGCCTCTTCTGACCGTTACTGCACTTGCTACAGTAACGGTCAGAAGAGCCACTCCTGTTTGTTCATCCCATTCTCTTTGCAACTCAGACTAAGAAGAGGCTTTACGGTTTTTAAGGCATAAGAGCTTCAAAACGAGGTCCTGTTGGCGTAGAGACTCCTTTCCGTCCGTTTCCTTTTTTCCTATCAGCAGAACTAGTATTGTTGAGTTTGGAAAGAAATCTACTCACTGTCGACTGATTACAAGACACTATGTGGATATGTGTTGTGTCTTACGTACGGCGGCACCTAAACGTCAGTTAAACTCCGCTATGGTACACTGTGATGAGCACAGAGCACTGAAATGGCCACATACAAGTATGGTGTTATGTCTGCCAAGTCTGTTCTGTTGTTTTATTGTATCTGGCCGCATAGCTACTAGGGAGCAGCTATCACCAGGATGTACCCGTCCACGCCACGAGGACGCGGGCCACAACAATAACACGCGTACTGTCAAACGAAAGTGACAAGGTAGGCATCCCGCATCCGCTGTAGGAAAAATCAATTCCAGTGGATGCCAGCAAATCCCACATCACTGGGAGCCCAATCCGGTGGTACCAGCAGATAAATAAACAATAATAATAATAATTATACTAATAATAAAATAAATAAAAATAAAAAATAAAATAAAGTTAAAATAAAATAAATAAATAATAATAATAAATAAAATAAAACAAAAATAAGAATTCTCAAAAAAAATGATTATAGGCAAATAGAAAAATAATAAAATAAATAAATTTTAAAAAAGTAATAATAATAAATAAAAACCGCCAAGAGTAATGAATTCAGAAGTGGCCATGTAGCTTAGTGATAGGGTGGCAATCAGTAGTCGAGTCGTTAGAGAAATCAGTAGGTTCCCCTTGCTTCATAATAAAATTTCAGGTAGACTTGGCCAGGGTGACACAGGGCAGAACAGAAGACTCAGTGGAACTGATGCCAGGAAAAGAGGAAAAACATATACAGTCAATGATGGTAGGTGAAATAACAATTCAGTTATAAGGAAGATATCCTGATAGTAGGGAAACTGGTTAGCTGGCGCCGTCTGTCAAAAATTTCTTTTGCAAATTCTTGGAAGATTTCAAGAGTTTCCTTATTTGTAATTAAACCGTGTTCATTTCCAGAAGCAAAATGATGAGATGCAGTTGAGATGTGTTGCCGAAGGTCTTGGTAAATTGGGCAAGAATAAATTACACGTTGCCAGCCCTCGATGCTACCGCATAAGCAAGAATCTGTAGTGGTCAGATTAATCTGTAAGAGCTTCGCATACAATGATCCATGACCTGTTATTAACTATGATGTGCAGAGACTGGAGAAGAACCATTTCTGTACGATGCTGGAAGAGGTAAATGAGTTGTCAGGTATAAACAACTTGGTTACAATACCTTTAGTAGACAAGGACCACCTGGATTGCCAACAGTTGGGTAAAAGATTCCAGCATTTCACTTTGTCGTTCTTTGGGTCAGCAGTTGGATCGACAGTAATATTAAGGAGGGTAATAAGTATTCCTTTCCTAATACAATAGCAGAGACCTTTGAAAATAATATGCAGGTCAGAGGGTAAAGTGCCTGCAATAGCTTGTAGGGCCGGTGTGGAGACTGCACGATATGTTCAAAGCAGCGCCAAGAAAAAAGACCTTTGTATAGTATCCAGTTGAGATTTTATGGAAAGAAGGCTGGCCTTTGAAACCAAATACAGGAGGCATATGATAGAACTGGGATAAAGATGGTACAATACAAAATACGGAGAGTATTGTTTTTCAGTCCCATTCTTTCCTAGAAATTCTGAAGAGCATTGATGCAAAGTTCTTAATCTTTTTGGAGAGATGCTGTAAGTGTGATGAGAAGGCCAGGCGGTCATCTAGGAGAACACCAAGGTGTTTGTGTGTGGAGACTAGAGGAAGTGAATTTCCTTGATATTTTATTACTGGAGGCCTACCATAATTTAGTCTTCCCTTAAAGATCATTTTTTGTTTTTGTCACTGAAACGGTGAGCTTGTTTAGAGTGGCCCAGTCGGATAGTGTGGAGAGAATATTATTTGCAGAACTTTCTAGATCCCGTCTGGAATTTCCGTGGACAACAATGGATGAGTCATCGGCGTAAGCTATTGTATTTATATTAGTCCGGTCATCATTGAGGAGAAGCCAATCATTTAGGACCAAGTTCCACACCAGGGGTCCAAGAATAGACCCTTGGGGGCAGCCACGAGCAATATGATAGTCTATAAGCAATATGGCGGAAAGAACATCCTTCCTCACGTAAAGAAACAGTAGCACTCTATCTTCGTGGCGTCAACTGGACGTAACTTGCCATCCTCACACAAGCAAGGAATGACTACAACTCTTGCAGAGCGTGCTTATATAGCTGAAAGTAACAGCTGATGCAATATTACGTCACCACCTACGCGTGTTAATGTTATCTGATGCAATCAGTAAGAAATATTGCTATATACTTACATTACTCCGACGACAATTACAATTTTAAGGGGTGATGCACTTTCTTTGTACACCAGTGTATATGAATGGTTTATCTTCCTATTGGATTTCTTATTATTGTTATCAACTCTACTCATTGTTCTACTCTCGAATACACTCTTAAAATGCCTGTTCTCTATCTTGTTATTAATAAAAATAAACCCTACTTAGAATAAGATGCATAGCCTTATTCTCAGGGCTATTTTCCGTACTACAAGCGAGCGTTTGTCTCGTTGCAGATATCTGCAGTATGGCAGCTACCCTTCCACTAATCCGGATAACACTTCGTTTCCTCCTCACACTGTTGGTCAGCGCCAACCTGTTCACGCAGCCACCCTCTTCACGGACCTTCATCCAGCCGGGATCAATGTGAGCACCCCGATGCCGGGGGACTGGTTCGCCGTGTCTTTTTACAGGAGTGTGAACGAGAAAGCCTCCCATAAGGTGTGTAATAGCCTTCACAATATACATGTGTGTGTGTTAAAGGAGGTGTACTGAAAACCTTTGACATGAGTCCATGTCCATTAGCGCGTTTCTCATTCTCTTTTGTCTTTTTAGGGGCTTTTCACCCCCTGCCAGGTGACGCTGACGTCATCGGTCAAGTTCCAAACTGAAGCCAGTGTAATCCCCCTTCTAGCAGGCCATCCCCTTCCTCAACAGATTTCTCGCAGCCAGTATTACAAGTGAGTACCCTTGACCTCTTACTCGTTACATGCCGAGCGTCTTCCAAGAGATGCCGTTACGAGTTCCTCTCTTCTAACTTTCCTTCAGGTTCTACGCACCAAAGGGCGCGTGGTCCGCACGTGTCACGATCACCAAGTGCGCGGGCGTACCCTACTTCACCAACATCGAGTGTCCCGTGCTGCTCGCGGCTCAGCCCAGACGACTGGCACGTGCGGGTCAGCCGAGCAGTAATGCGGCGTGGACCAACTGCAGCACGTCTTACCTGAAGACCGGATGCGGCATCGACTTCACACCTGGCGAGGACGACTGGAACTACGTGCTGTTGGATCTGCTCACCGAAACCACCGTGGAGTTTGAGATAAAAGCTGCGGTCACGGGTGAGTAACCTTTGTTTCTTTTTGCAAGAGTTTAGCAAAGTGTAAACATCCTCTGAAAATGCAAGAATATTTTTTGTGATTGCAGCGACAACACTACCATCACCAATAAGAGTTCATGGTGCATGTTCTCCTTATTTCTAGGTAATATTCTTCTTAGATTTAATGGATTAGATATTGTTATTATTTATATCCTGTTGTCGTTATTTATCTCAGGCCATGTTAAGTTGTAATGTATCAAGACTGTTTTGTGTTCACAAGACCAGCAGCAGGCTGAGAGGGTTGAAAAACCGAATATCCTCTTCTTGAGCTCAGCTAACTACAGCCAGACTGAAGAAGTACTTAAAAATTCCTCCATTTCCCAACGGAACTTGAACCCAGATCTGGGAAATTAATGACAAGTGGCGAAACCACTACAGTGCCACAGTTTATATCCGAAATTCTCCATTAGGCTTATAGAACAGTCTCCGAAAGAAGCAAAAAAAAAAAAAAATCAGTAGTTGTTGCCATTGGCGGTGATGGCGCTGAAAACACAATGTAAAAGTAGACCATCGGTTGTACTTTAATCGGTGATTTGTGCATATTTATGTTTCTGCGCTCTTTGTACTTTTTATGTTTTTGTCAACTCATAACGTTGCCTTGATGTAACCACTTTATCTGTCGAGAGTGTCTATGTACACTTCCGCCTAAAAGTTTGGGATCACGTTTTAATTTTCTTAATTTTCAAAGTTCTTTACAAAATAGGACCAACTTGTTTACCAATTTTTATTAAAATATTTTCCGTTATGTATAGAAACCAAAAAACTGAAATAATATTTAAGAAATTTCTAGAATGTCAGAGAATATTCTAGAAAGGTCTAGGAGATTTCTGAATGTGGTAGAACTTTGTAGAAGATTACTGATCGTGGTATAGATGATTCTAGAATATTCTAGGAAGTTGTAGTATTTTAAAAGTGCAGGAAAAAAGAAACTGAATCTTGAAAAAAGAAGTGCTATTATAACTCTGTTTAAAGAAAGTTATTCGATGAGAATAATTCGCAAAAAACTGGGTGTTTCGTTTGAAGGAGTACAAACTCCCATTCGGCGATTCAAGGAGACTGGCAGCATAAAACACAAACCACGATTAGGACACGCGCACGTATCAACGGAATCTTAAGATATCATAACACTGGTCTATAAACGCAACCGACAACTTACTGCACCTGAATCCTGAACCGAGTTCAATAAGAATGGAGAAATTTCCTCGCCTAAATCCACTGTAAAACTTCTCAGAACTTCAATGTTGTGTAGCAGTCCGAAAACCGGAAAATCGAAAGAAAAGAAACGGTTGGCTTGGACTAAGAGCCAACAACATTGGACAATTGAAGAGTGGAAAAACATACTGTGGACGGTTGAATCCAAATTTCAAATTTTTGGATCCAAGCGTAGAGTTTATGGGAAACGATCAACTGAAGGAAAAAGTGGTGTCACATTGTTTAGTGCAATGAAACATGGTGGATGTTCCATCATGATCTGAGGTTGCCTCTGTTTTTCTAGAATGGTGACATCTTCAAAATTGAAAGAATTCTAAGAAAATAAGGATATAAAACATTCTTGAACATATATCCTCTGGACTTCGACTTTAATGGAAGAAATTTGATATTACGACAAGACAATGACCCGAAGTACAGCTCTAAGCTGTGCCGGGATTTCCTAGCAACTAAGCAATAACAAAGGACGGGATATTGCAAATTATGGCATAGCCATCCCAATCGCCTGCCTTAAACCCAAAAGTTTTTATGGGAATATCTGAACCGTCAATTCCGTGAAGTGTGCCCATCTCCACAAAATTTATGGGAACCTTTGAAGATCCCTTGATGAATTCCTTGATTAATGAAGACGTTATAAAATTAATCGCCAGAATGCTACGTCTTTGTAAAGCAGTGATAAAATCTCATGGAGGATATTTTGACGAAACTTCAGTATAGTTGTTAATATTAATCATTGCAATATTCCTTGCTGTAAATTTTTCAACGCTTAATGTAAAAGAAATTCTTAAAATACTTTGTAGCGTATTTTTTATATTAAATCTTACACTGCCACATGGCAGTGTAAAAAAAACAAATAATAATGAAAACTGTTGTCATACGTTGTAATTCCAAACTTTTAAGCGGCAGTGTACATACACAGTATTTTCAAACGGCTATGCAAGTCAAGAGATTTTTTCTTTCGTATCTGACTTAAAACGTTAACATTTCTAGTGACGCGGTTGCTAGTTTTTAGAATCTTACAATATTATTTATTATTTCTAACAGTAAATAAATATTTCTTTCTCGCGTGAAGAGTGCCACACGGGCAGCAACTTGGCGGGGCCCCTTGACGACATCCAGAAAGACTCCTCGTTCGTCTTTCCAAAGGACGTCAAGCCGAGCAAGAAGAAAGTCAAACTCTACCAGACCTCTACCGCTGTGCCCGTCATCACCTCTACGGAATCCCCCTTCCACAGTCCTTTCACAGAGGTCGCGCCCACCCCTTCATGCTGGCCGCAAGTGACCCTGGTACGCAGGAAGCTGCCCGGAAACTTCGCCTTTCGTTATGTCACTGCAGCCGACGCCACAGACGTCAGAGGTGCGGTAAGAGCCCACGTGAATATCACCACCCGGGGTCCCACTCTCACCAGCTTCTCTGTACTTCCTCTACTCGACATTGGAGGAACGCTAGTGGTGGAAATTGTACTGCCTCCGTCCATAGTAAGTAACGACACCTGGCGCTTTCTTTTAATAGAAAATGAAATTTAATCTTCGCGCAAACTCGCTAGTTTACAAGCGGTCGATGATCAGTGACGTCTAGCGTTAGCTGACAAAAGTAACGTTAAATACAATTGCTTAAAAAGTTTAATCTGCTTAAGATATCCGATGAAAACATTCCCCGATGGGAACTAACTCGACTGTCCTTATCGTTTCAGAACACCACTCTGGCCAACATGTCCGTCACAACATGTCTGCAGCATGGCATACGTCCGAGCATCTCTTCTAATGGCAGCTGTATTTCGGGATGGCAACTATCGGTGAACACCAGCTCGAGCCAGGGCTGCCATGGAACGTTGACGGTGCCCTACCCGGAGTCAGGAACGTGGTATCTGAGTCTCCAGCCTCACTGCTATTTCCACGAACGTGAAGGAAATGAAAGGTCAGTACCTCCCCCCCCCCCCCGGTAATGACCATAATCTTGCTTACCACATGTATTGGGATGTCTTGCCAACAAACACATAAGATTAATGCACATTGGAAATCGTTATGGTCAAAGAACTTTCCATCTTCAATTGCACAATACACATAAAAGAAAATTCACTAAATCAATTATCAATTCTTCCATTGATGGGTACCTGTAGCAATGTGATCGTTCTTCCTATTGCTCTGAGAGTCCATGTGAGTGTGTGAAAAAGGGAACCCGTTTGTTAAAGTAGCAGCGGGTGATTTAGAATTCTCAGGATCCTCAGATGAAATATTTGTCAGGGATGTGGCGAAATGCACTGTAAATTGGTGAAACAATGAGCATTTAAACATGTGGGAGCGAAATCTGCCCTTAATTTCTTAAAGCAATTACAGATTACTCTCACACGCTTCATGGTATCTCCCGTACCACTTCTTCAGTGACTGTAAAGACAGCAGAACTGGCAAATTATGGTGATATGATTTGCATAAAGTTGTTAATTTTGATTATACATTATCACCCGTTAATTTGATAACATTTCTTATTTGTTAAGGTTTAGTCTTGAATTAGTTAACAAATAGCTATTTGTTAACTAATTCTCTCAGAAAACCTCACGTAAGGAATTAAATTTTAAGTTTTAAATAAGTTTAATTAGGTATTAATTTCATTAATAATAAATCAATTAACATTAAGCAAATGAATAACTGTCTTGGTACGTGAGGCTGATGGTATCCTTCGATGCCATCAGCCTCACGTACCAAGGCAGTGGTTTACAGTTCATTACATTTACATGTTCTCTACCGTACTCTTTAAACTAAGAAAGTTAGTAACTCCGGTTAGGGTCTCCTGTGGCCAATGTTAGGTTAGTTTGTTGCTAAGAGTGAGGATATTTCTCTTTCGTTGTTTTAATTGATTTTTATTAAGAGATTTTGTGGGTACCAGTTGCCACTAAATATTTGGGAAATTCTATTGATTTTTTATTGGGTGCTTGATCATCAGATAGTCTACACGCTAAAAGAATGAAACTTAAGAATGCTTACTTGTGTGTTCCTGGGATGATTAGAATTAAACTTTATAATGGCTCCTGCATCCGTTGGTTTGCTATATACTGTACTGTATTTATATAAAGAGAGAGTTACTGTGCTTTTTTAACAGATCTAGGAATGGCATGCTATTCCTCTTTTTCTGTTATTATTTTAAATTGTACTCAGCCCCTGGCCTCCTGGCTGTGGCGGGCACATTATTGTATCTGTATCTTTACTGTACAATAAAGATTTTCTTCTACATGGATGTACAGCATTTAGGTAGTTGTGGAAGTTGTTTAATTCCTCTAACCCATGTGGGCTGAGTTTTACATCGAAAGCTCAATTACGGCTAGCGGGCTCACATCGAATTGGAATTCTTTATAACAGTGAAAATTTCGCTTTCATTCATTTTACTGACTCCTCTCAGAGACAGTAATAAACCTCAATAAGGTCCCTCTAAGATGCCCAGTTCGGAAGCTCTGTAACCTACATAATCGAAGAATTTCCTCGTGCGATCGTCACCTTGCGAATCTCACCATGTGTGTTACTCATCTTTCAAGGCTTTAGAGCAGCTCAATGTCTTTTTTCAGTAAAGTCTTCACATTTGGACACTGTGCCAAATGCACCTTTACAGTTGCATTACACAGAGGGATTATGACCTCTCTACCTCATCAAGATAATGTTCAACAAATCATCCATAGGACACCATGGGCTTTCCTAGCCGCCTGTTTTCACTGTTCAGAAAACTTCATATCTATTCACATCTGCCCTATTGTAACTCCCAGATCCCTTTCTTCCTCTACTTATTTTAGTTTATCAACACCAATTGTATTATTTTGTGGTTGCTATTTTCGAAGTGTAAGACTTTGCATTTTGCTGCATTAGCTGCCACTTTTCTGACGATTCTTAAAGTCATTCAACTCATCTGCAGGGCTGCTTGGCACTGATCATTAACGACTCTCCCAATTTTTACGTCGTCTGCAAATGTTACATCACCTTCTTTATCCCTTCGTTGATGTTGTGTATGAAATGAGGAACATCCTTCAGTGCTCAGTTTATCTGTGATCATTATCATCATCAGCCATTTTCAATCCACTGTAGGATGAAGGCCTCTCCAGCAACTTTCCAGTTCCTTCTGTTTTGAGCACTGGCCATCCGTTTACTACCCACAAAACTCATGAATTTCATCTCCGCCTTTACCTTCCAGGTTTTCTTCTAACTCCTCTTGGGTACCATTCTATTATTTTCTTAGTCCATCTGTCATCATGTCTTCGAGCTATGTGTCCTGCCCAAGACCATTTTCTTCTTTAGTTTTGATAAGAATGTCCTTTACTTGAGTTTGCTGCCTAATCCATGTGTTTCTCTCTTTATCTAACAGTCTGATTCCCAATATAATCCGTTCCATTCTTCGCTGTGTAGTTCTCAGCTTCTCTTCCATTCTTTTGGTGAGTGCCCAAGCTTCACTTCCATAAGTCATGGTGGGGAGTATACACTGGTTCATTATTTTACGTTTCAGATAAACTGGGATATTGCTCTTAGTATGTGAATATATTTCCTGAATGCTATCCATCCAAAATTTATTCTTCTCTTGACTTCCAGCCATTTATCATTATTACAGCTAATAACTTGTCCCAGATAAGTATATGACTCCACCTTTTCAATTACTGCTCCTTCAATCATTATATCCCTTCCTATGACATACTAGTTCATCATTACTTTTGTTTTAGCCATATTCATCTTTAGTCCAAAATCCTTACTAACTGTGCATAACTGATTAAGATTTTCCTCTAATTCTTTGGGATCGTGGCTTATGACCACAATGTCATCTGCAAATCGTAAATGGTTTAGGTACTCTCCGTTCACATTGACTCCTTTCTGCGACCAGTATAATCTTCTGAAAGCTTCCTCAAGGGCAGCAGTAAACAGCTTCGGAGATATTGTGTCTCCTTGTCGAACTCCTTTCTCAATTTTAAATTTCCTACTGTCTTTGTCTAGTCTAATAAAGGAGGTAGCGCTATCATATATTTTCTTCAAAATCATAATATATGGAGTATCTATGGCTTGTCTTTCCAGTGCCCGAAACATTGCCTTATGCTGTATGGAGTCAAATGCCTTTTCATAATCCACAAATGCCAGGCATAATGGTGTTTTATATTCGATTGCTTTCTCTCTTTTTAGCTGTGATATAATGTGAAGGTGATCCATAGTTGAGAATCCTGTCCTAACGCCGGCTTGCTCTTTCAGTTGATTCTCATCAAGTATTCTTCATAATCTGTTAGTAATGACCCTTGTGAGAAACTTGTAAATGTGGGATAACAAGCTAATTGGTGTATAATTTCCAATTTATCTCCTTTCTTATGCAGCAAAAGTATGATTGCATTATTCCACTGCTTAGGCGTCACACCTTTTCTAATGTACTTTATGAAGATCCTTGCCAGTTTTTGTGTTATGTCTCTTCCTCCCAATTTTAACAACTCTACAGTAACTTCATCTTCACCCGGGGCTTTCTGATTCTTCATTTTCTTCAATGCATGTTCTACCTCATCAGGAAGAATATCGGGTATGTCTTATGTGTTGCTACTTTGCAATCCACTTCCCCACTGCTGGTATCATTCCCTCGCTCCTTGTATAATTCTCTATAGTAGTCTTCTGCTATTTGAATTATGCCTTCTCTGCTGTTTATAAGTACACCTGTAAGAACTATTCTTACGTATATTTTTTGGAATTTATAAATTATCAAATTTTAATAAATAACTAAGTTAAAAACAGTCAAGCACTCAGCAGAATTGCTGGTCTGTTTACACTTCGAAAGTGAGAGATTAGCGTAGCAGCAGGAGGGACGCTGACCAGCCTCTAATACAATGGGTAGGCCAGTTTGACGCAGTTCGTGCCTACAGAAAAAATAGGGCTGTGGGCTGCTGACGGTAACGGGGGACAAAAGAACGCCCACACCCCAAAAGTGGTTTCGGTACCCCATCCAAAGGGAAGACCCAGATCAGAGAGTTCTCCGTGTTCGAGCTGTAAACAAAGTACAAACAGGCCGACACGGGAGGCACTCTCACAAATTTCACAGGCGGTGTCTTGGAAGGAAGCGTGAAGGAAGAGGTAAGTGGTAGCGGGCATCCCAAAGATAGTTCTACAGATTGCTTAGTGCCCAGATGTTCTCGTCACAAAGAAGGGAGCTCGACCTACCAAACGCGGGTCCAGGCGACGAGAAAAAAAAATAATCGAATGAAATTAAAGATGAAGAGAGAGAGAGAGAGAAAAATATGATTGGACGAAAAATAAGGGAGAGTTGGAAACAAAACTCGGATGCAGGAAGAAGACGGGAGAGAGCCCGAAAGTCAGAGTCCCGAAGCCTGGAAGGGAAAGATCCGGAGGAGAATCCGGGGAGAGGCGTGAGAGTGGCGGAAAGATAATATTTTTGGGAGTGCGGGGAGCGCATATAGAAAGTTCCGAAAAAATGAAAGTATAGTGGGTAGAATAATAGTAAAAAAAAAGGGCGGAAGGGTCAGAGTAAGGAAGGTCGTTCGAGTTATCCACTGTGAAAAAAAGCAACAGTCCTGGAGGAAGATCCTGTGCGCAATAGGAACGTCTGAGGTCGAGCCGGGAGCACATCTAGCGAGTTTGCGGTGGCCAAGTCCAGCGAGGAAATAGCTGAAGAAGCAAAGAAGGAAAACTCATCCAGGTGGTAGAAAAGGAAAGCAAGTAAGTTTATGTAGAATATTTATTAACAGAAACGGTGTTATAAAGAAATAAACGAAAGAAAAAGTAATGGACAGGACAGTCAGTAAAGAACTGAAACCAGATGAACACTATCTTAAGTGATAGAAATTAGAGTCACTAACTAGGGAAAAAGTGAGAAAGAAAGAGTGTGAGTATTACTCATCTGTGATTAGAAGTATCTGAGAAATAAGGAAAGTTGTTAAACCTGAAAAGGGCCAAGTTTATGGAATGTATAACTAGTAATAACAGTGTATAATATTTATTCTGTAGAACATTCCTCTCTAGAGTATATAGGATGAAGGTGAAACTTAATTGAATCACCCCTTGTATATTAATAACTAGTTGTAAGAATTTGGATACATTATGAATTATATAGTGTGTGTAAATATCTTGTATAAACAAGTAAATAAATGTAGTTTGTTTTATCATGAGCTTTATGTGTGATATTCACACCAAGCATTAACTGTAAGTCACGGGAACTATTCTAGCACGGGGAGATAATAACACAAATAAGAGAAAATTAGTATTTCCTCCAAATTGGATCTTCTGATACAAAACCTTAATGACAAAGGAGTGAGTAAGAAGGGTGCCGATTAACTGCGCAGCAGATAGCTTGTGGGTCTTGGAAGGGAAGTGAGGACCCCCCTGTTTAAAGGAATAAAGAAAATAACAACAACAACCTTTATGGTTCCAAGGAAAAGAGGGAAAGAAATAGCTAAGGGATAGATTAAAATAAGGTCTAAAATAATAATAAGAAAATAAATATATATATAGAAATAATAATAATAATTAAAATATACCCCCTCCCCCCACACACCATCGCTATTCTTCAGTTTCAGTATCATTTGTCTTTCTGTATTACTGCTCATGGCTGCTAATTTAAATCCTTTGTTTTCCCTTAATGCTTGTTCTACTTTTCTTGTGTTAAAATCTTCTTATGTCCTCTCTGAGTCTCTTTCTAATGGCTTTGCATAACTAAGTATACTCAATTTTTTTCTTGGCAGTGTTTATCTTGCTCTTCATTTTTCGCCTTCGGTTCATCATAACAAGTGTTTCTTGACTAATTTTGTCTTCTTTGGATTTCTTTTTCCCTATAGGTTTCTTGGGCTTTATCACTTTCAGAAAGTTGTAATATTCCTCGTCGATATCTTGGTCCTGAGCAGTCTGCAGAAGCTCAAACTTGTTCTTAAATTCCAGTATATACTGCTTTTTCTCCTCCTCTGTTATCTCAAAGACCTTTGTATTATTTACTCGAGTCAGTTTTTTCCTTTCCTTTCCTACATCTATATCAAGTGTACATCTTACCATTCTGTGATCACTTCCAACATTCCTTATTCAGGACGGTAACATCATTCACAATATATCTTCTGTTAGTGAGGATGAAGTCGATTTCATTAGTTGTTAATCCATTTGGACTCTTCCATGTTCACTTTCTGTTCACCCTTTTCTTGAAAAAAAAGTGTTCATTACTGACAATCCTTGAGATTATGCAAATTCCACAAGTCTTTCATTTCTTTCACCAATTCCAAAATTTCCTATAGTTCCTCTTTCTGCGCTGTTTTGTCTTTTTCCAACCTTAGCATTGAAGTCCCCCATAATAATAGTGTAGTGGGTTTTCTGCTCATCTAGAAGACTCTCAATTTCGGTGTACATTCCTTCAACCTCTTCGTCATCATGGCTCGATGTTGGTGCATAAATCATTATAACCTTTAGCTTGTACCTCTTAGAAATCTTGAGTATTAGTCTTGACACCCTTGGTGATGTACTTTTGAATTCCAAAATGTTGTTTTTTAAATCTTTATGGACCAGAAACCCAACTCCACCTTCACTCCTTTCAGTGTTTCCATTGGTGTATAGCAGATTTCCGCTTGATAAACTTATAAGTGATTCATTTCTTCTTCTTGTTTCAGCCAAACCGATGATATTCCAATTCACATTTTCTAATTCCTTTTCCAGCTCTAATATCCTGTCTTCACCGATGAGTGATCTTACGTTATAACAGGCAAAGTTCCGTTTCCGTGCATGGCAGCCTGGTCGTACCCAGAGATTCTTAGCACCCTCTTGCTTCCACTCTGATCCTCTCGCTGCCGTAAGAGGGGGGAGTGAAAGCCGCTGGGGATTGAGGGCCATTTGTTTTGTCGTGCTGTCATATGCTGAAGGGTTTGGGTCTTTTCCTCTTCACGCTGACCAGGCGTCTTGAAGAGAACCACTCTACACGTTCGTTGCCACCTAAGTAACGTAACAGAGCTTACCATCGAGAAGGCGTGCATGAGTGGATTTTAGGGAAGCAGGCCAACCGGACTTCTAAATCTTCTGTAATAGAGAGATATTGGATCCATCAGTGTTTTAGACCGAGTGTCTGATAACACACAGGATAGCTGTTCCCCTCTATCTGTGATCAGCATTGATCAAATATAAAGTGAACTGTCTCGGTGTATTCCTTTAACCATTCTTCTTACGTAAGCCTTCACTGTAATACTGTTAGCCTTCATCATGAGCGCTTTTATTTCCTGGCGGGGTTGCCTAAATTATTATTGCATAGAAACACTTACACAATTAAGCTGTAAGGATATCTGACATATATTTGTAACTTGCTACAATTTAAATGCATCCCTTATAAAAACTATTTAAATAAAACGAAAGTTTAGAAAACTGTAGTGCTTAACGTCACACATCAAAATGTATTGTTACCCTGGTGGTTTCCTTTCCAACAGCGAGGTGGTGGATGTCCCCTGTGACAGCAATCGGACGTCGGTGGTGATGAGACTGGAGTCGGGTCCATGCGTAGCTGGAAACTGTGGGAACTACGGCCGTTGCTACCAGTACCTCAGCGGGGGACTCATCTTCAGCACGTGCCTCTGTGGCTCAGGTAAGGTTCGTACGTATATTTATTTAAATGTTTATTTTACAGCTCCTGGACAGCCTTAAGAAGAAGGGTAATGTGAAATCACATATTTACGAATAAATAAAATATGCACAGCACACTGAACTTACGTTTTTTTTTTTCAATATTCTTTCATCTTTGTATTCTTCGCAATTACCACAGTACGGTTTCCTTTGAGTGACATTATAATCGTAATGATGGCATTTTTCATCTCTGACGTATAAGGAATTGGCACTCAAGTTGAACTAAATACTTAGCTTCACCTGCACGAGGCATTAAGGAATAAGTAGCTCTGAACCAATCCTGCAAACCGTTCTATTTACTGATTTTTCTATTGGATGCAACGTTTCTCCAATCGTTACATTTCAGGGGTGTTCAATAACCCCCCGAAAACCTTATATACTTTACTCAAAAAGTGTTTATCAAATCAAACCCTTAATTACGTGATGTTCAAGACGTGTTGAGTACCCATAAGGTGAGAACTGTGTAGCAGTTCTTTCGAAAGTTTTTCAGAGAGGAAGAGCAACAGCGGATATGAGTTACTTCTCCCGAGCAAGAGCAATCTTTATTAGGAACAAGAAGGAGGTGATAAAACTTAACCTAGAGGCTACCATGAATAAGGGGCAGCCCTTCCAGAGAAGCCAATCAGATGACGCCCTTGACTCGCTCAACCTTAGCAGTTGGCTCGACCACATAACTATTTTCTTCGGTCAGCCACTATCCACTACACCAATGGAATTCCCACTCAATCAGCTCCTTAAACTCCGTTCACCTCACCAAAGATCAGCTGATCAACGCAATAAATAAATTGCACCTACGGCTGCATTCGGTGCCGACCAGATTCCTCAATTTATGCTTAAATTCCTGAGTACATTTATCGTTGATCTTGTTGCTCTTTAACAAGATCCTTTATCGAAATTTTTTCCCTTCTATGTTACATATCTATCTAGTAAGACGGTTGGCAAAATTACGTTCTACATCTCAACTCTGTCACTTCCGCCCAATTTCTTTTGTATTAAGCCTATTAAAGCTCTTTGAGAAATCTCTTCTGAGAACGCTAACCACCCAAATAATGCCACAACAGTTACCGCAGATCCACTATGCTACCCTGTCAAGATCCACCACTACCAAGTTCCTCGAGGCCGTTGAGCATGGATCTGATATCACCGTTACGTATATCGACGTCCAGGCTGCATTTGATGCCATATCCGTTCATGTGTAGGCGAGCCTACTATGTGACTGTTACCTCATTGGCGGAGACGTGCTCTGGTTTATTGAGACAATGCTTGCTAGCAAAACTATTATTGTCCACAATGGTAGTCGGAGTTACACCAGGACAATCACAGATGGGGTCCACAAGGCGGGATCTTATCTGATATCTTGTTCTCTGCTGTTCTCGTGCCTTTTGGGACGGGCTGAACAGATATAATCACCTTTGCTGATAATATAAAATTGTTCACCATGGAGACACACTACTGACTATACCAATTCCTTGATCCTACAGAAAATCCAGAGGCCTCGAGCATTCTCCGGTTTCGGTCTTCGCATCAATCCTAAGAAGCGAAACAGTCGACGTTTTCACTCAAAAGGAACCCAACGATGGTGCAATCCATTTTAAGAGGATCCGCGATTTTTGCTGTCCGACATCACACCGATTTGGATGTTATTTGACTAGAAGCTCTCCTTTCTACCACATATAAATCACCTACAAATAAAGTTCTGCCGACTCCGGTAAATGCTTAAGCAACAACTTTCACACATGTCCATGACCAAGCTGTTGGGTGTAGATACATTAATACCTGTATATCCAGTCATTCTCTATGGCGCCAAAGTCTGGACTTCAACTGCTACGAAGCATCTTAGACGGATTTTCGCCGGGGAATTCTGACTGTTAAAGTGGGCCATATGGAAATTTCAGCTTTTCCTTGCACCAAAGACCACCCAGATGGCGGAAACTCAACGTCAGACGTCTTCCTGCCATCATTCACGAGAGAAGCTGACTCGTCTGCTGTAAAAATGATGGTTGGCATTATTTCTGAACCAGACTTCTGGGCTAACAGCGGATGGAGGATCGCAGTTCGAAGCCTTGGGGCAAACACAAATCGGTTAAAGTTAGCTGATCGGTTCCTACCCATGCAAATGCTGTATATACGTACACTTTCTGCGCGGGTAACAGTGCTATCGTCACCGTCCTCCTCCTCGCACCGGGTGGAAAAAGCTCAGATTCGAATCCCGTCGATGAGGCGAGGAAATTTAATGGGCTTGTTTCACTCCGTGGCTGAGTTAGTCGGTCTCAGACGTAGATAGTAAGGTTATTCCCCCAGTAACTCGGGTTTTTCGTCCAGAAAAAGAGGCAAATCGACCAGAGAACACATGCAATTTACGGACATAATACACAATGCATGGGAGATGAATTTAATTATTCGGGTGGCCTAAAAAAAAAAAAAAGTACATACACTCCATGTACGGCGACTTGTACAAGTTCGCAGTTGATAAAAAATATTGGTACACCAAACTCCATCGCCTCCTTCTCAGACCCACGTCACAGGGTATTAGAACCTGCTCCCAAGGATCTCCATCCCATCACCGCCATGGATCCATCACTCCAGTGTTCCAACTTTTTCGCGCCTGTTCAGAAGACTATCCTGCGCTATAAAAGGACTTCTCCCTAGACAATTATTTTACTTCCCAGCATGCTGTTCTAAATACACATGTTTTCGAATTTTACAGATGTGCTTTTCTTAAGTGGTCCCTGTGTGGTCTTCAATGTCACTTATTAAATTGCTTTAACTGTATGCATTTGGAATCCTAAAATTGCGAATTTTTCTAAAAGAAAATCATGTTGTGCTTTTTATCAATTGTTTTCTGTTCATTTAATTTTCCTGTTATGAAATGTCTATATTAAATGCAAAATAACAATTAGTAATAATTATATGTATAAAAAAAACAACAACAAAAACCTCGAAGTCTTTTCCAGATCAAAATCTGGAACTATAGAAAAACATGAACATATAATATTAAAAGCTGTGCATTAAAATTATCCCATATCTGTTCAAATATCTCACCAACTTAGTAGCAACATAGCTAGGAGTGGTAGTATTGTCTCGCCTTTGTCAGTCCACGGGGCATCCAAGCCAATCTAAAACTACTGAGCTTTCCACCAGGCAGCGATCGCAGCTGCATTTCTGTATGTATGCATTTAACTGTCGAAGGGTGGCACCCGGACATACATCCATCTCCACCAATTTAGCATATAATACCATGTTCTCATAAATGGCCTGTTAGTGTAAGTGTGTGTAATGTGTTGTAAAGTGAAATAGGCTACTCTGCCACCAGGTCCATTGGGAAATTACCACCTGATGCCTATCCCTGGCACGAGGAGTTGAGCCCGGGTCTACTAATTCTGGCGGTACATATAGCACCTAGATCCTGCACCCACCAGTAAGTAAGTGTGAGAGACTGGTAGGTGCCAGCAGTCCCGCTCCTGGGTTGCCCACACTCAAGGGCCAGCAAAAAAAAAAAAAAAAAAAAAAACATTCACCAACTAGGAGAATACTTCTTACTAGTGAGTGCAGCAATCCCGCCTCATGGTCATTTCACTAAGCCTGCACAAAAAAAAAAAAGTTCTCTCCCTCCACAAGACAGAATGCCTATCCATCCAGAGGAGAGAGAGAGAGAGAGAGAGAGAGAGAGGAGAAAAAAAAAAAAAAAAAAAAAGAAGTGTACAGGTGTTTATTCAGTATTAGTAACCACAGGTATACGCCTCCTTTTATTTAAATGTCAACCTGCAAAACTTTTGAAATTCCACAAAATTCCTTTCATTAGACAGCCAAAGAATTCAGAACCCCTAATAAAATTAGGGACCAAATTAAATAAGTCTCATCTAAATTCCTCATACAAATTGCATTCATATAAGATATGATCCATGTTTCCAACCTTCCACAAACGCAGTAAAAGGATCTTCCACTAAACCACATTGATGCAACTTACTTTTTAAGGAACCATGCCCCCCCCCCGTAATCAAATATGAGCATTCCATACTTGGATAAAACCAGCAATGAAATTTGTTATTAAAATTAAATTCGACACTAGATATAAATAATTAAATTACTTTACCAGTACTACTGGAATCCCAACGGTCCTGCCATAATTTAATTAATTTCACCAAAATTTCTTTCTTTCTCTTTGCTAATTGCGGAAGAAATCTCATTAGTAATCCCCATAAATGCAATTTGTTTTCCCTTACGTATAAAATAACAAAAAGCTCTAAACACGACTGCTAAATCCAAAGGCAAAACCCCGCAATCACCTGAAGAGCATTAGTCAAAACGGTCTTACAAACACGCAAAAAAGTTAACAACATTATTCTTTGGATTGAATAATGTTGTTAACTTTTTTCAATGTTTAACAACATTGAATAAAGCTTTTGTTTAAATTTTACTTTGACAGTACGAATGTACCAGATTGATGCAGCATACGACACAATCGGAATAAAAATAGCTTTATAATATAGATACAAAATGCGTTTACGTAAGCCCCAATCTTTTATGGTAACCCTAACTATAGAGGCAGTGTAATTTTTTATTTTCCTACTTAAATAATTCAAATGTTGTGAAAACAATAACTTATCATCAAAGATAACCCCTGAATATTTTACCTGGGAAACAAGAGGAACCTGTTTACTAATAATCGAGGTGGTCTGTTGTAGTCTAATTTTCCTTTTAGTAACATCATGACAGTTTTAGTAGATGAAATGTTTAGTTTGTTTAATGTAGCCCAATCAGTCAAATCCTCAACAATAACCTCCATTCTACTTTCTAAGACTACTCTAGATCTCCTTGCGCCACACACAAACCAAATCATCGTCATTAGCCACCTTATAACAATCAGGGATTGTTCTACTTATCCACTGATTTAAGACCAGATTCCATAAAATAGGACCCAACACAGATCCCTGTGGACAACCGCGATCAATAACTCTATTAAATGTTAGATGTTGGGATCTTATAATAATCTGCCTATCCATTAAGTAACTTTTAATAATTGATATAACAAATCAGACAATTTTTAATTCTCTTAATGAAGAGAGAACACTTTGATACCATACAGTATGAAATGCTCCTTCGAAATCTATGAATAATGCTAGCACATATATTTCTCACCAGAATTTACACTAAAATTAATCAAATCGCGTAGGGCATCCTCTGTTGAGTTATTTCTCTTAAAACCATACTGATATTTAAAATGAAGATTTTCTTCATTGAACAATTTCTCTAGCCTTAACAACAACAATCTTTCCAGTATTTTGCCCAAATTTGCTAACAAAGAAATGGGTCTATAACCCCTAGGATCAGTCAACAATTTGCCAGGTTTTTGTAATAATTTTAACGGAGCAATTTTCCAAAATCCTGGAAAAACTCCTTTCAATAAACACTTATTATACATATTAACCATTATTTCTGAACACAACTCAACAAACTTTTTAACACTATTATTTTCAATCAAGTATAAACCTGGTGTTTTATTATCCCCAACCTTAGAACATACAAATTTCACTTCATCAATATTAAACAACTCCATCTCAGATGATCCAGTATACTGTTCATTCCCCTGTGTAATTTGTTGCTGTTGTACACCATCTTCCCTACAATTGTCATTCAGAAATAAAGTGCTAGTAATAGTAGCAATTGCAGAGTACCAATCAATAGACTCAGTATCATTTGAATACACGATATTAATTAAATTATTAACATTCAGCTTGTTTTTGGTTAACTTACACAACAATCCCCATGGCTCACTATTTCCAGTAGTACAAACCAATTCTTTCCATGCATTAAATTTGTGTTCAGAGATTGCCTTATGATATTCTCTCCTCTTAATTTTATACATTTCTTTATACCTTTTAATGCTTCATTATTACTCCCACCCCTAACCCTCTGAAAAAGCTTCCTGATTCTAAACACTTCCCTCCTTAATACTGATAACTCAAAAAAGACCACCAAGGTACTTTGTAACCTCTGTTTCCTGCTCTTATAGCAGCCAAATATTTAAACCATTAAAAATGGAAATTGAACAAAAAATACATATTCAGAAGCAGTTAATTAATTTAAATTGTCCGTAGTATAAATTAAAAAACTATGTAACACAGCACTTTTAAATTTATCCCCCTTATTATTCTTATAATTAAATCTCAAAGTATCATCTGACATATCTGTGGCGCTAATTTCTGATAAATTTATAATTATTACAATTGCTCTGTGATCACTGTAGTCATAATTGTAACAAGGTCCCAAGAACTAACTCTTCTATTTAACTGATTATTTACCAAGGTGATGTCGATATTGGAAACACCATGTCTTTGTCAGTCCACGAGGCATCAAAGCCAATCTAAACTACTGAGCTTTCCACCAAGCAGCGATCACAGCTGCAGGAGACTTCCTACTTCCTGGTGGGTGAGGAATAAGAGGGTCTAGAAACTGCCAGGAACTGCTAGTTAAAACGGGATGCGCATTAAAAATCTGAATAATTCAAGAAACAAGGATTAAAATTACACTGTTCACCTTATTTATTTGAAAATCCCTATTGTTCACTGTTACTTTTATAACCGGACAGTAGTTTAATGATTAGTGAAGTGTGGTGAATCCGCATTTAAAATCGCGCTACCGTGGGAATTTACCAATCTGACTGTGTTCGTTTGTTCACAGGGTGGAGAGGCTGGAGTTGCACCGATGACAGTTCTGCCTTCTCGCACGCACGGCTCTTACTAGCTGCACTTCTCCTAACTTTGAGCAACCTCCTATTCCTGCCAGCCATCGCAGTGGCAGCTTACAGAAGATACTACTCGGAAGCCTTCGTATACGTCTGCACCATGGCCTTCTCTTCAGTAAGTAACGTGTTTGTGCATTGTGTAATATACCTCTAGAAAAAATTCCGAGATTTTGCACATTCTTGGATTCCATCTATTTACCAATCCCAAAATACGCTTTATAAAGCTCAGCAATAAACGGCGAAATGGACAATCTTTAAGTGTTAATGTTATTTGTGGAGTAAGGACTACTTGGGGCCATACTGCTCTTTTTTATAGTGTCTGGTTTCTAGTAAAAATAAGTTCTTTGATTTTTAGATCTAGCCTTTGAAATCTGTGCCCGGGTGGAGTTAAACAACAAGATGTATTACTTACTTCCGCTAAATTTAAAATCTTTGCCCATTGCAACATCAAAATAGTTTATAACCAGAAACAAAAAATTTAGACCTAGATAAAAATATTAGAAAGCGGCAGAATCAGTATCGATTGCCTGTACCTTTTGCCCCTTACACTTTAAATTTTTACGAGTAATAGAAACATTTTTTGGATATATTTTTTAACAGTTCTCTAGTTTATGCGATGCAGGGACTCCTCGACCCCTTAATGGTTTTTTCTTTTTTTTTCTTGTATAGTATCTTATGTGGGACGGCACCTGAACGTGAGTTCAACTGCGCCTTTGTACACTGTGATGATTACAGAAAGCACTGTAAAAGGCCAGAAATGTGTGTGTGTGTGTGTGTGTGTGTGTGTGTGTGTGTGTGTGTGTGTGTGTGTGTGTGTGTGTGTGTGTGTGTAATGTTATGTTTATGCAGTGTGGGTGTGTTTTTTAGTTGTTTTTGGCCGTTTTCTCACCAGGCAGGCGATCACCTGGAAGGCTGCCCAGTGTCCGTCTACACCACGGGGAGGTGGGCCACAACTAGGCATTTAATGTGGCGGACCTTGAGTAGCTCGTACTGAACGCCCAAAACGAGTTTCGGATCATTCAAAGAGAAAAAAGAAATGTAATAAAATAAATAATAATAATTTTTAAAAAAAACCATCCAAAGTCCACTGGTTAAGTGCAAGACTAGTGGATGCTACGATCCCGTACCTAGGGAGCCTGAACCCAGGCACCAGCAAAATCCCGCCTCGAAAGAAGGGCAAGAGGTCAGGAAAAAAGAAATCCCGCACCCATAAGCAGTGGGTGCCAGCAAAAAATAATAATAATAAATAAATAAATAATATAAATAAATAAAAAGAAAAAAAAAATAAATAAATAACATAAATAAATAAAAAGAAAAAATAATAATAAATAAATAAAAAATAACAATTGTTAAAAAAAAAAATCCAAAGTCCACTTGTTAAATGCAAGACTAGTGGATGCTACGATCCCGTAGCATCCACTAGTCTACGAGCCCAACCAAAAAAAAAAAAAATAAAAATAAAAATAATAAAAAAATAATCTCGCATCCATATGGAGAAAGCAGTGAGTGCCAGCAATCCCGTACCACAGGAGACCCAAATCCTGGGTACCAGCAAAACAGTTCGCATCGTGAGGCCACAATTTCTGTCCCTTTAGGAGCTGTGGAGAAACAGAAAATAAAAACTCCGATCCATGGAAGAAGAATGCAAGTTCGTATTGTGAGGTAAGTGCAGCCAGTAAAGTCCAATCAGGTAGTCCAATTGGATGAGTCCTATCGAAAAGTCATTCTGGTTTGAAATTAGTTCTTCTGGGAAAAGAGAAATATCATAGCAAGTATTCTATCTTAGGTACGTCTGGTTATGTGCTTCTGTCAGCAGAAGCATCAGCGGGTGAACTTAAGTCCCCAATGCTACTGCCAACTGAAAGTGGCATTCGTTGAAAACGCGAATAGAAGAGCGAACAGAACAGCCATCGATATTTATGGATTTCACTCAAAATCCTTCTCTGTTATTATATTTAACGCGAGACGATGCGCGTTCACTTTGCTAACAGGTATTTCTTCCTTTGCAGCTGTACCATGCGTGTGATGCCGAAGCATTCGCCTTCTGCGTGATGCGACTGAGCGTCCTTCAGTTCTGCGACTTCTACTGCGCCATCCTCGCCTTCTGGATGACGCTCGTTGCCATGGCAGCCCTTCCCGCTTCCCTGCAGTCTGTTGCCCATATGGCCGGTGCCATCGGAGTGGCCCTGGGGGTGGAGTACGATCGCACAGGGCTGTGGGTGTTTGTGATACCAGCCGCAATTGGGATCCTCATGCTAACGCTTTCATGGGTAAGAATTCGTCGTTTCTCTAAGTTTAATCTTAAATTCCTCACAAAGGACAAAACAAAGGTGCATTCTGGAAAACCACAAAAATGTAAGAGTTAAAATCTTAATTCATTAGTTATACGTAGTGAAATAAGAACATTTTAAGCAACATTCGCGCAATACAACCAAAGTGTTCTGGCTACACCAGTGATCTAAATTGTAACTTTAAATTTTAGTAGAAATAGAAACTCCAATCCTTCATTCTGCTGATGATTCAAAGTCTGAATCCAATTTGTTCAAAAATAACCGAATTTTTACCCTGAAAAATAAGTCGGAAATTTTTTTCCGATGCTGTATAAAACTGGCTTCCTTGCACTACTAATAACAGAAATAGCGTTTTCGTATTGATCGTTGCACACCCTAAAAAAAGCCCGTTAAAAATTCTTCGTGTCATTAACGGGAATCAAACTTCCAGGAACCGCCTGTCCCTTAATAACGATATTTTAATTATAATTATTCATTTATTTCGAGATTAGTTATTTATTGAGGTAGAGGCCTCCAGTTAAAATATTCAAAATTTAACGGAATTAGAAAGAGGTTTAAAATGAAAGGAAAAACTTTTCCTTTAATTTTTGAATATTACGCATTAAGTCAAAATCTCCAGCCACATTACTTAAGACACTCTCACAAATTTTGGAAAGGGTCCACTTCATTTCAGTGCAACGCAATTCCTTGAATGACAGTCAGTGTACGCAATTTGGTGAAAGACAACTGGTGGTTACCACAATTTGGTGCATTTATCCTGGCTGATTTAATGCGAGTCTTCTGAAGTTCGTTTTGCAACCCGCGTTATGCTTTTTTAGTAAAAGCAGTTAAGTTAGTGGTAATCTAGTACCGCAGAATGGTTAAGGGTAGGAGCGTCGAACGTGAGCAGACAGAAAAGCAATCCTGGGCATTGTGGAGGGTACAATTCCGGGCCCCTCTTCAGGGAAAGGCGATGTGGGCCCAGCGAGGCATTTTCCCAGGGCCTCGAAGTCACTGATTAAAATGTTGGTAAGCTAGAAGACATCTAGTCAGCAAGTAGGACAGTTAAAAGGTTATTTTTATACCAAATAAGCCACGAAACTTAGTTATTTGGCGCAAAAAGTTCTTAATTCTTCTTAATCAATCCATGTACTAGAACAGTCCGGTTTCTCCTAGCTTTTCAACACTAAACCAATCCACGTTACTGAACCAGCACATGACTTCAATTTTCACAGTGATTATCTTCATTTCTTTTCCTTTCACTTGGGTTTTTTTTTTTTTTTTTTGTGCCCGTCATTTCCTTCTTGCTTTCCAACCCTGAACTAAATGTGCTGCTATGATACCGTAGCATAAACTAAGGATTCGAAAATATTAATAATCTTATTTGGAGTAAAGCTGCTACAATATGGACGGGAAATACTGCTTCGGGCGCAATGTCCAACCAATGTACGAGTATGATCGGTAAGAATAACACTTTTACACGAAAGAAATTGATAAAAATATATATACATTCTTTTCTTTTTTCTTATTTCTGCATACTTCTTTTTTCTTGATTTCCCAAACCTTCTTCCGTTCATTTTAATTTCTAGTCTGTATATCACACAGCCAATAGCGTAGCCACCAACTCTCTTTCAGCAAAATACACCAAATTGTCTCATATACCAAACAACGAAGCGTCTTACACCAAACTGACCTGATCTCATTTTGGAGTTAGCAGAGAATTAGATCCAAAACAGCAAGACTATACAGCATCAGTCAGAACATTAAAAATAAACACCCGTATCACTTCTCCTCAAATATTTTGTCCGGTGTCCTTCCTTAAATTCATTCAAACTTCCACAATCCAGATGGAAGTTGTTTCAACAATCAGTTACTCTACGGATGAAAGCAAATTTTCGTAAGTCTCTCCCACAACCATCCATTTTAAATTTATGTCCCCCTTGTGTCTGTTGTCTGTAAAGAGTAAGTATACCATCAGCATTTAGTTTATCAATCCACTAAGCCCTTAAACACCTCAACCAGATCTAATTTCGGTGGCTGGTTTACATACTCTGTCTGTAAATTGCGAGTGTTCTGTGGTCAATATGCCTGTTTGCTAGACAAAAAACCCGAGTTTCCAGAACAAAAAAAAAATCCATACAACTCTCGCCCAAGGCCAACTAATTCAGAAGGCGTTTACCCTACTTTTTATTTCCAAAATAAGAAAACAAGCCTTCTTTGGAAAGCGCACCCCTTTCGTGTCCTTTATTAATCTGGCTGCTCTTCTCTGCACCCGTTCCAATAGATCATCCTTCCTAAAATGAGGCTTCGAGAACATTCAAGTCCTCGTGGGTACCACAGTTGCTAGGATAGCTGTCCTCCCCACACCAGGTGTGAAAGACCCGAGTTCCAGCCTCGTCAATGACGGAAAGAATTTTTATGAGCTTTTTTACAATGTGGCTGAGTTAGTCGGTCTCACGACAGGGTATCATGGTTTTTCTTCCGGAAACGCGGGTTTTTCGCCCAGCAAACTGAAAATTGACCTCAGAACACACGCAATTTATAGACAATATAACCAACATTTTGTCCATGCTGGCATAATTCTTATTCATCGAATCCCATGAGCAAATCTAGCAGCCTCTCTGCTTTACTCAGAGAACTTCATATCGGACTGTACAATTACCCATCGTTTTTTTTTTCTTACTTTTGAGTGTGATCCTACTACCCAACTGGTACGCTATTCTGTTATTACTCTTACCCCAAGTGCAGTAGTCCATTTATCAGCGTTAAGCCTCGGTTATCACTTCTCAATATCATTAACAAATAATAGTAGTTAAGGGCTAAGTAGAGGACCCCGAGAGACCCCTAATAACATTAGTCCAAAAGAGCAGTGGACATTACCACTCTGTCCCTTACCACTCGACCATCCCTTTATTCACAGGAATAACTTGCCTTCTAATGCCACACTGCTCCAATTTGCACAGCAGTCATTCATATGAAACAGTTATCAAAAGCTTAACTGAAATCTAAAAGTACATGATGACAAAATTATTATTTGCATCCAGTGACTACGCCACAGTAGATGATCGGCTTGGTCAGACAAAAATCTCCCTCACAAATCCGTACTGCGATTACCATATGACTACATTCCTCTCAAGACGACCCTGCATTATTTTCCCTGGAACCCAAGTCAAAATTAAAGGTTTGTAATTACTCATTTCGGCATTTGATCCTCCACCCGTTTGTGAACAGGAAAAATATTCTGCACATGTCCTAACTAAAAGGACCTCCTCTAAAACCTAAGGATGTTCTCATAATTTTTGCTTGCCCTCTTTGCGGCTTCTTTTAATATAACAGATTCCCGGGGACCTTATTTACTTTCAGCTTCAACAACCTCTCTTCCACTTTCTTCTAAGTTTCCACAAAATCATTCAGCTCCCAGTTATGACTTGGTGAAAAACGAAAGGCCAAAGACCTCGTAATCTGCCTTAGCTTGCCTAACCTCCTTTGTGACTTGGTTGCAGACTAGTTTATATCTCTCAGAGGCTCCTGTATTACATAATAATTTATATGCATCTCATGAATTTTTTTTTCTTCTCTGCCACGAGTCTCAGTAGTTCATCTGCCATCCATTTTGGCCTATACCTTAAAGAGTATTTCTTAGTTGGTATAAAAGCCTAGTAGCTTCCAAGATTAATTCGCTGAAAGTTTCCCATTTAGAATTTGCTGATGGTAACATAATCACAGTTGGTCCCACTGTATAGAATTTACAATGGTACCAACTCCAAGATATTACGTATTCTTAAAGTAATAGTATGTAAAAACACTGCAGCCATGTTTAAAACCACTACATGTCAAATTTAGTGGTTTTAATATGGCTCAATCATATCTATAAATCTGTAAAGTGTAAAATCGGGGAAAATAAACGAAATAATCGTTTATTTTCTTTACAAATATATGAGAAAAGCGCTTCACGTTTGAGCTAATGTAAGAAACCGGGTTCTGCAAGGATGAAACCATATTGGGGCCATTCTTGTTTTTTCTTTACTTAAATGATATCGGTGAAGGTACGAAGGACGTGATTTCAAAATTTGCAGATAATATCAAAATCGGTTGAGCAGTTAAAGATCAGTGCCAAAGAGCGCTTCTTCGGAGCGACTTAGAGTTCAGGGATAATCTAACATCAAAATGCAAAGACTTACACTTGGGCAACAGCAACTCCAAGAAAACGTACACTTGGTGGCGTGGAATAAAAAGAATAGAGGAGGAAGAAGAATAGGATTTGGGAGTCAAGATACACAAAGTTCTCCGAGAAACTGTATACTAGTGGCAAGGAAAAGCCACGGTGTCCTATTGATGATTTATGGAACGTTTGTTTCTAAAGATAATGCATCTGGTGAGATCAGCGAAAGGACAATCATATGAAGAAAGATAACGAATATGTGGACTACTGAGCTTGGTTTGCCTCCTCTAGGCAGGAGACAAACTAAAGAGACCTAACTGAGGTGTAGAAGGCTCTGATGGATGAAAGTAAAACGAATCAGGGCGAAATTTTCACTAATATAATTGATTCCGGAACTAGAGGCCATAAATTCAAAATTAAATACAAAACATAAATAAACAGTATTTATTTATGAAATAAGTCATTGACAAGGAGCTGGATTATTAAAATTCAAATCAGATTAAAAGTGGGGACATGGCATCGGGTAAAACAGAATCGGGTAAAACAGATACAGAACCGCACTAAACAAAGTGGTAGAATTAGTTACCATCACTGAGCATCTACAAGTAATTATGGACACTTAATTAAAATATGAGCTCCATCCATTATTTATTAATTTAAATATGAGATGGAGCTTAATTTAAATTTTAATATAATATTTAATTTAAATATTAAAATGTATACATTTGTTATATTTCTTTCAATTCAGTTAGCAACAATTTGTTTAAAATTATTTAAAAACATTTTTTATCAGATATTTTCAATTATTAACGTTTTTATTCTAACTGGCATTCAAAGAAAATCCACATTTGAATTAATTCATTTCTTTCAATACAGACTCATATTATTGTTAATAAATATATCTAATAAATTTATTTTAAGCGGAAAGCTAAACAGTACAAGTGAATAGGAATTTATTTTGTTTTATTTTATTTTGAAAAAAGATATCTTGCCAGAAAAATTTGGTCCGCAGAATAAACCCAATTAAAGCAGATTTAAGAAACTGCTATTTTGTTTGTTCTTTTTTGAATGTGTGAGAGAGAGAGAGAGAGAGAGAGAGAGAGAGAGAGAGAGAGAGAGAGAGAGAGAGAGAATTATCCTACGTATTTTTCATGTTTCAGTACCTTAATCTATGCAAGCAACATTCGTGAAATCTCTACGTTAATACACAAATTTTCTTTACGTAAAAAATGAATAATCTTGAAGCAGTGAACAGCGTACAATTCAAAACATAAACAACTTAATACCCTTAATTAACAAATACCCTTAATTAATAAACAATCCTTAAATAAATTTTTACATGCATTCAGTGAGAAATTACCAAATATTTACAATTAACAAAACTAACTCCAAGTGGCTAAAACAAAGTTTCTCTGTTCATATAAATAACACGTAGCAAAACCATTCATTCCTTTTATAATTAAATAAGGAATTTGCCTTATCAACAGGCCTAATATCATAACGTTTATTTTGAAAATAAATAAGTAATAAACACATCTAAACATATTTTTAACATTATCCTTCCTAACGGTGAAGATGCTTGCGATACTCTTGTTAGAAATAACTACTCACATCAGCAGTATAAAACGGTTTTGTTAAATTTACAAAAAATAATCGAAATTATATATATACATATATCAATAATAATATAATATATAAATATAATAATAATATATATTTTATTATTTATTTTTTACCAAAAATGGAACCCTCTTTCTCTCTGGAAACACATAATATTTGGCCTTAATATCATCAAACTACACTGCTCGACAAAACTAACAGAACACGAAAAACGTGGTGTAACTCGTGCAGCTTGCGATGAAGCGCGACAAAATTAGGTGTGATGGTGGACCACACAATAACGATGAAATGTGAGAAACTTCGCACACGTGTCAGGGACATTTATAGGGGTTGTATAGGGATTACCAAAAAGGTGACGTTACACAAGTCGACACAAGCCGCTCGAAAATATGGTCACATGACATCAGTACGGCGTATGATCACCCTTCAACGGCTAAAAAAGGCCTGGAAGCCGTGAACCATGCACCACATCAGGATGTCTATATGCTTCTGTGGTAACAAATCCCATTCTTCCACCAGCGCACACCTTATCTCGCCAAGTGATCGACCGAGGAGTTAGCTGTCAGCGTGCAACGCGATGAGAGAGAGGCGTCCCTCATATGTCCGATCGGATTTAAGTCTTCTGATAGTCCTGGCCACGGCATTCGTTGAATGTCTTCAGGTTCAAGATATACCTCCACCCCCTTGAGCTCTATGAGCAGTGGTGTAGTCATGGATCTGTTCTGTGTACCTCTGCGTAGTTACGGTAGCCCTATCAAAAACATGGAGGGGTGCAGCCGTGGATCATTATTCCACCCGACATTAGAACACCGCCTCCGCCGTAAGTGTCCCTTTTTCTGACATTGGAGGGATGGTACTACATTCCTCCTTGTCTCCAGATGAAATAACGTCTAGAATCGGTTTGTAGGCTAAAACGGGAGTCACCACAAAACAGAAGTGTACCCCTTTTGTCAAAGCTATGTCACATATTGATGGCACCAGTTTCGACGAGCTCTGCGGTGGTTTGGTTGTTAATGGGAGACAAACCACTGGATTGCTTTCGTACAGTCCACTCCAATTGAACCTTCTTAAGTTATCTGTAGCAGTAGCGACCTGAAGAGTCAGCTGATGACAGGACATTGTACGGCGCCTGTCATTCTGTCAGAGCAAGGTCTGTTCTGGTTGATATAGCCCTTGAGCGACCTTGGCCAGCTCTTCTTGTAATGGTTCCTGTCACCTGAAACTGCTTCCATAGTGCCGAGATGACACTACGTGTCACATTCATCCAACGTGCCAGCTCTGCCTGTGATTGCCCGTATTTAAGTCGTCCAACAGCCTATCATCTAAAAGACGATGATTTGCCATCCTCAGCACTGAAGATGTGGCTATCATCCCACTGAGCAAGAAAAAAAAAAAAAAAAAAAACTGGTATAAAGTGATGTGGTCGCAACCAATGTTTTTATAGTCATGAATAATTTGCATAATGTGTGGCTCTGTAAACTACTCGGAATTTGAATGTCTGGATGTCTATTAAATTTTCAAATATTCTCCTTCGGCCACACTGTTCACAATAAAATTCATGAAAAACATTTTGTTCTGTTAATTTTGTTGAGCAGTGTATGGCATTTATAACCTGAAATTCTAAGTTCGACCGTTATTAAAAGCAAATATTCGTTTTGGACAATAAAAATGAAATGAATTGGTGGGCGGGGGACAGAAACTTGTTGCTGCTCCATGTTGGTTGGCGATACGCAAAAATCGTATCTGGCGCAGTTAACAGATTTTAAACAGTCTCTAATTAAGCAAATAAACACCGCAAGAAAACAACTGCTCCTCTTATTTTTTTATCTGATTTTTTTCCCCTAAAATGTGCATAAAGAAATTTCGGATTCGGCTTAGAGGATAAATAATCCATTTGATTTGTACACGGCCCTTCAAAATTTCACTTTTATTAACCGTTTACCAGTTATCGACGATGCTTTCATTTCTTGAGAGATACAATTGGCCCTATTCCAATACCAAAGTTTAAATACATTTTCAAACTAAATAAACTTACAATTTTGAAGAACAATCATGAATCACAGTTCAAAAACAAAAAAAAACTCCAACATACGATACATTACTACCACAGCTTACGTTGTACACCAAATGAATACGCTTCCAAGACTACGCAAAACGTAAGGTTGCCACCTCCTCACTACTTAATTCAAGCGGTATTTTTTGGGCGAAAAACGAAACATTTCGGGCGAATTTTTATAGGTTATGAAATATTTGTATCAGATCAACAAAATTTGTTCCTTTTATTCATTAGATATGCAATGAATATTTAACCTGAATTTTTACCGTTACAATATAATAAGAATTTCTTATCGATCACATTAACTGCAGGAAGAATCTATCTACGGTTGATTAATTCCACTACAAGTGTACACTCTAAGTCGACTTCATTGTGCTCTGTACTCTAATTAGCCTCAATAGGCTCCTTGAGCTACAGCGACTACAAAAACAGAATATTTCTGAATTTTGGGTGAATTTTCGAAAAAAATATATGAATGAATGACTGACAAATATGATAAATGGCTGAAATATGAATGTCATGACTGAAAAAGGAAACTATCACTGATGATCTATCTGCAAAATACGGCTATATTCCTTGTAGTTGCTTTCACACGTTCGCCGAAGCTTCCGTAACTCATGGCGAATCCGTTCCGTCTGACAGATGTAGGAATTTCGACCACCTTAAGTTTGGTGTACTGTTAAGCTACAGTAGATTGCATCGCTGAGAAAAGTCATACTGGAGGATTCAACAACGACTCAAGTGTTTAATTGTATGTCGGACGACGCTCTCCCAAGTCTGGCCCCGTACTGCCTCTTTCAATGCACAATAATCTGGTTTCCACAGGTGTTGCCCTTACTAGGATATCTGGATTGGATCTTCGGTATGTTTGCCAGGTGTGAAAACTGACTGTGTAACTAACTAGCCTTCAATCTTTAAGGTAATAAGGGCATGTATGTACTAATACATGGTACTCATGGAGGTATCGACATAGTGATCCATGTAAATACATCCTGTGTTCTTATGTCTGCAATTCTGTCCAGACACGATATGTGATGAAGTCTTGTGGATTAACTCTAGACTTGAAGGACACTACAAGGCTTATTTCTCAATGTGATCTGCCCTAATTAATTTTAATTGAAGAAATTTGTTTTGTAAAGGTGGAGTAGAACAAGTGCAAGGGTTTTTGCAAATGTCATTAATGAAGCCTAAAGGGTTCTGGGAACTAATAATTTGGGACGTTAGGGAAGTCATATGACTAGTCAGAGCATGTGTCCAACACCTGTATTTACTTTATGCATAGAAAGACTGCACAGCCACCGGGAAAAAAGTATTTAAGTGATAATAAGGGATTATTCAGGGTTGTAAGCGCCAAAGACAATTATTATTACATTACTAACCTACTTGTACAATGCGCTACCTGAGCAACAGCTCATCCGCGCAAAGACAATATAGATATAATAGGACTAATTGAGACATGGTGCCATCCAAAGATGGGAGAAGAAAGTTTTCATAACGAATAGTTAGATGAATAGCCAGAAGCAATACCGCCCAAAATCACAACGCATTTAAGAAAGATAAAGAGAATTGAACGAGATTTGAAATCATATTTCTTAGTAAAAGCTCTGTAAAGTGATCACGCTGTACCCAGAATCAAATCTAGTTCAGATGGACAAAATTTCTGTGAATGAATAGACAAAGAAGGTCTGTGAGGTGCAATAGGACCTGAGTAAGGGGGAAAATGATAGGATATAGGCCAAAGAATTCTGAGAAGTATGAAAAAAATCTATTTAGCAACATAAATGGACAGCTAACGAAAACAAAATTATAATTTCGAATAAAATTCGAAGGGCGCATAACTTCAAGTAAACTTATAATTTTCAGCTACAAGTAAAATTATAATTTTTAACTTCAAATAAAATTATAATTTTATTTGAAGCAAAAAGAAAATTATATCTATTTGTGCACTGTTTTATAAAATAATATTAGTTTCTATTATTAGAATGCCCCTGAAAAGCTAGGATGATAAAAAAATTATACATTGATTGACTTTTCAACGCTTAGTGCCTGAAATGGCCCGATTTTTTTTTCTTTTTTTTTTTTTTTATTCAGGGTTCACTTTGTCGTGATTTTTTTCTTCTTTACACTTCGTTTGTCTCAGTTTTCATCCAAGAAATTCTGGTCACCCTAATTATTGTTCATTCATGTGGGAAGCAAGTTCATAACTGTCAATAGGCTATCTACACCAAGATGCTCAATTCCCGGAAAATATACAGCCCTATTAATCAGTCCCTTGAGCCCCTTGCTCTGTTTTCTTAGTTTATTTGGGTTATTTCTAACCCAAATAAACTAAGATTATGAGGCGTCAGTATAATTTGTCTCTAAATTGGGTGTATATGCGGTGGCAAGTTTGTCTGTTTTTCTGGCTCTCGTGTGTAGCACAATCGGTAAGATCGCCGTCCTCCCTATTACCGAGTAATAAGATCTGAGTTCGAGTCCTGTCGATGACGTGAGGAATTTTTATGGGTCTTTTTCACAACGTGGCTGAGTTAGTGGGTCTCAGGCGAAGACAGCATGCTTTTTTTCTCCCGAAAACTCGGGTTTTTCGTCCAGAAAATCGATTTCACAACGCACGCAATTTACAGACAGTATACACGGAGCAATGTGGCCTTAGTCGCTGATGCTCCTAAAACCCAACTGTTTCTCTGGATGAAAAATCCGAATTTCCAGGAAGTGACGTGACTGTCGCTCGGAACTCGGCTGCGATATGAAAAGCAAAAATTCGAACGTTTATTTACTGTTAGGGGAAGACAATGACTCTCACCATTCGAGTACCCACGAGATCTGCTCTAACATCAAAAGCAGTTTTACTTCATAATGTAAAGTAAAGAACGCTTCACTTTTTATGTTCACCAAAAGGAAAAGCTTTCAATTACGATTTTTTTTCCTCAAGATATTCAAACTTGAGTATTTATTAATCTTATAATGGAAAACTGGTAAATTTTATTTAGAAATATTTTTCTTAGTTTTTACCTTTGAAAGAAGTTAAGAAAATATCGGAACAAAGTAGCTAGATAAGATTTTTCTTTCTCCCTTTAATTTATGGTAAGTCAAACTAGACTAATGAAGAACTTTAGTTCATCACAACAACAACATCCACAGTTTAAAAAATATAAAATATACAAAAATACTTTCTTAAATTTATCAATAAATATATTTTTTTGTTCGAATTTCATTTCTTAATTAACTCGACGATTAATTGGGACTGTTTGTACTTTCCAGATACATCATTGCTGCCACCAACATAACTGCTATCCCAGGAGAAGGATATGGTTATGTCTGTTACCAGGAGTGCTATTAGTATCCGTAGCAGTGGTATTCTTTGCCTTCCTGGAGACGGAGGAAAACTACATGTACGTCCACAGCGGGTGGCACGCTACCATGGCCCTGGCGATTGTGTTCCTGCTGCCGGAAAGGAAACCCACAAAAGGTAGGAAGGAGGCTACGAATACGTGCAGTTACATTCGCGTAGAAGAACTAAGTGATATTAGCCATTCCATAGACTGCGGGGTGTATGAACATCTCGTACCATCCTCTCCGTAAATGATTCGGAGTTGGACCCCTCAGCGTTGAACCTGTTAGTTCCAACTTCACGCTTACATTCTCAGCCGTAAGTCAATGAGCAGCTCAAGAGCTTTCCACAGGACCCAAATTTCATGGAGAGTTCGAATCCCAGTAATAGTCAAAGTAATTTTTCAGTGGATCATCAGTTAATGTATTTAGAAACCATTTCTAGTGAAGTGAGCATGGACATTTTAAGATCATTTGCTAGCTCTGACCAATTCTCAATCATTCACTGCTTCCATTTCGCTGTCTGGGACATCACGGATTCTCCAGGTTTGCTTGGCACTACGAAAGTGAAGACTTTTTCATTATCCTACACACCATAAAACTTCGACCCTTTTAGAGGGGATTATATTGCATATCACTGAAAATTAAGCCCAACACCAGTGTCGCATTTAGAAAAGGTCACAACTGGTGCACCAGCCAACTTCTCTGTAGATTCTGGTCATACTCGAATCCTGCTGACCAAGAAAATGTGGCTTTATTTTTCTGCAACAACTAACAAGAAAATTAAAATGTAGCGTCAAAAGTTATTTTCTATTGAAATGATGATTTTTCATAGAAATCTGAAACATTTTATACACCACTTAAGATGTATTTTGTTAGCAATGTGCATCTACAGACTGGTTGTGATATGAAGCGATCTTGTATTGTGTATAAATATTCCATTAAACAATATTCTTGAGTGTTGATGCCATTTGTATAACTTTATGCAAATCACAGTGATATAAAGCATCAATTATTTTAATAGTACGCAAAGAAGAAATTAAAGTTAACGCGCGAACAGAGAACACCTTCCCCACACTCATATATGCTCTACTTCCAAATCCATGGAACCAAAACAGTACTTAAAAATAAATTATTTTCTAAAAGGTTTAGAGAATGTTGCACCTAAAAACTGCTGGTTCTTTTTCAAGTTATCCTCCACCTTTGCCGACACACTTGTTCTCCAGTTCTATCCACTTTTGTGGATAGAACTGGAGAACAAGCGCTTTGGAGAATTGGAGAGAAGCGCTTTGGGGTATATTTGGACCACGAGAAAATCGGTACCCATAAGGCCGCATCGTAAACTAAAAATTATATCAAATATTGGCCAAAATGAAATATAGTTATTTTGAATCTTGTAATGAAAGACCCAACAAGCATTCGATCATAGAGAGGGGGAAAATTAAAATGGCAACTCTGGTTTACTTGCTTTATTCACATCGCTTCTTGTTGATATTTTCCAATATCATCTTACCATATAAAGCGACTATATTGGTAATTCACTTTGCTCATTCACCCACTGGATTGGAAAAAAATGGAAGATCTTTAATCTGTGTATATAGTTTTGTGTTGTGCTTGTTATATATATAATTATATATAATCATTGTACGTGTATAGTAATATGCTAACCCTTCTTTCATAAATAAATTCGTCCTGTACCTGCCGCAAATTCCCTCCCATTTTTGTCCCTTTTCATTTGAACAATCGCAACGGTGTAATCAATGCCTTTTGACATTGTAATTCATCTTTCTTCGATTTTCTCGTCACACTGAATCTCAAACAGTAATAGATAGCATATTAGGCAGGGAATTTCTTATTATTGCAATTTTATTAAAAAGAGAAGCGCAGTTCACTTTTATGAGTAAACTGGAGGGTTTGGTTGATATTAGAAAGACTTTATACAAAAATTAAATAATGAAATACAGTTTTATTCTTAGAATTTTAAAACGAATTTTCTTCCTTTACATTAATTAAAGCTAAAATCTTTAGAGGAAATGAGGTAATTGATATTTCAGTTTATTTATTCCAAGGGTTAGAATGTGGTAAACCTGGTTTTATAGCTCTCACTCTTCTTGTTGTTGTAGTAGGATTTTAGGTTATGTTTTTAAGAGCTTAGGATTTTAGGAGCATCAATGACTAAGGCCATATTTTTGTCCGTGCATATTGTCTGTAAATTGCGTGTGTCCTGTGGTCGATTTTCTGTTTGCTGGATGAAAAGCCCAAGTTTCCAGGAGGAAAACCATGCTACCCTCGCCTGAGACCAACTAACTCAGCCAAGTGATGAAAAAGGCCCATAAAAATTCCTCACATCATCGACAGGACTCGAGCTCATGTCTTTTCCACCCGGCGTGGGGAGGACGGTGATTCTACCAACTGTGCTACCCACGAGGGCCTCACTCTTGAAAGTGTCTTTTGATCAGCGTTGCTCATGAATGAAATATCAATGCAAGTAAAGAATAAAATGAAATGGTAACAAACTTATAGCATTAGAAACAGTGTAAGCAATACCAAAAATTAAATTCGCCTAAATGAGTTTAATAGAAAAAATTGGGAGAGAGCCCATATGCAGCCAAAATTACTTCGTGATCACGTAGATCACGTACAAGAAGATCAAGCTAATAAACGAATGAGAACTACCTGTTATAAGGAAGATGTGGGAATTATAGCTGAGTCCAACTGAGCATTCAGAGAGGATCCCCGTTGCTAAACATCATAATCAGAGTTTGAATACGTGAAATACGCAATTTAAATTTCACTTATTCACACTACTGGTAGTTTGAATTACTTGTAGTAAACTTTAGCTGTCCATTATGCCTCCCCACCCACTAACAGCATTCTGTATATAAAAAGAAAATTAAGTTTCAGTAGTTAAAGATATGTATGCATAATTTTGTGAAGAAGTGCAAGTTTGTAACAGGATTATTTTTTCCATCGTTTGTAGACACTGCTCAGGAGGTGATGCAGGTGAACTGGAAACCTCACGGCTCATTCAAGTTCTTGCAAGACAATGAGACAGACATGCTTTGACTAGGTAGGCACCGCATTTTTCCTGACCCTTAATGCAAACATAACCCATTACTGGAGGGTACAAAAGAGAGAGAGAGAGAGAGAGAGAGAGAGAGAGAGAGAGAGAGAAGGAAGAGGTGCCGTTGCTACTCGAAGCAATTCCTCCGGTTTGAAAAGTCCAACTTACCAGGAGAACGTGATTTGCTAACCAAATGTCAAGTATGAGTATAAATATTGTAAATAACATTCAGGTATTTGTATTAGTAAAGAAATGCATAACTTTTGTGAGGGTGCTTATTAAAAACAAATCCAAGTTTTATACTGAGTGGCACAGTTAGCCACTAGGTAAACAACCCTGCCATTTTTGTACTCGTAGTTTACTTAACGGTGTCCTGAGCAGGGTCTACAAACTATTTTAAGAGAACTGATTCATTAATAGTAGTTTATTAATGAGCCTAATTAAAAACATGAAATTCTTTAGAGAGAGCAGTTTAATATCTCAGTGGTCGCTATGAAAACCATAATACCATATCAGATACTTCTCTGGAATTATAAAAACGATAACATGTTGCTCGTTAAAATATACAACGGGCCGTAGCCCTTTAAATGACAGCACTTAACTTCTTTCCATTATAAAGACGGTAAAAATTTCTTAATCATTCGGCTAAGACTAAATTTTCACTTTCAGCAGGAGTAGGATTCTATAAGTTCAAAATGACAGCAGATACAATTTCCTTAATATTCAGTTGATCAGCACTCTGGACACGGCTTGTGGATGTAATGATGTGATATTTGTTTAGTATATCTAAAATATCTGGGAGAAAATCGGGAACTGGCTCTAACCATCTCAATATAGATCAACTCCAATATAAAGCTATGCGTTCTGGAGACATTTTTTTGATCTTTTTATAATTTCCGCTGAACATCCAAAGGTACTTCTTTATGTATGTATAGTATCTTATGTAGGACGGCACCTGAACGAAAGTTCATCTCCGTCTTTGTACACTGTGATGGTTACAGAAAGCACTGTAACAGGCCAGAAATGTGTGTAACGTTATGTTCGTGCAGTGTGTGTGTTGTTGTGTTGTTTAGTTGTTTCTGGCCGTTTTGTCACCAGGCAGGCGATCACCTGGAAAGCCTGCCCAGTGTCCGTCTACACCACGGGGAGGTAGGCCACAACTGCGCAAGAACCATGGCCAACCTCAACAGTCACGTACTGAATGTCCAAAGAGGATTTGGAGCCATTCAAAAGAACCCCGCGCCAGCAAGCCGGCAACAGCGCGCGCACGCACACACACACACACACACACACACACACACACACACACACACACACACACACACACACACACACACACACACAATAGCATAAAGTAAAAAAAAAAAAAAAAAAAATAAAAATAAAATCTTTATCCATTTCTTGCCCACATCTGTATGCAGTGCTGCCCAAAGTGGTCCACAAAGAGAAAAGGTGTATTGTCAAACAGAAGTTGTAATGTCATTCAATCATGATCGGCAGGAACAAGTTCTAGATATAATTCTGAATTCTGTTAATCTGGAGTGGTGTCAGAAGTCTCTGGTAGATGACGGTATCACTGAGCAGAGGTTTAGTTGAAGAGAGTCTTGATAAAGGATGAGTCAGAGAAGTGCAGCATCTGTCAAAATCTTTGTGTGTTCTTGAAAGCCACAACAATTTTGTATATGACGTCATCAGGACGACGAGGCAGCGCACAGTTGTATTATGATTTATGATGCATTTTCAGTTTCATTTCTTGAATTAACATTGAGGTTAAGAGCCTTCCTGCGATTAAAAGCAGCATTGCAGAAGGTTTGAAGGGCCTGGAAATTGTTGACAGAAATGAGTATCTTCTCACCTCCGGGACACAAGTTTGGTACTGTTGCCTTAAGAGCCGATCTTAGATCATCGTAAATGGAGCATTCAAAAAGTACGTGAGGAGAGTCTTCCGGTAGCCCACATCGACAGGAGACTGTATTGGAAAGTCTGAATTGGTAGAGTTTTGCGTTAAGCGAACCATGCCCAGTTAGTATGTAGGAGGTAAACAGTGAGGGTGAAAACCATTTTCTGGTGGATGATGCAAGTAGTGCAGTTACGTCGGGAACGAAGTTTTTGGTGATAGCTCCTTTTTCGGTAGAATTCCATCTATTCTGCCAGGTATTCACTAACAAATTCCAGCATCTGGTTCGCTCAGTTTTGGGATCAGTCTGAGGGTTAACAATGATTCCCTGAAATTCCACGGAAATGCCTTTGCGGATGTAAAAGCAAAGCCCTCTAAACACAACATGCAAGTCAAGTGGTATGGTGCCTGCAAGAGTCTGTAAAGCTGGAGTTGATACTGTTCGGCAAACGTGAAGTAGGCTGAGGAGAAAGCAACGTTGAATAGTGGATAACTTGGTTTGTACTGTTTTGAGTGCAGTACGTCTAAACCAAAGGCTGGCAGCGTAGGTTGTAATTGGGATTATGGCAGCATTGTAAAATAGATGTAGGGTTTTAGTGTTCAGTCCCCAGTCATGTCTGGTAATTTGGAGCAGCATCGCGGTAAAACTCTTAACTTTGACAGACAGATGTTGAATATGCTCAGTAAAGGAAAAGCGGTCGTCGATGATGACTCCTAAAAATTTGGTGCTTCGGACAAGTGGAAGTGATTTCTTGTCAAGTTTTACAACTGGTGGTCTGCGATAGTCTAATTTGTGTTTAAAAATCATGATCTTCGATTTTGTTGGGGATAATTTTAATTTGTTCTTAGAGGACCAGGACGATAGTTCAAAGAGTACTTTATTGGCATAGAGTTCTAATTCAGATCTTGAGTTTCCATTCACTAAAATGATAATGTCATCTGCATACGCAAGTTGTCGCACATTTTGAAATTCAGGAGTCCTAAGCAGCCAATCATCGAGAACTAGGTTCCAAATCAAGGGACCTAAAATAGATCCTTGGGGGCAACCACGGGAGACAGATCTGTTAATCTTCGTGCTTTTAGTGATGACGGTGACGGTGCGATCAGCAAAATAGTTTCTAACAAGTTTATAAAGCTGAAGAGAGCAGTGATTGGAACGGAGTCTGCTGAGGGCACTTTCCCACCATAAATTATCAAAAGCGCCCTCAAAATCGATAAAGATTGCCATAACGTACTTGGAAGTGGAGCAGTCAATGAGGTGGTGGAGTTCTAATAAGGCGTCTTCGCATCCAAGCCCTTGCCTAAATCCGTATTGAAGAGAGGATGTGGAGCTTGTGGCTCCCTGCAGTGTGGTTATTTTATTGGCAATTAATCTCTCTAACACTTTTCCCAGGTGAGAGAGCAAGGCTATGGGGCGGTAGGATCTCGCATTATCTAGTGGCTTACCAGGTTTATGTAAAATCTTAAGAATGGCGTGTTTCCACGGTTTGGGAAACGTTCCAGTATTTAAGCAGTTGTTGAATAATTTAAGTAGAACTTTGGGCCTTAGGTCATAAAAGTGTTTGATAAATATGTTGTCAATCAGGTCATCGCCAGGACATTTGTTTGACTGAATTTTATTCAAGATTGAAGTAAGTTCTTCTGCAGTGAATGGACTTGTTTCTTCTAAAGGAAGGTATTTTTGGTTTAAATCACGAATAGATAGATGGTGTGAAGTGTCAATAGTGAGATCATCGTTAGGCAGCAGTTGGTCCAAGATGGCATTTATGGAGTCTGTTAGTGTAATAGTTTCCATACTGTTGGAGGTAACGGAGTTAAAAATGTCACCCAAGATCATTTTATTTTTAGCAATTTTATAGATGACGCCCCAAGGATTATTATTACCAGACGTACGGACAAAATTGTGCCAGGATTGCAATTTGCTTTCATAAATCAATTTTACGTATTTTCTTTTGAGAGTTTTGTATTCTTCATGTAATCTGTTGACTTCTTCTTGAGACCAAGTACGCCGTTTACGCTGAAAATTTCTTCTGGCTTTATGTACAAGTTTCCGAGTAGAGGATAGTTCGTTATTCCACCAAGGTGTGCAGTTAGTTTTTAGTTTCTTTTTATGCGTAGATTTCTGAATTGCAGTGATGATAATGTTTTGAATCTGCAGTGCTAGTTGTTCGGTGGTAAGAGATTTAAAATTTTCTAGGTTGTCTTCAGGCAATTGAGAGAGAACGGAACGATTAAAACGTTCCCATTTTATGTTTCTAAGAGAGTAACGTATGAGATTACGAAGAGGTTGTACTTCTTTAGTACCTTTGGAGATAAATTATCGATACAAGCTTATAATTAATACAGAACAATTCAAAACAGTTTGTATTTAGCATATTATTTCCCGCCACCCACCCACACGCACACAAAATGGAATGAAATGGAACTGTATCCCTGGTTGGTATCTCACTGTATCAGTACTCATGTCCGTTCATCGAGCAATGCGTGGGAGAGCCATCTTGAATGCAAATTGTTTCATCCGTGTTGTCCCATTGCTGGATTTTCGAAGAACAAAGTTTTGAACCATTTCTAGGTATTCGTGTCCTTGTATCGTAGGGAAAGTCCACCAATGTATTGACTTCATAGGAAATAATTTCATCAAACCAAATAATTGTATAACACGCCAACCTAAATTTGCCAAAGAACATGTTCACTTCGGAATGGAAAAGTATTGACATACCACAGAACAAAATAATCACTTAACAGCGGACAGTGTTTCAAAAAGGATGTGTGCACACACTTTAGGAAATAAATTAAATTACTTTCAACCCTCAGAAACTGTTATTATTGGGTGCGTACAGAAGAAATACTGTGGCCCACGGTAGACTAGTACAGATGACAAAATTTTCACCACTTGCTTCTAAACTCTACTTACAGTGGAGAGTAACCGAATCGCAAATGTTCTCCAGTAACTGTTGAGACAGCGTATAGTGTTGAGGGTAAGGTGCCACCGGTGGTTGCCCACAACTGCTTGTGTTGAATACAGACTCGGTAAATACCAGAAGTGTGAGTAATGTGTGGTTTGCGTAGTGCTGTGTATTGTTCTGTGGTTCTTCTGGCACAGCAGGGCCCCTAGTGGGACCTCGCGTTACCGTCCACAGCCAACGGGGAGACGGCCAGATCAGTAGGGATAGGTTCTGGCTATCCTCTGCTAGGGTCGCTTGAGCTCCCTGACAGAGACTAAGTTAAAAATAATAATAATAATAATAAATAAATGTTGGGACAGGTGTGTATACGTATGTGTTCTCTGTCTATGGTGGCTCTTGTCTTCTCTTATTAAATACAATAAAACAAAAGTGCTGGAAAGTACCAAATTTAATACCATATTTAGATCGGTTTTTTATCATGTTTTACAACCGTTCGAAAGAACTGCAATATTTCTTCATCATATAGGGTACATACAAAAAATACACGTTTCCAGTCTTCGTAAGCTCCACAAATACAGGAACTATCCTCCACTAAACCTAATTGAAATAGTTTAGCTTTTAAAGACCCATGACTCGTTAATACAAATGACGTTTTCATTGATGGATAGAATCACATTATTTTGTTTTTCAATAATAAACATTGAACATCTGGTAAAATGTACCAAGTCACACAACCAGTTATACTACCATTCCACCTATTGCCATATATTATACAATTCATTTAAAATCCTTTTTTATGTTACTACTATTAATTATATTAGAAGTTATTCCCATAAATTCCACCACCCTACCCTATCCTTCTGTAAGTGATATGCAAATTCTCTGTATACTATTTGCAAATCCAGGAGTAAAGCCCAGTTGAAACTCTCCTACACACTATACAGTATAGCATTATTCGCTGTATTGAATGTAATTTATTTTTCATTATTATTATTTTTTTTCTTTTCATTTCATTTCGGCACTGTTAGACAGTGACGAAATCTTTTACAGACTATAATCCAAAATTTGGATTATATCAAAATTATATCAATTTTGATATAATCCAAACTATTACACTAGGGTCACTCAAAATGTTAATTCATATACTCGTGTACTGTGTCTGTAAATTGCGTGTATTCTCTGGTCGATTTGCTTGCTTTGCTGGACGAAAAACCTCTTTCTGGGGGAAAACCTTGCTATCTACGCCTGAGACCCACTAACTCAGTCACGGAGTGACAAAACCCTGTAAAATTTCCTCGCGTCATCGATAGGATTTGAGCCCGAAGGTGCCGTTATTTCGAAAGTCTATTTTAATATTCAGACATAAATTCTGACTTCATTCGTTACTAATCTGGAGCGTTGACAATTTAATTGCAAAATTTTCAAATTAACAACATTCATAGATATCCTTCTGTTATAATTCCTATCGGTTTAATTATCCATTATTAATATTCATATTTGATATTTCCATAGCTCTTTGATATTCAAGACAATTTTTATCTCTTCCTGAATGGTCACAGTTCCTTTTCCTCCTCTTACAATTAACACATTCTGCTAGTTGATCCTTGTATAAACAATCTGCATAAAAGTATCCTCCTGTAAATATTGGAATAGTTACACGTGCTTCTATAATTTCATCCTTTGTTTATTGAAGTGTGGCAGTTTTCTACAGTGAATTCCACTCTCACAGAGAGTTAAAATTACTATGAATTGATTACCTTCTGCTTTTATCACGTAATAGTAATAGTAACGGAGACATGTGATGCAAGAAAACAAGCATATCAGCTTGCTTTCTTGCATCAAACTTATGTAGCATCAGCCACAAAAAAAAAAAAAAAAAAAAAACAATTTCACTTTCATTTCCTCTAAACGTTTGTCCAGTTCCTCCTTAAATTTATTCAACCTATCAACTTCCACAACGACAGATGGAAGTTTGTTCCAGCAATTAACCACCCGCTGGCTAAAGGCAAATTTCTCCACATCTATTCTACATCTGTCTTTTTTTAATTTGAATTTATGCCCCCTTAGATTCGTAATCCAAGCAAGCGGAAGAATCCCATCAGAATTCAGCGTGCTCAACCCATTCAAGGCCTTGTACACCTCAATCAGATCACCTCGCAGGTGCCATGTCTCCAGCCGCTGTAATTTGCAGAACTTAAGCCTTTCTTGGTAAGAGAATCCATTCGTTCTCCTCACCAATCGTGTTGCCCTTCTCTGTACACGGTCAGGCAACTCTACAGCCTTCCTAAAATGCAACCTGTACTCAGTACTCAAGGCGTGACCTGAACATTTCCTTACACAAAGGGATAATCACCTCCTTTTCCCCTGCTAGCAAAGTTCCTGTATATCATTGACAATACCCCATGACTTGCTCTGGCAGCCTGTCTGCATTGCTCAGAAAACTTCAAATCTGACTGCATAATTACTCCGAGGTCAGATTTGAAGTTTTCTTGATCCTGTTGCAGTAGCACACTGCAACAGCATATAGAAACCAACTGATTATGATGATATCGCAAGTCTTGCGTTTGCACTCTTCGTTCTTAATATCCCGTCCTAGACTTTTCTTTTACAGATGACAACCTAAGAAAAGTTGTTTACCTCTTCCTTAGGGCACGCTTTTATATAGTTTAAATTATTTTTCCTTCCACTTCTTATGAATTTCAAATTTTAATTACGGATTTTGAGGTCAGTATTGAAATAATATTTGAACAAATTAATGACAAAGTTAACAGTACGTCAAGTCCTAGCTGAGTAATTTCACACACTCATTCCTAACCTAGAGCGGTACAGAACTCAACTGAATGTTTACAATGCAATGTGTATGTTTGAAAGAAGGCATAATATTAGTCTCGTGAAAAACTGAAGTCTGTAATAGGCAGTGTGGACGAAAAACTCGAATTGTTCGTCCATACTAACTATGATTCGTGATTTTAAAAAGGCACACTTTTTTTAAACTGAGGGTTCTTCGTAAGAGTTCATAGAGTTCCATCAACTATGTATTTTTTCATACATGACATGCACCCATCAGCCAAAACATTCTGCCTCCAAGAATGGAAGCATCCCACAGCACCTAGGAGTGGTGTTTCTGACTGGCGCTGCATATATAGTGGCGGCGTGATAGTGCCTATCAGTTCTTCAGTACGAAACCAATGAAATGGGGAAAGAAGGATCTGATGGAGTTTAAATGGGGAACGATATCCGGCGCTAGAAATGCGGGTGCTAGCATCTCACCAACCGCACGTATTGTCGACTCTTCGAAGGCCACCGTAGTGAAGGTGTGGCGGGAATGGCCCGAACACACAACCACCCAACGTTCCGGGAAGGAAGACCACCACTGGTTGATAGTCGAGGTGAACGGCACGTGCTGTCCAGGACAACAGACGGCTCACGATCCTTCAGTTAAAGGCAGACTACAACCAGGGTGCACAAAGAAACGTCTGGACGCTTTTGCAGATAAACTTACGAAGTAGGTGACCTATTCACGTTGACCGACACCTCACTTCCGTCTGCAGTAGGCACGGGAGCAGCCTTCCGGGACATTGGAAGACTGGAAAAGATGAATCAAGATTTCAGCTCCATCATATCGATGGAAGAGCGCGTATTATAATAATAAGATTCTTTATTGACATAAATTGTATACAATAGCGATTCCTTACACAGAAAAGCCAGAGTAATCTTACAATACGTTATTTATACAAGTGATTTTTTTTTTTTAGAAAAAAATAATAATAATAAATAAATAAACAAAAAATAATAATCAAAATGTAATAATGAAATAGTAATTAAAACGAAAAAGGACTACAAGTTGAGCAGAACATGAAATGACATCGGATAACTAAGACCGGCACTTACATAACTGTCCTTTACAAACAGAAAGATAGGCCAAGGTGCCATCGCGATATGTCTTGTTTATAGTCCAGAGGTCAATGTCGATGTTGAGCGAGTTGAGAGTGTGTCAGAGATATTTCGGACTGCCTCTTGAAATTCTGTAACCTCTGGAGCCTTGAGCACAAGGAGGGGTACTGCGGAGATCTCTGCCTGGCAAACGCCAACCAACCATGTTTCAGACGTTGATGTGATCCTGCTTAGCTGACCACAGATGAAAGAATGCCTTTGTTTATAGCACATCGGCTCTGTGGACTGTGGGCGTGTATTGCAGGTTGGTGCAGGGTGCAGAGTGCAGATTTAGATGTTGTGTAGATCAGGTGCGACCACAAGTTGGCCCACTTCAGCACCCAGAATTCGAGGCCCCATCAGGTATTTCCTGATTATTTGCTTATTGTGCGTTTTGCACAGATATATTTTCATTCCCCCAGAAGGCTCTCAGGGCTTTAGAATACTGAGCGTGGATTTTGTTTTTTATAGGTGAGGTTCGCATCAAGGCTTACACCAAGGAATTTGACACTATCTATGAGAGTCAGAACATTTCCTGACAAATCCGGACGTAGAGAAGATGCTGTATCAGCAAAAGTCATCCAGAAGAAGACCTGGAGTGAAGTTAAGATAGTTTGACTTCTCTGGATTAACTGACAGGCCAAAAAATTTGGTATACTTACAAAAGGTATTTAGGTAGCTGTTTACAGATTCAGAGGTTTGTCTTTCTTGTGAGTCATCAACATGGCGTTTGCATGGCAATAAGCATACAGTATCATCAGCATACACCGATGAGCCAAAACATTATGACCAGCGAGTCGTTATGCAAATCAAAGCAACTGCAGGTGAACTACGGCGCGTGCACGGTCGGGTCACGGTATATAAAAAACACCTGATACTGAGGTCCATTAATCAGTGTTCCTCTTGTTCTTCAGATGGGAAAGGCAGCGGACTTAAGCGAGTTTGACAAAGACCAAATTGTAATGGCCAGACGACTGGGTCAGAGCATATCCGAAACGGCACGGCTCGTGGGATGCTCACGATCAGCCGTGGTTAGTACCAACTGAAAGTTGTCCAAGGAGGGAAACCCACAAACCACCGGCGAGGTGTTGGACGACCACGGATCATCATAGCTCGAAGTGAGCGAAGGCTCACTTCGAGAAGGGCGACTGTGGTGCAACTAGCCAGTAATTGGAATGCTGGTGACGGGAGTAATGTGTCCCAACACACAGTACATAGAACCCTGCTGAAAATGGGGCTGCATAGCAGCAGGCCACTCTGAGTGCCCATGCTAATTAGCATTAGCATTAGTAGAGGCATACGATGCAAGAAAGCAAGCTTATGCAGCATCAGCAGAAAAAAAAAAAAAAAAAAAAAGATCCCATTTGGGCTTGCCGCTAGGTGGCGAAGGTCAGTGAGTTACTGAATTATGTGCTCCTAAAATTACTCAAATACCTAAATTAATCTGAAAGGATCATAAAAGAACTGCATATTGACAGAGAGCTTATGAGAAGTGGAATCTGGATGCAGTGTCTGTTAATGGAATCCTGAACAGGTAATATGGTTAATCTTGATTTTAAGCATTCATACTTCGAGTAATAGTTGAAACGAACGGTCGGTTTATAGAGATTCAGTGCAGCGGAACAGAGCAATATTCTGCTTAGGGCAATACGGCACTTAAGCTCTGAACAATTATTATTATTATTACTATTATTATTAAATCTGTTTATTGCTCTGCCAAAGAGCCACCCCCTGGACAGCTAGAAGCTAGGGGGGTGATATTACACACAGAGGTTAAGACAGGGACATGTGCCTGGCGGTTACATGGGGCCCATGTATGCTTAACCCGACAGGTACAGAACTTATTGTTTATTATTTTACATAATTAACAGAATTAAAGGATATTATTTTCTCTAAATTGCTATAAATTACATAAGCATGAGGGAAATATACAAAATATAAAGAAATGAGGCAGCCCTTCACCGGTTGTTACTCGTGGTATCTCTTCAATTCTTCAATCTTGAACGTAATAGTGCAGCCAGGCGTCTTTGGAGTAGTAGATTCTAAGTAAGAGAGGACCAGTGATGGCTTCACCAATCTTTAACGGGATGCATTGTGGTGGCATTTTCCTTCTGGTGGCGTCTCATAAGTGTATGTTTGCATATGTGTCCTTTAGCTTCTGACGTCTGTATGAATGCTGTTCGCAGAATTTATCCAGGTCGATGGCTAGATTGTTCATCAAATCTACCGTGTTTCCTGGGAACATGCGTCTCAATCCTTTCAGGTTGTTCAAGCTGATTGTGAGTGGGAGCCTTGGGTCCATTTGATTCCTTCCGGCAATGCGTGGAGTTTTTATTAAATCAGTGATGTCAGGGGTGTCGAGTCGTCTTGTGATTAGTCTGGCAAGTGTAAGAAGATTTGCTGCCACAATCTGTTGTTTCCATGGGGTGACTTCCAGATTTATGTAGAACTGAGCCCTAGAAATGGTGTATTGGTTGCCAGTCCGCCAGTTGAGCCATTTCAGGAGCCAGTATTCCAGGCTGAGGAACTTGTTGAAGTGTGTTGTGGGAGCAGAGGACCAAATGGTTGCGGCATAGAGAGGTATAGGATAGACACATTGGACAACATATTTCTTTACCAGGTCGGCGTCATGAATTCCCGTTAGTTCCTGGCGGATCGCCCACATAGCGGAGTACATTTTTGTTTTTGTGTTCAGGAGGTGAGCCTGGAATGTCAGCCCATCATCCCACACTAATCCGAGATCTTTGTGCGTTTTAACTTTCTGAATGGGTGATCCATTGATAGTACATATTGATAGTAACAAGGTCAAGTGTGACAAGGTTAAGGATTAAACCTCCCCCATTCCCACCTGCATACTTCATCGGCTAGTCAACGAACGATTGAAGTGCGCTATCTTGTTGTACTCAAGACTACCTGCCTCGAAATTACTGAAATTCCGGCTCCCGTTTGCATTTCAGAATGACAGATTTCAGCACATCAGCCGTGCGGCTTATTTGCTGCATTTGTCTGACCAATGAGGAGTTCATAATTAAATGCGTTACTTGTCACAAAAACTATTGCAATAAGCCCGATTGTACTTCTGTCCATATTAAGAGATTGAACAAAACTAGAAAACGCAAGTTTGAATGTGACGCTTGTAGGCAACAAAGAGGAAAAAATGAAGAATTACCTAATGAAGTCATTTGTGAAGATTCTTGCGAAGAACAGATTAAGGACCTTGAACAAGCAACAAGAGTAATCCTCTCGCAGACAGACTTTGGAAATGGTATCTCGGGCCATCCTGAAGGATCAATTTTTGAAACCTTGGGATGCGATATTTGCCCGGAAGAGTGCGAGCACTCTGAAGGGAGTTTTGCTAGACAGAGGAGCAATCATAGCCCGAATGATAGGCAGGAAGAGAACCGTAAAGAATATATCTCGCGTACGGAATTAAAGGATATCCTTGCAGACTGCATCAGCCCCTTTTCGATGCAGGCTGTGGAATACGCTGAAAACCTCGCGAGCAATTTCATCCCTGTACATAAAATGCTACAGGAACTGCAGGAAGAGAATTTTCTTCTCAAAGAACAAAACAGTAGAATATTGCACACCCTTAAACGACTGGAGGAAAAGCTAGGATGCTTTGAATCAGTCCTCGTTGCACAAGGTGGCTCAGCGGCCCCCGTAACCGACGAAACTTGCTATGCGAGGCAGAGCTACCCAAAGAAAAGTAGAAGTGATATGCATGGATTGCACAGGAGGACAGAAAGCATTGAAAATCAGAAACAGAAGACAAGAAAAGAATTGAATTCGGGGAAAAACATATCAGAACGAATTGCAAAACTACAAGATAGTCAAATAATATGTGAATTTCAAGCCCAGCCGCGAACTGTCTGTTTGCAGCAGGACCTCGCAAGCAATAGTACCAAACCCAGTGAAACTTTAGGGGCAGCACAAGGAAATGGCTCCACACATTGCACTAGGAAAAGTCGAAACCAAAATAAAGAAGTCTCAGAAATATTAGGACAACAGGAATCAACTGAAATGATTGGGGCATGCATGTATTCCAAGAGTACGAACGCCAGAGTTACATCTTCCCCTTCAGATCATGTTCCTGCAAACCCACTCACTTATGCGCACATCACTATGCTACCTAAAAAGCATAACACTTTTGAGGGTAGAAAAACCCGCCCATCCCAAAATTTCATGCCTACTCTCGCCGACGACGTGATCCAGTTCACAGAGTATTAACGTGTCTTCCTGTAACACGCCTGAAACAAACAAACGGTTTTCTGAAATCTACAACATTACTTCCGTTACAACCAGAGAGCAAATTTTTGTATCAAGCCTGGGGCCCACAACACAGCCCAGAAACATTAAAGCCATGTGTGAGGGCGAGCATGGGATAACTGTGGAAGTAAAGCGAGTGAAAACACGACATCCAGCATACTCCTCCTTTACAATCTCTTGTCCACCAGATAAAGCAACTCGCCTACAAGACGAAAGCGCCTGGCCAGTAGGTACCTTAGTCAAGCCCTACAGAGACAGATGGGCCAGACCACTGGTTAAAAATGATGCAAGGAATCGGGCTCAATAGCAATCAAAAAAACTACCCCCAGCTGGGGATGCAGAACATCACATCCACCTGTTTGCACAAAACGTGAGGAGCATCTCAAATAAGCTCCACACCCTACAAACGATGATGATGTACGAGGACCTGGATTTCATTTGCCTAATCGAAACCTGGTTGGGAAATGGAAAACAGTTAGATCGGCTAACTGCGGCAGCAAACTGCAAATGTGTGGGAACCGGAAGAACAGATAGGCGAGGAGGGGGAGTTATAATTTGCTATCAAAATAAATACCAGCCTATAAGAGAACGAAAAACCAATTCAAATAATTTTGAAGGGATTTGCGTTACCTTTTCAAAAGAGCACGTGAAAATACAGTTATGCATCATATACCTCCCACCTGAGCACACAAAGAAGACAAGAAACGAACTCTATGCTTGGCTTGCTGCAAATCTAAAGCCATCAGTCGACACAATAATAGCGGGAGATTTTAATTTGCCTCTTCCGAAACACAGGGAGGCCAAGAAAGGGTTGGATGCTACATTGGGTGCGTTGCACTTAACGCAGCTTCCGACACCAGTGACAAGGGGAATGCAGCAACTTGACCTGTTGTACCATAGTTCCTTAGACATAAGGCTAGCGCAAAACTGTATAAAATTTAAGTCGGACCACAATCCCATTGAAATAGAAGCAGCATTGAAGATATACATATACATGCAGGGGTAACCACACGAACTGGGAAAAGCAAAGTAAGTATCTTTTCTCCGTGAAGTATATTAATGCAGAGGTTATTCTCAGTCACCTGACTAGTTACAACTGGAATGACCTGCAAGAAAAGCCAGTAGACGAAGCTTTAGAAATTATCACTCAAATAGAGTCATAACAAACAGCATTGGAAGGAGCAGCAAAAGAAATCAAAATATCTGAGAGAACAAAAGAATGGTTCAACCCACAACTGAAAGCAAGTTTCCTCAGGAAGCAAAAACTGTATAGAAAATGGCAAAGGACGGGTCATCCCGCCCATCACGTTCGTTATAAGAAGGAGAGAGCACATTTGATGAAAAAAATAACACTGCAGTGTGCCTGTGCACACTGCAGTGTTATTCATAACAAACTAAAACGAGCAAAAAGAATAAATAGCAAAAAGAGAATATGACCGAATGCATTTTCATGGAATGGGCTAATAACACTTTTAGTAACACTGAATCAAATTGAGAACACTGATAATGGTAACAAAATTTTGGAATTCCTGAAAGATTTAAACGAGCGAAACTATTCGGCAAGAGAGGAACCAACAAGACCTCCTTTGAGTGAAATACAAATCACCAAAGAGAGCGTAATGAAAGCAATCAACGATCTGCCTAATAAGGCCACTGTTGGACCAGACAAATTTCCAATGTTCATCCTTAAGATAAGTAGCCCATTTATAATAGATCTATTAGTGCACATCTATCAGGAAATCATTAGGTCAGGAGCTTTCCCGCAAGTCTGGAAAAATTACATTGTAACCCCAATACCAAAGATTAAACACCCAAAATTGGCTAAGGATTACAGACCAATTTCTGTTAGTTGCACCCTACAGAAGGTATTCGAAAAAGCGCTGCTTCCCACCATCAATCAACACTGCTTCAGCCATAGACCACCACATTTGCACTCAGTCATTTCGGGTAGATCAACAATAACAAACTTACTGGAAACCCTTTTTCGCGTGCAGAGAGCACTAAATGAGAAGGAGCAAATTGATATTATTTTTTTGGATATCTCCGCAGCCTACGACAACGTCTCAATTCCAGCGTTCATTGCGATTTTAAGGAATTATTTTAATGTAAGAGGAAATTTGTTAACTATAATAACCAGCCTGCTAGAACATAGAAAACTTACTGTTAAGCACCAAAAGCTACAATCTTGCTTTACCATCTCGCAAGGAGTGCCACAAGGGGGAGTTCTTTCGGCTACCCTCTTCGCGGCCGCCCTGGAGCCGTTTCTTGCACGGTACTACAATTTTATAACATATGCTGACGATGTACAATTCTTCATCACTTCCAAAGACTATGAATCAGCAGAAGGTATTTGCCAGATGGCAAATACCTTCTGCTGATTCATATCGGATTGTGCTATTTGCCAGATGGCAAATAGCACAATCCGAGAATTTGAGAACTACCTGGATTGTATCGGGCTCCGTATTAATGCACAGAAGTCTGCCCAAATGACCATAACTTACAAGCAGAATAAAAATGACATCTCGATCACTGTGAACGGGTTTAGTGTGGAAAAAGTGCACTCTCACCTGGACCTGGGTCTTAAGTGGGATGACAGACTCACCTTTACTCAACACTTCGCCCATATGAAGACAAAAATATTCGCCGCTTTATGGGCTACTAGACAGGAACTGGTAGGAATTAGGGATCCTCAGCTAGCGACCAAGTACATTTTAATGTGTGTGTGTGTCCTGCCAATTGCAATGTATGCCTCGCAAATCTGGTCTTCAGCTCCAGATTCACATTATAAGTCCGTCCTTGGGATCGAGTACTGGTTCTTGCGATGGCTTAACAGAGTTGCTGGCCACCCTTTTACTATCTCAAGGGCCATTCTCTACTCAAACCTTAACATCCCACCCTGGATGCAGCGGACAATTAACAGGAACATACACACTCTGGCACAAATGCTCACAGGCAGAGTGCATGCTCCAGTCCTGGATAATATTCTAGTCAAACCGCGTGCCACTGGTAGACGTTGCGGAGAAGTAAATAATCCATTGCGTCCAGTCCTGAACAATCTTAGTAGCCTGCAAAGGTTCTTCCCATCAAATGCAGCGAAAATATTTAACTCACTACACATAGCTGCCGAAAAACTGTGTGAGGATGCAGCATACCGGAAAGAGATCTTCCAGAATTCTTACCGGAAAGAGATCTTCCAGAATTCTTACCGGAAAGAGATCTTCTAGAATTTGTACAGACTTACCGAAATATGAATCGGCTGCAAAGTACCAAAGAATTGTGAATAAAAGTGAAACTTTCTGCTTTAAGAACAATAATAATTTGTTGACTGGAAAAATATACCTTCTGTAACAGTTATGTGAATATGTAAGTTATAGATGGAATTATTAGTGAATTGTAAATATATGAGTTGTAGAATGTTTGTACAGAATGATTAATGTGTAAATACTGTATATATTAAACATAAAATGTGTATATAATATTTCGGGACGAGACTACGTGTTCAGTATATGTAACCCACTGCACGTATTATCTCGTATCCTGATATGTACTTAGCACCCTCCTGGCACTTTGCCGTCCCGGGGTGGTTTCTTTATGGAAATAAACAGATAATAATAATAATAATAACATAATAATTTCACCCCTCCATTCTTTCTAAATGCCTGTCCAGCTCAGTCTTAAATTTATTTAGGCTATATAAATAAATAATCTTTATTGTGTACAAAAGGATGTATACAACGTACCCTTCACAACAGGAATGCCAGGGGCTTCACATTGGCTGGTGGACAAAGGCCTTGAGGACGGGGCCCACATCGAAGTTCGGGTTCATCCTCCAGGACCAACAATAAGTTTTTCAGTTAAATTATTCCCAATATACCCTTAAAAATAATATACAGTATTTTTGACATTATATACAATATTATACAGACATCCTTTTCTAAATTTATTATACTGCCACATCACTGTGCAGTTTGCCTGGTTGAGTTTAGGTCATCAAGGACCTCTCTCCGGTATTTGCGATCCTTAACAAATTTGTAGAGGTCGCCTTCGATTGCTTGGACTGTGATGAGCATCTGCTTGGGCAGAAAACGGTCGCTAAGGACTAGTCTATTATGGTTGGCTATAAGTGTTGGAGCTGACCTCAGTCCGGGTTGAGGGACTCTCCAGTTGCACAGTTCCCATATGTTTGGCTCCAAGATTATTCCAGTGGTCATTTTGGAAGTTAGTGTACGACGTCTTTCCATTATCAGATTTGGCAGTCGGGCAAAGTTCAGTGCGGTTGCCATCGCAGTTGTTCTTTGCTGGGGTGGACGATGATGTTTATGTGTGATCCAACGAAGGAGTCAGTATTCGGAGGAGTACACACGCTTGATATTCGTGGGGGCTGCAAATGCCCATATTTCTGAGGCATATAACACCACGGAGTATACAGATGTGTGTATACGTACAGCCGAGTCACATCCAGATCCTTAACGTGAAGTAGTTGTTTGGTAATCCACCGCATTTTTCAGAATTTTGTTATGAGCTTCTCAATGTGGGGGTTGAAGGTCAGTTTGCAATCGAAAACTACTCCCAAGTCTGTATGTGTATTTACCACTGGAAGGAGAATGCCATCTAGAGAAGCTTGGACTTCAGTGGGTTGGTGCTTCAAAGAAAAGACAATTTGGGCTGATTTTGCAGGATTAATAAGTAGTCCAAATTTTGCAGGATTAATAAGTAGTCCAGATTAATAAGTAGTTCGCAGATTATGTCTTCTCTCTGTTGCACAAACGGAATAATAACTGCAGTAAATAATGCTCCGAAGAGGACTCCGCCTTGGGGGAACTTCTGCAGTGATTTTTCTTGAGATTATATCTTGATCCGCTGTAAGAAGCATGATTCTATCAGAAAGCAGGGTTGCGATAAACCACAACATGTCGCCTTTTATATGGAAGTAATTTTCTAAGAGGTGAACGAGCGAGGGAATGCTGATTGAGTCGAAGGCAACTTCCAGGTCGACGTAAGTGACGGCAAGTTCTCCTTTAGCTTCTAGTGCTCTGATAATGGTGCTGGTTATGGATATAAAATTGGTGACTGTGGATCTTCCGGAAATAGTATAGTGAATTGGTGAGGCATTATTTGATTGGTATTGGTTGAAAGTAATGCCTTCTCCATACATTTCAAGAGGCTGGAAGAGCGAGAGATTGGGCTGAACTGTTTAATGTGGGATGCAGATTGGCATTTAAGATGTGGCCTCACAGCATATCTGTTCCAGAGAGGGGGAAAGTAGTGCCGCATTAAGACACGGTTAAAAATTGAGAGTAGTGGATCGATGATAAACGTGCTGAGACACTTTATCATGAATTGTGGCACAAGGTCGGGGCCTGTGGTTGCGGTGGGTGGCAATCCATTTATAGCAGTTGTAAGCTGCTTCCTGGTGATGCAAACGGTGGCGAGCATATCCATTGGGATGTTGTTGACAGGTAAGTTGCCTGGATATGTCGGGGTCACATTGTTCGAGAACCGTGCAATGTAATCCATCCATTGCTCCGTCTTATCAAAAAACCGGATAAGCCTGCATCAAATCCACGTGCCTACAGACCAATTGCGCTGCTTGCTAATCTAGGGAAGATCTTGGAGCGGCTTATGGCTCTTCGACTAACAGCTCTGTTTCAACAACAAAATCTCTTTTCTCCCTGTCAATATGGCTTCACCCCAGGTCATTCTTGCGAGTATGCCTTGTCTGACTTTGTCTGGCACATTATAAATTCTAAATCCAAGTTTGAACTAGCTATTATGGTCGACTTCGAGGGCGCCTTTGACACTGTCTGGTGGTACAGCGCCCTTGAACGCTCCTTTCATATGTACAAATTATTTCAAAACTATTTCTCTGACCGCTCAATAATTGTCAAGTCCAAATTCCTCCAAGTCTCTAGGAAGGTTTTTCGAGGGTGCCCCCAAGGTTCAGTCCTGGGGTCCCTTATCTGGAACATTGTGTTTCACGACTGGTTGGGCTACTCTCTCCAGAATTGCAAAATTTTTGCTTTCGCCGATGACCTGACAATTGTGGTACCAGGCAGTTCTCGTGCAGTGTTGGAGGTGAATGCAAACTGGATTTTAACTGACCTTTCCACCTGGTCATTGGCTAACAAACTTAAAATTAATCCAGCGAAAACAAAAATGATGCTTTATAAATCCAAATTAGATCTCAGGCGGCCTCCCCAAGTCAAAAATTTTGGCAAGCGGCTTCCTATAGTCACTTAGGCAAAACTCCTTGGGGTCATTATTGACCATAAGCTTTCCTTCTATCCTCATCTGATTCACATAAGTACCAAAATCAAAAAGTTCACAGGGTCAATTATTCGAATTTCCAGAGGGGAGTGGAGTCTCTCTCTCTAGGAAGTCACTCTTTCTTTACTATAATGCTGTTTTCCTGCCCATAGTCACCTATGCAGCAGGAGCTTGGTTTCATCGGGCCACTAATTCCAAAATGAGGTTAAAACTGAATTCCATCCAGCGGAGCATGCTCCTCTCTATTCTCAGAGTCTGTAGAACAGTTTCCACAGCTGCAGTGCAAGTTATTGCGGGGTCCCTCCCATTGGATCTATTTGTCATCTATCGTGGCATCTGCTTTCGACACAAAAAACAAATACCTTCAGAATTACTTGGTATCCAGCTAAATTTAAATGAAGATCTTAAAAAAGAGAAATCCAGATGGTTTAACGAGCTAATTAGTATCTGGCAGACCAGATGGGACACCACCGCACTTGGAGCGACGACAAGAAAATTCTTGCCTGATGTGACCTTCTTACTCTCTAAATCGGTTAAAACCTGATGCTCCTTAACTATGCAAGCTTCCTTTCTGATAACAGGACATGGCTCTCTCATCAAAAACTCTTTCAGTTTCGCTTGCATCACACCGATCTCTGCAGCTGCGGGTATACAGAAGATTGGAGTCACGTGCTCTTTAACTGTGCAATCTACGACGATCTTAGGGTGAAGCTCCGAACTGACGTTCCAGATCTCTCTCCGGGGAAAGAGGAAATGCTTCTGCAGAATAAGAATCATCTCTCAGCTCTTCAGAACTTTGCCTCCGAGGTGTTTGCTCGCAGAAGAAGAATCAACGCCAGATTAGCGCACCAGAACAATCCACCAAATCCAACTGTGTAAGCGGGACAATAGTTTGCTTCTCTGATTTCTTTTCTTCTATGGTTCATGTCTGCATGAATTGTCATTGCACTGATCCTAAAGGTCATCAGTTCCACATCTCAATTATTCTGGATACAACAGTATTTATTGAAGACTATCCTTTTTTTTTCTTTTACTATTAGTTTATTATTATTTTATTTTATTCTTTTATTTATTTAGTATTTTTTTTTATCGCAACGTGTCTTTTTTTTTTACCAACACCACGGGTTGTGTTTACTTTATTATTATCATTATTATTATTTTTTTTATTTTTTATTACAATTATTTTTTTAATTTATTTATTATTATTATTTTTTTCTTTTCTCTCTCGCTCCTTCCTTTTTTCTCTGGAATGGGCCCCCCGGAGGAATCTGGCCCACCTTTTGGCAACATCAGGTGGGTCAGAGTCTCTTTTGAGGCGTTACGTGCTCTACTGGAACTGGCCCACCTTCCCATGGTGTGGACGAGTACCCAGAATCATCTGTCCAGGTGACTGATGCTTCTGGGTAGCCAAGTGGCCAGAACATAACAACAGAACATACGCACAATACACACAAAACTATGTCACACACATCTGGCCCATTTGTAGTGATACTGTCCTTCACAGAGACACGAGGCGGAGTTGAACAGACGTTCTAGGAGCCGCCCTTACATATACACATGTCCACCACTGTTCAAGGTGTCTGCGCGTGTAGCACAGTGGTATCGTCACCGTCCTCCCCACACCGGGTGGAAAAGGCCTGGGTTCGAATCCCGTCGATGACGCGAGGAACTTTAATGGGCTTTTTTCACTCCGTGGCTGAGTTAGTCGGTCTCAGGCGTAGATAGCAAGGTTTTCCCCCAGAAAGAGGTTTTTCGTCCAGCAAAGCAAGCAAATCGACCAGAGAATACACGCAATTTACAGACACAGTACACGAGAGGCAGTAAATTGAGTGGCTGTAACCAAATGGCTCAGTAGTCCAGTAGACTATCTATGATCCACCTGTGAACACCATTTTTAGAGCTGTACCCTCAAAATGCAAAGACTGGATCTTGCCTTGACATCTCTCATAACCTCAAAAGACAGAAATCATACTGCATGATGGAAGAAATGAGGATTGCACTGGTTAATGAGTCATCTAATCACCTAATTTATATATATTTCATGTGCATTGTAAACAGAAAAAAATGCCATAATGTAAAAACCAGAATTTCAAGAACTGATATGCTTATAAACATCTCAAAACTTCTCCACATCTAAATCTAGGATTCTTGCAGCCAAATCTCTTATTTATAAATAAATTATAGTAAAGGTAGTATAATGCCTACATTAGCCAGAGGAGAGACAGACTGTCAGAGTCAAAAAATCACAAATCTGACATGGCCAGTAGCAGAATAACAAAACTGGACCCTGTCTTTTACTCACAGACAGATAGAAGTTTCTCCAAACCTCAGTTTTAACAACAGCCACATTAGAAGAATTTCTAAAGAAGCATTTGTGACTTCGATAATAGAAAACCACACAAACTGAAACAAAGGGATGCAAATAGATGAAAATCAGGTCCATGTTTTAAGAATTAATTAAAAAAAAGGGAAAACCAGCACAAACATTATTACAATGAAACAAAGCTCAATCAATAACACAAGGGAGATCCCAATGAATAGCCCTGAGGAAGTTTATATCCTATCCCTGATTCCCACAGTTCTTTAGGAAATTCTACTTAATTCTACCCTGAAAATGCTTTGGAGCAACCTAGAACCCCAGAATCTGAAGTTCATCATCAAACCCATTCTAATTCCAGCTAATCAGGGAACACTGGATCCAGATGTCATATTTCAGCCAATCAAATAAATTGTGACACCTGGGTCCAGTATCTAGTCGAGTATGGGGTGATTCACATAAAATCCAAGGAAGTGAACCAGTCGACACAGCTGGACAGTGCAGTGTCGAGTCAGTTTGCTGTGACGTAAACAATGAGAGATCAAAATTGAGGGTAGGAGTGTGCTATAGGCCTAATGACTCTGATGAGTAATAAGAAACTGTACAGGAAAACAGAGTGGGCCAGTAAATCAGAGAGTCTTATAATGGGGGATTTTAATTTCCCAGATATTGACTGGAATTTATGGGTTGGTCATTCACACAGTAGCAAGGCGTTTGTGGATTTATTGGATGTTTGTTTTCTACATCAGCATGTTCGGGAGGCGACTAGAGGGAGTAATAGACTTGATCTGATTATCAGTAGTGATTCTTCATGCATTAAGAATTTGCAGATAAAGGTACCACTAGGTGGCAGTGATCACAGTCCGCTGAAGTGGGATTTAGCCAAAGAGGTAACTGCCATCAGGGGTAAAGGGAAGGGTTTTTGCTTTCGTAAAGGTGACTACGATGGTCTGAGACAGTATTTAAATTCTATACAGTGGGACCAACTGATGATGTTACCAACAGCAAATTCAAAATGGGAAGCATTCAAAGAACTTATCTTGGAAGCTACTAGGCTTTACATACTAACTAAGAAATATTGTTCAAGGTTTAGGCCAAAATGGATGTCAGATGAACTAATGAGACATTTCGAAGAGAAGAAAAATGCATGGGATACATATAAATTAATGGGTGACATGGAAGCCTATGATAGATACAAGTCACAGAGCAGATTAGGCAGGCAAAGGCAGATTATGAGAAATTGTTGGCAAAGGATGCAAAGAAAAACAGAAAAGAGTTCTTTACCTATGTAAACTCTAGAAGAAAAGGGATGAATCAGATTGGTCCACTGGATATTGATGGTTCAACAGTTGAGAATCCTGCTCAGGTGGCTAACAAACTAAACGAGTATTTTGCATCTACATGAGGAATTATTCAGGAAGAAATTACTCAGGAGGAATTACTCAAAAAAGAGTATTTTGCATCTACATGAGGAATTATTATACACATGAGTAATTATTCAGGAAGGGGAATGCCAGAAGTGCAGTAAACTCTGGCAGTCAGCTAGATGATTTTGTAATAACTGAAAGGAAAGTGGAGGAGAAATTGTTGAGGATAAACATAAAAAAGGCACCCGGGGTGGATGGGATCTATCCAGTTATATTAAAGGAGGCAGCAAAGGAAGTAAGCAAACCCTTAGCCATAATTATGAGAGCTTCTTTGGACTCAGGGGAGGTACCCATAGACTGGAGATGTGCAAGTGTAACCCCAATTCACAAAGGAGGATCAAATGCTGACACAAGTAATTATAAACTTATGAGTTTAACTTCTGTTCAAAATTAACTTTGATATGATATATTTGTATCTTAGAAAGGCTTTTGATACTATTGCACATGGAAGACTGCTGCACAAATTGGAGCAGTGCGGCTCTGGAGGCAATTTGCTGCTATGGATAAAGGGATGGTTGAGGGGGAGAAGACAGAGAGTGGTAATCAATGGACACTGCTCATCGTGGACTAATGTTATTAGTGGAGTCCCTCAAGGTTCGGTGTTGGGTCCATTGTTGTTTTCTGTATTTATAAATGATATTGATGATGGTATATCAAGCTTAATGTCCAAGTTTGCAGACGATACAAAGGTTGGAAGGTTGTTAAGGACATTACTGACAGTATGCTGCTGCAACAGGATCTGGAAAGGTTGAGCAGATGGGCTGAGAGGTGGCAAATGAAGTTTAACATTGACAAATGTAAAGTACTACATATGGGAAACAGTAACCCCAGTGCAACGTATCAACTCTGTGGTACTACACTAAAAGTGGTAGAGAAAGAATGGGACCTGGGGGTAATTGTGCAGGCAGATATGAAGTTTTCTGAGCAGCGCAGATGGGCTGCAAGAGTAGCTCATGGTGTCTTGTCAATGATATATAGGAATTTTTCTAGCAGGGATAAGGAGGTGATTATTCCCTTGTATAAGGCAAAGGTCAGGATACACCTTGAGTACTGTATACAGGTCTGGAGGCCTCATTTCAAGAAGGATGTAGTGCTGCTGGAACGAGTGCAGAGAAGGGCAACAAGATTAGTCAATGGAACAAAGGGTTGCTCTTACGAAGAAAGGCTTAAGTTTTGCAAATTACAATGTCTGGAGACTAGGCACCGGCGAGGTGATCTGATAGAGGTGTATAAAGCTTTGAATGGTTTGAGCATGCTCAATGCTGATGGGTTTTTTCCTCTTGCTCAGAATAATCACCTCACAGGGCATAAATTGAAATTGAAGAAAGACAGATGTAGGATAGATGTGCGGAAATTTGCCTTTAGCCAGCGGGTAGTTGGTTGGTGGAACAGACTTCCATCCCTTGTTGTGGAAGTTGATAGCCTAAAAAAATTAAATTATATAAGGCTCAGATGGACAGATATTTCGAACGAACGGAGGGGTGAAATGTGACTGTTTTTTTTTTTTTTGGCTGATGCTGCATAAGCTTGCTTTTTTGCATCATATGCCTCTTCTAATGCTGATGCTAAATGCTAATGATTCGTATGTTATCACTTGTGTGTTCTCACATTGAGTGGTGATGCTTTTTCTTTACAACTGTGTTTGAATAAATATAAAAAAAAAAGAACTGCAGTTCAGTGTTTTGTATTTATATTTTCACCATTACAGCAGTAACAAACTCATCAATCACCTCATAGTGGTGAATGCACACATCTGCAACCATTATATAAGAAAGAGTAACCTCATTAGAAAAAACAGTTTGTCAGTTTGGTCTTTTAGTGATGGTCAGAGCAGCCACAAGTGGGTAGGCGAGGTAGCGTCGCTTATGGGCGGTAGTTCAGGAGGGCGCCAAAAAATGTGACATATACAAGTCGGACCTTTATAGAGAATTTGCGATTTTTTTTAAATTCCCGTGGGTAATTACATTTATAATAGTTTCAGTAGTAGAAGAAAATTTCCATATAACGAACGAATTACGAGAGACTTTACTGGGAACGCATTGTTCGCACTTATTGAGTCAATTAGTGCTGCTGCTAAGCACGAATTAAGCGCCAAAAGGATTATCATTCTGCAACTTAGGGTTACTCTTAAAACCAATTCAACTGCTTGTCCCACATATCTAGAAGTTGCACTGGTCATCTGATTGGTTTTATACAATCAGCGCGACTTCCATCGTTTACCAGTATTCAACACGACAGGTAAATAATTCATTTGAAATAAATACAATACATGAAATTGCAGGCACATTAATTTGCTTATCCGGATTTGTGGTTCATACTTAAATTTTGCAGTTATAAAATCTTCTTTTGCTCTGCCCTCACCTCAGGCAGGTTCAGGACTTCATTTACGCATGCTTCTCTATCTTGTGCTATACTTGATCCTTGAGGTTGTCACAGACATTCTCTCAGATATGCCAGACAAGCTGTACTTGCTACCTGGGAGTCTAAAACGCTGATGGAACTGATATTCCGGTAATACTCAAGTCAAGTGGACCCAATTTTGGCGAAGTCCGAAATTGGGTCCACTTCACTTGAATTTGGCTGTGACAGCCAAATTCTCTGCTTGCACCTTCAAGATGGTGGGACTGTAAGTAATCCTGGATATAACCTCCATGCGCAAGAACATGGTGGGTGACCATCCAGGTGTCAACCAACATAAGCAGGGGTCGAGGTCTGGCGCCTACACCACATTGAGGAATGCCGCCCCTCTATGTTACCAGGCAGTACTAGGTGGTAGATGACTCTCATCAACCGGTGCAATACCACCACTTTGCTTATTGGAGGCTTGAAGTGGAGGAACCCATGTTTAGTCTCTAGAGATAAGTTCCAGTCAACCCTTCCCTATCTCTTCCACCATGCAGTATGATTGATGACTTTTGAGGTTATGATGAATGTCGTGGCGAGATCCAATATTCCTTACATTTCGAGGGTACAGCTATAAAACGGTGTTCGCAGGCCGGCTGCTAGTTAGTACACCGGACCGAACCTATTGGTAACTCACTAGGAGGCTTCCGGATCAGCTGGTGTATAATCTTGCTACCTATACTCTGCCAGATAGTAACTGGAGGGAGTCCGAGTAGTGTGTATGCGCGGAGCATTGTCGAGGCCACGTTATGTCAAGGAACTGGGTATATTCTTACCACGTGTACGCCATATCCAAAAATTTCATTACTTCATACAGCATGTCCCACCCACTTTTTCTTACTATTGATTACACCATGAATTGTCAAACTAATAGAGCGAGCAAGCTTATCTGCGAAAAGATCTAAACCTCCCAAGCACTTCCTAATTCATTTCACAAATATACGTGGTCTCAATTCTAATCTCAACGATGTCCATTTGCACTTGCAGTCTGCCAAACCCCATATACTTTTTCTGACAGAATCTCAGTTATTGGTTGATTCAACTACTGCTCATCTCAGATGCCGAAATTATTCGCTGTATGATTCCTTTCGCCTCAAAGGTGGTACTTGTGCATATGTCCGTTCTGATATTCCCTGTCAGAGACTTGGCAATTTGGAATCTACTCTCTTTGATCTTCTCTGGCTTAAAATCTCTCTACCTCATTGGATAAAATTCATCTATTGTCTCTACCGTTCTCCCAACTCCACTATTCACTTGGAGCTTTTTCACTTCCTCTCTTTCAAACTTGACTTTCTTCAGTCCAACTTTCCTAATAGTGAGGTAATTTTCCTAGATTTTAATGTTCACAGCTCCAGCTGGCTTCCATTTTCTAGTCACACTGACCCAGCTGGTCGAAATGCTGAGGCTTTTACAATTACTATGACCTTGCACAGATGGTTCATTTACCTACAAGAATACTGGATATTCCTAATCATACATCCAACATTCTTGATCTTTTTCTCACAAACAACCCTTCTATGTACAGAGTCGAAGTGAAAGATCCTTTAGGCAATTCATGTCACAACTTGGTGATAGTCTCTTCTCCAATGGAGCCTTTATCTCATGGCTATTCCCAACCTCGTGTTGTTTAGCATTACAAGAATGCAAAATGGGATGACCTGCGAGATTTCCTTTCTTCTTTTCCTTGGTCGGATTACTGTTTCAAAACTTCTGATGTCAACGTTTGCTCAGATGGTATCAGTGAAATTATTCTTGCAGAAATGGAATCCTTCACCCCACACTCCACTTTAAAATCTCGTCCTTAGTCTAAACCTTGGTTTTCCAATAAATGTGCTAAGGCTGTTCAAGAGAAGAATGTTGCATATCGTAATTGGCTTGTTGCTAATTCTTCAATTTCATTTTCTACCTACACCAAAGCTCGCAACAATTGCAAAGCAGTTATTAATCAGTCCAAACTAGAGTTTGAACAGACTAAGAGTAGAAAACTTGTTACTTGCCCTAATGGCAGCCGAGCATTCTGGTCCCTTGCCAAAGCTAATGGCCGCAACTTTTGCCCATCTCTGCTCCCACCTCTGTCCAAACCAGATGGTTCTGTTGTCACTTCAGCCAAGGATAAAGCTGACCTGCTAGCATCCCATTTTTCTTCCAGCTCATGTACTAATGATCTTGGTAAAACACCTCCCACCATTCCCAACACACTCCATTCGATGCCTCCTGTGGTCTTCCGACAAAAGGATATCAGGATTTTGATGAATCTCGATGCTAAGAAAGCTCCAGGTCCTGATGGTATTTCTCCACTTGTTCTCAAAACCTGTGCTCCTGAACTTACTCCTATTTTTTGCCGCCTTTTTTCACTTTCTTATTCCAAAGGTGTTTTTCCTTCTGCTTAGAAATTTGCTCATATCCAGCCAGTTCCTAAAAAGGGTGACAAATCCCTTCCATACAATTATCGTACCATTGCAATTACTTCTACTCTTTCTAAAGTAATGGAGAAATCAATTAACCACCAACTCTTAAACTACCTAGAAACCTTCCGTCTGATCAACGATCGCCAGTATGGATTCCGTCAGTGTCGATCCACTGGTGATATTCTGGCTTATGTTACCCATTTATGGACTAATTCAATGGAAAGGTTCGGTGAAACACAAGTAGTTGCTCTTGACATCTCAAATGCTTTCAATCGTGTTTGCCATAAAGGTCTTCTAAACAAGCTTCCATCTTATGGTTTGCCAACTGTTTTTAGTAATTGGTTATCCAATTTTCTCTGTGATCGCTCACTGAGGGTGATGGTAGTTGGCTCTGTCTTCTAACTTTTCCACTAACGCCAGTGTCCTCCAAGGTTCATTTCTTTCTCTCTTGTATATTAATGACCTTTTTCCATTGACTGGAAATCCTATCCATAGTTTTGCCGACGATACCACATTGCATTCCACATTCCATTTTCAGAAATCTTGCCCTGCTCAATCAGCTTCAACTTTTCGAAAATCTGCTTCCAATTCCTTAAATGCCGATCTCCACGTAATTCTCCAGTGGGGCAAAGACAACTTAGTTGATTTCAACCCTTCTAAAACTTAGTCTTCTCTTATATCTCGCAAAAAGTATTCTTCTGCTCCTACGCGTATCTTTAGTAAAACTCAGATTTCTAGGCAAAATGATATGTTTTTTGAAGATTACCCTAACTTCTAATCTCTCTTGGCACAAGCACATTACAAATATTGCTTCCTCTAAAAAACTTGGTTTTCTCTTTTGCTCTCGGCGTTACTTTTCTTCCAAACAGCTGCTCACTCTGTATAAATCGCAAATCCGCCCTGCCATAGAATATTGTTCCCACATCTGGGGTGATGCCCACAAAACCTCTCTCAGGCTTCTTGATTCCATTCAGAAGAGGGCAGTTAGGTTAATTAATGATTCATCTCTAACAGAGGCTTTCCACTCGCTCTCATAGATGTACTGTTTCTGCTGCATGCCTCTTCTACACATATTTCCATGGGCAGTTCTTCTGAATTGGCTTCTATAATTCCCACTCTCTTTCAAAACAGTCCAAACACATGCCGCCACCAGCCAACATCCATTTACTGTCCGACTTCAAACTCACAGAACCAACTTTTCATCTTCCTCGTTTATTCATTCAACTGCCGTTTTCTGGAACAACCTTCTTTCATACGTATTTCCTGAAAATTAGTCTACAGAAGTTCATGTCCAATGTCAACAAATATCTTCTTTCGTCTTCTCAACCTCCAACCCAAGCACGGTATTCAGTACTATGGGTTCTAATACCTCTCGTGTTTGGGGTTTACATAAAAAAAAAAAAAAAATGTAATTCCTCCATAATTTCCTCTTTCCGTCTAATCTATCATTCCAATTCTCCTTCTCCCAACAGTTCTCCTCCCACACATCTACCCCTCAGCCCCTTCCTCAGCATGCTTTCTCTTCTCGATATATGTGGTCATGTTGTCTTATGTATGGCGGCACCTAAACGTTAGTTCAACTCTGCCATAGTACACTGTGATGAGTACAGATCTCTGTGAAATGGCCAAATACAAGTATGGTGCTATGTCTGCAAAGTTTTTATTTTCTTTCTCCACAGCTGCTAAAGGGGCAGAAATTGTGGCCTTACGATGCAAACTCTTTTGCTGGTACCCAGGATTTGGGTCTCCTGCGATACGGGATCGCTGGCACTCACTGCCTTCTCACTATGGATGTGAGATTAATTTTTTTTTTTTTGCTGGCACCCAAGGACTCATTAGTCTGTGGGTGTGGGATTTTATTGGTGCCTGTGGTGGGCTCCCTAGGTACAGAATTGTAGCATCAACTTAACCAGTGGACTTTGGATTTTTTTTTTTTAATCTTATTTGTTATTTTTTATTTATTTATTATTATTTTATTTTTTTTTTTTGCTGGCACCCATTGCCTATGGGTGCAGGATTTCTTTTTCCTGACCTCTTGCGTTCTTTCGAGGCGGGATTTTGCTGATGTCTGGGTTTGGGCTCCCTAGGTACGGGTTCGTAGTATCCACTAGTCTTGCACTTAACCAGTGCACTTTGGATGTGTTTTTTTTTTTTTACTTATTTATTTTATTACATTTATTTTTTCTCTTTGAATGATCCCAAACTCGTTTTGGCATTCAGTATGAGCTACTCGAGGTCCACCACATTACATGCATAGTTGTGGCCCACCTCCACGTGGTGTAGACTTACATTGGGCTGGCCTTCCAGGTGATCGCCTGCCTGGCGACAAAATGGCCAGAAACCACTACACACACTGCACGAACATAACATTGAAATCACATTTCTGGCCTGTTACAGTGATCTGTAACCATCACAGTGTACAAAGGCGGAGTTTTAAACTCACGTTCAGGTGCCGTCCCACATAGAATACTATATGTCTACACGTCTATGTCTGCGAAGTCGTTACCGTCCTCCGCACACCGGGTGGAAAAGGTCCGGATTTGAATCCTGTCGATGACGCGAAGAACTTTAAATGGGCTAAATGAGTTAGTCTCAGGTGTAGATAGCAAGGTCTCCCACACAGAATCTGGGGTTTTTTGTCCAGCAAAACGGACAAATCGACCATAGACCACACGCAATTAACAGCCATAAGACACAGCATGGTGGATGAAAATTATTCAGGTGGCCTAAATATAAGTTTGATTTAATTTTTTTTTTTTATGTCTGCAAAGTGTGTGTCTTGTTGTTTTGTTGTATCTGGACACTTAGCTACTAGGGAGCAGCGATCACCATGATGGCTGCTCCCTAGTACCCGACCACGCCATGAGGAGGCGGGCCACAACAATACGCGTACTGTCAAACGAAAGTGACAAGGTAAGAATCCCAGATCCATTGTACGAAATATCAATTCCAGTGGATGCCAGCAAATCCTGCACCACTTGGAGCCCAACCTGGTGGCACCAGCAGATAAATAAATATATAAAAAGAATTAATTAAATTAAATAAAAAATAATAAATGAATAAAATAATAAAATAAATAAATACACAATTATAAAGTAAAATAAAATACATAAAAAAAGCAATGAATGTGCAATGAAATACATAAAAAAATGATTATAGGCACAAAAAAATAAATAAAATAAAAACAGCCAAGAATAATGAATTCAGCAATGGTCATGTAGCTTAGTGATGGGGTGGTAATCAGCAGTTGTCGAGTTGTTAGAGAAATCAGTAGGTAAAGTCTGGTTCCCCCTTGTTTCATAATAAAAATTCAGGTAGACTTGGCCAGGGTGACACAAGGCAGAACAGAAGACTCAGTGGAACTGATTCCAGGAAGAGAGAAAAAACATCTACAGTCAATGATGGTAGGTGAAATCACAATTCAGTTATAAGGCAGATATCCTGATAGTAGAGAAGCTGGTTCACTGGCACCGTCTGTTAAAAATTTCTTTTGCAAATTCTTGGAAGATTTCAAAAGTTTCCTTATTTGTAATTAAATCGTGTTCATTTCCAGGAGCAAAGTGAAGAGATGTAGTTGAGATCTGTTGCTGAAGGTCTTCGTAAATTGGGCAAGGGTAAATTACATGTTGCCAGTCCTCGATGCCACCGCATAAGCAAGAATCTGTAGTGGTCAGATTAATCTGCAAGAGCTTCGCATTCAATGATCCATGACCTGTTATTAAGTATGATGTGCAGAGACTCCGGAAGAACCATTTCTGTACGATGTTGGAAGAGGTAAATGAGTTGTCAGGTATAAACAACTTGGTTACAATACCTTTAGTAGACAAGGACCACCTGGATTGCCAACAGTTGGTTAGAAGATTCCAGCATTTCTCTTTTTCTTTCTTTGGGTCTGCAGTTGAATCGACAGTAATATTAAGGAGGGTAATAGGTATTCCTTTCCTAATATAATAGCAGAGACCTTTGTAAATAACACGCAGGTCAGCGGGTAAAGTGCCTGCAATAGCTTGTAGGGCCGGTGTGGAGACTGCACGGTATGTTCAAAGCAACGCCAAGAAAAAAACACCTTTGTATAGTATCCAGTTGAGATTTTACAGAAAAAAGGCTGGCCTTTGAAACCAAATACAGGAGGCATATAATAGAACTGGGATAAAGATGGTACGATACAAAATACGGAGAGTATTGTTTTTTAGCCCCCATTCTTTCCTCGAAATTCTGAAGAGCAGTGATGTAAAGTTGTTTAATCTTTTTAGAGATATGCTGTAAGTGTGATGAGAAGACCAGACGGCCATCTAGGAGAATGCCAAGGTGTCTGTATGTGGAGATTAGAGGAAGTGAATTTCCTTGATATTTTATTACTGGAGGCCTACCATAATTTAGTCTTCTCTTAAAGATCGTCATTTTTGTTTTTGTCACTGAAACGGTGAGCTTGTTATGAGTGGCCCAGTCAGATAGTCTGGAGAGAATATTATTTGCAGAAGTTTCTAGATCCCTTCTGGAATTTCCGTGGACAACAATGGATGAGTCATCGGCGTAAGCTATTGTATTTATATTACTGGTCAGGTCATCATTGAGGAGAAGCCAATCATTTAGGACTAAGTTGCATACTAGGCGTTCAAGAATAGACCCTTGGGGCGGCCACGAGTAATGTCTGGATATAGACTGGTGTTTAGTTTGTAAGAGAGCGATTACTAAGTCCTTTATGAGAAGGTATAATGACTGAGGGCAATTTGCAACCCTAAGACAACGAAGGACACTCTCCCCAACCAGTGTATCAAAAGCATGTTCAAAGTCCATAAATAAAATTAGAGTATATTTAAATGTGGATTCATCTATGAGTATTTTCATTTGAAACAATGCATCTTCACAGCCCCGGCCTGGTGTAAAGCCATATTGAAGGGATGAATTTAAGTTGGCCTCCGCAAGCAGTGAATTAATTCTATGACTGATTAAATGTTCAAGCAGTTTTCCTAAGTGGGAAAGCAAGGCAACTGAATTGGCCTGTAAGATTTTGGGTCATGCTGAGGTTTTCCTGGTTTTGGTAAAATTTTTAATAAAGCTGACTTCCAGCTAACAGGAAAGGTACTAAATTCTAAGCATTTGTTAAAGAGGAAAAGCATGTGATTTGGTCGTAGCTCATAGAAGCGTTAAAAAAAAAATACATTCCAGTAGATCTAGTCCAGGATATTTGTCCTTTTTCATTAAATTAACTGCAGATTTTAATTCATCCAATGAAAAAGGCAACGTTGAAGTGGGGGTGAAATATGATTAATTTAAATTTCTGTTTCAGCCTGCACAGGGGACTCAAGGTTTGGGTCGTCCTGCAGGAAGAGCCTATCTAGTATTTTATTGACAGTATTAGTCCAGTTTAAAGAGTCTTCAGTATTTGTTATAACAGTATTAAGGATATCTCCTGGATTTATTTTGTTTCTGCAGATTTTGTAAATCAAATCCCATGGATCCTCGTTACCAGCAGCTTTTACCAAATTTTGCCAGAATTCCAGTTTATTTTTTTTTTTTTGCTGGTTTTGACATTAGTTTCTTAGTGTTTTTAAATTCTTGGTGTAGTCTTGAGAGGTCTGATGGCAAGATATTGTTTCTTCGGGCTTTTTGAAAGGTTTTTCTAGCTCGATGAACTTTACGTCTTAGTAACGCGAGTTCCTGTGTTTCCCTTTATTTTATTTTTATTTATTTATTTATTTATTTATTTTTTGCTGATGCTGTATAAGCTTACTTTCTTGCATCATATGCCACTACTAATGCTAATTTTTCTGACAATTTTTCCAGTTTCAGTTGGCTCAGGTGAACAGGGCTTTTCAAAATTAAAATTAATGAAAAACTATTTATGATCGACAATGTGACAACTCTAATTTGGCAATAATTTCAATGGAAAATGATCATTTGGAACAAATAAACATAAATGAAATAATTAATAAATTCACATCTCTTAAAGCAAGGAAACATAGATTTGTAAAAATTTTTTTAACATTATAATTTTCCTTTTATTTTATTATTGTGATAGAGTACGATTACTGTGATTTAGAATTTAAAGCCAATTTCCAGAATGATTTTATTTTTGTTTGTTGTTTCATTATATTATATGTGAGATATGTTGTAATTCTTTTCTTTTTCAATAAATTAAGAATAATTATTTAAGTCTTATTTTATTTTTTAATCGAAATATTTTGGGGCGGCAAATTGGATTTCGGTTACTGGCGGCACATAGGGTCGCAGCCATCCTGGTGATGATGCAACTGCAAAATTACCTGATTATTAACTGGTTACCTCAATATTAATTTCATTAAATATTATTAATTTTAACAACTTTGGTTGGATTACATTAAATTAAAGAGTAAAAAGTAAAATTACAATTAAAAACTAAGTAATTGAAATAATTTAAGTAAAGAAAATGAATAAGTAGACTTATTTTTAATTTTGCAGTTCCAAGGAGAAATCATGTATAAAACATATGATTTTAGATTAAATTCTGCTGCTCACTCCTTGTCAATGAAATACAAACAGGCATCTTCCCCCAATACTGTAATCATATGCAACATGCTGTTCAAACATTATAGAAGAGAAATAGAAATATTGCTTATTATCCAAGAGGCAGTTGAGCCGTTTGGTCTCTTGCTACAGCAATCAGCAAAACTCCTGTTCATCTATACTTTCACCTCTTTTACTACCTAAGATTCTATTCTATTGCAGCTAAAGATAAAAGTAACTTATGAGAATGCTACTTTGATAACCTTGAGAATCCTACTTTTAATATTTGCCAAATTTATTGATACTCTTGTATCAATGATCTTGAAAAATCACTTCCAAGCATACCAAATAAATTTCACTCACTGCCTTGCATGCTCTTTTGAAAGAAAGATGTTACAATTCTGAATAATCTTAATGCCAAGAAATTCCCAAGTCATAATGGCATTAATGGTGAACAGCTGTTTTCTACTGTTTGAACTGCTCCTTTGTCTATAGCTGAAAGTGATAGACTCATCTCATCCACAGTTACAAACCTTGCAAGAAAATTTGCTGGATCTGCTTGAAAATGATGCAAATGTTCACTTGACTTGACAACTCTTGTGTGTTCTTCATGTACTGTCAACAACTTTGGGAACTATTGTGCTGGCATCTTTTTTCGAAGTGAGAACAGCTGTTATTATGAGGTACACACATTCAAATGAGATGCCCAGGACAATAGCAATGTACCCAACTGTCATTCTTCAATCACTCATCACCAAGATCATGCACACTGTTAACTTTCTGGAGTGAGGGACATTGCAGCATGGGTCATCTCCCAGGCTCTCCCTCCCTCATTTAAATTCCGTTGCCCGCTTCTTAACCATGGAATAGGAAGAAGCAGCCTACCTAATTTTTTAACCATATCTTTATGAATTGCCTTTGGTGTTAGTCCCCCTTTATTCCCCCTGAATATTCGATGACTGCACAGTGACTATCTTTCCTCATTCACACAACTTTGGCTTCAGGACCTGCAATTAAAAAAAAAAAATTTAAACTGCATGAAACTTAGTGGGTTACTATTTGAAGTTTTATGCAGTCATTCAATATTTGAGGAAACTATCATTACCCTTTCAAACTCAGGCCATTAACTTCCTTAACATCCCTTCTATATTTATATATTAAATATAGAAAGGGTTTATATATAATTTATATATTAAGTAGAAATATATGTGAATGCATAATTTTGAAAATTTGCACTCTTAATAGTTTTATGCACTGAAAATTGCAATCTGTTAAGAAAAAAATGATATATTGGTGTATTGCAAGTAGAATTCAAACGAAAAACAAAGTTTTTCTGTAAATAAAAAACAAACTTTGACGTGTGAGATTCTGCATAACCCTTCCAATGAACTGAGTTGCAACCACTGGCTGCAAAGGTTAACAAAGATCTTTATATCTTTAGTTGAATGTGGAAAGATTAATTATTTTTGTTCTGACTCCCAAACAAAGCAAAACAAAAAAGTAATTTATGTAGATCTAATGTGAGGTTTACATAACAACATAAGATATTCAGATATGACATGGCAGTTTTTTACTAATCAATGTAGAAAAATCATCAAACCAATACACAGGTGGCACTGACATCATATTAACCAACAGCTGCATGATTAACACACTCCAAGTAGAAGCTTTGAGAGATATGACATTTTCATATTCCATTTAGAGAAATTATAATATGCTTTTAAAGGGGGGGGGGAATAGCAGATGATAGGGCATTTACAATAACGATCTTGTAACAAGGCATATGAAACACTGAAATCACCCTATTTTACACTTAGGAGAAAATCAGTGTTGTGCAGTGTAATCTTGAGACGTTACAGAATTCTAAAGTTTTAATTACACTTGAAAATTAATTCAAATGAAACTCAACAATATGAAAAAAAATTTATTTCTATTATGGTAGAATGAAATGTTTACAGAGTGAACATGTGAATTTCTTTTAAACGCAAATTATGAAGTTCTTTTAAATGGAATAGCAGAAGCAAGATGACTATAATAAATGCTCTGCAAGCTGGACATTTTTCTGGGCTGAAAATAAAAAAAAAAAAAAGCAAGGAACACAATTATTTATATCTTTCCTAATTCCTCAGCTCTTGCCTTCATCCTGTTGATAAAGGCCTGTCCTTTGCTTTTACGGAAATTCTCATACGGATCATTTAAATTAACACCAATTCCCTTGTACTGATCTTGTCTATCCCTGACATCACCAGCATGGATTGGATCCTGAATTCCCTGCTCAGTTGCTCCAAGACCTGCACCTGACCAACCTGCACGCATAAAGAAAAAATGAGATTATATACCAGTTATTTGAAATTTACAACCAACCAAAGAATTTATATATCTACTCAGTATGCATACATTTTTGAATATAATTTAGCAATCCAACTCAGTCTAAAAATTAATGTTTGAATGAAAAGTTAATAAAAATCAATCCTTTCTTGTGCCCTCAGAAAAGGGCATAGCTAATTAAAAAAAAAAAAAAAGTGTAATATAGTTTTGAAAGGACAGAACATGGAATTCTTGTGATATGGTTTGAAAATTTGGAGATCAGTAACTATAAGCAGGAAGATGTACTGAAAAAGTACTATGTTTTTAAAGTTCAGACTTTGAACTTGAAATTAAGTGTTCCTAACAACATCCATTTTATATTAAAGTATAGCCATAGGATTGTTTATTAGTATAATAAGCTTTCAAACAGTAGCTTACCACAAGAATTTTTCTCTCTGCAGATTTCTGTTTTATTATCTGTTAGACATCAACTAATTTTGACTTCAAAAAGGATATTGCTACAAACCATTTCCTCCTCAGAAAAAAAAAAAAAAAAAAAAAAAAGGAGTAAAGTTAAAATTATTCACAACAATGGCCAGCTAGTCAGTTGTCAAGAACATTTTTAAAGCTTCACCAGAAAGAGAATAAATATGTGAACTAATTTTCTGTTCCCCCTACCCACACCACCTAGCTGAATATTCTCACCCACTCCACTACAATGGGAAATTGTTAAAATGCCAAGCTGACTTGGGATTTTATTGTATCATGCTTCCTTGTGCCCTGATTAGTTCCCCAAACTAGGACCACTATACATCAATTCTTTCTTCTTTCATAATAATTTCTGGTGAGTTTTCATAGTGAAATTTGATAGAATTGATGATGCAAAACATTTTTCTTATCTCCAACTGTACTAAGAAATACTGGAAACTTATCCGCAAAAAAATTTGAAACCTGAAAATGATGCACTGCTAATTATGAAATTTCTCTACCTTGGCATTTATAAGAATATAATTTTTCAATGAGAACTTATGCACCATACAGTCACAAGGAGCAATAAAGTACTTCCTCACTGAACAAAAGAAGATCATCCTCACTTGTTTTGGCAAGAGAAATTCTTATGTCTAAGTCAGAATCATCCTACTGATTAGTTGTAGAACTACCAAAATGGAAGTGGAAGATTTAAAAACTGTTGGTATAAGAAATTTACAAATTCAACGTATCTAGAAGTAATGACTTTGGGACATGGTAGCAATCAAGCAAGCGAGAATTATGAACAGAACTTCTACACAAGTGAGAATAACATTTATCGGTTTCCTTGGCTTGTTTAGGATTGTTTTCACCAGAAGTTTGTCATTCAAAAGTTATTTTTTCCTTCAGGTCATTAATTTATATCCTTTCAAAACTTAGATTATGAAAAGGATCACATGTCAGTACCACTTACCAGCAATTGTTTGTACTTTTCTCTAACGTCTTCTTTAAACACAGTTGTAAGAGGTTACCACTGTTCTACCAGCCTAGTTAAACATTTAACCATAAAATCAGCCAATGTACACAAACACATTTCGATACCCTTTCCTACTTCAGCAGTATTAAATGAAACTGTTTCATAATCCCAAACTGTTTTTAAACTGTTTCGTAATCCCAAACTGGTATTTTTTGACATATGACATACTGCAGTAACAACGACGATATACAACACTGCATTCAAGTCAAATCCTCTCCCCAGGAGAGGATTTGACTTGAATAACTATTTGAAAAACTACTTGAAAAACTATTTTGTGTCGATTCAATTTTTAATTTTTAGTCTTGCAATTCTATGAGTTAATATTAGATAGGTATTTAAGTTAAATTTCATATTAATAATAATAATAATATGAAAAATTATGTTGTGGCCAATTAAAAGTTAATCTGCTACATTTAATATATGTTTATGCTTAAATTTGTTTATGGATATTCTGATTAAATGTTACTGTGTAACACCAACAATTAACAGCTATGGAAATGGATATAGAGACAGCCAGGATTTGATTGAAACTACAGCAAAGCATTCCCATAATTGCAATTACATGAAAGTTTCAAGCTGAATGTTGCCACACATTTTTTTCGTACGTTCTGATTATGGGTGACATCATGGAATGTATAACAATTTTTACATTGATGTACAATAAATGTTTCCATATTTATTCTACATCCATATTTATTCTGTTTCCATATTTATTCTACATAGAATAAATAATAACATAAATCATAAATAAAAAAAAAAGAATAAGGAGGAAATAATAACAGAATAAATTTAAAATTAATTAGAAATTAATACAGGCAGTTCCCGACTTTAAGAGTTAATTCGTTCCTAGCACGCGTAAAGCGAAAACTTGTAAAGTAGGAATTTACTTCCCATAGCCAATGTTAAAAACAGGGGTTACGTTCTCAACAATTATTCATGTGGCAAACTATTCGTGTGGAAGTTAATGATATTAAGCACACAGACTGATGATTTGTTGGATAAATGTAGAACCATATTGAAAAATTGCTACAAGTTAGGTCAAAATGCTTGTGTCTGTAATTCTGTCCAAGCATGATAGGAGGGATTACATTCTGAAAGGATTATAGGTAAAACTTTGGGGGGAAATTTTTATCAGCATGGTCCACACTTGTAGGTAGAAGGATCTTTTTTGTATAGATGGAATATATCTGAACAATAATGATGCAACAATTTTTGAAAATATCATTGAGGATACCTTAAAGGTTTGGGGAACTTACTAATTAGGAGGAAAAGGTAACACATATGCATTTATCTGATGATATGGTTCAAATTAACTTGCACACATCTCAAAAGTTTTCATTTGTTGCAGCAACAGCCAATATTGGCAAGATGTTCTAAAGGTAATGATGTTTCAAATGAAGATAATTCTAGAGAAACAAAGCTAAATAAATTCATGGGGTGCGAAAGGATAGTAAATTATACAAGAGAACTCAATCTCAACTGTGTGTACATAATGTCAGAAGTATTGATATTACTAATGCTGACAAAATAGGGACAAAAGAAACTTTGTATCACCCAGAAATAGGAAATGATGAGTTTCCCCTATGATATATACAACACATTCAAGAACAACAGGGAAATTCAAGGGATGGTGGTGGTGGTGGTGGTGGTGGTGGGGGGTCATGTCTCTTATCAAAAGCAGCCTACGTGGGATAAAAGCTTTCTCACATTCAGAAGTCACACATGCTAATATAGAATCAGTGTGGTAGGAGTAAGCTGGAAGCAAAGGTATAATGAGAGTGGGAGTAATCTACAAACCAGAAGAGTGTGAAGATTATGACAAGAGCTTCTATATACAAATGGAACAGGCAAACAAGTGTGAATGTCTTATGGGTGATTTCAGTTTGCTCCAAATTGATTGCAGCAAGCAGGAGGGGAACTCCACCATGGATAACAAAATTTTTAAATTAACTAGATGACTGTAATTTGTATCAACACATTAGGGAAAATACTGAGGCAAAAATACTCTAGTCCTGATTATAACCCAAAAACCGAATGACATCATAGGAAACATTAACAGGGGGTGATCAGAGTGGTCTAAGTTGGAAGACAGGGGGAGAGGGGGGGGGGGCAAGTTGCAGCTGTTAAAAGCAATGGATGAGTTTTAATTTCAAGAAAAGAGATTATGGCATGGCAGCTACTGAACCCTATAATAGCTATAAGCTGATCTACAAGTTAACTGCATTACAGAAAAGATTAGACTAACAAAGGCCAGATTATGAGAAATTGCTGGCTAAAAAAAGCAAAGACAAGAAGATTTTCACATTGTGAATACAAAGATCAGACCCTCGTATAATGGGTGTAGAAAGTCTCAAGTGACCCAACTGACAATGAATTGAACAGGTACTTTTCATCGATCTTTGCAGACAAATCACCTTCATGGTGAGGGGAAACAGTGTAAGTTAGGCTGGAAAGCATGATTAGCAAGATTAAAATTTCAGGACGTTATTTCTTAGAAAAGTATCCGAGCATAAAGGCAAGGGAGGCTCCTGAGGTTGATACATATATCCAGTAATTTTGAGGAACAGTTAATGATCATGGAACCATTAAGATTAATTATGAGGTTATCACTGACCCAGGAGAGATACCCTTGTATTGGAGAAGTGCCAATACATAAAGATGGGTCTAAGAGTGAAATGCTTAACTACCAACCAGTCAATCTGAGTTCAGTAATGAGAAAATCATGAAAGCAAGGTCAAAAAATGCAGTTGAAAATGATTTAGACAGACATGGAATTCTGAAGGAAACACAGTATGGTTTTGTAAATGGAAAAATCATGTTTGATCAACCTGGATAACTATTTTGTCAGTCACTCACAAGCTGGATGTAGGAAATAATTATGACATTGTTCATTTATATTTCAGCACATCATTTGAATCAGTCCCTCATGAGAGGTTACTGTATAAGCAAGGATATGTTGAAATCACAGGAAAAATCCTCAGAAGGCTCACAGAATGACTTCAGGGTAGGAGGCAGAGAATTGGTTATTCTTCAGATTGGGCTAACATAAGAAGTGGAGTTCTCCAGGAACTGGTATTGAAACCAAATGATTTTGATTTTGTTAAATGGCATCAATGAAAGGATACGGGGTGTGATGTGAAAATTTGCAGATGATATCAAAGTTGAACAGTTAATGATCAGTGCTAAACAGAACTTCTTCGGGATGACCTAGGCAGACTTCAGGGATGGTCTGAAAAGTGGCAGATATATTTTAATGCAGCAAAATGCAAGGTCCTACACTTTGGGAACAGCAAATGAAAATGTATATTACTGGTGGCACTGAATTAAAAACAGTAGAAGAAGAAGGAGATTTTGAAGTTACAATATGATCAGACACGAATTCACTGAGCAGTGCAGACAGGTGGAAAGCATGGCCTATGGTGTCCTATCAATGACTTGTTTGCAGAGATAGGGAGGTCATAATCCCACTGTTTATTTATTTTTATTTGTTGACTAGTGCAGCAAAAAACACCAGGCTTCCTTGTACCATATGGCTAATGCTATGTCTATTAGACTCACTGAAGAATAATACAAGATGCAAATTTTTATCAGAGAGAAATGATATAAGATAAGTGAACTGTGGGCTGAAAGAACCAAAAATGATCACTTGTCAGTTAAGTACACAAAATGATGGAAGCAACATGCAACAGGCTAATGATGATTTAATGTGTTTCAATAATTGTTTTTACAATGTTAAATCTTGTTAATAAAATGGATAAATCTGAGCTACCGGTTACAACTTCAGATGCTGACATAATAGGGTTAACTGAAATTGGAGGTCACTCTAGGGGATGAATGATGAGTACTGGAATGTATAATGTGTATAGGAAGGACAAAGAAGCATGGGGGGTGGGGGAGTTATGCTTCTCATAAAAAGAAACCTGAATTTGTTAAGATTGTACCCTGATCCAGAGCAGTTTAGAGAGCATGTGGTGTGATATATTTCATGGTAAAGAAAAACTGAGGGTGTACACAGACTATATGACAACAATGAGTATGATAAGAGTCTATATATACAACTTGAAAAAGTAAATAAGTCTGTGTACCTAGTTATGAGGGTTTCAATTTACCACTTACTGATTGTAAATTGTGGACTGAAATTTGAGGCCACTCTAATGGTAACTCAACAACGAGGAGTAAATCTTCTGAATTACCTTGATAACTATTATTTGTATCAACATGTCATGGAGACTACAAGGGGCAGGATCTAATGACTAGAATGATAGTATCATAAGCAGAGAACAACCATATCAGTCCTAAAATAGACAATGACAAATGAGATTTTGATATTCGAGGGTTAGAGCATTACTATGGACTAAGAAGGCTCTTGGACACAATCAACTAAGAATAAATATATATAAATGACAGCACAGTTGAACTATGGCTAACTTTCAAGCCATTTCATCATTTCACAGTGCATTCATTCAATTAAGGGAGTACCACACAGAAGAAGAATACCAAGATGAAAAGAGGATTTAGTAAGCTTGAGCATCAAAGTAATTACCAAGTAACTGATAGCTGAAATTCATTTAATAATTATAACTTGGTTTGTAACAAGGCTACAGAGGAAATTAGGTTAAGTGGTTGTATTAAGTGCCAAAGCAACTAAGGTTATGAGGCATCAGTATATTATGTGTGCAATTGTGCATGTTCTTCAGTCAATTTTTCTTCATGAAAAACCAGAGAGGGAAAACCATGTTACCCTTGCCTGACACCAACTAACTCAGCCACTTTGTGAAAGCCCATTAAAATAACTTGCACCATCGACAGGAATTTAACACAGGCCTTTTCCACCCAGTGTGAAATGATGGTGATTATATCCACTGTGCTGCAGGGGGGGGGAAGAGGCAGGCAAAGGAAAATTGAGAAGGCATTGGCCAAGAGACCCAAATATGAAGAAAATAAACCAGATAGCACCCATGCTAAGTGAAAACGGAAGAATTGTAGATAATCTAGATGTTTCTGGATTATCTACAATTTGACAGGTTATGTATATGCTGCTAATATATATACCCAAGCATAGTAACGAATGTGATATCAATATTAAAGAAGACAGTCTAGCAAAAAAATACTGAGCCTGAAAGTGCGTAAGGCTCCAGGTATGGACATTTACCCTGAAATTCATACAGAAAAAAGCTGCAAAGGAATGTACAAAATCTTTAGAGTTAATTATGAAGTCGTCATTAGATTGAGGGTAATCCCCTTTGATTAGAGACGTGCCATTATTTTACCAATGCATGTGGGGGGGGGAGCTAAAGATTAGATGAGTAACTTTAGACCAGTTAGTTTAAACTCAGTGAAAGGGATGGTCACAAAGTCTATGGTCAAAAATAATTACTAGACGGATCATGCCATAGATAACTAACCATGATGTGGTTACACAGGAGATGGATGCAAAATCAGTTTTGACATTATATACTTGGACTATAGCAAAGCATTTGATGCAGTTCCACAGGGGAGCATTTTTTACAAAGTGCAGTCTGCTGGGACTGTGGGAAAGATCCTTTCCCACAGTCCAATACTCTCCAGATAAAGGTAGAGTAATGAACGAACAAAGGATGGGATCAGAGGGTTGTTATAAACAATCATTCTTTAGAGAATGATACAGATGGAGTAAATGGCACAATATTGAAATTAGTAGATGATATAAAAAAATAAGAGGTGTGGTTAATCAGGCAGCCTGGAAGTGCAACGATTTATTGTACCTTTGCATCTATGGAAAGGAGGTTATAGTTCCATTATACAAGTTGATGGTGAGACCAGATTTGGAATACTGTGTTCAGATTTGTGGCAACATTGGAAAAAGACATTGAACTTCTTTAAAGAGTACAAAGATGAGAACTTGTGCATTGTGAAAATTGAAAGGAGTGTCCACATGAAGGGAGAATTTACAAAGGTGTGAGTTGCGGAGCTTGGAAATAAGACATCTCAAAAGAGGGCCCAAGTGAGATGAATAAGACATTGTTGGGGAAAGGGGGGGGAACAAACTGAATGATGGTAGAATTTTCACACTGAAGTGGAACTAAAAAAAAAAATAGAGTCGTTGATCACTGGAAAAAACAAGCTGCTTTCCAGGGTGGCTGAAATTGATAGCCTGGTAAACTTTAAATGGCACATGGGTAGGTTACCACTTAAACTTTCTGGCAATGAGAAGAGTATGATAAAAGGGAAACAGAGAAATTGGTAAATTTTTTCCACTGATGCAGCAAAAGTCTAGTTTCCTTGCATCTTAAGGCATATATTCATACTAAGATACTGGTCACAAATAAAGTCTATCCAAAGACAACTATAAGTCATTTTATTAATTATCTTTTTGGGTCTGATAACTAGAAATGGGCTGTTATGAATTCAAAGAATCTCACTTATAGCAGCCTTATTTTGACTGTGTCAATAATAAGGTTTCTGTGGTTTCTGTAACATCACAAATCAATTCTGACTGAATATCATATCATTATTTTTTCCATTTCTTTCTCATGCATTTCTGTCCTCAATAACTCATCCATTTATTTCAGATGAATCCATCTTATAAACAGTTCATAAGCATGAAGCCCGATGCTTATAGATCAACATGGTACCATTTGCTGCAATGTTTATATTTAACAGTATCTTTTTTATTTTAGAATTTATCATTATTATTTTTTTAATAATAAATAAATATATAAAATAATAATAAATGAATAAAATAAATAAACTACCGATGTTTCCCTCCTTGTGTAGGTACCTATCCAAGCTGACCTTTGAATTTCCTTGAGCTGTCAGCCTTAACTATCCACAATGGTAACTTATTCTAGTAATTACAACTCACTAACTAAAATAAAACTTTCTACAAGCCAGTCTAAACCTCTTATCCCATAATTTGAACTTATGTCCCCCCATCACATATAACTGTGAATATTTCACTTTCATTAATTTGACTATCCCCCCTCTCAGAGCCTTACAGACCTCAATGAGATCCCTTCTAATGTATCTACTTAACAATCTCTGCACTCACATATTAAAAATCTTTCCTCATATGAGCACCCTTTTGCTGATCTCATAAGGCATGTTTCCTGCATTTGGACTATCTCATTAACTCCTCCCCCTCCCCTCTCAGTATCATTACCACTCTCCTGATTTTGACATTACAAATTTTGACATCATAGCCTGTATTCCTTCATCAATGTCATTTAAGAAAATCAGAAACAACAGCAGCTCAAGCCAATCCTTGATGGTTCCCACTCCTTTCATTTTTGAATAAATTTAATTTAAAATTTTGAAATTTCAATTGTTTTGGTATTTAATTTTGTTTAATCAGCTAATTCCAGTTGCTAATCACCCACTGATTAATAACATATAATTCCTAAAATATCATTTTTGTACTTTGATTTCTGAGAGAATTCTAAATGGCATTCAGAAATATATATATTTTAACTGATCAGGTTGCAATTTTTTTAAAAACACTGTTTACTGTGGATGACAATTTGATATTAGAGTATTTAAATATTCACTGGAGTATAAAAATAAAATAAAAAATAATAAAAAAAACTAATTGTCTGCTCTGTAAGTTTACTTTTAGCAGTCCACCAGACTCTTTGTGAACACTGACATTACTAACTGTTGCTAACCTAACACAGCTGTTTTTGGAAAACTAAATCAAAATAAATGACCTACCCATTTTCTTCAAAAGCTGATGGCCTTTGTTACTCTCATCTAGTCGCCGATCTAATATGGTAGGCGGATAATTTGAACCACTATAAATAGTTTTATGAATCATCAGATTATATCTATTCATTTAAAAACGAACATTTCATTAGATAAAAATTCTAAAATATAAAGCTCTAGTGAAAAAAAGTACTGTATAGGGAGGGGAGGGGAGAAAAAAAATGAAAATTGCTATATAGGGTGTCTCCAGATGTCTTGTGACACTCCCTACCTAACATTTCCTCCTTTTCACATTCTTTAATATTTTTCCCTCATTCATTCAGTAATATATAAGTTCATATATTACTGAATAACAGCTTGAAAACTCATGAAAGATATTAAATGAAATTACTATGAGAGAGAGAGAGAGAGGATTTCTGTGAAAACTTTAATGAGCAAGCTCCACCCAAAATGGACAATAAGGAGGTGAGAATAAGTTATTTTATAGAGGATAAATGTTCAACAAAAAAAAATAATAATAAAATAAATAAATAATAAATGGGAGATCAAGAAATGCTTAGCAGTTACTAAATCAGAACTTCACCCAGAAAAATCAATAAATGCTTTCCCACTTATATCACTTTTTTTTTAAGGTTCCAAGATGGAATAAACTGGATAATAATCCTCCTTCCTCTTGATATTTGGGAAAGGGATGATAGAGACTAAAACTCTAAGAATCATTACATTTATTATATTTGTATATTTACTTCATTTAAATCATCTCCAATGAACGTGACTCTTTGTATATATTATAATGAACTCAGGCTTTAAAGGCTACAAAGGCTGCTTGTCAGCTTTTTTATTATTATTTATTTATTTATTAAACATTATTTCTCCACTTTCCATGCCGTTACAGTGATCGGTTGACCATTTGTGTGTGTATGTATTCAACATAGTAACAATAAATTTCATTAATGATGGCATTAATATTATTGATGTTGATGTTTTTATTATTATTATGTTAATATTACATTTATCACATGCATACAATAATAGTCACAATATGTTTAGTTTAATTCAATAAAATCTTTTTAAGATTTTTATTCTTTTCAATAGCATACAAAAAAAAAAAGTTGAAGGTGCTAAAAAAAAAAAAAGCAAGTGCAGTACATTAAGTGTGAGGTTTCAACTTACATATAAACAAGTGCTTCAAAAAAGCTGAAAAAAAAATCAATGTTATCTATAAAAATACACAAAAGTTGGCAGGGTGGTTAATGACAGTAATGATGGCATGTTACTGCAACAGGATCTAGAAAATTTAGGCAGATGGGTTGAGAAACAAAACGGCAACTGAAGTTTAAAATGTTAAAAATTTTAAACTGAAGTTTAACATGGACAAATGCAAAGTACTGCATATGGGTAGCAGTAAACCCAGAATAACATACCAACTGTGTGGCACTACACTCAGGGTAGTGAAGAATGAAAAAAACCTAAGGGTAATTGTGCAGTCAGATATGAAGTTCTCTGAGCAGTACAGACAGGTTGCCAGGACAGCCCATGGGGTTTTGTCAATGGTAAACAGGAATTTTGCTAGTAGCAATAAGGAGATGATGATTAGAACTGTATAAGACAATGGTAAGGCCACATCTTGAGTACTGCATAAAGGTTAGGAGGCCTCATTTTAGGAAGGATGTAGGGCTGCTGGAGAGGGTACAGAGAAGGGCAACAAGATTGGTGAGCAGAACAAAGGGGTGCTAATATCAAGAAAGGCTTTAATTCTGTAAACTGCAGTGTCTGGAGACTAGGCACCTGTGAGGTGATCTGATTGAGATGTTTAAGGCTTTGAATGGTTTGAGCAAGCTCAATACTGATGGAATTCTTTCTGTTGCTCAGCCTATGCACACGAGGAGGCATAAATCCAAAATGAGGAAGCATGGTTGCAGAATAGATGTGCGGAAGTGTTGCCTTTAGCCAGCGAGTAGTTGATTGCAGGAACAAACTTCCATCTACTGTTGTGGAAGCTGATAGCTTAAATAAATTCAAGGAAGTACTAGAGAAAGCAAAGTATTAGAGGAATGGATAGATGAAATGGGAAGTTTTTTATTTTTGACTGATGCTGTAAGCTTGCTTCCTTGCCCCATATGTGGCCACAATTGATGCTAAAAAAGTCCCCCATATTGACGAAATTAAAAAGAGCTCCAAAAAGGAGAGGCTCCACTTACAGTAGGAAAACATTGTAGCAGGAGTTTACTATATATGTAAAAGTATTTAGACTTATGACACAATAGTCCAAGACACAAACTCATTTATGACATAACAGTACAAGGCAAAGTCACTTATGACACAACATTCCAAGACACAAAGGTATTATTGACATAATAGTCCAAATCCTCACTCCCATTTGGCCAGCCTATTTTAAATTGCAGTTAAATTGCAATGGTTTAGTACTCACAATAGAGCAATCAACTCCACCATCAGTTGCCCTATTATTACACTACTTTAAAACAAAGAAAACAACCTTGATTAATATGTCATGTATTTAAAAGATGAGATATAATGTTAAGACAAATAATGGAAAGATGAGATAAATAAATGGTAGATTAGCCATTCACAATGTTATTTATTTGAAAGCTGTACAATACCTTATATAGGAATTTTCTCTGTTGTGAGTACTAGGACCACTGCAATATTCACAGGTTTCATCACATTTCGCTTTTAATTTCTTATCTGATTTTGACAATTCAACTGTTACAGATATCCATTTGACTGCTTTGAAAAGAGGAATTGCAGGATTTTTGTTTTTTGGTTCTTTTTCATAAAATTCCATTGCACAAAAAAAAGTTCCTCTAACTTGACTATGTAAATCTTTATTTTTAACTTTTGACATTGTGACTTTGTTTACAGACTAATTCCAAAACAAGTGATCACTTTCAGCTAAAAAGAATTCCAATATAAAAATATTACTGCACATTCTATATTGTACATCATCCTTTTCAGTATGCATAAGCTGGACTATACACTTGATTCTAATTGGATGAACTTCTGTGCACTTTTGTTTCTCTGACAGGGGAGCTAGCAGTAGATATCTGTATATAAATATTACATTAGCACAAAAACTATCCAGAAAATGAACTAAATAAGACCTCACTCATATTTACAAAGACAATTCTTGTAAAAAAATTATGACAAAAAATTATTCATCAGGAAAGAATCACAAGTTAGTTAGTTATTTGGTTTTTAGGAGCATTAGCAACTAAGGCCAATTGCTCCGGGATATGCGGTGGTCATTCCCTGACCTTTCCACATCCTCCGTATTTGGTGGTGACGGGCTTGAACCCCGGTCTAATCAAGAAGCGTGTGCTACGCACTGCTGCTCCTTCCCACCTGGCTACGGAGGCACCCGAATCACAAGTGATGAGTACTCTTCACTTAGGATTCTGTGCTGAGAAATAAATATGCTGTTGTAGTGTTTCTCTATTGGTGGTCTGTATTTTTCAACCAGTGCTCTGCAGAGCACTGGTTGATAAATACTCCCTTATCACAACCAATATTCAAATTTAATGTCAAATTCTTTTATATATTCTGTGTACTCAAGAGTGAAACTTGAGATAATAAACTAATGTGGTTACTTTTGCTTTTCTTGTGCCAATATTATGTATAATGCTTGAGTGGAGTGGAGAGATTAAGCATAAATACATGATATGGCAGATTTGCATATGTGACTAAAACCAAATACTTACAAAAATGATGGAGGTGTGGGACTCCTCTCTAACCTCTGCACAGGTGAAGGAGAGCGTGATGGAGATCTTGATCTTGACCTTGATTTTGACCTTGATCGTGACCTAGACCTAGAAGGTGACCTGGATCTGGATCTTGACCTGGATGGTGATCTGGACCTAGATCTGGATCTAGATCTGGACCTTGAATACCTTCTTCTGTGAGGAGGAGGAGATGGGGACCTGGATGGAGAACGAGAGGGGGACCTTGACCTAGAGCGACTCTTGCTACGGCTACGGCTAAGGGCTCTATTAAACATTTCAACAACTTCATCTTGGACTGGAGGACTGAAAGAAAATTGGCATTACAAATTATGTTTTTTGTTAATGATTTCCAAAATAAAAATAAGATCTCCAAATTCTTATGTCATTTTTCAAATGCAATTAAGAATAAACAGAAGCTCAATGACTTCATAAAAACAAAAGGAGCAACCAACATACAAATACAGTGGATTCCGGTTATTTAGGCCACCGGTTAATCGGGGCAGCCGTTTATTTGGGGCAAATCTTAAAAAACAGAAACCAATTGAGAAAATAGCCAGAGTTTACTTCGCTTAATTGGGACAGCATGCCATTTAACTGGGGCAGGAGACTGCAGCACTGGAGATTACCCTACGATTGTCTCTGACGGTACCATGTGGTTCGGTCGAAATTCTGGAGGTCACAACCATAAAACAATAAAAACAATTAGCAATCACCTGTTTATTGGGCTTTTCTGTTAGTGAAATCTATCATAAATGGACAGTAAACTCGATCTTACTGAATTTGCAATAATACCGACAGCCTGGAATTCTGTGGGTTATTATGATGAAATGTGTTTACACTTCCATGAAATCTTTAATCATATAAAAAAATTTATTTTCAGATCTTCTCTTCATTCCTATTTTTAAAGCTTTGTAACTTGTTACTGCGTTCTCACTTGCGCATATTGTGTTACTTGCAATTTGTGTGTGCAGTGTTCTGTTATTGATTGCTTATCTTTTTACTGTTTTAAATTTTAACCCCCCCCCCCCACAAATGTCAGTGAACAGAAATGTCAACTAGTTCGTATGTACATATTACAGTACATATTAATTATTCCGATTATCACGTATAGTCTTCCGATTTTCACATATCATTTAATTTTTTAATTGGTAAGGTAATAAAGGGTAAATTTGTGCTTAATATATCTTTGCTTTTATAGCCTGTAGATAATATTCCTCCTATTTTTGCTGATTAGAATTGCTGTTTAATAGAATTAAAATTCAATTCACAAACGTGATCACAATGACCGGCACTTACTGCACATCGTATAGTGAACAGTACTTTACTATGTTGAGTTTGTCGTAACGTGATTTGATTGTACAGTGAACCAATTGTAAAGGGAGGGGGGTGTATTGTATTTTTAACTATTTACGTGAAACTTCGGATAATTGGGGCAGCCGCTTAATCGGGCCAAAATGCACTAGTCCCGATGTGTCCCAAATAACCGGAATGGACCGTATATACTACCAATAATTTAAATGGCAGTTACACATCATTTATACTCTCATTTAACATGTCAGTGGTTGCATTCTATTCTGTAATGCAAGCAGCCATATGGAAGTCATAGTCATCCCATCTTTAAAAGAAAAAATAGTTGATTTTAATCAACTGCTTTAAGTTACAAAAAAAAAAAAAAAAATTATTACTATATTAAAAATTAGAAAAACTTTATTCAATCCGATAGTAATGAAATCAATAACAAATCAGAAACAACTAGGGTAAAACTGTAGATATTTATTGAACTAGTGGTAGAAGAAAAACAAATAAATAAATAGAAACTATAAACAAACACAGCATCGGTGCTTATTTGACACCACCCCACTCTTCAAGGAAAAAACCAAACAATTGTAAAGACAATAGCAGATCACCCGGGTTCTTGTGTGCAATTTCTGTATGAAAACTAAAAAAATCAGTTCAGAAACTATTACAGTAGATGTTTAACTATATTTAAGTAGGTAGAAAAAATTTCAGATTTTTAATCACTGATTAACAGCTAATAAGGAAACATTATATTCAGGTCACCTGGCAGGTGAACTGCTACAGCCAAGAGTAAATAATCACCTATGACATATCTATATTCAAGACAGATTTTGCTTGTTTCCTGAAAATGTTGCCAAAAGATCTTCCACAATTGATCTTTTGTGGAAGATCTTCCACAACTGGAAGAACTACAAAATGATCGAAGGAAACAGGTCTGAAACCATGTCATTGAATTAAGAAGCCAGTTCTCAACAAACACCAGTGGAAAGCATGTGAAATAATCAGCACCAGCATTGGATGGAAGTGGCAGGAATTGTGTTTACTGATGAAACAAAAAGGAATTTGCAGTATACAGCGTTTTGAAGCTGCAGTGTCTCTCCACATGATTCATGTATGATCAAGATAGTGAAGTCTCCTACCAGTGTGATGGCTTAAGGACATTTTTCAGCTAATGGTGTGAGAAGTTGTTCCATATGAATTACGTAATAATACAAAGGCATTCTATTTTCTCAAATGATATCCACAGCAAGAAAGCTGTTCAACAATGAAGAATATTTTTACAACTATGCCCAGTGTCATTGAACAAAGAGTGTAAAGAATTTTCTGTCTTCCCAAAAATGTTAATACAATATCTTGGCCTGGAAATTCACTGGATTTGAATCCAACAGAGATTCTCCAGATGTAGTTTAAAAAAAATAAATAAATAAAAAAAAAAAAGACAATGAAACACCCTCACATGAAATCTGAGTATGGTTACATAAGAATATGCTAGAAATATTACAAAATAAGCTGAAAAGAGAGTTGCTATCAATTTATCCAGCATTGTATTGTCTTTAATTTAACTGAGTCATGATGAGAACATTTTTAGGAACTCGCATCACTTTCATTAAAACACGTGGCTTTCGGAAAATAACCAAAAAGGATTCTGTATGACTATCAAAAAGTAGAACAATGTAGTCAAAATGACATATTTTTATCACCTCTCAATATACTTCTGCAGGCCAGTTTTGTAGGAGTTCTCTGCCTGTCCTTTAAACCACAACTCGGCAGCAGAAATCACCTCATCATCAGAAGCAGAGTGCTTTCTATGAAGAAAGGCCTTCAGGGTACAAAAGAGGAAGAAATCAGACGGTGCAAGGTCGGGGGAATAAGCAGGATGTGGCAATATCTGAAGATAAAGAAACCACTAGTTGGCAGTGATCACAGTGTGCTGATGTGGAATTTACTCAAAGATGTAACTATCGTCAGGGAAGGGTTTTTGCTTTTGTAAAGGTGACTATGGTGGTCTGAGACAGTTTTTAAATTGATGCTGTTACCATGCTGGTCTGTAATCAAGGCACAAAGGAGATTAGACAGGTGAAAGCAGATTATGAGAAATCTTTGGAAAAGGATGCAAATAAAAACAACAAAGAGTTCTTTACTTATGTAAACTCTAGAAGGAAGTGGAGGAATCAGATTGGTCCAGTTGATATAGATGGTTCGACTGTTGAGGATCCTGCTGAGGCAGCTGACAAACTGAATGAGTATTTTGCATCTACATTCACACATGAAGAGTTATTTAGAAATTTATCAAACTCTGGTAAGGAGCTAAATGATTTTGTAATAATAACTGAGAGTAAAATGGAGGAGAAATTGTTGAAGTTCAATATAAGAAAGGCACCTAGGGTGGATAGGATCTATCCAGTTATATTACAAGAGGCAGCAATGGAAGTAAGCAAACACTTAGCCATAATTATGAGAGCTTCCTTGGACTCAGGGGAGGTTCCCAAGGACTGGGTATGTCCAAATATTGACCCCAATTTACAAAGGAGATCTAAGGGTGACACGAGTAATTATGGACCGATTAGTTTAACTTCTGTTCCAGGGAAATTAATGGAGGCACTGGTTAAAGAAGCACTGTTGGATCATCTAGACAAGACTGCAGTTATAGTTCATACACAGCATGGGCTTGTTAAGGGGAAGTCTTGTCTGGTCAATTTGATTTGATACCATGATGTGGTCACAAAGGAACTGGAGACAAAAAATTATTTTGATATCATATACTTGGATTTTAGGAAAGTTTTGATACTGTTGCACAAGGAAAAATACTGTACAAATTGGAGCAGTATGACATTAAGGGCATCATCCTCACTAACAGAAGATATACCATGAATGATGTTACCATCCTGAATAAGGTAAACGTTGGAAGTGATCACAGAATGGTAAGATGCACACTTGATATAGATGTAGGAAAGGAAAAAACTGACTTGAATAAATAATACGAAGGTCTTTGAGATAACAGAAGAAAAGAAAGAGCAGCATGTACTGGAATCTAAGAACAAGTTTGAGCTTCTGCAGACTGCTCAGGACCAAGATATCGACGAGAAATATTACAACTTTCTGAAAGCGATAAAGCCCAGGAAACCTATAGGGAAAAAGAAATCCAAAGAAGAAAAAATTAGTCAAGAAACACTTGTTATCATGAACTGAAGGCAACAAATGAAGAGCAAGTTAACACTGACAAGGAGAAAACTGAGTACACTGAGTTATGCAAAGCCATTAGAAAGAGGCTCAGGACATAAGAAGATTTAACACAAGAAAAGTAGAACAAGCATTAAGGGAAAACAAAGGACTTAAATCAGCAGCCATGAGCAGTAATACAGAAAGACAAATGATACTGAAACTGAACAATAGTGATGGTGTACTTATAAATAGCAGAGAAGGCATAATTCAAATAGCAGAAAACTACTATAGAGAATTATACAAGGAGGGAGGGAATAATGCCAGCAGTGGGGAACATGGATCGCAAATTAGCAACACACGACATACCCGATATTCTTCCTGATGAGGTAGAACAGGCATTGAAGAAAATAAAGAATGAGAAAGCCCCGAGGGAAGATGAAGTTACTGTAGAGTTATTAAAATTGGGAGGAAGTGACATAACAGAAAAACTGGAAAGGGGAGTCCACTAATAGATTAGTGGACTCCCCATGGTTCATTGTTGGATCCATTGTTGTTTTCTGAATTTATTAATGAGCAGAGGAATAATGCAATCATAGTTTCCCTGCATAAGAAAGGAGATAAATCAGAAATTGGAAATTATAGACCAATTAGATTGTTATCCCACATCTACAAGTTGTTGACACGGGTCATTACTAATAGATTAGAAAGAATACTTGACGAGTATCAACCGAAAGAGCAAGCTGGCTTTAGGACAGGATTCTCAAGTATGGATCACCTTCACATAATATCACAGCTAATGGAGAAAGCAAATGAATATAAAACACCATTATGCCTGGCATTTGTGGATTATGAAAAGGCATTTGACTCCATACAGCATAAGGCAATATTTCGGGCACTGGAAAGACAAGGCATAGATATCCCATATATTATGATTTTGAAGAAAATATATGAGAATGCTACCTCCTTTATTAGACCAGACAAAGACAGTAGCAAATTTAAAATCGAGAAAGGAGTTTGACAAGGAGACACAATATCTCCGAAACTGTTTACTGCTGCCCTTGAGGAAGCTTTCAGAAGATTAGACTGGTTGCAGAAAGGAGTCCATGTGAATGGAGAGTACCTGAACCATTTACGATTTGCAGATGACATTGTAGTTATAAGCCATAATCCCAAAGAATTAGAGGAAAATCTTAATCAGTTATGCACAGTTAGTAAGGATTTTGGACTAAAGATGAATATGGCTAAAACAAAAGTAATAATGAACAAGTATGCCACAGAAAGGGACATAATGATTGAAATAGCAGTAATTGAAAAGGTGGAGTCACATTTATCTGGGACAAGTTATTAGCTGTAATAATGATAAATGGCTGGAAGTCAAGAGAATAATAAATTTTGGATGGATAGCATTCAGGAAATATAGTCGCATACTGAAGAGCAATATCCCAGTTTGTCTGAAATGGAAAATAATGAAACAATGTATACTCCCCACCACGACTTATGGAAGGGAAACTTGGGCACTCACCAAAAGTATGGAAGAGAAACTGAGAACTACACAGCGAAGAATGGAATGAATTATATTGGGAATCAGACTGTTAGATAAGAAGAGAAACACATGGATTAGGCAGCAAACTCAAGTAAAGGACATTCTTATCAAAACTAAAGAACAAAATGGTCTTGGGCAGGACACATAGCTCGAAGACATGATGACAGATGGACTAAGAAAATAATAGAATGGTACCCAACAGGAGCTAGAAGAAAACCTGGAAGACAACGGCAGAGAGAGGGATAGATGAAATTCATGAGTTTGTGGGTAGTAAATGGATGGCCATTGCACAAAACAGAAGGAGTTGAAAAGTTGTTGATGAGGCCTTCATCCTGCAGTGGATTGAAAATGGCTGATGATGATGACATTAAAGACAAATTGCTGCTATGGATAAAGGGATGGTTGAGCAGGAAAAGGCAGAGTGGTAACAATGGACACTACCCTTTGTGGGCTGTTATTAGTGGACTCCCCATGGTTCATTGTTGGATCCATTGTTGTATTCTGAATTTATTAATGATACCGATGAAGGCATATCGAGCTTAATGTCCAAGTTTGCAGATGATACAAAGGTTGGCAGGGTTGTTGATGACACTAATAACAATATGCTACTGCACCAGGTTCTAGAAATGGGCTAAGAGGTGGAAACTGAAGTTTAACATTGACAAATGTACAGTACTGCATATGGGTGGCAGTAACCCCAGAATAACGTATCAACTGGGTACTGGGTCCATTATTGTTTTCTGTATTTATAAATGATATTGATGAGGGTATATCAAGTTTAATGTCCAAGTCTGCAGACGATACGAAGGTTGGCAGGGTTGTCAAGGACACTACTGACACTATGCTACTGCAACAGGATCTGGAAAGGTTGAGCAGATGGGCTGAGAGGTGGCAAATGAAGTTGAAAGGGACCTGGGGGTGGTTGTGCAGGCAGATATGAAGTTTTCTGAGCAGTGCAGACGGGTTGCAAGAGTAGCTCATGGTGTACTGTCGATGATATATAGGAATTTTTCTAGCAGGGGTAAGAAGGTGATTATTCCCTTGTATAAGGCAATGGTCAGGCCACACCTAGAGTACTGTATATAGGTCTGGAGGCCTCATTTCAAAAAGGATGTAGGGATGCTGGAACGAGTACAGAGAAGGGCAACAAGATTGGTGAATGGAACAAAGGGGTGCTCTTATGAAGAAAGGCTTAAGTTTTGCAAATTACAGTGTCTGGAGACTAGGCACCAGCGAGGTGATCTGATTGAGGTGTATAAAGCGTTGAATGGTTTGAGCATGCTCAATGCTAATGGGATTCTTCCTCTTGCTCAGAAAAATCACCTCAGAGGGCATAAATTCAAATTGAGGAAAGACAGATGCAGGATAGACGTGAGGAAATTTGCCTTTAGCCAGTGGGTGGTTGGTTGGTGGAACAGACTTCCATCCCTTGTCGTGGAAGTTGATAGCCTAAATATGTTTAAGGCTCAGCTGGACAGGTATTTCAAACAAACAGAGGGGTGAAGTGGAAGTGGTTATTTTTTATTTATTTATTTATTTATTTTTTTTTTTTTGGCTGATGCTGCCTCAGCTTGCTTTCTTGCATCAAATGCCTCTACTAATGCTAATGCTAACTGTGTGGTACTACGCTCAGGGTGGTAGAGAATGAAAAAGACTTAGCGGTAATTGTGCAGTCAGATATGAAGGTTTCTGAGTAGTGCAGACTGTCTGCAAGAGTAGCTCATGGTGTCTTTTCAGTGATATACTCGAATTTTTCTATTAGGGATAAGGAGGTGATTATCCCCTTGTATAAGGCAATGGTCAGGCCATACCTTGAGTAATGTATACAGGTCTTGAGACCTCATTTAGAAAGGATGTAGAGCTGCTGTAATGAGCAGAGAGGACAAAGAAATTGGTGAACGGAACAAAGGGTTGCTCCTACAAAGAAAGGCTTAAGTTCTGCAAATTGCAGTGTGAGGAGACTAGTCACCTGTGAGGTGATCTGATTAAAGTCTATAAGGCCTTGAATAGTTTGAGTAAGTTTAATTTCGATGGGATTCTTCCTCTTGCCCAGATTAGTCACCCAAGTGGACATAAATTCAAATTGAGGAAAGACAGTTATAGAATAGATGTACAGAAATTTGCCTTTAGCCAGCAGGTGGTTTATTGCTGGAACAACTGTCCATCTGTCATTGTTACTGACAGCTTAAATAAATTGAAGGCAGAACTAGACAAACATCTAGAATAAATGAATGGGTGAAATGGGAAGGGTTTTTTTTTTTTTTTTTTTTTTTTTTTATGGCTGATGCTATATAAGTTTGCTTTCTTGCATCATGTGCCTCTACTAATGCTAATATTTCAAACCCACATTCTTGGGTACACCGTACTGCAGCACATGAGGAATGTGCAGGGACATTATCATGGAGCAGGCACACATCTTTTGACAGCTTTCCCCATCTTTTTTCTTTTATAGCTTTATGAGGAGGCCGGAATAATATATTGCTGTCACAGTACGGCCCTTTTTTAAGGTCTGTAAATATTACACCATGCTGATCCCAAAAAACTATGGATAGGATTTCCAGTCAATGGTAGAAGTTCATTAATATACAAGAGGAAAATAGTGGGGGAAAGAACTGAACCTTGGGGGACTTAGAAGATAGCAGACATAGAGCAATCTACCATTATTGTCTGCCAGGGGCAAAGGTTGATGACGTTGTAGAGCGGATATCATCTTTTAAGGGCACAAAAGTTGATATAGTTGTAACGCTGACACTAATGATATAAGAGTAGGATACCGGCGGAATTACTTAACAAGTACAGGTCACTGTTGAAAAAAAAGCTGTGAATTGGGCTGAATTTGAAAGTGTCTGCAATTCTGCCCAGACACGATAGGAGGGAGTATATGATGAGAGCCCTGTCGATCAATTCGGCCCCGGAAAGATTGTGCAAGGATCAAGGGGTAGAATTTTTTTCAGCCTGGTCTGTACTTGTTAACAGGAGAGACTGCTTCTACAGGGATGGGACACACTTAAATAGAAAGGGTGCAAGTAGGAGTTTGCTGATGCCATCGAGGCAGTGTTAGGTGGGTCGGAAAACTGTTAGATTGGGGGGATAAAAGGACTAATAGATTAATAGTAGCCACTGGCAGAGGTGGTAGTGGTAGTAGTAGTAGTAGTAGTACTACTACCTCTGCCAGTGGCTACTGGTAAAGGTGAAAGTGATTCTTGCACTGCTTCTATTGGAATGAGCCGCAGCCTGGAAAATAAGATGCAGGATATTTCAGAGACTGCTGGGAATCATTGGGGTACAAATAAACACATGGGTTGTGTTAGGGTAGCTAAGAAAAAGAACAGGTGTGTGTATACTTGCATGTACACCAATGCTAGGTGTTTAGTAAATAAATTTGATGAATTTGAGGTATTGCTCAAAACATCAAAGGCAGATATTGTGGGGATTTCAGAGACGTGGTGTCGCACAGATATAAGGAATGCAGAACTGGAATTTGGGGAGTACAATGTCTACAGAAAGGATAGACAGGATAGGAAGGGAGGAGGAGTTATGCTATTAGTTATGAAATACATAAAATCCAAGGAAGTGAAGCCAGTCGACATTGCTGGACAGTGCAGTGTTCGAGTCAGTTTGGTGTGACATAAGCATTGGGAGATCAAAATTGAGAGTAGGAGTGTGCTACAGGCCTAATGACTCTGATGAGTATAATAAGGAACTGTACAGGGAAATAGAGTGGGCCAGTAAATCAGAGAGTCTTATAATGGGGGATTTTAATTTCCCAGATATTGACTCGAATTTGGGGGCTGGTCACTCGCACACTAGCAAGGATTTTGTGGATTTATTGGATGATTGTTTTCTACATCAGCATGTTCGGGAGGCAACTAGAGGGAGTAATACTCTTGATTTGATTATCAGTAGTGATTCTTCATGCATTAAGAATCTGCAGGTAAATGAACCACTAGGTGGCAGTGATCACAGTGTGCTGAAGTGGGATTTACTCAAAGAGGTAACTACCATTAGGGGTAAAGGGAAGGGTTATTGCTTTCGTAAAGGCGACTATGATGGACTGAGACAGTATTTAAATTCTATACAGTGGGACCAACTGATGATGTTACCAATAGCAAATTCAAAATGGGAAGCATTCAAAGAACTTATCTTGGAAGCTACTAGGCTTTACATACCAACTAAGAAATATTGTTCAAGGTTTAGGCCTAAGTGGATGTCAGATGAACTAATGAGACATATGGCAGAGAAGAAAAATGCATGGGATACATACATATTTAACACGTGACAAAGAAGCCTATGATAGATACAAGTTGATCTGTAACCAAGTTACAAAGGAGGTTAGGCAGGCGAAGGCAGATCACGAGAAATCTTTGGCAAGGGATGCAAAGAAAAACAGCAAAGAGTTCTTTACTTATGTAAACTCTAGAAGGAAGGGGATGAATCAGATTGGTCCACTTGATATCGATGGGTCAACTGTTGATGATCCTGCTCAGGTAGCAAACAAACTAAATGAATATTTTGCATCGACATGCACACATGACGAGTTATTCAGCGAGGGGAATGCCAGAGGTGTATTCAACTCTGGCAGTAAGCTAGAGAATCTTGTAATAACTGAGAGTAAAGTGGAGGAGAAATTGTTGAAGATAAATACAAGAAAGGCACATGTGGTGGATGGGATTTATCCAGTTATATTAAAGGAGGCAGCAAAGGAAGTATCCATGGACTGGAGATGTGCAAATGTGACCCCAATTCAAAAAGGAGGATCAAAGGGCAACACAAGTAATTATAGACCTGTTAGTTTAACTTCTGTTCCTGGAAAATTAATGGAGGCACTGGTTAAAGAAGCACTGCAGGATCATCTACACAAGACTTCAGTTATAGCTCAGACACAGCATGGTTTTGTTAAGGGGAAGTCTTGCCTGACCAATTTGATTGGATACTATGATGCAGTCACAAAAGAACTGGATGCAGGGAATAACTTTGATATTATATACTTGGATCTTAGAAAGGCTTTTGATACTGTTGCACATGGAAGACTGCTGCACAAATTGGAGCAGTGTGGCATTGGAGGCAAATTGCTGCTATGGATGAAGGGGTGTTTGAGGGGGAGAAGACAGAGAGTGGTAATCAATGGACACTGCTCATCGTGGACTAATGTTATTAGTGGAGACCCTCAGGGTTCAGTATTGGGTCCATTATTGTTTTCTGTATTTATAAATGATATTGATGATGGTATATCAAGCTTAATGTCCAAGTTTGCAGACGATATGAAGGTTCGCAGGGTTAGCATTAGCATTAGCATTAGTAGAGGCATACGATGCAAGAAAGCAAGCTTATTCAGCATCAGCCAAAAAAAAAAAAAAAAAAAACCCTCTCCCATTTCACCCCTCCGTTCGTTCGAAATACCTGTCCAGTTGAGCTTTAAATTTGTTTAGGCTATCAACTTCAACAACAAGTGATGGAAGTCGGTTCCACCAACCAACCACCCGCTGGCCAAAGGCAAATTTCCGCACATCTATCCGACATCCGTCCTTCCTCAATTTGAATTTATGCCCTCTGAGGTGATTATTCTGAGAAAGATGAAGAATCCCATTGGCATTGAGCATGCTCAAACCATTCAAGGCCTTATACACCTCTATCAGATCACCTCGCCGGTGCCTAGTCTCCAGACTCTGTAATTTGCAAAACTTAAGCCTTTCTTCGTAAGAGCAACCCTTTGTTCCATTTACTAATCTTGTTGCCCTTCTCTGTACCCGTTCCAGCAGCTCTACATCCTTCTTGAAATGAGGCCTCCAGACCTGTATACAGTACTCAAGATGTGGCCTAACCATTGCCTTATACAAGGGAATAATCACCTCCTTATCCCTGCTAGAAAAATTCCTGTATATCATTGACAAGACACCATGAGCTACTCTTGCAGCTCGTCTGCACTGCTCAGAGAACTTCATATCTCCCTGCACAATTACCCCCAGGTCCTTTTCATTCTTCACCACTGTCAGTGTGGTACCGCAGAGTTGATACGTTGCTCTGGGGTTACTGTTTCCCATATGCAGTACTTTACATTTGTCAATGTTAAACTTCATTTGCCACCTCTCAGCCCATCTGTTCAACCTTTCCAGATCCTGTTGCAGCAGCATAGCGTCAGTAGTGTCCTTGACGACCCTGCCAACCTTTGTATCATCTGCAAACTTGGACATTAAACTTGATATCCCATCATCAATATCATTCATAAACACCGAAAACAACAACGGACCCAACACTGAACCTTGAGGAACTCCACTAATAACATTAGTCCACGTTGAGCAGTGTCCATTGATTACCACTCTCTGTCTTCTGCCACTCAACCATCCCCTTATCCATAGCAGCAATTTGCCTCCAATGCCACACTGCTCCAATTTGTGCAGCAGTCTTCCATGTGCAACAGTATCAAAAGCCTTTCTAAGATCCAAATATATAATATCAAAGTTATTCCCTGCATCCAGTTCTTTTGTGACTACATCATAGTATCCAATCAAATTGGTCAGGCAAGACCTGCCCTTAACAAAACCATGCTGCGTCTGAGCTATAACTGAATTCTTGTCTAGATGATCCTGCAGTGCTTCCTTAACCAGTGCCTCCATTAATTTACCTGGAACAGAAGTTAAACTAACAGGTCTATAATTACTTGTGTCAGCCTTTGATCCTCCTTTGTGAATTGGGGTTACATTTGCACATCTCCAGTCTATGGGTACCTCCCCTGAGTCCAAAGAAGCTCTCATAATTATGGCTAGGGGTTTGCATACTTCCTTTGCTGCCTCCTTTAATATAACTGGATAGATCCCATCCACCCCAGGTGCCTTTTTTATGTTTATCCTCAACAATCTCTCCTCCACTTTCCTCTCAGTTATTACAAAATCATCCAGCTCACTGCCAATGTTTACTTTACCTACATCATTCTCCTTCCTGAATAACTCCTCATGCGTGAATGTAGATGCAAAATACTCGTTTAGATTGTTAGCCACCTGAGCAGGATCCTCAACTGTTGAACCATCAATATCCAGTGGACCAATCTGATTCATCCCTTTCCTTCTCGAGTTCAAGTATGTAAAGAACTCTTTTCTGTTTTTCTTTGCATCCTTTGCCAAGGATTTTTCGTAGTCTGCCTTTGCCTGCCTAATCTCCTTTGTGACTTGGTTACAGACCAACTTATATCTATCATAGGCTTCCATGTCACCCATTAATTTATATGTATCCCATGCATTTTTCTTCTCTGCCACATGTCTCATTAGTTCATCTGACAACCATTTAGGCCTAAACCTTGAACAATAAAAGTTTTATCCTCGAGCCAGCCAGGATTCGAACCTGGAATCTTCTGATCCGTAGTCAGACGCGTTATCCGTTGCGCCACTGGCCCACACAAAGGACACTACTGACAAGTAGTGTCCTTTGTCAAGGGGTTGTCAAGGACACTACTGACACTATGCTACCGCAACAGGATCTGGAAAGGTTGAGCAGATGGGCTGAGAGGTGGCAAATGAAGTTTAACATTGACAAATGTAAAGTACTACATATGGGAAACAGCAACCTCAGAGCAACGTATCAAATCTGTGGTACTACACTGACAGTGGTAGAGAATAAAAGGGACCTGGGGTTGGTTGTGCAGGCAGATATGAAGTTTTCTGAACAGTGCAGATGGGCTGCAAGAGTAGCTCATGGTGTATTGTCAATGATATATAGGAATTTTTCTAGCAGGGATAAGGAGGTGATTATTCCCTTGTGTAAGGCAATGGTCAGGACACACCTAGAGTACTGTATACAGGTCTGGAGGCCTCATTTCAAGAAGGATGTAGAGATGCTGGAACGAGTACAAAGAAGGGCAACAAGATTAGTGAATGGAACAAATAGGTGTTCTTACGAAGAAAGGCTTAAGTTTTGCAAATTACAGTGTCTGGGGACTAGGCACCAGCGAGGTGATCTGATAGAGGTGTATAAAGCCTTGAATGGTTTGAGCATACTCAATGCTGATGGGATTCTTCCTCTTGCTCAGAATAATCACCTGAGAAGGCATAAATTCAAATTGAGGAAAGACAGATATAGGATAGACGTGAGGAAATTTGCCTTTAGCCAGCGGGTGGTTGGGTGGTGGAACAGACTTCCATCCCTTGTCGTGGAAGTTAATAGCCTAAATAAGTTTAAGGCTCAGCTGGACAGGTATTTCGAACAAACAAAGTGGTGAAGTGGAAGTGGTTATTTTTTATTTATTTATTTTTTTTTTTTTGGCTGATGCTGCATAAGCTTGCTTTCTTGCATCAAATGCCTCTACTAATGCTAATGCTAATTACCCTCAGTGAGTGATCAAAGATAAAACTGGATAACCAATTACAAAAAACAGTTGGCAAACCATAAGATGGAAGCTTCTTTAGAAGACCTTTACGCCCAACATGATCGAAAACCTTTGAGATGTCAAGAGCAACTGCTGGTGTTTCACCAAACTTTTCCATTGAATTTGTCCATAAATGGGTAACATAAGCCAGAATATCACCAGTGGACTGAACTGATGGAATCCATACTAGCGATTTTTGATCAGACGGAAGGTTTCTAGGTAGTTCAAGAGTTGGCGGTTAATTGATTTCTCCATTACTTTAGAAAGAGTAGAAGTAATTGCAATGGGACGATAATTGGATGGAAGATATTTGTCACCCTTTTTAGGAACTGGCTGGATATGAGCAAATTTCCAAGCAGAAGGAAAAACACCTTTGAAATAAGAAAGTGAAAAAAGGCGGCAAAGAACAGGAGTAAGTTAAGGAGCACAGGTTTTGAGAACAAGTGGAGAAATACCATCAGGACCTGGAACATTCTGGATCAGACGGGATTTTAAAGTGGAGTGTGGAATAAAGGATTCCATTCCTACAAGAATAATTTCACTGACACAATCTGAGCAAACGGTGACATCAGAAGTTTTGAAACAGTAATCCGACCAATATTGAATATTATTAGCATTTGTAGAGGCATTTGATGCAAGAAAGCAAGCTTATGCAGCATCATCCAAAAAAAAAAAAAAAAAAAAACCCACTTCCACTTCACCCCTCTGTTCGTTCAAAATACCTGTCCAGCTGAGCCTTAAACGCCAAGGAAAAGAAGAAAAGAAATCTCACAGATCATCCCATTTTGAATTCTTGTAATGCCAAAAAATACGAGGTTGGGAACAGCCATGAGATAAAATTTCCATTGCAGAAGAGACAATCACCAAGTTGTGATCTGAAGTATCTAAAGAACCACTCACTTCGACCGTGTACTTACAAGGGTTGTTTGTGAGAAAAAGATCAAGCGTGTTGGCTGCATGGTTAGGATTGTCTGGTATTCGTATAGGTAAATGAACAATCTGTGCAAGGTCATTAGTATTTGTAAAAGCCTCAGCATCTCGACCAGCTGGGTCAGTGTGACTAGAAAATGGAAGCCAGCTGGAGCTGTGAACATTAAAATCACCAAGGAAAATTACCTCACTGTTAGGAAAGTTGGACTGGAGAAAGTCAAGTTGCAAAGAGAGGAAGTCAAAAGCTCCAAGTGATTAGTGGAGTTGGGAGAACAGCAAAGACAACAGATGAATTTGACACAATGAGTTAGAGAGATTTTAAGCCAGAGAAGATCGAAAAGAGAAAATTCCAAATTACCAAGTCTCTGACAGGGAATATCGGAATTGAAATATGCACAAGTACCACCTTTGAGGCGAAAGGAATCAAACAGCGAATAATTTGGGCAACTGAAATGAGCAGTAGTTGAATCAACCGATAACTGAGATTCTCTCAGAAAAATTACATGGGGTTTGGCAGATTGCAAGTGGAAATGGACATCATTGAGATTAGAATTGAGACCATGTACATTTGTGAAATAAACTAGGAAGACTTTAGGAGGTTTAGATCTTTTCACACATTAGCTTACTCTATTAGTTTGATATTTCATGGTGTATTCAATAGTAAGAAAAAGTGGGAGGGACATGCTGTATGAAGTAATGAAAAATTTTTGGATATGATGTGCACATGGTAAGAATATACCCCGATCCTTCACATGGACGCGCCATTTGCCGCGGTGGTGGAGTTGCAATCATCTATAAAAATTCCTTTTCTCGACATAGGACCAACTCAAGTAGTTCCGAAAACTTTGAAGCCATCTCTGTAATAACTGACCTCGATGAAATTAGAATACAGGTTTGCACTGTCTACCTCCCTCCAGAACACACCCTAGAGGTTAGAACGGAATTAGCGACCTGGATTACTACCAATCTCCAACCCAACATCCCTACTATTCTCGTAGGGGACTTCAACATGCCCCTGCCAAGGTACTCAACGGCTCGGTCTTCTCTGGAAAAAATGTTACATATGCTCGACCTTCATCCGCTTCAAACTCTCCCAACTCGCGGAAATCAGCAGCTCGACCTCATTTTTCACAACACACTTCATGCAGAACTTATCAAACCAACCTTCTTCTTCAATTCAGATCATCAACCGCTAGATTGTGAATTCTATGCCCGTTCCGACCTCTCTAATACCTCGGTTGAAGGATGTGGCCCGCTGCATACGAGAAGAGTCTTTCCAAACAAGTTCATTAAGCAAGAAATAATCCTCCATCGCCTCACAACGTATAAATGGAACTGCCTGTTAGAAAAGTCAGGGCCTGAAGCTGCTTCCATCCTGGCTGAAGAATTATTTCAAATAGCTTGTGTTGGTGCGTCTAAGGAGATTCGGATCTCACATCGATCTAACTGGTGGTTTAACAACAATATGAAGGTTGTGTTTGTAAGAAAACAAAAGGCTTACAGAAAATGGCAGAAAACCAGAACCGCTGAAGACTACATCGCTTACAAAAAAGAACGAGCCTGTTTCTTGAAGCACAAACGTCAAGAGTACAACTTTGCAATTTCTAAAAAGCTTAAACAGTCTAAAAGAATCAACAACAACAAGAATACCAGCTTCACCATGGACGAAACCTTATTTAGGGAATGGGCGAACAGTACCTTCGGAATCTCTCCAGATCCCAATTTAAAGTATAACTTTCTCGCACCAGACAATACCAGTTGGCTGGTAAATTACATGAATAACATGACTCCATCCGGATCCAATCTTGATATCAGACCTCTACTAACAGAAATCACCATAACCAAAGAAAATGTAATTCAGGCATTAAATAGTCTCCCAAATAAATCCACTTCTGGTCCCGATATGTTCCCCCTCTTCATCATGAAAGTAAGCAGTCCATTCATCATCGAGGTCTTGCTACACATATTTAGAGAAACCCTACACACTGGAATTATCCCTGAAATATGGAAACATTATATTGTAAAACCCGTGCCTAAAGTCAAACATCCGAAAGACAAGAAGGATTTTCGTCCCATCTCTAAAAGCTGCAATTTACTAAAATTGTTCGAGAAGACTCTGCTGCCAATTCTTGTTATGCATTTTTTCCATAAAAGACCACCATATTTACACACTGTAATTCCAAAGAGATCAACTGTGACTAATCTAATGGACACCCTATTTCGGATCCAAACGACTCTGAACGCCAAAGAACAGATTGATGTAGTATTTTTAGACATTAAATCTGCTTTCGATAATGTCTCAATCAATTCCTTGATGACAATACTTGAAAGGCATTTCAGAATACAGGGAGGCTTATTAAAAGTCATCGTTTCCATTCTAAAACAAAGGCATTTGAGAGTAGAACATAGAACCTTCCAATCGAACCCGTCGTCTACAGAGGAGTCCCCCAAGGTGGCGTCCTTTCCGCACTATTTTTTGCTGCCACTTTGGACCCCTTCCTCTCTACGCATCCTGACTGCAGCTCTTACGCAGATGATATAAAACTCTTCATCTCGTCAAAACACAGTGACAAATCTGAAGCAATCACCGCCCATGCCACTGCCCTAATAGAAGAACTTGACCATTATCTTGAGAATATTGGCCTATCCATAAATCCGACCAAGTCAGCACAAATGTCTTTCACCAACTTGAAGAAGAAGATGAACATAGACATCTACATCAATGGTATTAGAGTTCAAAAGGTTTCTCATCACACTGATCTAGGGCTCACCTGGGATGAAGGCCTGACCTTCCAACAGCACTTCGCCAACACTACAGCAAAAACTCTGTCAGCAATGTGGGCGATAAGACAGGAACTTACTGGTGTAAACAACCAAAAACTTGCCACTCACTACATACAAACATGTCTTGTCCTGATTCCCATGTATGCCTCGACGATCTGGTCCTCTGCTTCCCGCACTAACATCAAAAAATTCATGGGTACCGAATACTGGATTTTAAGGTGGTTGAATCGTGTTAATGGCCACCCTTTCACCATCTCGAGATCAGTCATGTATGCTAACCTTGGTTGCACCCCTTGGAATCAGTTGCTCATCACAGGAAATCTGCGTAATCTTTGCCAACTCCTCACCGATCGCTTTGATGCTCCAAATGTCCATAATCTTGTTGCAGGCCCTAGGCTTTCCCGCGTTCTTTGCAATAGTTCATGGATTCCCCTAAGAAGCTTATTAGAGAATTTAACTATGCTTAGAAGATGTTTTCCGTCTAACATCCTCGAAACGTACAACACCCTGAAGATTGATCCCCACAAGTTCTGTGATGAGAAAGCGTACAGATCTGAGAAGATACAGGACATGTACCACCACATACAACTGTAGAAGTTTCCTGATTATCTCCTTCAGGATGGAATCTCCCATGAACTTTACTTTACTGATGAATTAATTTGTTTTAAATCATTATGTGTTTTGTATGTATATGTATTAGCTGTAAATGCGTATATTAGGACGCGTATGTGTTTATATGTCTCTATCTTGCTTGTGTCACTGTACATATTTGTATCTGCTTTATTTGCTCACTTTAGATGTACGATTTCTATGTTTGCTCTCTAACTTATAATGTATAAATGTATATAGGCACCCTCCTAGCTGAAGGCTGTTCAGGGGTGAAGCATTGTAATAAAATGAATAAATAATAATAATAATAATGTGGCCTCGACAATGCCCCCCGCATACACGGACTCCCTCCAGCCACTATCTGGCAGAGTAGAGGTAGCAAGATTATACATTAGGTGATCCAGAAGTCTCCTAAAGAGTTTTTAATAGGTTCGGTCCAGTGTACTAACTAGTGGCCGGCCTGCGAACACCGTTTTAGAGCTGTGCCCCCGAAATATATAATTACCCCAAGGGCCCATACTCACATTTGGTGAGTATGGGCTTGGCACACCAAGGCCCTAAGCTGGATATCACTCTTCTCTTTCTTGGTGATTCCCTTCTACTCTACTTCTGACTCTCTCTCTCTCTCTCTCTCTCTCTCTCTCTCTCTCTCTCTCTCTCTCTCTCCTTCTGGGTAAATAGGGAATTTTTTTTTTTTTTTTTTTTTTTTTTTTTGCTTGTGAAGCAAAAGCCTCAGGCTTCCTTGCACCATATAGCTAATAATAATAAGAAGAAGAAAATGGAATTTCCTCTTAAAGATTCTGCAATGGGAGAGGAAAGAATTCTATTTACAACAAAAGTAAATATTGAACGCCTATCATGCTCAATATTGGATTATGGATGGCACATATAAAACCATGCCCACAATTTTTTATTAATTATATACTTTATTTCATTACCCGTTAATAATGAAAACTATCGAATTATTCCCTTAGTTTACTTGTTTATGACGAATAACACTGAAGAAAATTATAAATGTTTGTTTCTAGATATGATTGACTTTGCCGAAGAAAATGAAATTGAATTGAGATCAGAGGCCATATTAACCGACCTGGAATTAGCTGCAATAAATGCCTCCAAAGGTGAGTTCCCTAACGTGTCTAATAAGGTCCTTTTTTTCCACCTGGACAATGTGTTTGGAGAAAAATTGAAGCAAGTGGACTGGCATCTTAGTACGGCACCAACGAAGAATTTAGTCTGCTGCTTTGACATTTGTGTGCCTTGACATTTATTCCTTCTGGTGAGGTACCACAAGCATTTAGTGTTCTGAAGCCACATTTACCTAGGGGAGCTAGTGATGTGATAGTGGTTTGAAAACAATTATATATACGGAAGAATTAGATGGTATAAGCGTAATGGTACGGTAATTCGCGCTGCACAGACAATTCCATTCAACTCGGAATTCCACACACCCAAAACAGTATTGAGGCTTGGCATAGAATATGGGAGTTGTATAGATGGACAAGCACATATAGGGTCATTGAGGAATTTCAGAAAGAACAGCAACAGGTCGATAACCAGGCTGAATGCATACTTAGAGGTGAATCCTGTCAAAACTCAAGAAGGCGATAGTCGAGAGAGAAACGAAAATAATGTTGGTTGTGAAAATATACCTGTGATAGATTACCTTCACAATATTGCACACAAAGTATCTTTACCGAATATATTTATATCTTTATAAATATTATTTTATTTTGTGCATATATATAAAGTGTGTGTTGTTTATTCAATAATATGGTATAAAATATTAACAAACATTATCATATACTGTTTACATAACTGCAATGTACATGTTCCATGTGTTAAAATAAAATTTTAATGTTTTCAGCGACCATTTTGATGACATGAAAAACATTTTTTATTGCAAACAATTTCTGCGATATGGACTCTAACTTGGTTTTTTTTTTTTTTTAAATACAATCGATATGTCAGGATTTTGGCCTGTTGGGATATTGGCCGCCGGGAATCTGGCTGTTGGGATTTTGGGTAGCACCACAGAAAAAGATAGCATGGGATAGTTAAAGAGTGATGAAAAGCACTGAAGCCTAGTTGATACAAGTTGATCTGCAACAGTACCACAAATAAGGTTAGGGAGGCCAAGGCTGTATATGAGAAAGTGCTAAGAGAGCAAAGAATGTCCTATCGATGATTTATTGAATGCTATCCTCTAGAGCAGGGGTCGGCAAACTACGGCCTGTGGGCCAAATCCACCCCGCCCCCTCTTTTTAATCTGGTCCGCGGGTTAATATTGTTTTTTATATGAAAAAAATTAAAAATAAATCAAATTACGTGCTGCAATAGCTGATAGTCGAGTTGAGAATAACGACCGCACATGGCGCTACTGGCGTCACATTCTGTCGTCTACCTTAGAACAGGTGTTGCCAGCATTTCTCTCAGTTTTGCTTTAGCAGCGCATGTGGTATTGTCTGTCACGGCGCTCTGCGATCCTTTTTTTTTTCTCCCCTTTTATTTATTACCCACCGTTTCCATGTCACCGTCACCCTCAAGACCAAATATGAAGAGAAAAGTGGACTTTGAATGTCGTGCTTTTAAAGTTGAATGGAGTGCAAATTATTTTGTCATAGAAATAAATAGGTGATAGATGACTTTCATCAACCGGTGAAATACCACCACTTTGCTTATTGGAGGCTTTAAGTGGTGAAACCCATGTTTATTCTCTAGAACAAAGTTTCCAGCATCCCCCTCCCCCGACACTTCTCCTTCAACCCATGCACGGTACTATAGGTTTTGATACCTTTCGTGTTTGGGGGTTTCATAAAAAAAAAAAACAACAACAAAGTATCATGTTTATTATGTAATGACACAATAGCTGTGCGAAAATAGTACAATATACATCGTCATTACCAAAGTAAGCACGCGGCACAATATCCAAAACTCACAGAAAATCAACGGAAGCTAAAATTGGCAAGTTTAAAACGTAATGCATCATCACAACGCAATTTATTCGTTAAAATAAAAAATTATAATGAAGCAGTAACTAAAGTAAGCTTACGAATAGCTCATTTATTAGCCAAGAAAGGGAAACCATTTACTGATGGTGAATTAATTAAATCATGTTTGCTTGTGGCAGCCGAAGAAATGTGTCCAGAGAAAATGAATTTGTTTTGATCTGTCAGTCTTTCGGCGAGAACAACTGTTAGAAGAGTTGACAACATCGGGAGCCACATCAAGAGTCAATTAAAAGACAAGGCAAAAAATTTCAAGTGGTTTTCGATGACTCTTGATGAGCCTACAGACATTACTGATACAGCCCAATTGTTGCTGTTTATTCAAGGAGTCAATACTGAGTTTGAGGTTACTGAAGAATTAGCTTCTATGAATAGTCTGTAGGCTCAGACGAAGATATCTTCAAGGAAGTCGAGAAAACGCTAACACAGTACAATTTGCAATGGAATCAGTTAAAATATGTCATTTTAAAATATGTCACAACTGATGGTGGTAAAAATATGCGTGGAACAGGAAAAGGATTATTTGGACAAATTTTTAAGGCTTGCGAAGAAGCAAAACCTCTGGTAATTCATTGTATTATTCACCAGCAGGCTCTTTGTGGGAAACACCTCAATCTGTCATGTGTTATTGAACCAGTTGTGTCAGCGGTTAACTTTATTTGCTCTCGTGGACTTAACTATCATCAGTTTTGTGATTTTTTTTTATTAGAGATTGAAGCCGAATATCCTGATTTGCCCTACTATACAGCAGTTCGATGGCTCAGCAATGGAAAAGTTTTATTGAGATTTTTTGAACTCAGAGAAGCAATAGAAATTTTTCTAAATGAGAAAAACTGCCCACAACCACTATTATCTAACAATGAATGGCTATGGAAATTAGCATTTGCTACAGACATCGTGGGATATCTTAACGAATTTAACTTAAAATTACAGGGGAAAACAGTGCTCATATGTGAAACGTATTCTATCGTAAAGTCACATCGTCAAAAACACAAATCACATTAACCAAGTTTGACCATTTTCCATGCTGTAAAAAATTTCAAATATTAGCGAAATCCCCATTCCCAAAAAAATTCGCCGCAGATATATTTTCTGAACTTAAACTACAGTTACAACAGCGTTTTTCGGATCTTTTTTTTTTTTTTTTTTTTGATTTGGTAGTTGTTGGCGCATCGGCTTCTGTGGCCATATTGCACCTCCCAAGGTTTTTGCAGTACTTTGATCCAAGCCCGAGGCGGGAATCGAACCCGCGACCTTTGGGTTGCCAAGCAGGTACTTTACCCACTCGGCTAGCCCGGTCGGCTTTCGGATCTTGATGCAAGTGCAAAAGATATTTCCATATTTCAAAATCCATTTGGCTAAGCGTGGACAACGTTGGGCCCCAGCAGGGATCTAGCAGCTAAATGGCCAGAAGAACAATGATACACAACAATACACTTACAAAATCCATACACTTTTAAATCTCTGGCCTTTACAGTGAACTGTTACACCTACAATGAAAGCAACACGGAGTTGGGGGAACCCCCGGTGCCGCTAGACACAAATACGCTTTACACTTAATCCATTTTGGTGTACAATTGAGGAGCTTCCATCAGACCTTCAATTGGAAGTGATTGACCTGCAAAATGATAATATGCTAAAGGTTATGTTTAAAGAAATAGATCTAACCCAATTTCTATAAATATCTTTCGAAAAATAAATACGGTCAATTAAAACCATATGCACGGGGATTTATATCTGTATTTGTGAGTACTTACCAATGTGAAAAGACATTTTCGAAAATGAAATATGTAAAATCGCAATACAGATCATTATTAACGGATGACCATTTTGCAAACAACTTTAATGATAGGAAGTACTAACTTTGAACTCCAGTATGATGAAATATTATCTCAGAAAAAACAATTACATTCATCGCATTAGTACAAAATTTAACCAGTTCTATAATACGTTTATTAATAAATGGAAATATTTTATTCATTTTTTTGTAAGTGTCAGCATGGGTATAAATATTATGTAAAATATCACTTACTAATAAAAAGATTTTGAACCTATGAGTAGAATTACCCATGTAAATATCTTCAAGCTTGCTATCTGGCCCGCCGAGCCTAAAAATTTTACGATCTGGCCCTTTCCAAAAAAAGTTTGCCGACCCCTGCTCTAGAGATAGGGAGGTCATAATCCCACTGTATAAGGCAATTGCAAGACCGTATTTGAAATACTGTGTTCATACCAAGTATGGAAAAAGGACACTTAACTTCCTGAAAGGTTCCAAAGATGAGCAACTTGAATGGTGAGATCAGTAAAAGGACAACCATATGAGGAAAGAAAGACGCCGATTATGTGCCTACCAGACACATAGGCAACCAAACACCTCGGAGGTGACCCGATTGAGGTTTATAAGGCACTGAGAGGATTAATAAAATGAATGAAGATGGAATTTTTACTGTTATAAAGAATTCCTGAACTAGGAAACAAATTCAAATTAAAAGATTAAGATTAGATTGTAGGAAGTTTTCTTTTGGAACTAGTTGAGGCTGTGAGTTTGAACAAATTCAAAGATTAACTGGATAGTTGTGTGTATGAGGAGGGAAGCATGTAATTTGTATTTTCTTATCTACTTGGGATTTTTTTTTTTTTTTCCCTCAGTGCAGCAAAAGCCTGTGGTTTCCTTGCACTATATTCCAAATACTACTGCTATTACTGTTATTCTAAACCAGCAAGGCAATGAGAGAAATACTCTTGCTCTGATTATCAGAAGTGGCTTATCATGCATTAAGAATATCCAGAAAAAAGGAATCGTTAAAAGGAATATCCAGAAAAAAGGAAAGGTACTGTAACACTGGAAATTACTATAACACCCAAGCACATGCTGACAAGTGAAGAATGGAATAAAGCAATGTTTATGGATTACATATTTGAAACAATGACATCTGTTTTGGAATAAAATTTAATTATTAACATGATAAATTCCCAGTTATAATAATAGTGTAATTATAAAATAATTTGTAATTTCAACATTTATTCCAAACAAAATAAATATAACATAGACAAGACCAACAGTGTGAAAACTGTACACATTTCTGTATTTACTTTCTGTCTTGAGAATACTTTGGTCCCTCCAGTGACAGGGACTAGCTTTTAGTCTTTAATGCTTGGGCTTATGCTTCCAGTTACAGACAATATTGTTATTTATTTTTCAGCCTAAATCTCTAATATCATTTCAATATAAATAGCTTTACCAAAAAAAAAAAAAAAAGAAAAGAAAAAAAAAAGAAAAGAAAAGATAAAAGGCAAATCTGCTATTTATTTAAAATTAAAGCACCAGCATGACAGATGTATGGTGAAGGGTCCCTCTCGTCAGACGATTAGTGGCCTCTATTAGCCAAGTTATGCTAACCAATGAATAATGTACAGGGGGTCCCCGGTATCTGGGTATTCATTATCCGAATCCCCGCAGTTACGAGGATTTGAAAATTAAAGAATTAAAGCTTTTTACCTTGAGAAAATTGGACCAATTTTTTTTTTTTTTTGAGAACAACCTTCTTCATGATCATGCAACAAATGTTAAGCGTGAAGTTAAAGACAACTAAATGCTACAATACAATTTTATCTGAAAAAATATGACAAAAAAAAAAAAAAAAAAAACCCACAAAACTCTGGATTCATTCTTTACTCGTACAACTGAAAAATAGTGCAACTTCAATAAACTTTACTTAATCTTACATTGTGTAATATATTATAATAAAAAATGTCTAATAAAATAATTTTCTCATTTTTCAGTTCCTTCATCCATTTTTTACTATGTAAAAGTAACATTACTATATAACATCAATACAATAAACATTACTATATAATATTGGTGTAGATACACCATATCTACTCATCCTTCACAACAAGTTGCCCATGTATTGCACTACCTCAGATAAGTAATGCTTCACTTGCAATACCAGTGTACCTGCCCATCCACCGATGAAAAGCCAACTAGCTTTGAAACAGTGCCGTATGGGTGGCGCCCATCGAGAATAAGAAACAATAGTCTTCCCTATTAATGAACATTACTTACTCGAGGTATGCAATACATGGGCAACTCACTGTGAAGGTTGAGCACAAAATGAGATACAGATGAAATGATGCTTTTTACACTACTATCATAGTTTTTCTTTAAGAGTTGTCTATGGTGTATCTACACCGATATTATATAGATATAGAATGTTAAACTCTTAAATTATTATGGCTTGTTGCATTTAGTTTTATTTAAATAATAAACATTGTGAAAATTGGTCACCATTTTAAGTGGATTCGTTTTAAGTGGAATTTTCTGGAACCAATTATCCTCGGATAACAAGGATCTCCTATATTGAGCCTAAGTGAGCAGCCAGTCTCTCTCAATAGAGAGACAAGTAAAGTGCCCCAAGACAGAAACTGAATACAGAAATGTGTGCATTTAAAATTATTTCAATGTCTGCACTGAGATATACCCTTGTAACATTTATCACCTACCACATACAGCAAAAGTGAGCCAGTATTAGACTTAAAGGCACGCACGTGTGCGCACGCATGCACACACAACTTTTACTGTGGCTGTGGAAGTTCTTCCACTTAGCCACATTATTCACCAACTGAGATAAGCTTGCTAATATAGGATACCTGTCATTAAAGAATAATAAGCCTCAAAATGTCATGGTGAAACCTTTGATTTTAAATATATCGTAGAATCACCATTTTTTCTTAATGGAGGACATTAAAATGATATTAGCCAGTTAGGATGACTCATGGATAATGGTTCATCACTAATGTAAATTTAAGTACAAGCCTTGAAGGGCAAAATTTGATCTCTGTCACTGAAATGACCAAAGTACCCCCAAGACAAAAAATGAATGCAGAAAAGCATAAATTTTCAAATTATTTAAATGTCATTAAATAATTTGAAATAAGAGCCCCAAACCTAAACCCACAAAACTACTTAGGCCAGCAATACTGAAAAGAGTAAGACCAAATTCTTCATTTACAAATCTTACAATTCTTCTTATTATAGTTGTGGGGCTAAGTAATATAAATGGAATCAAAAGCAAACTATGACATGAGGAAGACAATACTTGAAATATTATATCTTAAAATATAATACAGATTTCAATACAATCTTTCACTAATTCTGTTTTAATTCAATGCTGTATAAAAATAATGAATCTACCAGAATTTGTGAACATAGTGGTGATGGCAACCTTACTCTTTCTTGGATGACACGTATAAAGGAACAAATTTAAATTGATTGCTTTCAGCCAGAAAAAACTGAATGCTACAATAAAAGTTCCATCTGATGTTGGGGAAGTAGATAGTTTGAGTAAATTTAAGGAGGATTAGACAACTATTAGAGGAGTTATACTTCATATGATGTGAATAGTTTATTTATTTATTTTTTTTTTTTGGTTAATGGTGTGCAATCTTGCTCCCTTGCATCATGTGCCACTACTAATGCTAATAATTTTACTCATATAAAATACTAACCTTTTACTTTCTCTATATCGCCTCCTTGGGGGTGACTTTGACTTGCTACGTGGTCGTGGAAAGGTCATTGGCTGTGTCATTTCAATTTTGAAGTGGGCATCTTGACTATCATCTCCACTATCACCACTATCAATAAAACCTTCTTTCTTCTTAGCCTGAGCTTTTGCTTTGAAGAACTCATACAGACCTAACTGCTCCCATCCCTCACTAAAAATAATACAAAAATATCATAAAGTGCAAAAGTTATACTTCAAATGTAAATAAAAATACAAAAATAAATAACAATTAAACCTTTGAGTTCAGTCCCTTTTACAATATATGATAATCATGAAAGCAAAATATTAAAACCTTTGTGGGTACAGTTTAGAACCCCTGACACTTATGTTATCAACTCACCTTAACTAACAAAAATATTATTTCATTAGGAACTGGTAATCACAGAAAGGGGGTTAGAAGGGAACAAGTATCCTGTGTGTTATCAGACACTCAGTCTAAAACACTGATGGATCCAATATCTTTCTATTACAGAGGATTTAGGAGAAGTCCGGTTGGCCTGCCTCCCTAAAATCCACTCATACACACCCTCTCGATGGTAAGCTCTGTTACGTCACTTAGGTGGCAACGAACGTATAGAGTGATTCTCTTCAAGATGCTTGGTCAGCGTGAAGAGGAAAAGACCAAACCCTCCAGCATATGACAGCACGACAAAACAAATGGCCCTCAGTCCCCAGTGGCTTTCACTCCCTCTTACGGCAGCGAGAGGATCAGAGTGGAAGCAGAGGGCGCTAAGAATCTCTGGGTACGACCAGGCTGCCATGCACGGAAACTGAACTTGGCCTGTTACAACATAAGACCACTCATCGGTGAAGACAGGATATTAGAGGAAAAGGAATTAGAAAATGTGAATTGGAATATCATCGGTTTGGCTGAAACAAGAAGAAGAAATGAATCACTTATAAGTTTATCAAGGAAATCTGCTGTACGCCAATGGAAACAGTGAAAGGAGTGAAGGTGGAGTTGGGTTTATGGTCCATAAAAATTTAAAAAACAACATTTTGGAATTCAAAAGTACATCACCAAGGATGTCAAGACTAATACTCAAGATTTCTAAGAGGTACAAGCTAAAGGTTATAATGATTTATGCACCAACATCGAGCCATGATGAAGAGGTTGAAGAAATGTACACCGAAATTGAGAGTCTTCGAGATGAGCAGAAAACCCACTACACTATTATTATGGGGAACTTCAATGAAAGACAAAACAGCGCAGAAAGGGGAACTATAGGAAATTTTGGAATTGGTGAAAGAACTAAAAGAGGCGAAAGACTTGTGGAATTTGCAGAATCTCAAGGATTGTCAGTAGTGAACACTTTTTTCAAGGAAATGGTTAACAGAAAGTGGATGTGGAAGAGTCCAAATGGATTGACAACTAATGAAATCGACTTCATCCTCACTAACAGAAGATATATTGTGAATGATGTTACTGTCCTGAATAAGGTAAATGTTGGAAGTGATCACAGAATGGTAAGATGTACACTTGATATAGATGTAGGAAAGGAAAAAACTGACTCGAGTAAATAATACAAAGGTCTTTGAGATAAAAGAAGAGGAGAAAAAGCAGTATGTACTGGAACTTAAAAACAAGTTTGAGCTTCTGCAGACTGCTCAGGACCGAGATATCGACAAGGAATATTACAACTTTCTGAAAGTGATAAAGCCCAAGAAACCTATAGGGAAAAAGAAATCCAAAGAAGAAAAAATTAGTCAAGAAACACTTGTTATGATGAACTGAAGGCGAAAAATGAAAAGCAAGATAAACATTGACAAGGAGAAAATTGAGTATACTGAGTTATGCAAAGCCATTAGAAAGAGACTCAAAGAGGACAAAGATTTAACACAAGAAAAGTAGAACAAGCATTAAGGGAAAACAAAGGATTTAAATCAGCAGCCATGAGCAGTAATACAGAAAGACAAATGATACTGAAACTGAAGAATACCGATGGTGTACTTATAAACAGCAGAGAAGGCATAATTCAAATAGCAGATTACTATAGAGAATTATACAAGGAGCAAGGGAATGATGGGTTGGAAATGATGAATTGCAGTGGGGAAGATGGATTGCAAATTAGCAACAGATACGACATACCCGATATTCTTCCTGATGAGGTAGAACATGCATTGAATAAAATGAAGAATCAGAAAGCCCCGGGGGAAGATGATGTTAGTGTAGAGTTGTTAAAATTAGGAGGAAGAGACATAACATAAAAACTGGCAAGGCTCTTCACAAAGTGCATTAGAAAAGGTGTGATGCCTAAGCAGTGGAATAATGCAATCATAGTTTTGCTGCATAAGAAAGGAGATAAATCAGAAATTGGAAATTATAGACCAATTAGTTTGTTATCCCACATCTACAAGTTGTTCACAAGGGTCATTACTAACAGATTAAAAAGAACACTTGATGAGAATCAACCGAAAGAGCAAGCTGGCTTTAGGAGAGGATTCTCAACTATGGATCACCTTCACGTAATATCAGAGCTAACGGAGAAAGCAAATGAATATAAAACACCATTATGCCTGGCATTTGTGGATTATGAAAAGGCATTTGACTCCATACAGCATAAGGCAATGTTTCGGGCACTTGAGAGACAAGGCATAGATACCCCATATATTATGATTTTGAAGAAAATATATGAGAGTGCTACCTCCTTTATTAGACTAGACAAAGACAGTAGGAAATTTAAAATCGAGAAAGGAGTTCGACAAGGAGACACTATCTCCGAAGCTGTTTACTGCTGCCCTTGAGGAAGCTTTCAGAAGATTATACTGGTCGCAGAAAGGAGTCAATGTGAACCGAGAGTACCTAAACCATTTACGATTTGCAGATGACATTGTGGTCATAAGCCATAATCTCAAAGAATTAGAGGAAAATCTTAATCAGTTATGCACAGTTAGTAAGGATTTTGGAATAAAGATGAATATGGCTAAAACAAAAGTAATGATGAACAAGTATGCCATGGAAAGAAAGGGAAATAATGATTGATGTTGTTGTTGTTTGGTTTAACGACACAAGGGCTACTAAGGCCAAATTGTGTCTCTTCATCGTTAATTGACAAAAAGTATATTGTTAGAGAAATTACATTATATGCTTCAGTACAAACCAATATGTTTTAGATATAATAAAAGTTCTTCAATATTTGCTTCATTTCCTAAGATGCGAGATAAATCAGGTGATATATTCAATTTAGGAAGAGACTGAAAATTGTTTGACCGGATGGTTGAATGTAAGGGACAATCAACTAGGAAATGACGGACTGTAACTTGCACCTGACAGGATGGGCACTGTGGTGGGCTTTCACCCAATAATAGAAAGAGATGAGTATGGTGAGTGTGTTCAATTCTGAGTCTTGCTAGTACCACTTCCTCTCGTCTGTTTCTTTGGAAGCCAGACAGCCACAGCTTTGAATCTTCTTTTATCTGGTAAAGTTTATTGTTAGGGTCACTTTTCCAGGTCTGTGACCATTTATTGTAGCAGGCTTTGCGTATGACAGAATTAAAATCAGAGAAAGGAACCTGAGGATGTTGTGAGAGAGAGAGAGTTGAGGATGTTTAGCGGCAAAGTCGGCACTTTCATTTCCGGGAATGCCTGAATGGCCAGGGATCCAGCAAAAACTGATTGACTGATTGGACACACTGCAAGCAAATAGCTGGGAATGAATCTGTTTCAATGTAGGGTGAGAAATGGAGGAATTCTTCCTTATGGCAGAGACAGCACTAAGAGAATCTGTGTAAATTATGGCAGATGAGATGGAAAGCTCAATTATCTTACTAAGCGCTAACTTAATGGCATATAATTCAGCTGTGAAGACGCTGCAAGCAAGCGGCAGCGTGGCTGAAATTGTACACAAAAAAAAAACTGCCGCAGCACCTACCATACTCTCAGTTTTTGAACCATCCGTATATATTTTACAGGCATGGTTGTTCATAGCATGAGCTGAATGTAACTGTCTGATATTGCAGGAAGGTATATTTTTCCCCCACTGGAGGAAGTATGTATCTTGAGAGACAGACACATATGTCCAAGGAGCAACAGGTGTAGTTGTGTCTTGGAAGATTTCATTTAAATCGACATTCCAAGTCTGAACAAGCTCTTTGATCCTGAGAGAGGCGGGTCTATTTTCATTTGGCTTGCTCTCATAGAAGACATCCCAACGAGTATTATAGAGATACTCCCAACTTGGGTGCAATGGTAGACTCTGGATCTTAGCAGCGTAGTGAAGCAGTAGTGTTTTTCTACGCAGGTGTAATGGAGGATCATGCGCTTCAATATACAGACTTTGGATCGGAGAAATCCTGAAAGCTCCCAACGCAGTCCTCAGAGCACTGTGATGGATCATATTTAGCCGTTTTAAAGTAGTGCTCCTGGCAGAGTCATACACTGGACAACCATAATCTAGCCATGAACGGATTAAACTTCTATAAAGATGCAGCAAAGTACACCGATCAGCTCCCCATGACATAGATGATACTGAACAAAGTACAGTAAACCCCCGCTATTCGCGGTATCTGTATTCGTGGTTTCGCGATCGTCGATTTAATATAAAATGAAACCTACTAAAAAAATGTGAATTTTAAAGCGCCGTGAATATTTTCCGCCATAAAAAAACATGGGCGTGGCTAAAATTATCTTCCCCGGTCAAAACAGCGCTCAGTGGGTGGGGGGGAGAGGGGTGACAAAATCGCGAGCGTGAATGTTTCTCGCTAATCCTTGTTCAGTATGTGTTATGCGCTTGTCATGGAAGGTTTTGTCGTTTGTTTTTAATTTATATACTTAAAAAATGATAAATCTACCGTTTTGCAGTGTAAAACAGACTTTTTCGAGTGTGTTAACGGAAGAAATTGACTTTATTGTGGACAAGTTCTTTCTAATCCCTACAAAAATATGGCTACGAATAACGAGAGAAATGTGAAAATATCAAAGAAGGTGATGACATTAGCGAATAAAATTGAGTTATTAGATAAAATTTCTAATGGTGAAAGTGTCTCCTCAGTGGCAAAACATTATAAAATCAATGAGTCAACAGTACGATCAATCAAGAAATCGGAAGAAAAAATCTGCCGTAGTGTCAGTGAAAACGCGCTAATTGCTTCAAAAATTTGCTCTGTAACTCGTGATGTTAAATTAGAAAAAACGGAAAAGCTTTAAATCTGTGGACAGAAGACCGAACTCGAAATAAAATTCCGTTAAGTTCACTCATTATTCGTGAAAAAGCAAAACTCCTTTATCAACACTTTAGCGAAACTGGTGATAGCACTGGCAGGATAAGTTTTTTTAGCTAGCTAAGGTGCTGGTTTGAAAGATTTGTTTGAAATTTCTAATAAATATTACATTTAATATTAAATTGTTTCTTATTTTCATTTCGATGTCATATGCTTGCATTTCACTATGTACTGTCTATGTACATAGTCATATTATGAAGGTACATATAATACATACATAGACAAAATTTTAGACTAGTTTTTCTTATATACAGTATTTCATACTTTGGAACGGAACCACTTTATTACCATGGGAGCCATAACTCAGTATTCGCGTTTTCGGTATTCGCGACATTTCTCAGGAATGTAACTCCCGCGAATAGCGGGGGTTTACTGTATATTCAAATGCTTTAAACAAGAAGTTCTCAAATAAGTGATGTGAGCTTGGAAATTTAGTTTGCGGTCTAATAGTAGTCCAAGAAATTTAACGGTATTAACGAGCGGGATTGGAGTATTGTTTATTTGTAATTCAGGTTCAGGATGGAGAGCTCGCTTCTTGCAAAAGTGAGTGACAGTGCATTTATTTTCTGACAGTCTGTAACCGTTCCGTGAAGTCCAGGATTCTATTTTGGTTATGGCAAGTTGTAGCTGCTGTTCAATGATATTCATACTTTGAGATTGACAGGAAATGGTAAGATCATCTTCATACACATAAGTTTGAACAGTTTTTTGGATATCTCGTGTCATGCTGCTAACTCGGATTGAAAACAGTGTTGGACTGAGTATTGAACCCTGCGGGACTCCCTCTTCCAGAATGTGAGATGTAGAGAGAACGTTTTTGTATCGGACTTAAAAAGAGCGCAATTGCAGGAAATTCTGAATTATTTCTGGCAAATGACCCCTAAGCCCCAGATGGTAAAGGTCCATAATAATACCATGCCGCCATGTAGTGTCAAATGCCTTTTCAAGATCTAAATTGACCATGACTAGATGTTGTTTCATGACAAAGGCATTTCGGATATGAGACTCGGCTTTAATGAGCACATCTAGGGTTGATCTATTTTTTCGAAAGCCATACTGGTGATCTGGAAGGAGATTCTCTGACTCCAGGATGTAAGTGAGCCTAGTATGAACCATTCTTTCGAAAATTTTTCCCATGCAGCTTGTAAGAGATATTGGCCTGTAGTTTTCAACAAAGGAAGGATTTTTTCCTGGTTTTGGTAAGGCGATAATGAACGAATGGCACCATGAAGATGGATAGGCATTTTCAGAGTAGATCCGATTGTAAAAAATTAATAGGGTTCTCAAGTCTTCTCTCCAAGTAAATGCTTTAACATAATGTAATGAACTCCATCTGGACCTGCAGCACTATTGGATGGCCATCAAAGGTGAAAGGTGTACATTCAGGATAAACCATTTCATATAGGGATAGATAGTTCCCCCTGGTGACCACATGAAGCTAGTGCCCAAAGATTAAGAGGTTTCTACACAGTTCATGTAGCACAAGACTTCGTTTCACATCTCAATTCATGGTTGGACTCAACTGCGGGTTCCAGCTTCAAAGAGCTTCTACCTCTTGCAGGCCTATTTAGGAGAATTATGGAGGCTCCAGTGGAGGAATAGACCACCACGCAGGCCAGAAGCCTCTGGACGTATTCCTTTCCTTGTGTCCTCTGTGACGTTTTGTCCATATGTGCTGCTAAGATCTAGGGTGGGAGGTGGGCTGAAGTTTGCATTTATTGATAATGACTATTACATTTTTATTGGTTTGGATAACAGAACTAACATTTGATATATTCAGCATTCACTGCTAATGCATTTGATTTAGATTTATTACCATCACAACAAAAGAACTTAAAGCTCATTTGAAATGCTAGTTCAGCATACTAGATAGTAGATCACTGGTCTGGATCAATGTGCCAGGGGTGATGTAACTGTACAGTTGTAAATAGGTGGCAGGGTTGCCAGAAGGCTGGCTGGAACTGTCTAGTTTAATAAATAAATAATATATAAATAAATAAACTTTCTCTTTATACTCCAGGACAACCCCACACAGTCAGAGAAGTTCACAAGATACACAGAATATGAGGAACAGCACCGTATTTAGCAGTCACAGGTTGAATTCCAGTCACTCAAAGCATATGTACTTATGCACCCTTGAGCCTGACTACTTTGCTACGCCATACCATGTTACAATTAAACATAGGATAAACTGTTGCAGAAAAATAAGATGCAGTGTCCAAAGATAAAAAAAAATATAGGCCACAATGTACACAGACATAATGAATAAAAAAAAAAAAAAAAAAAAACAGCATGCAAATACAAATAAAGTGTGTGGTGTTCTTGACAAAACTTGAAAAATACAAGGAATATAGGGCATGTTTTCAAATATTTGTATATAGGCAATACAGAACAGGTTAGTAGAATTACAGGTAGCAAGAAAAACCCACTGTGACCTGTCTACGATTTATTGAATGACTGCTTCTAGAGAGCTGCCATATAGAGCAACTGTGAAACTGTAATTGACACCTTGTCCAAGCATGGAGGCTATACCTATCTGAAAAGAACCAAAGATGGGTAGTATGCTGTCAAGACTGGCAAAAAGAAGTCCAATAAGGAGGGGAGAGAGAGAGAGAGAGAGAGAGAGAGAGAGAGAGAGAGTGAATATGTGGAGCTATAGAGCTTAGTATCTAGGAATCTCAGAATGCATCAGAATGAGGTTCATAATTATGGTTCTAAGGGGCAATAGTAAAATAAAATAAGGTGAAAATATTAAGGTATAACAAATATAGAACTAAGAGAGAGAGAAAAAGCAGTTTGTTTCCCTCCCCCCTCCTCCCAACAGAAGCTTGATTTCCTTACAATATGGCTAATATTAATACTAGCAGTCACAAGTTGAACTCTGTATTTAGCAGCAGTCACTCGTTGAACAGGGTGTCCTTATGAGATAAACACATTTTTATTTATTTATTTTTACAAACTTTGATAAAAGCATATTTATAAATAAAATAATGCAGAAAATATTATAAAGGAACATTCAATATCTAATGGCCTAACCTGTTTCTTGGTCTCTCATGGGTTGGGAGTGCATAAAACTGTTCAACAGCTGCAAGAAGACGCTCTGTTGGAGGTGCTGGTGCAGGAAGGCGAATTTCATCTGGCTCTAAAGGCTTGTATTCAGCATCTTCAAGCTAATATAATAAAAACACATTAATTTTTGCAAATCTTAATAGTGGAAATGGTAATATTTCACTGTCTGATCACATTTTCTTCTTATTTCTTCTCTCTTTTTTTTTTTTTTTTTTTTTTTGGTAGTTGTTGGCACATCGGCTTCTATGGCCATAATGCACCTTCCAAGGTTTTTGCAGTACTTTGATCCAAGCCTAAGGCGGGATTCGAACCCGCAACCTTTGGGTTGCTAGGTAGGCACTTTACCCACCCGGCTAGACTGGTCGGCATTTCTTCTCTGATTTGTAGGAATACAAAAATTTCAAAGTAGCAAATCTTTAATTCACTAATAGGAATGGGGAAATAAAAAAGTTAATCTCTCACTTTAACTTTATAACAGAGCCATCATCATTTTATAATGATGGCTCTGTTATAAAGCACCTTCAAATAAAAAAAAAAATAAAAAAAAAAAAAAAGACACAAAATATCTACTCAATTCTCAGAAATACTAATTACAAGTAAATTTTACTAGTAAAAGTTCATATGTTAGTAATTTAAGTTCATTAAAGATTAATCTGAAAATCCCAATGAACTAACCAAACTTAACAGTAACAGAATGAGAGACAAAGATTTCAAACTGTATAAAATCCAAAAAAATTTATTCCCCCCCCCCCCACTTCAAATTTTAAAGTCACATAATCCTGGACCTGATATACTTTCCTTTAGATTTCAGAAAAAATTCTGGTGGTGTCCCTCACCACAAATTGACTAAAATACCAGTTTCCACTGGTGTTTTATGGTGGCAGGAATACTACTACAGAGTAGCAAGCAGGAAAACACCAAAAGCATTAGCCTATTACAGAAAAAAATTTAGTAGTTACAACAAAATTAGATATTTTTGATAGCATTACTCATGTTAAAAAAGGCTGAGGACCCTTGGATTAAAACTAATTTGTCAGGCACAAATGTAACATGCAAAAGACATTGCAGTCATAATAATGCATAGAATAAAGTGTATCCTTTAAAAACTAAAGGATTAAATAGTCAATGCATGAAACTCGGAAGAGGAGGAAAATTATTGGACAATTTTAACCTACTTCTGGCTACTGTCAAATGCAAGGTAGTAAGTATGATTAGTAATCCCACAACACCAACCATGTGATACTACACTTGGGATAATGGAGGAGAAACAAGACCTGGAAGTAATCAATCATGCAATCAAACACAAAGTTCTCTGAACAGTGCACACAGACTGCTAGGACAGCTCATTGCTGTAATATCATTTGTCAATAATATTACAGGAATTTTGCCAGCAGGAATAAGGTGATTACTCCATTGTATATGGCAATGGTTAGGACACAACTTAAGCATTGCATACAAGTGTGGAAGCATAACTTTAGGAGAGCTACAGATCTGTTGAAATGGGTGCCAAGAAGTATAAGAAGATTGGTGAGGGGAACAAAAGGGTATTCTTACCAAGAAAGACTTCACTTCTGCAGCACCTGGAAACTAAGCACCTGTGTGATCTTGATTTGATTTGATTTGGGTTTTATTGGCGCATCAGCAACCGAGGCTATAATGCGCCAAATACCAGTCATATATAAAAAGTTAAAACATTCAGTGACCTAAGTAGTTAGGCCACCATGTCAAGATATAAAAGGTGTAAAAGTACATGAAAAAAGGAATGACAATTCAATTTTAAATATGAGTAAAAAGGTTTACTGATTTCAAAAGGCTAAAAACAGCAGACACATTGTCATTGTCGGATAAAATCTGACTGAGTGTATACTGCTCAACCAGATGACTAAAAGCGGTAAAATAAAAATCACGTTCGTGTCTAAAGCGTGGACACTCAGTTAAAATGTGGTGTATACTTAAACAGGTGTCACAGTTCTCACACATAGGACAGTCATCTGCCCTCAGCAGAAATGCATGTGTAAGATGACTGTGTCCTATGCGGAGACGAGCTAAAACAACTTCCTCTCTGCGATTCCTGCGCAGACAAGACTGCCGATGTCGGATTACAGGCTTTATCTGATAGAGCTTGTTTGTGACTTGATCATGCCAGGATTGTTGCCATTGGGACAGTAATTTTTCGTGTATTAACTGCCTGTAGTCTGTATAGGAGACTAACGGGCAATAAGTGTTGTGGGGTTCTGGTGTCCTGGCCACAGAATCTGCCAGTTCATTTCCCACGATCCCAATGTGGCTTGGAATCCAGCAGAAACGAATGTCGAAAGAACACTCAGACAGAGAGTGTAGCGTCTGCTGAATCCGGGTCGCAAATGGATGAGGATTATACCTCATACCCGATAAAGCCTGCAGTGTACTTACAGAGTCAGTGTACAACATACACCTTTGATACCTATGGGTTTTAATGTGGTCCAAGGCTAACTCTACAGCATACAACTCAGCTGTATATGTGCTGCATTCTTGGGGAATCTTTCCAGATATAGAACGACCTGGAAAGATAGCAGCAGATCCAACAGACAACTCCAACTTCGACCCATCAGTGAAGTCAGGCAAGAAGTCGGAATATTCGGCCAGGTGGGCAGCGTAGAGTTGGTGGTAGACAGAAGATGGAGTAATGGATTTACCCCAATTTTTAAGGGACAAGTTGCATGATGGTAAGCGAGCATGCCAGGGTGGAAGTGGTTGCCTTGGTGACTGGGCAACATTGTCTACCATGATGTCGAGCTCTCTGAGCAGCTCTTGGACACGGATACCAAAAGGCCGATTGGCAGTCTGACGAGTGTTATATAGGTTTTCCCATCGTGGCTTGAAAACGGACGTCCACGTAGAGTTGTCTGGCAGGGATTTTAATTTAATGGTATATTTTAAAGACAATTGCTTTCGTCGAAATGACAGTGGTGGTTCAGTTGCTTCAACATATAAACTCTGGACAGGGGATGTTCTAAATGCTCCAGTAGCAATATGGATGGCTTGGTGGTGAACTGGGTCCAGCCATCTAAGTACGCTGTTTCTAGCTGATGCGTAGACTTGGGACCCATAATCTAGTTTAGATCGGACAAGTGCACGATAAAGGCTGAGCAAAGTGGAGCGGTCTGCTCCCCATTTATTGGAGGAAATAGAGCGTAAGGGATTCAACCCTCTTGTGCACTTTGTCCGCAGTTGACAAATATAGGATAAAAATGTCAACTTCTTGTCGAAAATGAGCCCCAAGAATTTTGTCTCGGGTGTGGGATGATGTCTTGTCCGAGTTTAAGTTCTGGTTCAGGGTGAAGGTTCCGTTTGCGACAAAAGTGTACGCAGACAGTCTTCTGTGGCGAGAACCTAAAACCATTAGTCACTGCCCAAGAGTTGATGTGGTCTATGGCATGCTGCAATTGTCTTTCAATGACTCTCATATTGCATGACTCCAAAAAGATGCTAAAGTCATCTACAAAGAGGGCACTGTTTACGGTTGGAGGAAGTTGCTCAGTTATAGAGTTAACTTTGATTGTAAAAAGCGTAACGCTTAAAACTGATCTTTGTGGAACTCCCTCTTCTTGGCAGAATGGCAGGGAGAGGGTGGATCCTACACGAACTTGGAAAGACTGGTCTGTAAGGAAGTTTTTGATAAAGAGGGCAATGTGTCCTCTAAGACCAAAGTTATATCTTTTAAAATTCCATATCTCCAAGCCGTGTTGTACGCTTTTTCCACATCAAAGAAAACCGACACCTGGTGCTCACGTTTCAAGAAAGCATCACGTATAGATGTTTCCAAGCGGATTAAATGGTCAAGTGTTGACATGTTCCTTCGGAAGCCACACTGTATCCTGGAAAGGAGGTCGTTAGCTTCTAAATACTATAAAAGACGAGCATTGACCACTCTTTTTAGGATCTTACACAAGCAGCTCGTCAGAGCGATAGGACGGTAATTTTTTGGTATTTTTGGATCTCTTCCTGGTTTCGGAAAGGGAAGGACGGTTGCCATATGCCACGAGTCCGGAAATGTCTCCTCAATATAAATTCTATTATAGAGACGGAGCAAACGATCCATGGATTCCGATGAAAGGTGTTTAATCATCTCATAATGGATGTCGTCTGGCCCAACAGCACTCGCCTTGGATAGCGAGAGTGCTGATTTCAGCTCCCACTGTGTAAAGGGCTGATTGTATGCCTCGCGATTGTTAGAGGACAGCTTCAGGTGATGTTTTTCTGATCTTTGTTTGAGTGCGAGGAACTCTGGGGGGGTACGATGTTTCTGAAGACACTTTAGCAAATGTCTCCCCAAGAGTATTTGCAATTGCAGTTAAATCTGCAATTGTACATCCGTTATGTTCCAGGATCGATGAAGGGTGTGAGTTATATTTGCCCTTCATTTTCCGAACTTTGTCCCAGATGGCTTTGGGATTGGCGGCCCGTGTAAGGGAAGATGAAAATTTGATCCAAGATTCCTTTTGGCTCTGACGTCTAATGTACTGTGCTTTGGCACGTGCACGTTTGAAGGCTATTAAATTATCTGTGGTGGGGTAACGACGAAATATTCCCCATGCTTTGTTTTGAGCCTTCCTAGCTACTGTGCATTCTCCATTCCACCATGGTTTTGGAAAACGTGGAAAGCGGGACGATGTCCTTGAAATTGCAACTGCCGCTGCCTGGACTATACTTACTGTGATGTGTTTTACTGCCTCATTAATTGGCTCCTGGCCGACTATAGTGGTATTGAACATTGCCAGATGACGAAAGGCATTCCAGTTGGCATGATCGATCTTCCAACGTGATATCCTCGACTGGTGACATTGTCGCCCATTTGAAATGGTGGATAACACGGGGAAATGATCACTACCGTAAAGGTTTTCTTCAACCTCCCATGTACTCAGAGGCAGGAGGAAAGGGGAGCAGATGGAAAGATCAATGGCAGTAAATGTACGGGTAGCCGTGTGGAAAAAGGTTATTTTTGGTTATTTGGTTTTTAGGAGCATTAGCAACTAAGGCCATATTGCTCTGGGATATGCGGTGGTCATTTCCTGACCTTTCCGCATCCTCCTGTATTTGGTGGTGACGGGCTCGAACCCCGGTCTAATCAAGAAGCGTGTGCTACGCCCTGCTGCTCCTTCCCACCTGGCTACGGAGGCGCCATGTGGAAAAAGGTGTTAGATCCCACATTTAGAAGGGCCAGATCATTGTTTTCAAGCAATCGCTCGATAATCCGACCTCTTCTGTTGATGTCAGAACTACCCCACAGAGGATTATGCCCATTGAAATCCCCTAATAATAGGAAAGGGGGTGGCAGTTGCTTAATGAGATCATCAAGGTCTGCCTAGGCGGTGTCATTCCCAGGTGGCAAATAAATGGAGCAAACAGTTAAAAGGAACCCTACTGTAAGACGAACTGCTACAGCCTATAGATTAGTGGTAAGAAGCAGAGCTTGAAAGGGGGTGTGGTTTCCCACAAGGATAGAGACTCCGTGGGCAGGTCCATCCCCAGCTCTGTCTCTGCGAATAACTGAGCAGTTACGTAAGTAAGGGTCTTCATTTGCCTTTAAATATGTCTCCTGTAAGCAAAAGCAAGTTGGTTCATGTTTACTCAGGAGAGCTTTGATGTCATCTCTATTTCTACGAAATCCACGGCAATTCCATTGGAGAAATTTAAATGTACCCATTATTTTGATTTACTGGGTCCGTCTGGTGGCTTCCGAAGGGCTGAGGGCTTCATTTTCTCAGTCCCAGGTTTATCTCTCTCTTTGATGTTGGCCTGTATCCATTTCTTCTTCTTTTGCAAAGAGTTCCAGGACAGACTCGTCCTGTACCTCCTTATCTTCGACATCCATTGTCTCTTGGATTGTAGATGCCTGTTCCCCTTTCTTCGGAGTTTCTTTAGTATTCTGTTTTGGAAGTGGTGGAGCACTAGGAGGTACGGATATAGCAGTGGCGGCTGACTGTGATTTTTGGGTGGGCTTTTGGGAACTTAATAGAGCGCAATGGGGGATAAATGACTCCCTTGGTGGAATACTCATATCAGTCTGAGTACTAATGGTACTTTTCCCAGAATCTTTCTGGGCGTATGAGGGCGTGGCACTATTTATAGGTTGGATGCGTCTTCTGGCCTCCTGATAGGAGATGTTTAGTTCTGTTTTTAGTTTCTGTATTTCCTTCTCCTCTTTCCACTGCTGGCATGCTCGAGAGTATGCAGGGTGTGTTCTCCTTGGCAGTTAGTACAACTTGGCTTAGAAGCTAAACATTCCTTGCTCTCGTAGTCTTTAGCACCACAGCGAGCACAGGCAGGGTTGCCACGACAAGCTGTTTGAGAGTGGCCATACTTTTGGCATTTAAAACACCTCAGTGAGTTCGGGATATAAATCCTCACTGGGCAGTTTAAATAGCCTGCTTTTATGGAACTTGGAGGCGGTGGGATGTTGAACGTTACAATGAGAACTCGGGTAGGGACGAGATTCCGATCCTTCCGCATCGATATTCTTTTGACAGCTGTCACTCCTTGGTTTTTAAGTTCAGAGCAGATCTCTTCTTCAGAAACATGAAGAAGATCCCACTCTGATATGACACCGCGTGAGAAATTCAAGGTTTTATGGGGGGTAACGATGATGGGTAATCCCCCTAATGATGTGGCTTTCAGTAGTTGCTGTGCATGTTTTTGGCTTGCAGCCTCAACTAAAATGTCTCCAGAACGTAGCCTTTTGACAGATTTTGGAGATCCTGTCAACTCTGGATGAAAAAGAGTGACATTTTCCCAAGTGTTTGCGCTCCGGTGGAATGGAGAATGAGGAAAAGCGGTGTCACAGATGGTGGTGGTGTATCCTCAGTTCTGGCTCTTTTTGCAGAGGTGTTTTCTGTGGTTTCATCTCGATTAGGTAGGGGCCTTGTTGGGCCCCAGAAGAAATAGAATTTAAATTACTCATGGGAGTAAAAAGAAAATGTCTGATGCCTAAGTACCTCACCCACCACGGAGCCCTACGAGGGGACACCTACTCGTGAACTAGCAGGTACTGCGTACACGAATGGGACGCCGAGTTCGCTTAGGAGCACCATACCCACGATACCAATAAGTCTTTATCCCATCCCAAGACCAAAGGGAGGGAGACTTATTGGAACGCAGTTGACCCTAGCAGTAAAAAGGGCCGGTCCAGGACCGCCCGTCTTGTCGAAGCAGGGGCCAAAGTGGTGTATTAAGGCTGGGCCCCTCAACCACCAGGATCCCGCTTTCCGCATTCCACGGGTCGCGGCACACGGCTGCACACACCGGATTCCAATGATGTAACCCTGGAACCAAGGTATGGGCGTTAGATCCCAGTGATGCTAATCTGGAAAACCAGCAGCATCACTGGGAGGACCCTCACCATGTAGAGGTGCCCACGTCGAGGGGCCTGTGTGATCTGACTGATGTTGATGAGATCCTTGCTCAGAGAACACATAAGGAGAATGTAATTTAAAGTGAGGAAGGAGGTTACAGGTTCCTTTTTCATGTGGAAATTAGTGCTAAGTTGTACATATCAAAATGTAAAGGCCTCAAAGAAGGTACACAGTACCAATTGTGAATCATGAGTTATTCGATTTAAATCAGATACTTTAAATTTTAAGTGAAGAAATCGTCTAAAACTACTGATGATAATGTAATAACGAAACAAAAAAATTTAGAACTTGAATAATTTAAAATGAAATGATTTGTTCTGAGTCTAGATGCAAAATTTTTTTATAGACATGCTTCAGGTACTGTTTGTCAGATTTCATCTTAGGATACTTCAGTTTTAAATAATGATACAATGGCAATCCCAAGCAGAATTAGCACATATATGATCAAACGTTAAGAGTGGTGGGTATTTTTTTTTCCCAATATTTTAAAAGTAGATTTTCAAAAATTTTAAGGTCAGTGTCAATTTCAAGAAAAAGGCAAATTTCAATGTAATGTATAAATGACCTTGAAAAATAAAAACTTCATTTTTTTCCCATGATTATATTTTAATTTGAGCCATATCAAAGAGCTTCAAATTAATATAAACCTGAAGTCTTTCTATCTTTAGATTAGAGAATGAAAGACAAAGATTCAAACTGTAAAAAATCCAAAAGAATTTATTTCCCCCCTCTCTTATGGAGGGGGAAGTGTATTCCCCCTCCCTTATGGGAATTTTAAAGTCCCATAATCCTGGACCTGTTTGATCAATGCAGCTATAATTTTGCACATGTAGATAAGCCTGGACATTGAACAAACCTGCTGCATTTTGCAAAAACTGAAAAAAAATGTCATTTTACTAGTTGAGCTGAATGGTCCATGAAAATTGTAACAAATTAGTTAATGTACAACACTCAATTTTTTTTTTTTTTTTTTGGGTGGCACACTCATCACTTGCTTGTCTGCTTATTCCTTAATCATTACTAGACTTCGGATCATATGCAATTCCATATGTGTATATGCAAATGCATATTGTGCCATTATAGCCATTAGTGCATATAACACAAATATTACAAGCAATACTACATATTCTTTAACTTGATAATTTTTGAAATAATTGATCTCGGAACTACATAAATTATTGTATTGCAAATTAACATGGGATAATATTTCACTGAGCATGGGAAGATTTCTCAAATTGGCATGGAAAAACATTTTTTAACACTATTTTGCTATTAGCATTAGTAGAGACTTATGTTCTCATGCTATCAACTACATCAAATGAAACATTTTCATAAACATGCCAAAAATTAAATCTGTTAAAAAACTTTGTATGAATTTGTGAATTGCCAACCACAGAAAAGATTTAACTATGAACGGCATTATTGTGTTCTGTGTTGTTTGCAAAAAGAATGTTCCAGGCAAGAAAAAATTTAAGATTGACCAACATATGAAAACAGCATCACACATTATAGATAAGCAAAGGAAAATTTCCAGAGTTTTAACCAAGCCATGTATTTCAAAAGGGGAGAAAAGTGATTTTTCAAAGCCCCTGGTAAGCAGCAATATCTCTTTCAATAAGTTAAAAAACCATGTCTTCAAGTAATTTTTGAAAAAATATTGTATAAATCAAAATATTCCGGATGAATCAAATCTACTTCAAGAAAGCATTACCTTAACACTATTTATGATGACATTATTCAAGATATTAGAGAAAACTACATTTGGATGCTGCTGACGAAACAACAGATTTTTTGGCCACTACATTGCACATTTTATGATGTGGAAAATTAGATGCAGAACCAACACATCTGTATTTACTTTGCTTGTACGGTCCTCAAAAAGGTGAATTACTCTACAATAGCAAGATTTTGTAATGATTCTTTGCAGTTATTATGGCTAGAATCGAGATTCTAGAAAAGAATCTGCATTTCTGTCAATGATGCTGCTTCATATATGGCAAAAGCCGCTTCTGCATTACAAGTTTTCTATCCAAATTTGATCCATATTACTTGTTTAGCCTCCGTAGCCGAGTGGGCAGGAGCGGGAGTGCAGTAGCACACGCTCTTTGAGTAGACCAGGGTTCAAGCCCCTGACTGCTGAATACGGTTGATCTGCCAACCCGCACTGGACCAGCGTGGCAGATTATGGTCCATTTCCCTCAGCATGAATTGTTGAGGAGGCTTCCACCCTGCAGTGGGTTGATAATGGCTGCACTTTACTTTTTTTTTTTACTTGTTTAGCCAATGGCTTACATAGGTTGGTAAAAGCAATTTGGAGAATTTTGGTGATATTAACAAACTTATTTTTAGTATAAAAAAATATTTTGTCAAAAGAGACTTCAAGATTAGCAACTTACATGCTACCTACTCTTCATCTCCCACCTGATCCTGTTCTCATAAGGCGGGGAACATGGTTAAAAGTGGCATCATTTTATACTAAAAATTTTGATTCTATAAAAGAATTCATTGATTCCTTGGATAGTATGCATTCAGAAGTTATTGGCAGTGCTAAGGAAACACTTATTGATTCTTTGGCTCGAAAAGATTTATTGTTCATCCAGACCCATTTCAGCTGGTTACCTAGCTGTAAAACCAAACTTTAAACATGAGGATTTTCTTTGAGCAGCACAATTGGAGAGATGGAAATGGTTGAATTGCAAATTTCAACCATGCCTGGAAGCAAAGAAGAAATAAGAGGAAAAAATAATAATATGTTAGGAAATAACTCAGGATGTCACACTTTAAAGAAAAGAGATAAATGAACTTCCATTTCAAGTAGAGACTTCAAATTCTCACATTTTTAAATGCAGTCCAAAGTCCATTGTCATAAACGTACAATGGACCACTTTGAGAAATATATTATTGTGTATTGTAACAAAAATTATTCCAGGTGTGAGTTTGAGAGAGAAAACTTTTTAAAAGGATGTTAAAACTTTTCATAAATGGTTTTATTACTTTAACTTATTGAATACAAAGAAATCATGGTTGAATTAATTGTAATAAATGAATAATAAATGTGTGCTAAAATAGCAAGAAATATTAATAGTAAGAAAAGGATCAAGCATTCAAACAACCACTTTTATTTTGATAAAACTAGAAGGAACCTTAAAATCCAGCCAAAACTAGTATTCCCTCAGAAGTTTCAGTTTAGAGTTAGGGGAATCATTTTAAAAATTACAGCTACTCCCCAGCTTGCATAAGGGTTGAGTTCCGCAGAACTCGACATAAGTCACAATTTTATGTAAATTGGAATTTCCCTAAATGCTTACACAACACTCACAAATTTGAATAAATTCGATTGAAGCAAAAAAGAAATGTTCCACAAACATGTAAACAGAATTATTTATTCAATTTTTTCTCTCATGTGCAGGAAAACTAGCAAAAGTGCACAAAATTACAAAAATTATAAAATTGCAAAAAGAGAGAGTCAATAATTCATTTCTCATTGCTATTTCCTGAAGACATACCAGTATTAGTTAAGCTTTCGGCCAAAACTCGTATTAAAACAATAAATTTTCTGTTTATACTCCGGAACAACCATATAAGACCAGTGGAGTTTACAAGATAGAGAGGGGGAATACAAGAACATTACCGTATTTAGTAGTCGTGCAGGTTAGAACCACAGTCACTCAAAGCGCACGTACTTCTATATCCATCCATTTGGCTATGGTTTCCTTATGAATTTTCTGTTCATACTCTGGGACGACCACATAAATTCAGAGGAATTTCATAATACAGGTAGATACACGAGCAGTGCTGTATTTAGTAGTCATGCGGGATTGAACCAGTCACACCCAAGCAAGTTTTACCTTTCGAGCATCGTTGCCAGAATTAACTCTCCAGTTGATAAGCATGCCACTGCAGAAGTTAATGGCAATAATACGGAAAGATACTTTAGTGACTAAAGAATTAATCTGCTTTCCAGACTTGGAAGCTTTGAGCATAATAATCAAATTGAAAAATAAATTACAAGTGATAACTGAATTTATCTCCTTCCTCCAGTTAAGAAAAATCACATAACAGCTCTACAATAAAACCTAGAAAACACCCGCAATAAACAACCTCCTAAAAGAAACTTCTACCAAGATGCACACCCGATTCGGGCCTCAAAACAGAAAAACCAAGTGCAAACTACTCTGGTTAAAAAGGACATTGTTTTATTAGGAGACTCCATTGCCAGGGAAATGGGGAATATTTTTTGTAATAAGGATAGGTGGAGTAAAACCAGGGGTATGTCTGCTGGGAGCAACTATTAATGATGTCACCAACAGATTGTCAGATTTTAAGGGGTATAAAGAGAATATTATTATTCATGTGGGGACTAACAACATTAAACGTACACGATCTGACGATTTGTTGGAAAAATACAGGACCACGTTGAGGAAATGCCGCGAGCTAGGCCACAATGTATATGTGTCTGCAATTCTGCTCAGACATGATAGAAGGGATTATATGTTAAAAGCCTTGTGGATTAACTCAAGACTTGAAGGACTCTGCAAGGCTTTAGGGGGGAAATTTCTATCAGCATGGCCCACACTTGTAGGTAGAAGGAATTTGTTTTGTAGAGACAGGATACACTTAAACAAAGGTGGTGCAAAAGTTTTTGCCAGTATTATTGAGGATACCTTAAAGGTTCAGGGAAACTGCTAGTTAGGGGGGATGTGGGTAATACTGACACGCGTTTATCTGATAATATTGGTTAAAGTAACTCTTGCACATACCTTAAGAGTTCTTATCTATTACCCCAACTGGACATATTATCTAGATATTCTGGGGGCAGAAACGTTTCAAGTGAACGGGTAGCTAATGCCAGGGAAGAGAGCCTAAAAAACTTCAAGGGTTGTGTTAAGATTGTTAAATATACAAGAACAGTAAGTCTTGATTGTTTATATAGTAATGTTAGAAGTGTCATCAATAAAATGAGTGAATTCGAACTGCTGGTTTAAACAAGTAACGCAGACATAATAGGGCTTACGGAGACGTGGTGCCACCCGGAAATTGGGGATGATGAGTTTAAGTACGGCTTCTATAATGTTTGTTTGTTTGTTTGTTTGTTATTTGGTTTTTAGGAGCATTAGCAACTAAGGACATATTGCTCCATGATATGCGGTGGTCATTCCCTGACCTTTCCGCATCCTCCGTATTTGGTGATGACGGACTCGAACCCCGGTCTAATCAAGAAGCATGTGCTACGCACTGCTGCTCCTTCCCATCTGGCTATGGAGGTGCCTACGGCTTGTATAATGTATTTAGGAAGGATAGGGTAAATAGAAGGGGTAGTGGGGTAATGCTTCTTATCAGAAGCAGCCTGAGTGCGAAGTTAGCTATCCCGGATTCAGACGTTTCACATGCTAGTATAGAATCTGTATGGTGTGAGATAGTTGGAAACAATGGTATAGCGCGAGTAGGAGTAATCTACAGACCAGGTGATTGTGAAGATTATGACGAAAGCCTCTACATGCAAATGGAATGGGCAAGTAAGCGTCAATGTCTTATTATGGGTGATTTAAATTTGCCTCTAATTGATTGGAATAAATGGGAAGGAAACTTGATATGGGGAACAAAATTTTTAAATCAACTAGATGACTGTTATTTGTAACAACATGTCAGGGAAAGTACTAGAGAAAAGAATATCCTAGACCTCATCATCACCCATCAATCAGATGACATAACAGGGCTGACAGTAGAGGAACCAGTAGCAGGAAGTGATCACGGAGTTCTACGGTGGATGATGATGATGATGATGAGAGAGGTAGCAGTAGTAAAAGGCAAAGGAATGGGTTTTAATTTCAGAAAAGGAAATTACGATGGCTTAAGGTACTACATGGCCTCTATTAACTGGGTAGATATCGCACAGAGAATGAATACATTTGAACTGTGGTATTCTTTTAAAACATTAATCACAGATGCCTTGAATGCTTATTTACCATTAAAAAAAATACTCCATGAGGAGAGTTCCAAGTTGGATGAATAGTGAAGTTGCCACATTACTTGAGCAGAAAAAGGTGGCATGGAAAGGTTACAGAGCAATAAAAAGTACTGAAGCCTATAACAGCTACAAGATTATCTGTAATAGAGCCACAGAAAAGGTTTGACAGGCAAAGGCAGTTTATGAGAAATCACTAGCAAAACAGAGCAAAGAGGGGGATAAGGAATTCATCACATATATAAATGCCAAGAAGACCAGGACAAACCAGATTGGACCTTTACGTAAGGGAAAGGAGAAAGCATTAAATACACAGCTGCCGTTGCAGATGAACTCAACAGTTATTTTGCATCGATATTTTCAAATGAAAAACCTTTTGTGGCAATGGGAAATTGTGGGAGCAAAGTTGAAAAATATGTAATTAATGATATTGAAATTTCGCAAGATTATTTAATGAAAAAACTTTCGAGCCTACAGGCCAGTGAGGCTCCAGGAGTTGATGGAATATACCCTATAATCTTAAGGGAGGCAGCAAGTGAGTGCATTGAACCATTGAGGCTAATTATGCGAGCATCACTAGACTCTGGGGAGATTCCCTTGGATTGGAAAAGTGCCAATGTATCTCCCATACATAAGGGTGGCTCTAAGAGTGAAGTGGGAAATTATCGACCTGTCAGTTTGACTTCAGTGGTAGGGAAAATCATGGAGGCAATGATCGAGGGTGGAATTTAGGATCATTTGGATCGAACTGAAATTCTCGAGAATACTTAGCATGGTTTTGTAAAGGGAAAATCATGTTTAACAAATCTGGTTCGCTATTTTGAAAGGGTCACTCACGAGCTGGATTTAGGGAATAATTTCGACATTGTTTATTTAGATTTCAGCAAAGATTTTGACTCAGTCCCACATGAGCGGTTGCTTTATAAGCTGGAACAGGTTAGAATCACAGGGAAAATACTTAGATGGATAGCAGGATGGCTTCAGGGCAGGAGGCAGAGGGTTGTGATTAATGGCTATTCCTCAGATTGGGTTGATGTAAGAAGTGGGGTTCCCCAAGGATCAGTATTAGGACCACTGCTGTTTTTAATTTTCATAAACAACATCAATGAAGGGATAGAGGGCGTGATGTCTAAATTTGCAGACGATGTTAAAATTGGTAGAGTAGTTAATGATCACTGTCAAGCTGAGCTTCTTCAGAGAGACCTATATAGACTTCAGGAATGGTCAGAAAAATGGCAGCTATGCTTTAATCCGGCAAAGTGTAAGGTATTATACCTGGGAAACAGTAATCCCAAAATAACTTATTCACTTGGTGGAGTTCAACTAAATCCAGTACTGGAGGAAAGGGACTTGGGTGTTACAATACGGTCAGACATGAAATTCTCTGAGCATTGTAAACAGGTTGCAAGGAAGGCCCATGGTGTCCAATCGATGATCTATCGAACTTTTGCAAGTAGAGATAGGGATATAATAATCCCATTATATAAGGCTTTTGTTAGACCACACTTGGAATACTGTGTTCAAGTATGGAGACCGCACCTAAAGAAAGACATCGAGCTTCTTGAAAGGGTGCAGAAACGGGTAACTCGCCTGGTGAGATCGGCAAAAGGGTGTCCTTATGAAGAAAGACTTCGAATATGTGGGTTGCAGAGTTTGGAAACTAGACACCTTAGAGGAGATTTGACTGAGGTGTTTAAGGCTCTGAGAGGCATCAGTAAAATGAATGAGGACGAAATTTTCAAGATTATAAATGATGCTAGAACTAAGAGACAAAATTCAAGTTACGGGGGGGGGGGGGGGAATGTTCTTAGATTGGACTGCAGGAAGTTTGATTTTAGCCAGCGAGTTATAAATTACTGGAATAAGTTGCCTACGTGGGTGGTAGAGGCTGACAGTTTGGGGAAATTCAAAGGTCATCTGGATAGTACCTTCGGGTCAGGGAAGCACCTAGGATGATAGGTTTAATTTTCTTTTCTTTTATTAATTATTATTATTTATTTATTATTTTTTTTTATCATTTTTTATTCGTTTTTTTTTTTTTTTTTATCATTGTTTTATTCGTGTGTGTGTTTTTTTTTTTTTTTTTTTTTGGCTCATGCAGCATAAGCCATAGGCTTTGTTGCACCATGCGGCCATTACTAATACTAATACATAATGCAATGTACAGTATTTTATTTATCAAATACATTATTACAGAATCATTAACAACAGCCTTGTGTGCATATTTACTTACTGAATATATGCAGTATAAATCTTTAAAATCAGGCTAATGGCCATAATTTGTAGTATGCAGGGTATTACCGGAAGACAATATTAGGACTTTCTGATATGCTAACTGAGTTCAACAGTGTAGTTTAAAATACACTACATGGTGCAACAATCTTTTGAGTGCCATACATACCGAATGCCATACATTTCTTCATAATAAAACTAAAATCAATATGATTCCAGTGACTGTAACTTATAACTGTGTTTTCACTTGATGCTATAAGTTGTCTCAATTCCATATACTACTTGTTTCATGTAGTATTAAATAAGTACTTTTTTCTGATTATTTACAGCATTCTGTGGCACTCCAGGCAAAAAAACAGTACAAATAGTAAATGATCTTTATATACTACAATCTTTTGAGTGCCATACATACCGAATGCCATATATTTCTTCATAATAAAACTAAAATCAATATGATTCCAGTGACTGTAACTTATAACTGTGTTTTCACTTTATAGTTTCACTTTTCATTTGTGCATAAATTATATATATTTAAATAAACAAACAAAGCCTAAAAAGAATATTTCACTTACCCGAACCAAAGGCACCATCAATCCAGCTGGAAGATCAAAGTAAGGAACACTAGGAAGCATATGTTCTGTGAACTCTGGTTGTACCTGCTGCATCATCATGTCTGGTGGAAAACCTGGTGGAGGTTTGGTGGTATCAAGCATGTTCATAGGTTGCATGCCTGCACAGGTAAGGTGGCTGAGTGGTGCAACCATCTACTCTGGTGCAAAGCAGCCAAATAGCTATTATACTAATATTAAATTTAAGGGTAAGCTTTTCAAAAAAAGAAAAAAAAAAAAAAAATCGTTTGAAAGAACTTTAAAGTTATATTTCAGACTTATGAATAAAGTTAAATATTATAGCAATTCTGTAAGCACAATAAAATCTCATTAAATGAAACTGCAAGGCCCAAAAATTAACAGCTTTAAATTAGGTTCAAATAATTTCTCTAAAATGCCTGTAAACAAGTTTGACAAATGCATCTCATATTCATAAATGTTTGCAAGATCTCAAAAATAGTCAAATCCAAGCATCCTTTTACAGTATATGATAGGTAACTGGTTAAATGGAAGTTTGGGGACAACAATTTGTTATCCCTAAAAACAATATCTTGTTTCTAACAGAGAATTATTAGATTGAAGTACAACTCAAAATGCAGTCTTAAGAATTGGAAGTATAGGATTAGGTAGTGAGAGTAAGCCGACATTCCAAAAATTTATACATATAACTGTTTCTGAGGCACGTTATAACTAGATGAGGTGGAACACTCAACTGCTTCCCAAAAATGAACAAAACTATTTTCTCTGCAAATTTAATTGTCGGAATCCTTTTCAGCTTCTAAATCTTCTTCACTTCTTGTATGATAAAAAATTCTTTCGATTCTTCAAAATCATTATCAAGGAAGTTGGTGAAATAATGAGCATTTAAACCTGCATGGAATGTAATCTGCCTTTAATTTCTTAAAGAAATACAGATTATTCTCAGATGTTTTTTATTCTCTGAAGAGATGTTTATTCTCTGAAGAAATGGTACTTTCTGTACCATTTCCTCAGCGAACTCCTGTAATGCTATCCTTACGATACCATCAGCCTGATGGTATCGTAAGGACAGCATTACTTATTAGGTCATACTTATTGGTTGAGTGAACTGAAATTCAACCAAAACTCAACAAAATCCTCTGCTTCAAATCTTCAAGTTGGTAGTACTGTTAGTAATTTTATTTCACTCACATAATGTTAACTGGCCATGTTGACTACACTTTACTTAAAAATATATGTGATGCAAGCAAGCACTAGAGGGCACTAGACAAAAGTGAATATAAGGTTCTTGAAGAGAATGAAATTATGCTAATCTTTGAAAGACTAAGTGCAGTTTTAAATACCATACAGCAGCACGGGTGTCCATGCACACTGAACAATATCAACTGGGGTTTACAGTTACATAAGTGAAAACATTAATAAAAGTTGATATAAGCGCTAACAGTAAGATAATTTTGTTGAGTTATTCTAGGAGGCAGAAAAATGTTTTAAAAAGAAATGTTGGAATTAATGTTTATTAATTCCAACATTTCTTTTTAATTATAGGTGGGTGAAAGTAGCAGAGAAGGAAATAAAAATATCAAGAGATGAAGAAAAGAGAAAATTAAAATTGGTATATGTTTTTTTATAAAAACAGAGAAAGGATGATCTTGTATAAAAAAGGAAATCATAAAAATGTGCAGTCTAATCTTTAGTTGAACAAGTTGACTCAGTATTCCTATAACATACAGAATTTAAACCCTTTTTACATATATCCATCAGGTATACAGCATTTCTCATAAACAAATAAAAATTCTATTTTTAAGCTGGTATAGCACCTGTATACAAAAGTAGAAATCCTGACTGGATTTAGTTGCTGTATAGCAAAACTGCATTCTATCTTTAAATAATTCTCCCATTCTCTTCAAAAGACTAAGTTGGGAGTTAAACCAAAATAAACTAAAGTGTAAAGAAAAGTAATGAAACCTGCCCAACCAGGTATAAATTCATGTAAACAAGAAATCAAGGTGTGTCACCTACAACAAACAGAGGAATGGATCAGCCTCTGTGAAACTAGGTATTATTAAGTGCAGGATGCTTTTGAAGTGGTTCAAGCTAACAATACAGCACTAAGCTCAAATTTTCCCAATCTCTTTTACATGTCATCAGCAAGTTCGTATAACAGAAACCTACTGGTAACACTAGGAAATATTTGGATCAGCTTGTGAATAATCTCACTTGCCTCTACTGTGCCAGCTGTGTATGAAGGAAGCTTAAATAGTGTGATGGTATCAAGGGTATACTGTGTAAAGGGTTGGGTATACTATGTCATGTGTACAGCATTTTCATAAACTTCATTCATAACATATTAGCATTAGTAGAGGCATATGATGCAAGAAACCAAGGAATTTTCCCTGTATCAACCAAAAAAAAAAAAAAAAAAAAGAACCCTTCCCACATCACCAATCCATTCACTCCAAATGTTTGTCTAGTTCTGCCTTGAATTTATTTTCCACAATGACAGATGGAAGTTGTTCCAGCAATCAACCATTTCTGGCTAAAGGCAAATTTCTGCACATCTATTCTACAACTGTCTTTCCTCAATTTGAATTTATGTCCCCTCTGGCAATTAATCTGGGCAAGAGGAAGCATCCCATCAGCATTGAGCTTGCTCAAACAAATCAAAGCCTTATAAACCCTGCCAACCTTTGTATCATCTGCAAACTTGGACATTATATGCCTGATATACCTTCATCAATATCATTGATAAATATATAAATCAACAATAGCCCCATCACCGAACACTGTAGGATTCCACTAATACCTTTAGTTCACAAAGAGCAGTTCACACTGATTACCACTCTCTGTCTTCTCCCACTCAACCATTCTTTTACCATTATAGCTACTTCCCCTTAATGCCATACTACTCTAATTTGTACAGTAGTCTTCCATGTGCAAAAGTATCAAAAGCTTTCCTGAAATCCAAGTATATGATATCAAAATTATTTTTTGCATCCAGTTCCTTTGTGACCACATCAGAGTATCCAATCAAATTGGTCACACAAGACTTCCCCTTAACAAACCCATGCTGTGTCTGAATATTACTGCAGTCTTGTCTAGATGATCCTGCAATGCTTCTTTATTCAGTGATTCCATTATTCCATCGCATTCAGGGGAAAATAATTTTCCCCAGAAATTTGAAAGTGTCCACAATTCTATCCAGACGCGATAGGAGGGAGTACATGATGAGAGCCTTGTCAATCAATTTAGTCCTGGAGAGATTGTGCAAGGTTCATGGGGTAGAATTTTTCTTAGAGTGATCTGTGCTTGTTAACAAGAGAAACTGCTTCTACAGGGATGGGATACACTTAAATAGAAAGGGCGCAAAAATATTTGTTGATGCTTTTGAGGCAGTTTTAGGGTGGGTTGAGGAAACTGCTAGCCTATGGGGATACGTAGACTAATAGATTAACAACAGCCACACAGGTAGAGGTGAAAGTGATTCTTGCACTGCTCCTATTGCAGGGCAATTCTACGGAGGATGCCATGCACCACCTACTGACAACAGTTAAAAACACAGAGGAGAAATATATGCTAGCAATCTCCATTGGCTTTGCTGGGGCATTTGACTCACTCTGGTGGCCTAGTGTCCTTAGGAGACTCTGCCAGGCAAATGTCCCACAAAACCTCTATAAGATAATAAACAGCTATCTTACAGACAGAAATGTTTCAGTACACACAAGGAGTGTCGAATCCGGTATGAAGGGATGGGCAGCTGGACCTTCATACTGGATTCGACACTCCTTGGACAAGACACCGACGAAGACATTCTGCGCCTTTGCTGCCAACACGCCATTGGCGATCCGAACTGGGTACTCTAACCTGGTTCCCTTTAAAACCCCATCCCCAGGCAGGGAATGGAGGAGACGGACCTCTGTCTCCTCTCCTCCCTGCCTACCCCCCATATTTCGCCTGGTGGGGCTCGTCTCCCCTGACCTCTTTGGGGATGCCTACTCTATCCGTCCCTATTCTTCTATCTGTTTCCTCCCCAGTCTTCAATCTCCCCCCCTCTCTCTCACTAAATCGACCGGGTACACCCCTTAACAATGCCGCCAAATTATAACCAACGTCTAAATTCTACCGGTTTTGTGCAAATCTCTAAGATATCTAACACTATCAGCTTTTATCTAGCGTTACATGTCTAAATTTAATAACATCAAATTTTGCCCGACCTATTTGGCCTTTAACACATCTCTTTAGTGTTCAACCCTAACCAGCGATTTCCTAACAGCAATCCCATTAAGCATTAATGTCAAATGCATAAACTTTTATTTTATTTTATTTTATTTATTTATTTATTTTTTTAAATAGGCCCTAGCCACTGAAATCCCAGGAAACTATGTGGCAGGACCTGCCAGAGCAAATTGTTGTGATACTGGATACACCCGGCTAGCCTCCACGTGGCAGGGTATGGGCAACGTCGGGCCCCACTAGGGGCCTGGCGGCCAATAAGCCGGATAAACAATGGGCACAACATATCACACTGCACAGACACGACCCACACACTTTCAAGTCTCTGGCTTGACAGTGTACTGTCCTCGATACAGCGAAACACACGCGGAGATGGGAGAAATCCCAGGTGCCGTCTGACACGAACATACCTTATACACACAAGGTTCCAGGGATTGACACTCTCTGTAAATAAAGGCTGCCCGCACGGTTCAATCCTTGGCCCTTTCTTCTGGAACATTGTTCTGGATGAATTTCTGGCCTGGATCTGGGCCCTGTGGAAAGCCTGGCCTTTGCAGATGACACGATTTTCCTTGTAAAAGGTAACACCGAGTGGTTGTAGAGCAGAGATCAAATGCTGCCCTCTTGCAGCTGCAGGAGTGGGCACAAATGAACATGCTCAAAATATCGCCTGAAAAAACCAAACAAATACTTCTAAAAGACAATTTGGACATAAGAAGATGTCCACAAATCAAAATTAACACAACCACTATAAAAATGGTAACAGAACTAAAATATCTTGGAGTGGTCTTTGATTCAAAATTAACTTTTTATCCCCATCTGATCTACTTGGTAAAGAAAGTGAGAAATTATACAGGTATGATTGCCAGGATCATTCGAGCAGACTGGGGATTCAAAAGAAAGACCCTAGCAATCATATATCGTGCAATGTTCCTACCTGTTATCACCTATGGAGCCTGTGTGGGGTTCACTCGCTCGGCCATAGTAAGAAATAGGAACAAATTAGAATTGATACAAAGGACAATACTACTCACTATTACCACAGCATGTCGCACAGTAAGCACGCCTGCGCCACAGTTGCTGGCTGGAGCTCTCCCACTTTACCTGGAAGTAGCCAAAAGAGACATATATTATAGATTTAAAAAAGGTATACCCACAGAATTTCTGGGGATAGTCCTTGATACAACTAACATCTTTAATGCTGAAAGAAAAAGAATAGCCAAAAAGCTCCATGAGCTATGACAAACAAGTGGGAGCAGGAAACCAGAGGTCTGGTTACCAAACGGTTTCTGACACAGGTGTCAATGGTTAGCCCAAAGCCACCTAAGTGGTATGCCTCTGGACTTTTTTCAACATTTATATTGACAGGTCACGGCTCCCTAAAGCCGAAATTACCTCCTTCGGGCTGACTGATGACCCAAACTGCACCTGTAGCAAGAGTGAAGGCTGGGCACACGTTCTATGTGAATGTATAATATATGACATCCCCAGAACAGAGCTAATAGCACCAGGGCTCCCACTCCTGGGTTTTTCCACCCAGATCTGGGTTTTTTGATTGTCATCTGGGTTGATAGGTTTTTTTCACAAAAATATCTCATTATCTGGGTTTTTTCGGTAATTTTTAATTTTAAGTCAAATTTATTTTTATTTCTTGTAAATACAATAAAATTTAATACATTTAATAACAGTTTACAATTTTCTTAATTTTATATTCTAATCATAATTTGTAATATCTCAAGTGCTTGTACAAAATACTACAAATGTAAAAGGATTTCAAAGTTTTCGCAGGGTTCTACACTATGAAATTAAGCTTACATGTTCATACATGTAAGCATACATGATCGTGCTACTAACATGTATGCGCAGCCTATTGAGCAGGCGGAAGGCGGTCTTTACTGCAGTCTTTTGTGATCGTTCGTGGTATTATTGCATTATTTGGGGTGATTTTTACATTTATGCATATACTACATACAGTGATATAATAAATTTAAATTGTAGTGACTATTTCTATTTTATGTTAATGGATTAGTGATTTATTTTTTATTTTATAGAACATTTTAAATAAGATAACTGCTAATTAGCCATACCCACAAATTGCCCACAATGTCTGAAACTTGTTCCCCACAGAGAAAGATGAGTAAACGGTGGTATACTCAAAATTTTAGAAATGAATGGTTAGAAGATCCGGAATTAAAGGATTGGTTGAAAGAAGACAGTAATGAAAAAGGTGCGACTTACTGTATTTGTTGTGATATGAAATTAAAGAATGCCAATAAATCGATGTTACTAGCGCATAAAAATACAGTTAAACATAAAAAAAGTGCAAATATTGCTAAGACAAGTTCAACGTTAGACACTTTCTTCACAAAACGTAAACCTACGGAGAATGAAGAAGTAGCAAAGGCAGAGTGAACAATTGCTGCACTCATTTCTGAGCATAATGTTCCATTTGCGCAATGTGATCACCTTATAGAAGCATGTAAGAAAGCATTTCATAATAGCAATATTGCAAAACAAGTTCAGATGAAGGCGACTAAAGTCTCTTATCTTATACAAGATGGCATAGCCTATCATGAAAAAATATACATTTCTAACATATGCAGAAACAACAAGTTTTCAATGATAATAGATGAAAGTACAGATTTATCTTTATCACAAGTTCTAGCTGTTGTTGTTAGATATTTTGATATTCAAAAACTTGATGTTGTAGATGTGTTACTTGACACTATTTGTATTGAAAATGGTATTTCAGAAGGGCTTTATCAAGCTGTAAAAGATCTTTTCATAGAAAAAAACATTCAAATAAGTAATCTCATTGGCTTTGATAGTGATAATTGTGCCACTATGATGGGTACTAAGAGTGGGTTCCAGTCATTGCTAAAAAAGGATGTACCATCAGTATTTATAATGGGATGTGTTTGCCATTCTTTTGCATTATGTGCTAGTCATTCAGTCAAGGTACTAACCATCATATCTAGAAATATTTATAAAAGATATCTCTTGTTATTTTTCCCGTAGTAGTAAAAGATTAAACGAGTTCAAAATGATTCAAGATGTTGTAGATACTGCTAAGCATAAAATCCCCAAATTAGCACAAACACGTTGGTTATCCTGTGGCAATGTAATAAAAATTATTATTGAGCAGTGGGATGCGTTAGTTCTTTATTTTCAGTCTCAATCAAAAATTGATAAAATCGATGGTGCAGGGAATATTTACAATACTATGATCACCAAAGGAACTAAGCATATGTTGTTGTTTTTAGGATATGTACTGGAGAAAATAAACTGCCTGAATATTGAATTTCAATCTGAGCATTTCAGATTGCACTTACTTCATTCAATGGTTTCAATTGAGTATAAAAAATATTCTTAGATTTTTCATAAAAGAAGTCATTACTTCGTGCAAGCTGGTTGAAATTGATCCAAGCAATGCAATAAATCATAAGCCTCTGAATAAAATATATTTGGGAGGCCGTTGTATGGCCTTATTAAATTCAACACCACTTGGTGACAGTGAAAGCAGGTTTAAAAATGATTGTTTAAAATTTCTTGTTGAACTTTGTATGGAAATCAGAAAAAGATTTCCTCTAAATGATGGAATTATCGCCAGTCTCAATGCTCTTGACCCAGCAGTGATACATGATTGTGCCAATTCGCCATGCTCAATTTTCCATTTAGCAATGCAGTTCCCTCACCTTGTTTCTGAAGACAAACTAGATCTTCTAGATGATGAATGGAGATCATTTCGTTTAAACCAAGATTTAGATTTCTCTTACAAAACCATCCCTGAGTTTTGGTATCTGTTACGTAATGTAAAAGATGGCTTTAATAATTCTAAATATGAGATTTTATCTAACTTTATGACCAGTCTAATTATTTTACCTCACTCTTCGGCAAGTGTAGAAAGAATCTTCTCCCAAGTAAACCATATAAAAACAAAAGCCACAAACTCCCTTAAACCAGAAACTGCGAAAAATCGACTAATGGCAAAACAGGCAATAAATAGATTTAATCAAAATTGCTATACATGGAAACCTAAATCAGAATTGGAAAAAGAAGTCATACACGGAACTTGTCATAAAAGATACGAAGAACGTTTGAAAAAATGAAAGAACTTCAAAAAACTAAATGTGGAGGGAACTGAATGGGATGAAAATTCTGATTACAATTAAATAAAAGATATTTTTGCATGGTAAGTTTTATCTTATTTGTGTTGCTATACTATATGATGAAAACTAGGGTTTTTTTAAGTTGCAATCTAAGTTTTTTTTAAATTTGTGAGTGGGAGCCCTGAATAGCACAGATTGGACCCCTTCCCGGGGGAGAAGAACATCTGTTCATCATATAAGAGGAAAATTATCAAGCCTTTACATCTTTCACACAGAAAGTATTCGAAATGCGCAGAACAGCCCAAAGAATGCCAATTCAGCCATCCAGCAATTAAACAATAATCAATAGTGAAAATTGCCCAAGTTTCCCACCACACCCAGACAATGACTTAAAAACTGTCAGGATAGCAGTATTCTGCACCCTGACAGAAACCCGACATGACAAAACTCCCCAGGACTACTCTGCCATGTGTAGGAACCTTGGGCCACACACCAAATAAGTAACCATGTAGGGGAGAAAGATGTACAGGCAGCCAGGGAAGCAGATTAGCTGAAAAATATCAATAAGCTGGTAGCAAGGGGATGCAATGTAGAATGAATGAATGAGAATGAAAGACAGAATGAATAGGTTTGACACTGAGTGAACTAGGAATTATGGTAAAAGGGAATAAATGGCAGTTTTGATGAAAGAAAGAGTGACCTAGCATGAGGGAAAGATAAGAGTGAATGGGAATGAGTGGAAGAGCAAATGTGGTTAGCTGACATTGGGAATAACTTACATTACTTTATATATACTAACAAACACTGCATTTTCCCCTGGCCTGCAAAAAACTTGCGGCTAGGCCTGCACCACAACTGAAGAATAACAGTAAGTTGAGGTGCCCAGAGAGTGCAGTGCAGAAAACGAGAGTTGAATAATGAAATGAAAGCTAGAAGAATGAATGAAAGTGTAAGTGTGTGAGAAAAAGAACACAAACAATAAATGCTACAGTTAAATACACACTAACCCTAGTTTTAATTAGTATTTAAATTTACATTACACATCATTGCATAAGGGAGGCAGCAAAGGAGGTAAGCAAACCCTTAAGCCATAATTACGAGAGCATCTTTGGATTCAGGGGAAGTCTCCGTGTACTTGAGATGTTCAATCTATAACCCCACTTCACAAAGGGGATCAAAGCAAGCTGCTTACAATGGGATTTTTTTTTTTTTTAATAGGAAAGGTCACCACAATGTATATAAATATATTTGTGACTATAGTGGTAAACACAAGATATTGTTCATATATGATGATTAATAATGTACTTCTTTTATTCCAAAAAAATGTGGGTGCATGGTCATCAAATATACACATATTTTGAAAGGCCTTAAAAATAAGGTTACAGGGGCCCTGGATCTCCAGTAATAATTGGTCTGGGGCCAAAGCAACTGCTGGAGTAACTAACTGTGCCACTGCATCTCAATAAATTCAGACTTGTGGTTACTGAATCAATCACCTTGATCAACAACAAAAGAATTCAATCTGAAATATTTTCAAATAAAAATACACTTAAATATTAAAAAAAATAAATTGTGTATTTATATTTGATAAATATGATTTATTTATAATCCAATTCATAACTATTTATTTTAGTTTCCAATTCCATATTAAGTTTAAATTAAAATTTAATATAAAAAAGGAAACATCCTTTTTATAATGATTTAAGAATAAGTATTTTAATCAGGAGTAACATTTTATCTGTGTTTTTTCCCTAACCAGAAAGGCCCAAAAGATAAGTTATATGGATCAACAAGATAAGTTATAAGTCTATCAATTCATTTTATCAAAATATGATGGTAATTCATTTACTGTTCAGTCTGTGTCTTGATGTTTTTAAAATACAAAAATTAGGGTGGTTCTACAGCCCATTATTTTTTTTTTATTTTTTTACAGATTGATTACAATTTAAATAATGCAAATTTCAAGTTTATTTAAATCAACTGTTAATAATAATTATTACAAGGTTATTCAGAGAGTTTGTTTTAAATTAAATAATTTTAGTATCAGTTACATTTGTAATTCAATTCAGGGTTAGAAAATATAAATATAATTCTGTTATCAGAATTTCAAATACAACCACAAGTAGTAAACATTTTACAGGATTAAAATAATTAGCATGCTTATTAAATAAGTGAAGTCTTAAGTATGAGGTGTACAATATCAACCCCTTCACACCCAATTACTTCTGAAGAATTTGTGCCCTCCACACCCAATAACTCTCCTCCACAAACCAGAAATACAATGTATGATGTTATCTGCCAATATAATAAAGTACATACAGAGATATAATATAAACATCTTGAAGCCAGAATTAAGGAATATTCCAGGTATCCTAAGACCAGAAATTTTAAATGTAACCTTCTGTATCTGAACTTCACAACATCAGCCTCAACCATTCTACCATCAGAACAGTGGTATTTCATTCTGAGAAGAGATAATTCTTCAAGGCTTTTCTAAAGCAATATAATCCCATGCTGAACATCTATAGAAATGGAAGATTCACTATCCCCTCCCCAACCTCTCTTTCACCATGTCTAATTTCCTGACTCCCTCTTCTAACCATAATCAAATTCAGTCGAACAACAGAAGTGGTATAATTTCATCCCATGCTCCTTTTACATCAATAGCAAGATAAAGAAATGTTTAAATATTTCAGAAGCATTAACAAAAGCTCCAAAATTAGAGCCAAAATATCCTCTACAAGTTTCTTCATCTTTGGTATGCTACTTTTAGCTTATTTCTACAAGTTCAAGGCTTATCATTTTCAAATCACAATTGATGTCAATATAACAACTCAGTTTATGTTTTATGAATTGTATATGTTTCTTCCAGCATCCAATAGCATTGTAGGGTTGAAGTAAAAAAATAATAAACACTTGCTAAGATCAAATACAGGGTCTTCCATCACCATTACTAACATTATGTAAAGGACTTGATGAAAAGGACCTGAGGGTAATTGTGCAGTCAGATATGAAGTTCTCTGAGCAGTGCGGACAAGCTGCAAGAGTAGCTCATGGTGTCTTGTCAATGATATACAGGAATTTTTCTAGCAGGGATAAGGAGGTGATTATTCCCTTGTATAAGGCAATGGTTAGGCCACATCTTGAGTACTGTATACAGGTCTGGAGGCCTCATTTCAAGAAGGATGTAGAGCTGCTGGAACGGGTACAGAGAAGGGCAACAAGATTAGTGAATGGAACAAAGGGTTGCTCTTACGAAGAAAGGCTTAAGTTTTGCAAATTACAGAGTCTGGAGACTAGGCACCGGCGAGGTGATCTGATAGAGGTGTATAAGGCTTTGAATGGTTTGAGCATGCTCAATGCCAATGGGATTCTTCATCTTGCTCAGAATAATCAGTTCAGAGGGCATAAATTCAAATTGAGGAAGGACGGATGTCAGATAGATGTGCGGAAATTTGCCTTTGGCCAGCGGGTGGTTGGTTGGTAGAACCGACTTCCATCAAATCTAAAGTTTAATGAGTCTGCTGACGAGGCTACTAGGAGACGGTCGTGTTCAAAGCCGCTATGTGGATTTTTCTTATTTATTGATTTGAAATTATTGTTTTTCTAAAACTTTTGATTTAAATTTAGTAGTATAACATTATTTTGTGATTTTCTGATTAATTTGGTGTATTTATTTCTTACTCGGCCTTGTAATTGCATAAAAGTATCGGTAAGGGTTTCCATGTGTTTTCAACTCCGCTACCGTTCGTAACTTTCCCGCCTTTGTGATACGATAGTTATATACAAAGGTTGGCAGGGTTGTCAAGGACACTACTGACACTACACTGCTGCAACAGGATCTGGAAAGGTTGAGCAGATGGGCTGAGAGGTGGCAAATGAAGTTTAACATTGACAAATGTAAAGTACTACACATGGGAAACAGCAACCCCAGGGCAACGTATCAACTCTGTGGTACTACACTGACAGTGGTAGAGAATGAAAGGGACTTGGGGGTGATTGTGCAGGGAGATATGAAGTTCTCTGAGCAGTGCAGATGGGCTGCAAGAGTAGCTCATGGAGTATTGTCAATGATATACAGGAATTTTTCCAGCAGGGATAAGGAGGTGATTATTCCATTGTATAAGGCAATGGTCAGGCCACACCTAGAGTACTGTATACAGGTCTGGAGGCCTCATTTCAAGAAGGATGTAGAGCTGCTGGAACGAGTACAGAGAAGGGCAACAAGATTAGTGAATGGAACAAAGGGGTGCTCTTACGAGGAAAGGCTTAAGTTTTGCAAATTACAGTGTCTGGAGACTAGGCACCAGCGAGGTGATCTGATAGAGGTGTATAAAGCCTTGAATGGTTTAAGCATGCTCAATGCTGATGGGATTCTTCCTCTAGCTCAGAAAAATCACCTGAGAGGGCATAAATTCAAATTGAGGAAAGACAGATGTAGGATAGACGTGCGGAAATTTGCCGTTAGCCAGCGGGTGGTTGGTTGGTGGAACAGACTGCCATCCCTTGTGGTGGAGGTTGATAGCCTAAATAAGTTTAAGGCTCAGCTGGACAGGTATTTTGAACGAACAGAGGGGTGAAGTGGAAGTGGGTTTTTTTTTTTTTTTTTTTTTTTTGGCTGATGCTGCATAAGCTTGCTTTCTTGCATCAAATGCCTCTACTAATGCTAATGCTAATACCGTACAAGATAGCGTTAGTTGAACTTCGTTAGCAGTTAAATTGTACGTTTAAATAAATACATATAACGACTTAGATTACAAACGTAATATAATTAATTATATTTAACATAATTAATAACATAATTAATTAATAAATTAATAGAATCATGACTCAGACCAGAGCAGCAAAGCAAAAGGCTCAAGCTAATGGAAGTGCTGTGGCTCAGAGCAGAACTGAGGGGGGCAGTTGTCCTCTGACTCACAACCTTATAAAATGCACTGTTTGCTTGATGTTTGCAGAGCAATCGGGTACGGGACATGATACTGCCAAGGGGGATGTCTTTGTGTGTGCGTGATGCAAGGAGTGTATCGATATCAGGCAACAACTTGGCGCTCTTGTGGGCCTATATGAGAGCTTGAAGGACAGGGTGGATGCCCTCGAAGAAACTAAATTGAGGGGCCCATCAAGCTCTCAGCTGCCCACATCAATGCCAGAGCTCGCACATGGCCATCGCGTGACACAGAGACAACCCCCAGGGCAGAATGCGCTGGTCCCGAAGGAACTAGTAGTTGTTGGTGACTCTATTGTCAGGGAAACGGGGAACATGCTTTGTAAAAAAGATAGGTGGAACAGGACCAGGGTATGTCTGCCAGGGGCAAAGGTTGATGACGTTGTAGAGCGAATATCATCTTTTAAGGGCACAAAAGGTGATATAGTTGTACACGTTGACACTAATAATATTAAGAGTAGGAGACCGGCAGAATTACTTAACAAGTACAGGTCACTGTTGAACAAAAGCCCTGAATTAGGGTTCAATTTGAAACTGTCTGCAATTCTGCCCAGACACGATAGGAGGGAGTATAAGATGAGAGCCTTGTCGATCAATTCGGCCCTGGAAAGATTGTGCAAGGCTCAAGGGGTAGAAATTTTTTCAGCCTGGACTGTACTTGTTAACAGGAGAGATTGCTTCTACAGGGATGGGATACACTTAAATAGAAAGGGTGCAAGAATATTTGCTGATGCTATCGAGGCAGTGTTAGGTGGGTCGGAAAACTGCTAGCTTGGGGGGAGACAAAGACCAATAGATTGACAGTAGCCACTTGCAGAGGTGAAAGAGATTCTTGCACTGCTTCTATTAGAATGAGCAGAAACCTGAAAAACAAGATGCATGGTATTTCAGAGACTGCTGGGAGCCATTGCGATACAAGTAAACACATGGGTTGTGTTACGGTAGCTAAAAATAGAAACAGGTGCAGGTATACTTGCGTGTACACCAATGCTAGGAGTTTAGTAAATAAATTTGATGAATTTGAGGTATTGCTCAAAACATCAAAGGCAGATATTATTGGGATATCAGAGACGTGGTGTCACACAGATATAAGGGATGCAGAAATGCAATTTGGGGAGTACAACGTCTACAGAAAGGATAGACAGGATAGGAAGGGAGGAGGGGTTATGCTATTAGTTATGAAACACATAAAAACCAAGGAAGTGAAGCCAGTCGACATCGCTGGACAGTGCAGTGTTGAGTCAGTTTTGTTGTGACATAAGCATTGGGAGATCAAAATTGAGAGTAGGAGTGTGCTATAGGCCTAATGACTCTGATGAGTATAATAAGGATCTGTACAGGGAAATAGAGTGGGCTAGTAAATCAGAGAGTCTTATAATGGGAGATTTTAATTTCCCAAATATTGACTGAAATTTGGGGGCTGGTTACTCACACACTAGCAGGGCTTTTGTGGATTTATTGGATGATTGTTTTCTACATCAGCATGTTCGGGAGGCAACTAGAGGGAGTAATACTCTTGATTTGATTATCAGCAGTGATTCTTCATGCATTAAGAATCTGCAGATAAATAAACCACTAGGTGGCAGTGATCACAGTGTGCTGAAGTGGGATTTACTCAAAGAGGTAACTACCATTAGGGGTAAAGGGAAGGGTTATTGCTTCCGTAAAGGCGACTACGATGGACTGAGACAGTATTTAAATTCTATACAGTGGAACCAACTGATGATGTTACCAACAGCAAATTCAAAATGGGAAGCATTCAAAGAACTTATCTTGGAAGCTACTAGGCTTTACATACCAACTAAGAAATATTGTTCAAGGTTTAGACCAAAATGGATGTCAGATGAACTAATGAGGCATATGGCAGAAAAGAAAAATGCATGGGATACTTACAAATTAACACATGACACAGAACCCTATGATAGATACAAGTTGATATGCAACCAAGTTACAAAGGAGGTTAGGCAGGCGAAGGCCGATTACGAGAAATCCTTGGCAAGGGATGCAAAGAAAAACAGCAAAGAGTTCTTTACTTATGTAAACTCTAGAAGGAAGGGGATGAATCAGATTGGTCCACTTGATATTGATGGGTGAACTGTTGATGATCCTGCTCAGGTAGCTAACAAACTAAATGAATATTTTGCATCAACATTCACACATGAGGAGTTATTCAGCAAGGGAAATGCCAGAGGTGTATTCAACTCTAGCAGTAAGCTACAGAATCTTGAAATAACTGGGAGTAAAGTGGAGGAGAAACTGTTGAAGATAAACACAAGAAAGGCACCCGGGGTGGATGGGATCTATCCAGTTATATTAAAGGAGGCAGCAAAGGAAGTAAGCAAACCCTTAGCCATAATTATGAGAGCTTCCTTGGACTCAGGGGAGGTACCCATAGACTGGAAATGTGCAAATGTGACCCCAATTCACAAAGGAGGATCAAAGGCTGACACAAGTAATTATAGACCTGTGAGCTTAACTTCTGTTCCAGGAAAATTAATGGAGGCACTGGTTAAGGAAGCACTGCAGGATCATTTAGACAAGACTTCAGTTATAGCTCAGACACAGCATGGTTTTTAAGGGGAAGTCTTGCCTGACCAACTTGATTGGTTACTATGATGCAGTCACAAAAGAACTGGATGCAGGGAATAACTTTGATATTATATACTTGGATCTTAGAAAGGCTTTTGATACTGTTGCACATGGAAGACTGCTACACCAATTGGAGCAGTGTGACATTGGAGGCAAATTGCTGCTATGGATAAAGGGGTGGTTGAGGGGGAGAAGACAGAGAGTGGTAATCAATGGATACTGCTCATCGTGGACTAATGTTATTAGTGGAGTCCCTCAGGGCTCAGTGTTGGGTCCATTATTGTTTTCTGTATTTATAAATGATATTGATGATGGTACAAAGGGTACTAGGAAAGTTTTGCAATACAGCTTTGTTTATTTATTTTTTTCAAAGTAATTTCCTCTACATTCAATACACCTCTCCATCCTCTGAAACCAATCTTTAAACCAGTTCTGCCAAGCTTCACTAGGGAGTAAAGCACACTCGTTGTCCCAAGCCCGTAGAAAGTCCTCATCACTGGAAAACCGCCTCCCTTTTAGCTTCATTTTCACATACGGGAACAGTGCAAAGTCGCAGGGAGCAAGGTCTGGACTGTAGGGAGGGTGCTCGAGAAGTTTCAGTCCTGTCGTGGTCAAATATTTGGTGCAGGCTTTGGCGCGGTGAGCTGGAGCATTATCGTGATGGAGGTACCAGGTGTCCATTCTTGACTTTGGCCACAGGTTCTTCATAGATCCAATGACTTTAGGCAGGCATTGTTCAGTATACCACTTAGCTGTGACTGTCTTCTGCGTGTCCAAAACGACACGTTCCACAATTCCACTCAATTTGAAAAATACAGCTATCATTTTCTTCTTTACAGATTGGGATTTTCTGACAATTACGGGTGTGTCGTCACCATCAAAGACCCAAACTTTGTTTTGAGCCTTGGTCGGCAGATCGTAATAGTACAGCCAAGTCTCATCACTGTCACGATGTTGTTCACATACCGAGATTGTCCCTTATCAAATTTTTTTAACATCTCCCGGCACCAAGTCACACGTCGTGTCATCTGCTCTTCAGTCAGTTCATGCGGCACCCAGAGAGAACAAAGTTTCTTCACGTGCAAATGATCTTGCAGAATCGAACGAATTGCTGGTGCATTTAGGCCCAACGTATCCTCTATCTGTTGGTAGGTCACTCGCCTGTTTTCGTCAAGCATTTTCCTCACAGCAGTAACGTTTTCCTCCGTAACTGACGTTCGTGGCCTTTCCGGCCTCTCAGAATCCTCCAGAGTGAAATTTCCCCTTTGGAATTCTCTATACCACCTGAATATCGTGTATGATGTGGACAATCATCATCTAGTGCAAGAGTCATTTCTTCTAAGCACTGGTCTATGGTTAAACCACGCACGAAATTATACCGCAAAACTGTCCTTATCTCATTTCATGACCACGATGCCATTGCAAGCACTTTACACTCTCACTACTAATGAATAACTGAGCCCATCGACTTGGCGCGGCGGCTACTATACATGTATGAACATGTCTCAACATGCAGCAACAAGCAGCTTCCTGTGATTCATTGTTGCGTCATATTGCAAAACTTTCCTAGTACCCTTTGTATATCAAGCTTAATATCCGAGTTTACAGATGATACAAAGGTTGGCAGGGTTGTTAAGGACACTAGGACAGTATGCTGCTGCAACAGGATCTAGAAAAGTTGAGCAGATGGGCTGAGAGGTGGCAAATGAAGTTTAACATTGACAAATGTGAAGTACTACATATGGGAAGCAGTAACCCCAAAGTGACGTAACAACTCTGTGGTACTACACTAACAGTGGTAGAGAACGAAAAGTACCTGAGGAAATTGTGCAGGCAGATATGAAGTTTTCTGAGCAGTGCAGACGGTCTGCAAGAGTAGCTCATGGTGTCTTGTCAATGATATACAGGAATTTTTCTAGCAGGGATAAGGAGTGATTATCCCCTTGTATAAGGCAATGGTCAGGTCACACCTTGAGTACTGTATGCAGGTCTGGAGGCCTCATTTTAAGAGGGATGTAGAGCTGTTGGAATGAGTACAGAGGAAGGGCAACAAGATTAGTGAATGCAACAAAGGGGTGCTCTTACGAAGAAAGGCTTAAATTTTGAAAATTACAGTGTCTGGAGACTTAGTCACCTGCGAGGTGATCTGATTGAGATGTATAAAGCTTTGAATGGTTTAAGCATGCTCAATGCTGATGGGATTCTTCCTCTAGCTCAGAAAAATCACCTGAGAGGGCATAAATTCAAATTGAGGAAAGACAGATGTAGGATAGACGTGCGGAAATTTGCCTTTAGCCAGCAGATGGTTGGTTGGTGGAACAGACTTTCATCCCTTGTGGTGGAGGTTGATAGCCTAAATAAGTTTAAGGCTCAGCTGGACAGGTATTTTGAACGAACAGAGGGGTGAAGTGGAAGTGGGTTTTTTTTTTTTTTTTTTTGTTGATGCTGCATAAGCTTGCTTTCTTGCATCAAATGCCTCTACTAATGCTAATGCTAATCTCTTGTTGTTGAAGTTGATAGCCTAAACAAATTTAAGGCTCAACTGGACAGGTATTTCGAGCGAACGAAGGGGTGAAATGGGAGTGGTGTGTTTTTTTTTTTTTTTTTTTTTGGCTGACGCTGAATAAGCTTGCTTTCTTGCATCATATGCCTCTACTAATGTTAATGCTAATTTCAATCTCTACTAAATCCCACTGACAACATTCTAACCCTCAAGATGTATAAGGTTACAAAAACATTCAAACATTGTTGAAATTATTTGCTGTATTATTCCTTTCGCTTCAAAAGTGGTACTTGTGCATAGGTCCGTTATGATATTCCCTGTTGTTAGAGATTTAGATTTTTTTTTTTTTTTTTTTTTTATGAGAACCCCAAACACGAGAGGTATTATAACCTATAGTACTTAGTACCGTGCTTGGGTTGGAGGTAGAGAAGACGAAAGAAGATATTTGTTGATATTGGACTTGAACTTCTGTAGATTGTAATTTTCAGGAAATACGTATGAAGGAAGGTTGTTCCAGAAAACGGCAGTTGAATGAATAAATGAGGAAGATGAAAAGTTGGTTCTGTGGGTTTGAAGTTGGACAGTAAATGGATGTTGGCTGGTGGCGGCACGTGTTCGGACTGTTTTGAAAGAGAGAGCGGGAATTATAGAAGCCAATTCAGAAGAACAGTGCCCATGGAAGTATCTGTAGAAGAGGCATGCAGCAGAAACAGTGCGTCTATGAGAAAGCGAGTGGAGAGACTCTGTTAGAGATGAATCATTAATTAACCTAACTGCCCTCTTCTGAATGGAATCAAGAAGCCTGAGAGAGGTTTTGGGGGCACCACCCCAGATGTGGGAACAATATTCCATGGCAGGGCGGATTTGCGATTTATACAGAGTGAGCAGCTGTTTGGGAGAAAAGTAACGCCGAGAGCGAAAGAGAAAACCAAGTTTTTTAGATGCAAAGGAAGCAATATTTGTAATGTGCTTGTGCCAAGAGAGATTAGAAGTCAGGGTAATCCCCAAAAGAGATATATCATTTTGCCTAGAAATCGGAGTGTCACTAAAGATAAGCATAGGAGCAGAAGAATCCTTTTTGCGAGATATAAGACAAGATTGAGTTTAGATATTTGGAATCTCATCTTTTTGATTTCTCTAGCTTAAAATCTCTCTTCCCCATTCTGCCAAATTCATCTGTTGCCTTTATCGTTCTCCCAACTCCACTAATCACTTGAAACTCTTTCACTTCCTCTCTTTGAAACTTGATTTTCTCCAGTCAAACTTTTCTAATGGTGAGGTAATATCCTTCATGAGTTTAATGTTCACAACAAGACGCTGAGGCTTTTGCAATTACTATTGCCCTCACACAGTTTGTTCATTTACCTACCAGAATACCAGACAATCCTAACTACACAGACAACATTTTTGATCTTTTTCCCACAAACAACCTTTCTAAGTACACAGTCGAGGTGAGTGTGCACCCCTAGGCACCTCAGATTACAACTTGGTGATGGTCTCTTCTCAATGGAGCCTTTTTCTCATGGCCATTTCCAACTTGTGTTGCTTGGCATTAAAAGAATGCAAAGTGGAATGATCTGCGAGATTTCTTTTTTCTTTTCCTTGGTCAGATTACTGTTTCAAATATTCTAACAACGTTTGCTCAGATCGTGTCAGTGAAACTATTCTTGCAGGGACGAAATCCTTTTTACACCACTCCACCGTAAAATCACATCCTTTATCTAAACCTTGATTTTTCCAATAAATGTGGTATGGCTGTTCAAGAGAAGAATGTTGCATATTGTAATTGGCTTGTTTCCAATTCTTCAGTTTCATTTTCTGCCTAGCATCCCATTTTTCTTCCAACTCATGTATTAATGATCTTGGCAAAACACCTCCCACCATTCCCAACATGCCCCATTCAACACCTCCTATGGTCTTCAGTCAAAAAGATAGAAGGATTTTGAACAATTCTGATGCTAGAAAGCTCCAAGTTCTTATTAGCATTAGTAGAGGCATATGATACAAGAAAGCAAGCTTATACAGCATCAGTCAAAAAAAAAAAAAAACGCTCCCATATAATCCCTCTGTTCATTCAAAATACCTGTCCATCTCAGCCTTAAATTTATTTAGGCTATCAACTTCCACAACAAAGGATGGAAGTCTGTTCCACCAACCAACTACCCACTGGCTAAAGACAAACTTACACATATCTATCCTACACCTGTCTTTCCTCAATTTGAATTTATGAACTCTCGGGTGATTATTCTAAGCAAGAGGAACAAAATCATCTAGCTCACTGCCAGAGTTAAACTCATCTCTGGCATTCCCCTCCCTGAATAACTCCTCATGGGTGAATGTAGATGCAAAATACTCATTTAGTTTGTTAGCCACCTGAGCAGTAAAACCAACAGTAAAACCATCAATATCCAGTGGACCAATCTGATTCATCCCTTTCCTTCTAGAGTTTACATACGTAAAGAACTCTTTGTTGTTATTTTTCTTCCAGCTCATGTATTAATAATATTGGTAAAACGCCTCCCACCATTCCCAACATGCCACATTCAATGGCCCCTCTGGTTTTTGGTCAAAAAGATAGAAGGATTTTGAACAATTCTGATGCTAGAAAGCTCCAAGTTCCTATGATATTTCTCCACTTGTTCTTAAAAATGTGCAACTGAACTTACTCCTGATCTGTGTCACCTTTTTTCACTTTCTTATTCCAAAGTTGTTTTCCCTTCTGCTTGGACATTTACTCATATCCAGCCAGTTCCTAAAAGGGGTGACAAATCCTTCCCGTCCAATTATCGTCCCACTGCAATTACTTCTACTCTTTCTAAAGTAATGCAAAATCGATTAATCACCAACTGCTAAACTATCTAGAAATCTTCCATCTGATCAATGATCTCCAGTATGGATTCCATCAGTGTCAATCCACTGGTGATATTCTGGCTTATGTTACCCATCTATGGACAAATTCAATTGAAAATTTTGATGAAAGTCAAGCAGTTGCTCCTGACATTTAAAAGGCTTCTGATTGTTTTTGGCATAAAGGTCTTCTAAATAAGCTTCCATCTTATGGTTTGCCATCTGTTTTTTGTAAATGGGTATCCAGTTTTCTCTCTGACCGCTCACTGCAGGTGATTGTAGATGGCTCTCTGTCTTCTAACTTTTCCACTAATGCTGGTGTTCCCCAAGATTCATTTCTTTCTCCCACTCTTTTCCTCTTATACATTAATGACCTTCCATTGACCAAAAATCCTATGCATAGTTTTGCTAATGATAGCTCATTGCATTCCACCTTCCAGTTTGAGAAACCTTGCCCTGCACAAACAGATGCAACTTCTTGAATATCCACTACCAATTCCTTAAATGCATCTCCAGGTAATTCTCCAGTGAGGCAAAGATAACTTCGTTGGTTTCAATACTTTCTAAAATTCAGTCCTATCTTATGTCTCTCAAAAAGAATTCTTCTGCTCTCATGCTTATCTTGGATGATACTGATTTCTAAAGAAGATCATATATCTCTACTGGGGACTATTTTCACTACTAATCTCTCTTGGCATAAGCATATTATAAATATTGCTTTCTTTGCATCTAGAAATATGGGTTTTCCCTTTTGCTCTTGACATTACTTTTCTTCCAAACATCTGTTCACTCTGTACAAATCTCAAATCCATCCTACCATGAAATATTGTAACCTCATTTGTGGCAGTGCTCCCCAAACCTCTCTCAGGCTTCTAGATTCCATTCAAAAGAGGGCAGTTAGATTAATTAATGACTCATCTTTAACAGAATCACTCCACTGTCTATCTCGTAGATGTTCTGTTTCTGCTGCATGCCTTTTCTATAGATACTTCCATGGGCACTGTTCTTCTAAATTGGTTTCTATATTCCCACTTCTCTTCCAAAGCAATCTGAACATGTGCCACAATCAGTCAACGTCCTTTTAGTGGCCAACTTCAAACTCACAGAACCAACTTTTCTTCTTCCTCATTTATTCATTCACCTTTTAAGCAAGATCGTATATCTCTATTGGGGACTATTCTCACTACTAATCTCTCTTGACATAAGCATATTATAAATATTGCTTTCTTTGCATCTAGAAATATGAGTTCCTTCTGGAACAACTTTTTTTTATACATATTTCCTGAAAATTACAATCTACAGAAGTTCAGGTCTAAAATCACAAGTATTTTCTTTCACCTTCTCAACCTTCAACTCATGCATGGTACTAAGGACTATACATTCTAATACCGCTCATGTTTAGGGTTTTCATAAAATAAAAAATATAAAAAATCCAGCACTCACTCATATCAATGATAACATTAAGAAACCATGAAAAAAGGATGGTATTTTGCTCTTTTAGTGCTATCATTTATTCACTAAAATTCAGGAAGAACAGTTCTGCTGAATTTTACACTGAATTTTAGCACTGCTGAATTATATAGTGAATTTTACCATTGAGAAAATGTATTAGCACAGAACCATATATTAAATTAAGTATATACAAAGAGATTAAATTCTTATCTGCTGACAGACTCCTCTTGCCGATGCACCCAGAAACCTGATGTGCATACAGGCAAGAGGCCTGCCAGCAGTTAATTTATAGGTGAGGGATTAATTGCAATAGCCAATAGAATTGTGCCAGGATTTTTATCCTCGATCTGGGGTTCTTGTGTAGTGGACTCCTGAGATGACCTTCGCTCTCCTAGTCTGGTTTTCTATCTTAGAACTGGGGCTTTTGTGTATATTGGAATCTTGAGGTGACCTTTGCTCTCCTACTCTGGACATCAGGGCTGGCTCTGGTGGTCTGGAAGGGGTTGTATATGGGTTACTCCTCTGGACAAGTGGCCCATTTTCTTTTCCTGTTTCTCACTGCTTCTTCTATTTTTATTTTTAAAACGATGAAAATATTGCAGGTTGAACTCAACTCCCTGTTTTCTATTGATGGCCGAGGCTTCAAATATTTTTATGAGAAAAGCTTCCTTGAATTTCCTTCTGTTGCCTATCTGTAGAAAGGATTCTCATGTTCTTGAAATCCCAAGTGTCACCACACTGGAAAGCATGGAGGGCTGTGTTGAACTGTAGAACTTTCCCATATTGTATATCTTTTATGTGCTCTTTTATTCTGCATTGTAGACGTCTGTATGATTCACCTATGTATTTACCCCCACACCTACAGTCTATTTTACAGACAGGACTTCTAGGATTGTCGGGGTTGCTAGCCTGTTGTTTTGCAATCTGCTTGATGGAGGCTGAACTTTTGAAAAAGGTGAAGATACAAATTTTTTGGCTTCTTTAGCTATTTTAGTGCCGACTGATGGTATGTAAGGTATAAATATGGATGTTCTATCCTTGCTGGGTTGGAGTTGTGTGATGGTCTTGGAGGTGTCTTCTATGGCTTTTTTGATAACACGTACCGGAAATCCATTGTTCATGGCAAGCCTGGTTATTATTTATATTGCCTGTTGTAGACTGTCTTCTTTACAGATTCTGTGAGCTCTTAAGATGGACTTTAGAATGCCAATTTCTATTGAGAAAGGATGGCAGGATTTGTAATTTAATATGATTCCAGTATTAGTGGGCTTCCTGTAAACTTCCATATGCAGCTCCATGGGTTTTCTTGTGAACAGAATATCCAAGAAAGGATTTAATCTCCAGGCTTAAGAATGTGGACATCAACAGTGACATCTTGGTGTCATTCGAGGTGAACTTCATGTTCACAACCATACCCTTAGCAGAAACAATAGACAGCCATATCCTTCTGGGATACCCATGACCTCTACTTACCTCAGAAATAATAAACTTCATAGGTCTTTCCATAGGAAAGTCTTACTTCACATTCAACAGGGGATTCTATACGCAGATTTCTGGCTTCAGCATGGGTATGCCCTCTCTCCTCTCATGGCTGGCTGAAATTTTTATGACAAAATTTGAAGTTTTCTTAGAAAACAACCAAATAAACCTAAATTCTGGAGCAGGTACATTGATGACATCATAACTATTTGGAACCATGGTACAGAAAACCTACATAAATTCTTTGAGGCTCTCAACAACCACCACCAGAAAATCGAATTCAAAATGGAAATAGAAAACAATGGCAACTTTCCTTTCTTGGATATCCTGTTCACAAGAAAACCCACAGAGCTACATATAGAAGTTTACAGGAAGCCCACTAATACTGGAATCATATTAAATTACAAACCCTCAGTCCAATTAAATAAAATTGGACTCAGGGGAGGTACCCATAGACTGGAGATGTGCAAATCTGACCCCAATTCACAAAGGAGGATCAAAGGCTGACACAAGTAATTATAGACCTGTGAGTTTAACTTCTGTTCCAGGAAAATTAATGGAGGCACTGGTTAAAGAAGCACTGCAGGATCACCTAGACAAGACTTCAGTTATAGCTCGGACACAGCATGGTTTTGTTAAGGCAAAGTCTTGTCTGACCAATTTGATTGGATACTATGATGCAGTCACAAAAGAACTGGATGCAGGGAATAACATTGATATTATATATTTGGATCTTAGAAAGGCTTTTGATACTGTTGCACACGGAAGACTGCTGCACAAACTGGAGCAGTGTGGAGGAAAATTGCTGCTATGGATAAAGGGATGGTTGAGGGGGAGAAGACAGAGAGTGGTAATCAATGGACACTGCTCATCGTGGACTAATGTTAATAGTGGAGTTCCTCAGGGTTCAGTGTTGGGTCCATTATTGTTTTCTGTATTTAAAAATGATATTGATGATGGTATATCAAGCTTAATGTCCAAGTTTGCAGAAGATACAAAGGTTGGCATGGTTGTTAAGGACACTACTGACACTATGCTGCTGCAACAGAATCTGGAAAGGTTGAGCAGATGAGCTGAGAGGTGGCAAATGAAGTTTAACATTGACAAATGTAAAATACTACATATGGGAAACAGTAACCCCAGAGTAACTGTATCAACTCTGTGGTACTACACTGACAGTGGTAGAGAATGAAAAGGACCTGAGGGTAATTGTGCAGGCAGATATGAAGTTCTCTGAGCAGTGCAGATGGGTTGCAAGAGTAGCTAATGGTGTCTTGTCAATGATATACAGGAATTTTTCTAGCAGGGATAAGGAGGTGATCATTCCCTTGTATATGGTCAGGCCACACCTTGAGTACTGTATACAGGTCTGGAGACCTCATTTCAAGAAGGATGTAGAACTGCTGGAAAGAGTATAGAGAAGGGCAACAAGATTAGTGAATGGAACAAAGGGTTGCTCTTATGAAGAAAGGCTTAAGTTTTGCAAATTACAGTGTCTGGAGACTAGGCACCGGTGAGGTGATCTGATAGAGATGTATAAAGCCTTGAATGGTTTCAGCATGCTCAATGCTGATAGGATTCTTCCTCTTGCTCAGAATAATCACCTGAGAGGGCATAAATTCAAATTGAGGAAAGATAGAGGTAAGGTAGATGTGCGGATATTTGTCTTTAGCCAGGGGGTAATTGGTTGGTGGAACAGACTTGCATCCCTTGTTGTGGAAGTTGATAGTCTAAATAAATTTAAGGCTCAGCTGGACAGGTATTACGAATGAACGGAGGGGTGAAATGGGAGATGTTTGTTTTTTTTTTTTTTTTTTTTGGCTGATGCTGCATAAGCTTGCTTTCTTGCATCATATGCCTCTACTAATGCTAATGCTAAAAATCCTGCCATCCATTCTCAACAAAAATCGGCATTCTAAAGTCCCTCATCTTAAGAGCTCACAGAATCTGTAAAGAAGACAGTCTACAACAGGCAATACAAATAATAACCAGGCTTGCCATGAACAATGAATTTCTGGTACATGTTATCAAAAAAGCCATAGAAGACACCTCCAAGACCATCACACAACTCCAACCCAGCAAGGATAGAACATCCATATTTATACCTTACATACCATCAGTCGGCACTAAAATAGCTAAAGAAGCCAAAAAAATTTGTATCTTCACCTTTTTCAAAAGTTCAGCCTCCATCAAGCAGATCATAAAACAACTGTTCAACAACCCCAACAATCCTAGAGGTCCTATCTATAAAATAGACTGTAGGTGTGGGGGTAAATACACATCTACATTGCAGAATAAAAGAGCACATAAACGATGTGCAATATGGGAGAATTCTACACTCCAACGCAGCCTTACATGATTTCCAGTGTGGCAACACTTGGAATTTCAAGAACATGAGAATCATTTCTACAGATAGGCAATACAACAGAAAGAAATTCAAAGCAGCTTTTCTCATAAAAATATTTGGATCCTCAGCATCAACAGAAAACAGGGAGTCGAGTTCAACCAGCAATATTTTCATCTTTTTAAAAATAAAATTTGTAAAATAATAAGAGAAGTTTACCTCAATATAGTACGTAGAACACTTCCGTATGATACTCTCCAGAAATTAAAACGAAAAAAATCGAAAAACTTACATTAGAGTAATAAATGATTTAAAAAATAGAGTTTTATTGTATTAAAGTGATTTTTAATTATTTCTTAAATTATTTGTTACTCTAATGTAAGTTTTTTGATTTTTTTGTTTTAATTTCTGGAGAGTATCATACGGAAGTGTTCTGTGTACTATATTGAGGTACACTTCTCTTATTATTTTACAAATACTGATATCACAATGTAGAACGTATTGAGCATTACAGCTCTGGTTCATACTATTTAAAAATAAAATAGAAGAAGCAATCAGAAACAGGAAAAGAAAATAGGCCACTTGTCCAGAGAAATAACCCACATATAATCCCTTCCAGACCACCAGAGCCAGCCTGCAAACCAACCCTGATGTCCAGAGTAGGAGAGCAAAGGTCACCTAAGGATTCCAATACACAATAACCCCAGTTCTAAGATAGAAAACCAGACTAGGAGAGCAAAGGTTACCTCAGGAGTCTACTACACACAAGAACCCCAGATCGAGGATAAAAATCCTGGCACCATTAGCATTAGTAGAGGCATATGATGCAAGAAAGCAAGCTTATTAAGCATCAGCCAAAAAAAAAAAAAAAAAAAAACAACACACACCACTCCCATTTCACCCCTCCGTTCGCTCGAAATACCTGTCCAGTTGAGCCTTAAATTTGTTTAGGCTATCAACTTCAACAAAAGTCGGTTCCACCAACCAACCACCCGCTGGCCAAAGGCAAATTTCCGCACATCTATCTGACATCCGTCCTTCCTCAATTTGAATTTATGCCCTCTGAGCTGATTATTCTGAGCAAGATGAAGAATCCCATTGGCATTGAGCATGCTCAAACCATTCAAAGCCTTATACACCTCTATCAGATCACCTCGCCGGTGCTTAGTCTCCAGACTCTGTAATTTGCAAAACTTGAGCCTTTCTTCGTAAGAGCAACCCTTTGTTCCATTCACTAATCTTGTTGCCCTTCTCTGTACCCGTTCCAGCAGCTCTACATCCTTCTTGAAATGAGGCCTCCAGACCTGTATACAGTACTCAAGATGTGGCCTAACCATTGCCTTATACAAGGGAATAATCACCTCCTTATCCCTGCTAGAAAAATTCCTGTATATCATTGACAAGACACCATGAGCTACTGTTGCAGCTCGTCTGCACTGCTCAGAGAACTTCATATCTGCCTGCACAATTACCCCAAGGTCCTTTTCATTCTCCACCACTGTCAGTGTAGTACCGCAGAGTTGATACGTTGCTCTGGGGTTACTGTTTCCCATATGTAGTACTTTACATTTGTCAATGTTAAACTTCATTTGCCACCTCTCAGCCCAGCTGTTCAACCTTTCCAGATCCTGTTGCAGCAGCATAGCATCAGTGGTGTCCTTAACAACCCTGCCAATCTTTGTATCATCTGCAAACTTGGACATTAAACTTGATATCCCATCATCAATATCATTCATAAACACCGAAAACAACAACGGACCCAACACCGAACCCTGAGGAACTCCACTAATAACATTAGTCCACGTTGAGCAGTGTCCATTGATTACCACTCTGTCTTCTGCCACTCAACCATCCCCTTATCCATAGCAGCAATTTGCCTCCGATGCCACACTGCTCCAATTTGTGCAGCAGTCTGCCGTGTGCAACAGTATCAAAACCCTTTCTAAGATCCAAATATATAATATCAAAGTTATTCCCTGCATCCAGTTCTTTTGTGACTACATCATAGTATCCAATCAAATTGGTCAGGCAAGACCTGCCCTTAACAAAACCATGCTGCGTCTGAGCTATAACTGAATTCTTGTCTAGATGATCCTGCAGTGCTTCTTTAACCAGTGCCTCCATTAATTTACCTGGAACAGAAGTTAAACTAAAAGGTCTATAATTACTTGTGTCAGCCTTTGATCCTCCTTTGTGAATTGGGGTCACATTTGCACATTTCCAGTCTATGGGTACCTCCCCTGAGTCCAAAGAAGCTCTCATAATTATGGCTAGGGGTTTGCTTACTTCCTTTGCTGCCTCCTTTAATATAACTGGATAGATCCCATCCACCCCAGGTGCCTTTTTTATGTTTATCCTCAACAATCTCTCCTCCACTTTCCTCTCAGTTATTACAAAATCATCCAGCTCACTGCCAATGTTTACTTTACCTACATCATTCTCCTTCCTAAATAACTCCTCATGCGTGAATGTAGATGCAAAATACTCGTGTAGATTGTTAGCCACCTGAGCAGGATCCTCAACTGTTGAACCATCAATATCCAGTGGACCAATCTGATTCATCCCTTTCCTTCTTGAGTTTAAATAGGTAAAGAACTCTTTTCTGTTTTTCTTTGCATCCTTTGCCAAGGATTTTTCATAGTCTGCCTTTGCCTGCCTAATCTCCTTTGTGACTTGGTTACAGACCAACTTATATCTATCATAGGCTTCCATGTCACCCATTAATTTGTATGTATCCCATGCATTTTTCTTCTCTGCCACATGTCTCATTAGTTCATCTGACAACCATTTAGGCCTAAACCTTGAAAAATATTTCTTAGTTGGTATGTAAAGCCTGGTAGCCTCCAAGATTAGTTCCTTAAATGCTTCCCATTTTGAGTTTGCTGTTGGTAACATCATCAGTTGGTCCCACTGTATAGAATTTAAATACTGTCTCAGACCATCATAGTCACCTTTACGAAAACAAAAACCCTTTCCTTTACCTCTGATGGTAGTTACCTCCTTGAGTAAATCCCACTTCAACACACTGTGATCACTGCCACCTAGTGGTTCATTTATCTGCAGATTCTTAATGCATGAAGAATCACTACTGATAATCAGATCAAGAGTACTGCTCCCTCTTGTTGCCTCACGAACATGCTGATGTAGAAAACAATCATCCAATAAATCCACAAAAGCCTTGCTAGTGTGCGAGTGACCAACCCACAAATTCCAGTCAATATCTGGGAAATTAAAATCCCCCATTATAAGACTCTCTGATTTACTGGCCCACTCTATTTCCCTGTACAATATCTTATTATACTCATCAGAGTCATTAGGCCTATAACACACTCCTACTCTCAATTTTGATTTCCCTATGCTTATGTCACACCAAACTGACTCGACACTGCCCTGTCCATCGATGTCGACTGGCTTCACTTCCTTGGACTTTATGTGTTTCTTAACTAATAGCATAACTCCTCCTCCCCTCCTGTCCTGTCTATCCTTTCTATACATATTGTATTCCCCAAATTCCAGTTCCGCATTCCTTATATCTGTGTGACACCACGTCTCTGATATCCCAACAATATCTGCCTTTGATGTTTTGAGCAATACCTCAAATTCATCAAATTTATTTACCAAACTCCTAACATTTGTGTACACGCAGGTATACATGCACCTGTTTCTATTCTTGGCTACCCTAACACAACCCATGTGTTTACTTGTACCGCAATGACTCCCAGCAGTCTCTGAAATATCCTGCATCTTGTTTTTCAGGCTTCTGCTCATTTCAATAGAAGCAGTGCAAGAATCACTTCCACCTCTGCCAGTGGCTACTGTTAATCTATTAGTCCTTGTATCCCCTCCCAACTAGGAGTTTTCCGACCCACCTAACGCTGCCTCGACAGCATCAGCAAAAATTCTTGCACCCTTTCTATTTAAGTGTATCCCATCCCTGTAGAAGCAATCTCTCCTGTTAACAAGTACAGTCCAGGCTGAAAAAAATTCTACCCCTTGAGCCTTGCACAATCCCTCCAGGGCCGAATTGATCGACAAGGCTCTCATCATATACTCCCTCCTATCGTGTCTGGGCAGAATTGCAGACACTTTCAAATTCAACCCTAATTCACGGCTTTTTTTCAACAGTGACCTGTACTTGCTAAGTAATTCCACCAGTCTCCTACTCTTAATATCATTAGTGCCAACGTGTACAACTATATCACCTTTTGTGCCCTTAAAAGATGATATCTGCTTTACAACGTCATCAACCTTTGCCCCTGGCAGACATACCCTGGTCCTATTCCACCTATCCTTTTTACAAAGCATGTTCCCCGCTTCCCTGACAATAGAGTCACCAACAACTACTAGTTCCTGTGGGACCAGCGCATTCTGCCTAGGGGGCTGCCTCTGTGTTGCCTGATGACCAAGTGCAAGCTCTGGCGTTGATGTGGGCAGCTGAGAGCTTGATGGGCCCCTCAATTTATTTCCTTCGAGGGCATCCACCCTGTCCTTCAAGCTCTCATAAAGGCCCATAACAACGCTGAGTTTTCGCCTGATTTCCTTGCACTCCTTACATCATGCACACACAAAGACATCCCCCTTGGCAGTATCATGTCCCGTACCCGACTGCTCTGCAAACATCAAGCAAACAGTGCATTTTAAAAGACTGATTCAGAGGGCAACTGCCCCCCTCAGTTCTCCCCTGAACCACAGTACTCCCATTAGCTTGAGCCTTTTGCTTTGCTGCTCTGGTCTGAGTCATGATTCTGATTTAATTCAATAAAATTTCAAAACAAAATTAAATCCTTAAGTTATATCCCAAAACAGTTATAACGCTATATTTATTTTTTCGGTATCTAGTGTTTTCTACGAGTTCCCTTTATAAACTTCCGTATCACGTGTACCACTATAGTTATGTATTAATTATTTGTTACGATTAAGTCGTTATATATATATATATATAGAGTTAAAAGTACAATTTAATTGACAATAAAGTTTATCAAGATTAATAGATTTACTGATTAATTGGCAATATTATATTATGCACTATACCACACTAAGCTTATGCTATCGTATAAAAATGGCGGGAATTCACGAACGGTACTTCTACGGACTCTTAAGTATTGATTAGCTTCCAAATCTCGCTATCTCAATTTAGAATAAACTAAGTATCCTGACTAGGTCTACAATCTACTTATAGAAGATAATTTAATATAACAATTGGTTAATAAATCGACTAAATTTGGTTAAAAAAAAAAGACCTCTCGTTCAATTTGTAACACGTGGATTTGATACCGTTACCGATACTAAGTAATACCTACAAAATCTCTGTCTAAGTTAAACTTTAAACTAAGTATCGTAACTAGGAATATAAAGCTACTCTAGAAATAAGTTAATATGACAATTTAAGCTAAAAAATCAGAAAATAAATCAGGAAAAACTTCTCTGTTCCAAGAGCATCAAAGAGCTTCGTCCCCTATAAATTAAATGCTGGCAGGCCTCTTGCCTGTATGCACATCAGGTTTCTGAGAGCATCGGCAAAGGAGTCTGTCAGCAGGTAAGAATTTGATCTCTTTGTATTTACTTAATTTAATATCTGGTTCTATTGTAACAATAATCCAAACTTAGAACTGTTTATTTGCAAATTGTAATTGTAATATTCATAACATTGGTAATTGTATTGCAACATTGGTAATCGTATTCAAATTTGTAACCCTTTCTATTTTACGGTCTGATGATGGGTATCGATAAGATACCTGAAACGTTATCTTAATATATAGTAGTTTAGGCAAAAGCTTAATAAACTATATTATTAATTTCACGTGGTACTATATTTAGTAATAATCTTAATGGAAAACAACCACGTAACATCCTTTCCTAACTATATAAGTCTTAAATTAGAAACATGATTTTACGTGTACATTACATTAAAAAAAAAAATTATACGGCAAGCACACAGACACACACATCTAAGGTACTAATACATTCCTTACCAGGTATACCAGGAGGCGGCTGACCATAATGTGCAGGCGGTGGTCCTTGATTAAAATGTGGTGGAACTGGGGGTGGTGGAGCACCCTGATTATAATTAGGAGCTGGTAAATAACTTGGAGGAGGAGGGGGATGATAAGGTGGAGGAAAATGCTGCTGTTGAGGGCTTCCAAATTGGGATGATGGCAAACCATTGGGTATATGACCCTGATGTGAAGGAGTTGACTGAGTTCCATGCTGTCCCCCATAGGGTGCATTTGCCATAGTAGACACTGTCTGAGATATAGCTGGATCTGAAGTAGTCATCAGTGACATGGTGCCCATAGTTGACGAAGGAATTTGCCCTGTGCACACATAAGTTAAACATACAATTACTAAAATTTTTATAAACATCAGTTTTGGAAACCTAATTTATTATGTTCAATATACATTTTTTTTAACCTTCCAGCTGTTCTTAACCACAAAAACTTCTGGCCATGTTGCCATGATGAGTATTATTGTTTCTAGTACTGTGTACCATACTTAACAGCAATAATGATAATTTATTTATTTAAAATAGATGTAAACTAATCAGCCATCACATTTTTTAAGTATTAAAATAAAAAACAGAAATTTACATTAAATAAATGTTTGAATATATTTCAGTTAAGAAAGTTCAGATTGAGTCACCACATCAATGGATATATGATCCTCTCTTATCAGCTGATATTTTCTTTAGTTACCTATATTTTCCATATTAATGATAATTATTAATTAAAAAAAAAAAAAAAAATATATATATATATATATATACATTTTTTTAATATAATCACTTTTATGGAAAAAAACCTACATATTCCTTTTATTTTCTGAAGAAAATTGGTTTTAATTAATAATGAACTACACTTTTCAAAAATATTGTTAAGAATAATTAACGACAGAAGCAAAAAACACTGCTAGTTATTCTTCAAGCAAGACTATTGTAGAAAAGAAAAGCACATACTAATACAGAAATTTTCAATTCCCAAGAAAACATTCAAAATTTGTCAAGGTTAAGACTACCGTTTGAAATCCTCTGTCTGTGCCTATGACCAAATAACATTTCTACTTACAGTCCAATCAAAAACAAATTTACTCTGAACATATGAGCACCCCACAATGGGAGTAGTTTACATGCAGTAGTTTACATCCTGAAACAAGATAGTTGCCATTTAATATAACCACCATCTGTTTATAGTTCAATCCAGTTCTTTGTGGGGGGGGGGGGTTAAACAGTTTTGAATCATAAAACAAGACAGTCACCCACTAGTTATAAGAGTCACTTGTTTAAAACCATGTTTACAGTTCAATTCAGACCAAATTTACAATATCTCTTACAAAAACCAATGACATAAAAGCAACTGGAATAATTACTCAAAGAAGCTGAAACGTTATTTTTCCACCATACTGAAATATTCAATAATCAAATTAAAAAAGTAAACATACCAACAGAGGTGCAACCTTCTGTGAGTAATTACAGGGGACATGATTGAGGTTTATAAAGCTCTGAGAGAGGTTAGTAAAATGAGTGGAGGAAGAATTTTCACTGTTATAAAGAATTCCAGAACTAGAGGCCATCATTTCAAATTATGGGAGAAGAGATTTACACTAAACTGCAAGAAGTTTTCTTTTAGCCAACAAGTCGTTGATTACTGGAACAAGCTGCCTTCCAGGTAGTTGATGCTGACAGTTTGAAAAAATTCAAAGGTCAACTGGATAGTTGTGAGGAGGGAAGTGCATAATTCGTATATTCTTATCTACTTTTTTTTCTTTTCTTCCTTGCACTATACGGCTAATACTAATACAGCAACTTCTTAATTTATGCAAGGGTTATGCCCAGAACATCTCATGCAATTTAATTCATGTGTGATGTAAATAATCACCAAAAAATGTGATAATAGGCCTATGACAGTAACTCTCACATCTAGCTAAGTTACCCCTACTGGTACATACCATTAGTTTTCTTTGTTTGGTAGACTGAGCACTCTAAAGAAAATGATGAGCAACCAAAGAGATTCATTCATCTTTATTGATTTTCTTCTTATTTTATTTATTTATTTTTTTTTTGTACAGTAAAAAAAGTATGTGCACTGTAACTAACATATACAGTACAACACAAACAACAATTCCGAGAGAGAGGGAGAGATTGGGGTGGAGGGTAGCCTTAGGCAGATTGATGAAAGGGATCATGATGGTCAGATGACGTTCCCTCAGATTTGGACCAGATAGGTGGAGGTGCTATGCTAACCCAGGAGGTGTAGGGTTTACTTGACTGCTCCCTTGAGCACTTGAAAAAGGAATCCAGAGTTAGTTGCTTTGCATGTTGCCTCTACTCATGCAACAACTCATAATAGCAACCAAGTTCTAGGGTAACTTTATGTTGCACTTTAGAGCTTTGTTCAAGATTAGGGTCTTCATCAATTAACAGATTTAGGCCTTCATCTATAAGATTTAATGCTTTCGATATTCCTTTCAGGTGCCATTCTTCTTTAATCTCTGGGCTTTCATGCACTGCTTCCTCCTCCTCTTGAACACAACACTGCTCCAGTGCAAACAAATGTTCATTTGTCAATTCTAGCTGATGCAAATCAATTAAATCATCAACATTTGCTGCTTCCACTTCAGTGCACCCTATCTTTTTAGAGAGTTTCGCACATCTGTCTTTAGTTTGTGCATAATCTTCATCAGTGTCAAAAGCCTTTGGGTGCTTACATGTAGAATGCAGGTACCCACTTACTGGAAAACAGCAGTGACATAAAGCGGAAGCTTCTCACTCGCTATGAACTCGTAGAAAGCAGTTGACCAGTGCAACTTCTTGTTATGTGATGGGGTAATGTTTTGCACTGGTCAACTGCTTTCTATTGTGCTCATAGCCAGCGAGAAGCTTCACTTGCATGTCACTGCTAGTTCCAAGTAAGCAATTACATGCATTCTACCTGTAAGCATCCTTTGTTTGTTTGTTTGTTTGTTATTTGCTAGGATCTACACATAACTTATGCCACAAATTTTGAATACAGTTATGTGAAACTTTACGCCATACGGCACCAATGAATTTTAAAGCATCTTTTATATTGAAGGCTTGCCAATACTGCTGCACAATCATCTGTTCGTGGTCGATCAATTAGATCAGCCAGAATGTGCTTTAAATACTGATCCTTAAAAGATTTAATCACATGTTGGTCCATAGGCTGGAGTAGTGAGGTTGTATTTGCCGGAAAAAAATCAATCTTGATATCAGAACAGACATCAACAATACTGAGTGGATGGCTTGTGTCATTATCAAGAGTAAGATGCTGAACAGAATTCCTTCTGCCTTGCAATACATTTTCAGTTCTGGTCGTAACCAAGATAACTTCTGAAAATAACAGCAGTCATCCACCCTTTAGAGTTTGAGTCCGGTACACGAGCATGTATGACCTGTCGTAACCTTTAAGGGCACAAGGGTTTTGATAGTGGTAAATGCACAGAGGTTTCTGTTTATGACCCTCCATATTAACACCAAACAGAAGTGTTAGCTGATCTTTTGCCATCTTAAAGCCAGGTGCAGTCTTTTCAGCAATGGAAATATAAGTGTGATCAGGCATTTATTCCAATATAAAGTTGGGTATATACTTCCCTCTCATGGTGCTTTCCGTAAATATAGTTTGTTATCATTATTTTAAATTCACATTTTAAATTTTAATTTAAACATGCATAAAGTAAGAAGTCACTGTACTATTAAATAGCATTTATATTATTCTTATATCAATGCAATGTGAATTCTGGTAGCAGAATCCTCTCCCACTTTGACTTTCATTTTTGAGCAATTTCCAAAACTAAGTAAGAAACAATTTCACCTACTTTATCAGATAAACACAAATAACAACTACACTACTAATTTTAATAAAAATAAAAAACAAAAGCTAATAATTTAAGTAATAAAAAGGTCTACTTAGCAGCTTTCAAAATTGGCTCCCACTCAGTAGCTAGCATAGGCAGCAAATATGTAAACTAGCTTACTTGTTTTTAATCAACTCATCTTATTAGGAATTAGATATTATAATTAACTCAACCATACTAAAAGGTTAGGTATGATTCAGTTAAATATCATTTCAGGAAGAAATTATTTTTTCAAGAGAAGAATTTATTCAATAAATTTTTACCTCCAGACATCTGGTGTGATGTAGGTGACTGTTCTTCAGGACCCTGCTGTAGTTGTCCATATGAATGAGACTGGCTCAAAGGAGGACTAAGGCTTTGTTGATGCTGCTGCTGCTGGGGTGGCTGTTGCTGTTGCTGCTGTTGTGGTGGTGGTGGTGGTGGCGGCGGCGGAGGTGGTTGTTGTTGTTGATGTTGGGACTGTGGTGCCTGAGCTTGTTGCTGATGATGTGATGGTGTATGATGTGTTTGCTGTTGCTGCTGATGATGCTGTTGAGATTGGAGTGGCGTTTGCTGATGCTGTGGTGGCAATGGTGGTGGTGGCTGCTGCTGCTGCTGCTGTGGCTGCGGCTGCTGAGGTGGCTGTTGCTGAGCTATGGAATAAATCTGTTGCTGAGGTTGTGGAGAAGGCTGCGGGGTTGGTGGAGGTGGTGGTGGTGGTGGTGGCTGCTGTTGCTGCTGACTTGTTGCTGTAGTCGATGGAGGCATGTGGTTTTGTGACTGGAATGCATATGGAACTTGCTGTTTAGAAACAAAGTTAAAGGAAACATTTGTTAGCAAGCAACTAAACAAAATGGTGATGAAACAAGGGCAAACCTCAAAGCTGCAAGGAGAGAACTTGGGTCAAGATAAAAGAAAAGGTAATAAGATAAATCATAAATGTGCTCCAGAATTAACTAAATCTAAGAGAAAAAAGTTAAATAAAATTAAAATAATTTTTGAAGATAGCACTCTACTTAAAAGAAATGTGTATTAATAGTTAGGCTACAAATAAAAATCAAAAAGCTTTCCGTTACTAATACAAAATTACAAAACTAAAAATATTTTTAACTGAAGTTGTTCAAGATTATGCAATAAAATAATATAGTATGCTTCTAAAAAAAACACAAAATCCTGTAACATTTAAAATCTTTATCATCAAAAAGAAAAGAAAAAAAAAATTTTTTTTTTTTTTTTTTTTTTTTTTTTTTTTTTGGCCTTTTATGTATATAAGCACATATAATGCCATGTCATCTACTAATGCCGTAAATACAGGAAATTTAGGAAAATTTACAGCTATTTTGATATAAGAAAGGCAATACAAAATTAGACATATCAAAATGCATTCATAAAGGAGGGCACAATAAATGGATGCAAAATAAATAAAAAAAAATACTGAAATCAATAAAATTTCAACCTGTATTCACTGGACAGTCAATTGGTGGATGAATCTGTATATATACACCTCTAATGAATACACAAATGTTAAGCTTAATCTTCTCACTATTCTAGACTGTCTTCTCCATCCATCTATTAAAAAGTTCTAAAATCAATAGTACTCATTCTGTGACCCAACTTTTATGGATCAGTGGGAGTGGTAGCAGATATAAGATAAAACAATCACAGGTATACATAATACACTCAGATAGCTACTGATCAGGTATTTAGTTGAATTATATAAAATACTACTAATAGCTGCACAGTATATTAGTAAATCTGGAAGTTTAAAAATAACAATTACACTGTAACGAATGGACCTGGTGTACTGGGGTCCATGGTTATGAAAAATATATATACAATGATAACCCAGTTTAATATAATACAATAAAATATACAACAGCAGAAGCTTTCGAGACTGTCGCTTCTTTTTCAACTGATAATTTGATTTGAATACAACGGATATAGTGCAATGAGCTGAGAGTGAGGCACGTTATTCATTCAAGCTGGTTTCCTATTGTTGTCGCACGGACATGCACTGTTTTACTCCAGCGTTTATCCAGCTTTAAAATGGTTGTCTCTAGGATGGGGTGCAGACGTATGCCTTTGCAGTGGTTTATAGCCTTTGGATTGTTTAATATATTAAGTGACACTAGCCACAGGCGGTGGCGAAAGTGTCGTGAGTGGTCTACTATTTCGAAGTCACGTTTGAGATCAAGATCGTGGTTGGTGGACCAAAAATGCTCCGCGACTGCAGACATTTGATATTGTAATTTCTAAGGATTTTTGAGATCCATCCTGACACGCCTGGATAATAGGGAATGTAGGTGGACAGTATACCGTCTTGGTTCAGTGGTCTTGGGTGGGATGTGAGTTCTTGTGCCTGTAATAGGCACCTGTTTAGCACATGGGATGGATAACCACATTTGGTTAGGTCCGCCTTCACACGGGAAATCTCGTTATGTCTGGAATGGTTCCAAGCCCTGGAGAATAGGGTGCGGGCAGTGCTGCTGAGATGACTGGGTGCATGGCTGGATCTGTAGTTAGCAGATCATTGCACTATATCCGTTGTATTCAAATCAAATTATCAGTTGAAAAAGAGACGCGACAGTCTCAAAAACTTCTGCTATTGTATATTTTATTGTATTATATTAAACTGGGTTATCATTGTATATATTTTTCATAACAATTACACTCCTTAACTTGCATCAAAGGCACCCCTAAACCACTTCCAATAGAGACAGCCCTAAGCAGATTAATCATTCTGGTTACGAAGTCATATATGTGGTTTGTTAAGTGTCTTAGTGTTGCCAAGTATTTAAAAACTTAACTGTTTTGGTAACACAGATGCTACTTACTTGTACAAACTTCCTTTATGTGATTTTATTATGGAGTTAATTTCTGTGGCTATGCATATAACTATTTAGATATTATTGGCATAATATATGGATTATATAGGTAAAATTTACTGAAATGGTAAAACATACTATAGCCATGTGGTGCAAGGAAGCCTAAGGCTTATGCTTGCACCAGCCAAAACAAAAAAAAAAAAAAAAAAAAGTAAAATGATTTCCCTCCTCACATAGGTAATTAATTATCCAGCTGACCTTTGAATTTCCCCAAACTATCAGCCTCAACCACCCATACAGGTAACTTATTCCAGTAATTTAGAGCTCGCTGGCTAAAATAAAACTTCCTGCAATCCAGTCTAAACTTCTACCCTGTAACTTGAATTTATGGCCCCTAGTTCTAGAATCATTTATAACAGTGAAAATTTTGTCCTCATTCATTTTACTTTTGCCTCTCATAGCCTTAAATACCTCAATCAAGTCTCCTCTAAGGTGCCTAGTTTCCAAGCTCTGCAACCCGCATATTTGAAGCTTTTCCTCATATGGATGCCCTTTTCCTGATCTCACCAGTTAATCTCACCAAATTAGCATTAGTAGAGGCATATGATGCAAGAAAGCAAGCTTATGCAGCATCAGTCAAAAAAAAAAAAAACCTCCTATTTCAACCCTCCATTCGTTCCAAATGCCTGTCCAGCTCAGCCTTAAATTTAGAGGAAGAATCCCATCAGCATTTAGCTTGCTCAACCCATTCACGGCCTTATACACCTTAATCAGTTCACCTCGCAGGTGCCTACTCTCCAGGCGCTGAAATTTTGCAGTTCTGCAATTTGTAGAATTGTCCATCACTGGACCCTTTCAAGAAGCTTGATGTCTTTTTTTTGGGTGTAGTCTCCACACTTGAACACAGTATTCCCCAAGTGTGGTCTAACAATAGACTTATATAATGGGATTATAACATCCTTATCTCTACTAAGAAAATGTTTTATAAATCATCGATAGGAAACCATGGGCCTTGCTTGCAACCTGTCTACAATGCTCGGAGAACTTCATGTCTGACTGTGTCATAACTCCCAAGTCCCTTTCTTCCACTACTCGCTTTATTTCAACTACACCAAGTGTATAAGTTATTTTGAGGTTGCTGTTCCCAAGGTGTAAGACCTTGCATTTTGCTAAATTAAAGCATAGCTACCACTTTTCTGACCATCCCTGAAGTCTATCTAGGTGAGTGAAGAAGCTGTGCTTGCAACTACTCTACTGATCTTTACATCATCTGCAAATTTATACATCATGCCCTCTATCCCTTCATCGATGTCGTTTATGAAAATTAAAAACAACAGTGGTCCTAATACTGATCCTTGGGGAACCCCACTTCTTATATCAACCAAATCTGAGGAATAACCATTTATCACAACCCTCCACCTCCTTCCCTGAATTCATCCTGCTATCCATCTGGATTTTCCCTGTGATTCCAACCTATTCCAGCTTATAAAGTAATCACTCATGTGGAACTGAGTCAAATGCTTTACTGAAATCCAAATAAACAATGTCAAAATTATTCCCTGAATCCAGCTCATGTGTGACATTGTCAAATTAGCTAACCAGATTTGTTAAACATGATTTTCCCTTTACAAAACCATGCTGTGTATCCTTCAGAATTCCATTTCTATCTAAATGATCCTGAATTGCAGTCACGATTTTCCCTACTACTGAGGTTAGTAATTTGCCATTACACTCTTAGAACTGCCCTTATGTAATGGTGATACATTGCATTTTTCAATCCAACAGAATCTTTGCTAAGTCCAGTGATGTTCTCATAATTAGCCTTAATGGTTCAATATACTCACTTGCCACCTCACTTAAAATTATAGGGTATATGCCACCAACCCCAGAACTACTAAAAACTCACTAATTCAAGCTACCATATTTTTTCAGAATTGTTTCACAATCACTTTATAAAAGAAACCAAATGTTAGATAATGTACAACATTCTAATGAAATTTTATCATGCAATGACATAAAATTTCATCTCAACCTATGAATCAGAGTCATACTCAGCTGTAAACACCTGTATGAAGTTAAGTGCGGTACTTAATGAATGTCTTTTTTGTTAATGATTCCAATAGTGAGCAGGCAATAAGTGGAGAAAAGATAAATTTATAACATGAAAACTACTATTTACAAAAAGATGGCATGGTCAGAATTACATGAAGTAAAGAAAAACAGAGTATAGTACAAGGAAAAAGCTATGAAATGATGATATTAATTGTTGTTCTTTTTCATTTTCACAGATTCAGAGATTTAGAACAGTATGCGGGAGAACACTGCTATTATTGAGAATAGGAGTGTGCTATAGGCCTAATGACTCTGATGAGTATAATAAGAAACTGTACAGGGAAATAGAGTGGGCCAGTAAATCAGAGAGTCTTATAATGGGGGATTTTAATTTCCCAGATACTGAGAGGAATTTGTGGGTTGGTCACTCACACAGTAGCAAGGCTTTTGTGGATTTATTGGATGATTGTTTTCTACATCAGCATGTTCGGGAGGCAACTAGAGGGAGTAATACTCTTGATCTGATTATCAGTAGTGATTCTTCATGCATTAAGAATCTGCAGATAAAGGAATCACTAAGTGGCAGTGATCACAGTCTGCTGAAGTTGGATTTACTCAAAGAGGTAACTACCATCAGAAGTAAAGGGAAGGGCTTTTGCTTTCGTAAAGGTGACTACAATGGTCTGAGACAGTATTTAAATTCTATACAGTGGGACCAACTGATGATGTTACCAACAGCAAACTCAAAATGGGAAGCATTCAAAGAACTTATCTTGGAAGCTACTAGGCTTTACATACCAACTAAGAAATATTGTTCAAGGTTTAGGCCTAAGTGCATGTCAGATAAACTAATGAGACATATGGCAGGGAAGAAAACTGCACGGGATACATATAAATTAATGGGTGATATGGAAGCCTATGACAGATATAAGCTGGTCTGTAACCAAGTCACAAAGGAGATTACGCAGGCAAAGGCAGATTATGAGAAATCCTTGGCAAAGGATGCAAAGAAAAACAGAAAAGAGTTCTTTATCTATGTAAACTCTAGAAAGAAAGGGATGAATCAGATTGTTTCACTGGATATTGATGGTTCAACAGTTGAGGATCCTGCTCAGCTGGCTAACAAACTAAACGAGTGTTTTGCATCTACATTCAAACATGAGGAGTTATTCAGGTAGGGGAATGCCAGAGGTGAAGTAAACTCTGGCAGTGAGCTAGATGATTTTGTAATAACTGAGAGGAAAGTGGAGGAGAAATTGTTGAGGATAAACATAAAAAAGGCACCCGGGGTGGATGGGATCTATCCAGTTATATTAAAGGAAGCAGCAAAGGAAGTAAGCAAACCCTTAGCCATAATTATGAGAGTTTCTTTGGACTCATGGGAGGTACCCAGACTGGAGATGTGCAAATCTGACTCCAATTCACAAACGAGGATCAAAGGCTGACACAAGTAATTATAGACCTGTGAGTTTAACTTCTGTTCCAGGAAAATTAATGGAGGCACTAGTTAAAGAAGCACCGCATGATCATCTAGACAATACTTCAGTTATAGCTCGGACACAGCATGGTTTTGTTAAGGCAAAGTCTTGTCTGACCAATTTGATTGGATACTATGATGCAGTCACAAAAGAACTGGATGCAGGGAATAACTTTGATATTATATACTTGGATCTTAGAAAGGCTTTTGATATTGTTGCACATGGAAGACTGCTGCACAAATTGGAGCAGTGTGTCACTGGAGGGAAATTGCTACTATGCATAAAGGGATGGTTGAGGGGGAGAAGACAGAGTAGTAATCAATGGACACTGCTCATCGTAGACTAATGTTATTAGTGGAGTCCGTCAGGGTTCAGTGTTGGGTCCATTATCGTTTTCTGTATTTATAAATGATATTGATGATAGTATATCAAGCTTAATGTCCAAGTTTGCAGACAATACACAGGTTGGCAGGGTTGTTAAGGACACTACTGACGCTATGCTGCTGCTGCTACAGGATCTGGAAAGGTTGAACAGATGCACTGAGAGGTGGCAAATGAAGTTTAACATTGACAAATGTAAAGTACTATATATGGGAAACAGTAACCCCAGAGCAACGTATCAACTCTGGTACTTCACTGACAGTGGTAGAGAATGAAAAGGACCTGGGAGTAATTGTGCAGGCAGATATGAAGGTCTCTGAGCAGTGCAGACGGGCTGCAAGTGTAGCTCATGGTGCCTTGTCAATGATATACAGGAATTTTTCTAGCAGGGATAAGGAGGTGATTATCCACTTGTATAAGGCAATGGTCAGGCCACACCTTGAGTACTGTATACAGGTCTGGAGGCTTCACTTCAAGAAGGATGTAGAGCTGTTAGAACGAGTACAGAGAAGGGTAACAAGATTAGTGAACAGAACAAAAGGTTGCTCTTATGAAGAAAGGCTTAAGTTTTGCAAATTACAGTGTCTGGAGACCAGGCATCTGCGAGGTGATCTGATTGAGGTTATTAAAGCCTTGAATGGTTTGAGCATGCTCAATGCTGATGGGATTCTTCCTCTTGCTCAGAATAATCACCTGTGAGGGCATAAATTAAAATTGAGGAAAGACGGTTGTAGGATAGATGTGCGGAAGTTTGCCTTTAGACAGCGGGTGGCTAAAGATGACTACTTTTGCAAAGTTGACTACTACATGGATAATTAATTTCATATTTCTTATGTTATGTTTCAAAGTGCCACTATAGATTTGCATTTTATGGTAAGAAATGCTAAACATTTAAACATTTATTTCTCTTTATTAAAAAAAACATAATTCTACACCCATCATAAAGAAAATTTCTGCCTTTTTGAAGTTGATGGTCTCATTAAATTTCATAAAACTTAGAATTTAGCATCCTCAACAGTACGGAATGTGTTAGAAAAACAATGTGCATTGCAACTGTACTGGAATGATAAATATCAAGCTCCGAAAAATCGGAAGCCTGGTTAAATGATTGTTGAAGGATCCTGTATATCCAAGATGCTAGTCTAGTCTATGAATGGGCTTTTTAAGTATGCGACACCTTGCTGTAGCTGATTATACTCAGTAAGTTCATATATATGAAATACACATCTGTCATCTCTCTCTCTCTCTCTCTCTCTCTCTCTCTCTCTCTCTCTCTCTATATATATATATATATATATATATATATTTAAATAAGCCTCCATTCTCTCTTCAAATATATAATTTTTAAATAAAAATTAATTGCAACAAGGCATCATATCTTAAAGAGTATAAATGTGAGTATGTACCACATCTTTATGAGATACAGATAAAATTATGCCCTTCACACTACTAACATGTTTTTTTTGTTTAAGAGTTGTCTATGGTGTGTTTACACTAGTATTATATCAAATAAGAGGACCAGGGTATGTCTGCCAGGGGGCAAAGGTTGATGACGTAGAGCGGATATCATCTTTTAAGGGCACAAAAGGTAATATAGTTGTACACATTGGCACTAATGATATCAAGAGTAGGAGACCGGCAGAATTACTTAACAAGTACAGGTCACTGTTGAAAAAAAGCCATGAATTACGGTTGAATTTGAAAGTGTCTGCAATTCTGCCCAGACACAATAGGAGGGAGTATATGATGAGAGCCTTGTCGATCAATTTGGTCCTGGAAAGATTGTGCAAGACTCAAGGGGTAGAATTTTTTTCAGCCTGGACTGTACTTGTTAACAGGAGAGACTGCTTCTACAGGGATGGGATACACTTAAATAGAAAGGGTGCAAGAATATTTGCTGATGCTTTCGAGGCAGTGTTAGGTGGGTCGGAAAACTGCTAGCTTGGGGGGAGACAAAGACTAATAGATTAACAGTAGCCACTGGCAGAGGTAAAAGAGATTCTTGCACAGCTTCTATTGGAATGAGCAGAAGCCTGAAAAACAAGATGTAGGATGTTTCAGAGACTGCTGGGAGTTACTGCGGTACAAGTAAACACATGAGTTGTGTTAGGGTAGCTAAGAATAGAAACACATGCATGTATACTTGCGTGTACACCAATGCTAGGAGTTTAGTAAATAAATTTTATGAATTTGAGGTATTGCTCAAAACATCAAAGGCAGATATTGTGGGGATTTCAGAGACGTGGTGTCACACAGATATAAGGAATGCAGAACTGGAATTTGGGGAGTACAATGTCTACAGAAAGGATAGACAGGATAGGAAGGGAGGAGGGGTTATGCTATTAGTTAAGAAACACATAAAATCCAAGGAAGTGAATCCAGTCGACATCACTCGACAGTGCAGTGTCGAGACAGTTTGGTGTGACATAAGCATTGGGAGATTAAAATTGAGAGTAGGAGTGTGCTATAGGCCTAATGACTCTGATGAGTATAATAAGAAACTGTACAGGGAAATAGTGGGCCACTACATCAGAGAGTCTTATAATGGGAGATTTTAATTTCCCAGATATTGACTGGAATTTGTGGGGCTGGTCACTCGCACACTAGTAAGGCTTTTGTGGATTTATTGGATGTTGGTTTCTACATCAGCATGTTCGGGAGGCAACTAGAGGGAGTAATACTCTTGATTTGATTATCAGTAGTGATTCTTCATGCATTAAGAATCTGCAGATAAAGGTACCACTAGGTGGCAGTGATCACAGTCTGCTGAAGTGGGATTTACTCAAAGAGGTAACTGCCATCAGGGGTAAAGGGAAGGGTTTTTGCTTTCGTAAAGGTGACTACGATGGTCTGAGACAGTATTTAAATTCTATAAAGTGGGACCAACTGATGATGTTACCAACAGCAAATTCAAAATGGGAAGCATTAAAAGAACTTATCTTGGAAGCTACTAAGCTTTACATGCCAACTAAGAAATATTGTTCAAGGTTTAGACCAAAATGGATGTCAGATGAACTAATGAGACATATGGCAGAGAAGAAAATGCATGGGATACATTCAAATTAACACGTGACACAGACGCCTATGATAGATACAAGTCGATCTGTAACCAAGTTACAAAAGAAGTTAGGCAGGCGAAGGCAGATTACGAGAAATCTTTGGCAAGGAATGCAAAGAGTTCTTTACTTATGTAAACTCTAGAAGGAAGGGGATGAATCAGATTGGTCCACTTGATATCAATGGGTCTACTGTTGAAGATCCTGCTCAGGTAGCTAACAAACTAAATGAATATTCTGCATCGACATTCACACGAGGAGTTAATCAGCGAGGGGAATGCCAGAGGTGTATTCAACTCTGGCAGTAAGCTAGATAATTTTGTAATAATTGAGAGTAAAGTTGACGAGAAATTGTTGAAGATAAACACAAGAAAGGCACCCGGGGTGGATGGGATCTATCCAGTTATATTAAAGGAGGCAGCAAAGGAAGTAAGCAAACCCTTAGCCATAATTATGAGAGCTTCCTTGAACTCAGGGGAGGTACCCATAGACTGGAGATGTGCAAATGTGACCCCAATTCACAAAGGAGGATCAAAGGCTGACACAAGTAATTATAGACCAGTGAGTTTAACTTCTGTTCCAGGAAAATTAATGGAGGCACTGGTTAAAGAAGCACTGCAGGATCATCTAGACAAGACTTCAGTTATAGCTCGGACACAGCATGGTTTTGTTAAGGGGAAGTCTTGCCTGACCAATTTGATTGGATACTATGATGCAGTCACAAAAGAACTGGATGCAGGAAATAACTTTGATATTATATACTTGGATCTTAGAAAGGCTTTTGATACTGTTGCACATGGAAGACTGCTGCACAAATTGGAACAGTGTGGCATTGGAGGCAAAGTGCTGCTATGGATAAAGGGGTGGTAGAGGGGGAGAAGACAGAGAGTGGTAATCAATGGACACTTCTCATCGTGGACTAACGTTATCAGTGGAGTCCCTCAGGGTTCGGTGTTTGGTCCATTATTGTTTTCTGTATTTATAAATGATATTGATGATGGTATATCAAGCTTAATGTCGAAGTTTGCAGACGATATGAAGGTTGGCAGGGTTGTCAAGGACACTACTGACACTATGCTGCTGCTGCAACAGGATCTGGAAAGATTGAGCAGATGGGCTGAGAGGTGGTAAATGAAGTTTAACATTGACAAATGTAAAGTACTACATATGGGAAACAGCAACCCCAGAGCAACATATCAACTCTGTGGTACTACACTGACAGTGGTAGAGAATGAAAGGGACCTGGGGGTGGTTGTGCAGGCAGATATGAAGTTCTTTGAGCAGTGCAGACGGGCAGCAAGAGTAGCTCATGGTGTACTGTCAATGATATATAGGAATTTTTCTAGCAGGGATAAGGAGGTGATTATTCCCTTGTATAAGGCAATGGTCAGGCCACACCTAGAGTACTGTATACAGTTCTGGATGCCTCATTTCAAGAAGGATGTAGAGCTGCTTGAACGAGTACAGAGAAGGGCAACCTTGCCTGTGCTCCTCAGGCTGGGTACCAGATGCTCAGTTCCTCCAGAGAGGATCGTAGAGGGGGGGGGGGAGTCGCAATATTCTATAATAACACTATCTTCTCATTGACACATTCTGTGGTAACCAAATCCCTTGCATTTGAAGCTGCTATGGTATCCCTCAAGCTCAATGCCAACCTGATAGACACAGCAACAGTATACATTCCACCAGGCCCAAACAGTGACATCATTGAAGATGTGATCCACTGGCTGGTAAATCTCCTCCATGCCTCTGCTAAGCACAATATTTGTGGAGACTTCAATCTTCCACCTACTCTCACACATCTTAGTAGGAAACTCATTAGAAGTATGAATTCATTGGGTATCGCCCTACTTAATTGCCACCCCACGAGAGGATCTAATCTCTTGGATCTGATATTCTCCTCAGCACCATGCGACCTCGAAGACAGTCCTCAAAACCTATTTCAATCCGATCACGAACCCATTGCCTTACTCCTGCACTTAGCCGCACCTAACTTTGATATCCAAGGCCCAAAAAAGAAAAAAGACATCACAGCACCCAAATTCATTGATCCACCACGATGTATCGAAGCTGCATCCTCGATACCTTGGGAGGCTCTCAATAATTGTGATCTCGAGCTAGCTGTGGACCTCATGACTAGATGGATTTGAACCATTGCAAGTTATGGTGCTACAAAGACTGTCTGCATCACTCCCCGTTCGAGAGCTTGGTGGACACCAGCACTGAACAACAGCTTTCAACAAAAACAAAATCTGCATAAGAGATGGAAAGAATCAGGCGCTATACAAGATCGTATTGCCTTCTCCAGAGCCCGAGCAGTTTTCAACCATCAGAAAATATTTGCAATTAAAAAGCATTTAAATTCAACCCTACGAAAAGGCAAATCATTTTATGACTCTCAGCACACAGGAATTCCTAAGACACTGGACCTTGAACTGTGGATGGACCACGTTGCACGGTTCTCAAACACTGTGGCCCCGATGCATCTAGGTAACTTACCCATCAACAACGTCCCTACTGATATGCTCACCACCGTTCGCATCACCAGGAAGCAGCTTATAACTGCTATAAATGGATTGCCACCCACTGCAACTGCAGGCCCCGATCTTGTGCCACAATTTATGATTAAATGTCTTAGCTCGTTTATCATCAATCCGCTACTATCAATTTTTAACTGTGTATTAACGCAGCAATACTTTCCTCCTCTCTGGAACAGATATGCTGTGAGGCCACACCCTAAATGCCAATCTGCAACCCTCATTAAACAGTTCAGGCCAATCCCTCATTCTTCCAGCCTCTTGAAGCTCATGGAGAAGACATTACTTTCCACCATCACCAATCAAATCATGCCTCACAAACCCCACAGATTCACTATGGCATTCCAGGTAGATCCACAGTCACCAATTTAACATCGATAACCAACACCATTCTCAGTGCACTAGACGCTAAAGCAGAGCTTTCTGTCACCTACATCGACCTGGAAGCTGCTTTCGACTCCATCAGTATCCCCTCACTTGTTCACCTCCTAGAAAACTACTTCTACATAAAAGGTGACATGCTGTGATTTATCACAGCCCTGCTCTCTGAGAGAACCCTTCTTCTTAAAGCAGATCAACACACAATCTGGAGAAAGATCACTGCAGGAGTTCCCCAAGGCGGAGTTCTCTCCGGAGCATTATTCACCGCAGTTATTCTTCCGTTTGTGCAACAGAGAGAAGACATACTCTGCATAGCAGAGTATGTCTTCTCTTATATTATTATATTAAGATATTATTATTATATTATTATATTAAGATGATATTAAGATATTTACTCAGATTAACCCCAGCGAACATCTTTCAAACATCAATAAAAAGATCTGTGAAAAGTTACGTAACTTAGGATCCTATCTCCATCAATTTGGCCTCCTCATTAACCCTGCCAAATCAGCACAAATTGTCTTTTCTCTGAAGCGCCAACCCACTGAAATCCAAGCCTCTCTCGACTATAAACTGAGCTTCAACCCCCACATTGACAAGCTCACAGCAAAATTCTGTCAAATGCGCTGGACCACAAAACAACAACTGCTCCACGTTAGGGATCTGCATGTGACTCGTCGATACGTATACACCTCAGTATACTCCGTCATACTGTATGCCTCGGAAATTTGGGGGTCCGCGGCCCCTACCAACATCAAGCGCGTGTACTCCGCCGAATACTGGCTCCTTCGTTGGATCACGCAAAAACATCGTCGTCCACCCCAGCAAAGAACAACTGCAATGGCAATCTCACTTAATTTTGCCCGACTTCCAGATCTTGTATTTGAAAAACGCCTTGTTCTCACTGTCAAGATGACAACCGGAATGGTCTCGGAGCCAAGCATCTGGGAACTGTGTGGCTGGAGGATCACTCTACCCGGACTGAGGTCAGCTCCCACGCTCACAGCTCACCATAACAGACTATCGTTCAGTGACCGCTTTCTCCCCAGGGAGATGCTCCACACAATCCTTTCAATTGATGGTGACCTCTGTAGGTTTGTGAAGGATCGGAGGTACCGAAGACAGATCCTTAAGAGCCTGACTTTGGCCAGGCAAAGTGCACATTGATAAGGGCAGCATAATAATAATGCCCAATATATTGTAAATATTGTTCAAAGCACGATGTCTTTATGAATGTGTTGTAAATAAAGTCAACAATATCTTTATGAATATAAATATTAATATAACATAATGTAAATCTGAATATCTTTATTATTTCATTGTAAATACTGTCAAAAGAATATATTCTGTAAATAATCTGACATTGATTCTATTTTATTGTTGGCTCTGGGGGATGAGCCCGAACTTCGATGTGGGCCCCCTTCCCCCAAGGCTATTGTCCACCAACCAATGTAAAACCCCTGGCATTGCTGCTGTGAAGGGTCTATTGTGTATACCATGTTTGTATACAATAAAGATTAAAGAAAGAAAGAATGGAATAAAGGGGTGCTCTTACGAAGAAAGGCTTAAGTTTTGCAAATTACAGTGTCTGGAGACAAAGCACTGGCGAGGTGATCTGATAGAGGTGTACAAAGCCTTGAATGGTTTGAGCATGCTCAATGCTGATGGGTATTCTTCCTCTTGCTCAGAATAATCACCTGAGAGGGCATAAATTCAAATTGAGGAAAGACAGATGTAGGATAGGTGTGCAGAAATTTGCCTTTAGCCAGCGGGTAGTTGGTTGGTGGAACAGACTTCCATCTCTTGTTGTGGGAGTTGATAGCCTAAATAAATTTAAGACTCAGCTGGACAGGTATTTCGAACAAACGGAGGGGTGAAATGGGAGTGGTGGGTTTTGTTTTTTTTTGTTTGTTTTTTTTGGCTGCCACTGCATAAGCTTGCTTTCTTGCATCAAATGCCTCGACTAATGCTAATGCTAAATATATAATAGAAAAAGTAAGTTTTTTTTCCTTTTCTTTTTTTTTTTTTTTTTGTGAACTTTCTCACAGTTTGTGGGACTTCTCACTTGACATTTTCACCTGAGAATCTAAAATGCTGATGGGACTGATATTCGTGCCCCACTTGTGAGTCAAAGAGACCAAATTCTGGTGAAGTCTGGTCATTCTATGACAACAAAATCTTCTACTTGCACCTTCACAATGGTGCCATTGCCAGCAACCCTGGTTGTATCCCCCAGTGCAAGTCCTGAAAAACAATACCTAGTATATAGAGTGATCCCCCTGGTGTGAACCAATGTAAGCAGGAATTGAGGTGTGGGGGTCTACATCACATAGAGGAAGAGTGCCCTCCCTGTATGACCAAGTAATATTAGGTAGTAGAACAATGAACTCATCACCTGGTGAAATACCACCACTTTCCTTATTAGAGGCCTGATGTGGTGAAACTGTTATTACAGTTTTACTACAAACCTATTAGTAGCTCTCTCAGAGGCATTCAGATCAGATAAAGTATAATCTTACTGCCTCTAATCTGCATGCTAGTGACTAGACAGAGTCTAGATAGCATGTATGCAGGAGGCACTGTCGCAGCTACATTATGTCAAGAAGCTAGGTATATTCTTGCTTTTTGTATACCATATCCAAAAATTTCATTAATTCACATATGTTCCCCCTCCACTTTTACTTTAACAACTGAACAGTAAAACTAATGATCATGAATAATCAAACTAACAGGAAAAACGTATCTGCAAAAAAGATCTAAAACTGCCAAAAACTTCCTAAGGGAGCCTCTCTCTCATGACCATTCTCAGCATAGTGCCATTTAACATTACAGGAATGCAAAATTACCATTTTAAATCTTCTGATTTCAAAGTTTTCTTAGATCATGTCAGTGAAATTATTCTTGTAGGGATGAAATCCTTTATTCTGCATTCCACCATAAAACCTCATCCTTTATACAAACCATGGTTTTCCAATAAATGCACTAAGGGTGTTCAAGATAAGGATGCAATATCACAATTGGCTTGTATCCAAATCTGCAGCTTCATTTTCTTCTACATCAAAGCTCACAACAACTTTAAAACATTATTAATCAGTCCAAACTAGATTTTGAACAGGCTAAGGGTAGATTACTTGTTTCTTGTCCAAATAGTTGAGGAGCGTTCAAAATTCTTCTGATGTCCTTTTGTTGGAAGTCCACCACAGTTATCAAGTGGAGATTGTCTGACATGGTTGGAGGTGATTTACCAATATTGGAGGTACAAGAGTTGGAGGTAAAAGTAGGATACTAGTAAATTGCCTTTATATTTAGGATGCAACAGAACCATCAGGTTGTTGTTGTTGTTTTGGGTTTTTTGGCACAAGGGCTTCCTGGGCCATATTGTGCCTTTTCATTATTAACTTATGACTGAGTTATTAATATAATTGTTGTCAGAGGCCATTATATACATTTATGCTCTTCAAGTATCTAAACAGTGCTTCAAAATTAGCATTATTTCAAAGTATGTGTGGTAAATTTAAAGGTTCCAGCAGATTGGATGCAGAATAAAAACTGGATTTCCTGGTTACTTGAATAATTAGGGCATTCTATTAGAATATGTTTGATTGTTAGCTGAGTCTGACAGAATGGACATTGAGGTGGGTTTTCTCCCATAAGCAAGAACAAATGAGTGTATATGAATGTCCAATACGGAGTCTTTCCAAAATCACTTCTTCACATCTGCTTTTCCTGAAACTAGAAGTCCACAACTGAGGTTCCTTTCTAATCTGAAACAGTTTATTATTCACTTGTGTTTGCCACAGATTAGTCCATTGAAGCCTACATGCTGTTTTAACAGTGGATTTATAATCAATGTGTGGGACTTTCAGATGATAGAGTGATCTACTGATAGGATGTTTAGCAGCACGATCTGCACTTTCATTACCTGGGAAGCCGACATGCCCAGGGATCCAGCAGAAGGTAACCAACTGTTTGGATGTTTGATATTGGTATAATTGAGACCGTATCTGTTTCAGAATGGGGTGTTGGGAAAAAGTAGTAGAAAAAGTAAAAAAAGTGAAGGAGTCGGTGTATATAAGAGCTTTTTTGATTTGCTGTTTGGTTATATTATCTAGAGCTAGTTTTATTGCATACAGTTCTGCTGTATAGGTACTGCATTCTGTAGGAAGAGACACAGCTATTGAAAAAGCAGAAGAAATTGCTGCAGCACCTACAGTTTCATCTGTTTTGGAGCCGTCTGTATATATATGAAATTTCTCTGCGTTTTCTAAGGTATGGGCTTTATGCAGCTGCTGGAAGTTGTTGTTTGGCAGAGAGCCTTTTCTCCATCTCAGAAAGAAATTATCACAGAGATGTGAGTAACGAGACCAGGGATGTTCAGGAGGAGCTACGTCTTCAAGGATATGCTGGAAGTTAATATTCCAACTGAGCATCAGTTCTTGCAATCTAATACCCGCAGGGCAGTTTTCATTAGGTTTATTATGATATAGCATTTCATACTGAGGGTTAAACAGGTATTCCCAGCAAGGATGAGATGGAATACTTTTTATTTTTGCAGCATAGCTACATAGTAAGGATTTTCGTCTAAGGTGTAATGGCGGTTCATTTGCATCAATATACAGGCTACGGACTGGAGATGTCCTGAAGGCACCTGTGGCTATCCTTAGGGCACTATGTTGAACAGTATTTAGACGTAACAAGGAATTGTTTCTTGCAGAGTCATAGACAGGTGACCCGTAATCTAAGCAGGACCGGATAAAACTTTTATAAAGATGTGTGAGGGAGTGTCTATCAGCACCCCAGGAGTTAGATGACACAGCTCTTAAGATGTTGAATTTCTTTTGACAGGCCGTTCTAAGGTAGGCTAGGTGATTGGAAAAATTAAGTTTACAGTCTAGATATAAACCCAATAAACGAAAATTGTTGGTAAGAGGAATCCGATTGTTCTTTAAATATATTTCAGGATCTGGATGTAATTTTCGTTGTTTACAGAAATGAACTGCAGTCAATTTATTTTCTGCTAATGAATAGCCATTCCATTGCGCCCACAATTCTATTCTGGCTATGGACATTTGAAGTTGCCTTTCAATGGAAATCATGGTTTGTGACTGACAAGAGATAATCAGGTCATCGGCAAACATGTATGATTCAACTGTTTTTGGTATGTCTTGTGTTATATTTGTAATTCTTATTGTGAATAGTGTTGCACTCAGGATGGAACCATGTGGTACACCCTCCTCTTGTTCAAATGATTTGGATATAGCGTTCCTATATCTGACCTGAAAAGTTCTGTAGTGTAGGAAATTTTGTATAAATTGGGGTAACTGCCCCCTCAGACCGAATGAACGAAGATCCTGAAGGATACCATATCGCCAAGTGGTATCAAACGCTTTCTCAATATCGAGATTGACCATAACCAGATGTTGTCTCTTGATGAAAGCATTGCGGATATTTGTTTCTGCTTTAATCATCACATCTAAGGTTGAGTGGTTTTTCCGAAAACCATACTGATTTCGGTTTAGCAGATTGTTTGTTTCCAGAAGCCAAGTTAACCGCCTGTGCACCATTTTTTCTAAGACTGCCTAAACAGCTAGTCAGCGATATCGGCCTGTAATTATTATGTATGGTATGATCCTTACCTGGCTTCGGAAAGGCCAGTACAATTGAGTGACGCCATGAGTGCAGATAAGTATTTTCTAAATATATTCGATTGTAGAATCTCAATAGGGAACTTATTGCTTTATTATTTAACTTTTTTAACATTATATAGCATACTCCATCCGGGCCGGCAGCAGTACTTGATGTTTTGTTTAGAGACTCAAAAAGTTCCTTCAACGTGAATGGCTGATTGTACGGTTGAGATGCCTTAGTATAAAAAATTATTTTATGTTGTTCTGCAGATGCCTTAATTTTTTGGAAGGTTTGACTGTATGTGGACACTGCTGATATACTGGCGAAAGACTCAGCTAATGCGTTTGCTATTTCTTTTGGATCAGACAATTCTTGCCCTTTCCAGTTCAGGATTGAGGCTGGAGACTGCACAAATTTACCCTTAAGTGCTTGAATTTTCTTCCAGATGAGTCTGAAGTCCGTATCCTTGTTTATTGTGGAAGCAAAACCTATCCAGGCATCTTTCTTTGCTTTTCTTCTTGTTTGGCGGAAATTGGCCTTGAGTCTTTTAAAGTTAATAAAATTAGCAGTTGTAGGAAATTTTCTAAACGAATTCCAAGCTCGATTTTTTGTCTGTTTAGCATGTGTGCATTCCTGATTCCACCAGTAATGACTCTGTCTGCGTTTCCCAGGTAAAGATTTTGGTATTGCAGAATTTGCAGCTTGTAATATTTGATTCGTTATATGATCGTTTACACTATCTATGGGCTGAGACTGGACTATCTCATCATCAAACTGGATTAGGAAGGAAAATTTATGCCAGTTTGCCCAATAGAATTTCCACGTGGATCGCTGCAATGGAGACAAGTTTACTTGTGTTTGAATATTGCAAAGAATCGGTAAGTAATCACTGTTTAGCGGGTTATCGAGAACTGACCACCCCATATTGGCATAAATGGAGGGAGAGCAGATTGAAAGATCTATTGCAGTCATGGATCCTGTAGTAAAATGGACATAGGTGGGGTCACCAGTGTTTAACAGAGTAAGGTTATGAGTATCAAGCAGCAATTCTATTATTTTACCCCTTTTGTCAATTTTTGGCGATCCCCATAGAGGATGATGAGCATTAAAGTCACCCAGCAAGCAGAAAGGAGATGGCAGCTGATCTACTAACTTTTCTAAATCATCTGAGGAGAAAGCAAAATTAGGAGGGAGATATATAGAGGCTATTGTAATGGTGATACCAATTTCAATGTGCACTGCCACTACTTCAAAAGGAGTCTGAAGGGAAACATGCTTGGATGGAATGTTATTTCTGACAATGATAGCCACCCTCCACGAGCTGGCGTGTCAATGCTCCTATCTCGTCTAAAGATGGTATAATTTTTGATGGAAAGACACACTCGTGAATTTAGAAGAGTTTCCTGTAAGGCTATGCCAGCTGATTCATACCGATCGATTAGATCCTGCAAATCATCTTTTGCATTCTGAAATCCTCTGCAGTTCCACTGAAGGATTTTTTTCCATTAAGTGGTTTTTTTGTGTTGTTTTCGACTCTGACTGTTTTTTAGTTGCAGCTTGCTTGTATCGATCAATTTTTGCTTTGTCTTTCCTAGGAAAGACGGGTCGGGTCACATCCATCATCACTTGCATGTAATTCTAAAATTGTATCTTCTGAATCGTGATGTTCGTCAATGTCCATTCCGGTGGTGGATGTTTGCAGTTTCTTGGTTTCTATTACTTTTGGTTTTATTGTTGAGGAGGCCTCCATTGGTATGGTAATTGGGGTATTATTGGACTGTTCACTTGTTTTTTGTGTAGGACACTGTTTTGAAATAGAAAGCAACGAACGTGCCCAGTTCGCAATTGATATATTTGGAGGAATTGATACTTCAGTTTGGATCCCTACAGACTATGAAGATTGAGCTGCTGTGGCATATGTCTGCTTTGTCTCTGTTTTGATTATCTGTCTTCTTGCCTCTGAGTATGTCACTTTGTTCTCTACTTTATATTTTTGAATTTTTTTTCCTTGCTTCCATAATTCACATGTTTTTGAGAAAGCTGGGTGGTTACCCTTACAATTTGGGCAATGCGGAGTGGTAGTGGCACAATCAGATTGGTTATGGTCTTTTGACCCGCAGTTGGGACATACTGCCTCACCTCGACATGCAGTCTGGGAGTGTCCATATTTTTGGCATTTGTAGCACCTGATGGGATTCGGAATGTATGGTCGGACACGGCAATGCAGGTAGCCTGCTTTCACAGATGTTGGTAAGTTAGGAGCGCTAAAGGTAAGAATTATGCTTCTTGTTGGAACGAGTGTACCGTCTTTTCAGGTCATGATTCTCCTTGCTTGGATGACTTTTTGATCGTGTAATTCTTGGACAATTTCCTCCTCTGGTACAAGTAATAAGTCCCATTCTGTTATTACTCCTTTTAAGGAGTTTAAGGTGGCATGGGGTGTAACTTTTATTTGGTGTCCTCCAAAAGTTGAGCTTTAATAGCTTTACAGAACGTTGAGGTTGAGTTGTTTCTATTAGAAGATCACCTGATTGAAGTCGCCTTACTGATTTAGGTGAACCAGCAGCAGACAATGCATTTCTGCACTAGAAAAGGTGATAATTTACTCAGAGGCTGAACTGATAGAGAGTGCAAGATGAGGAAGGCTGGTATCTCCTCTTTAGGTGTTGTTTTCAACCTCTTTGGTTGAGAATAGTCATTTTCGTTGTCATTTTTATTTGCTAGTCTTGAGCTCGATGGCTCTAAAGGTGGAAATGAACTGTTTTCCATCTTTGCTCCTTTCAGCCCTGGGAGAGTGGGTTTCTTCTCCCAGGTTACCGGCCCCGGCACGGGGAGGCAGGAGCAGTGCCGCTAGAGTGACCAAGCGGTATAAGGGTTTAAAGAGAAAAAAGAAAGGTGGATTTCCTTTCTTAAAACTTGCTTACTATTTGTAAGACTAAGTTATTAATTAAAGAGAATGTAAAAAAACTTTTTTAAACTAAATAAGAACTTTGGCTCTGAGTAAAAACTCTATGAATCACTCTGAAATTCGCTTGATCACTATAACGCTTGGCACTCGAGGCCAGAATCATAAGGTTCTACTGCATTATGCGCATACCCGGGTATGCACATCAGGTTTCCGGGAGCATTGGCAAGAGAGTCTGTGAGCAACATGGTCTGATGATGGATATTGGTAAGATACCTGAAATATCACCTTAATGCAGTGGTTTTCAACCTTTTTTTAATAACGGCACCCCTAAGTAATTATTTTATTTTGTGGCACCCCTACTCAATTTTCTACCTGTTAGATCCGATTCTCTCACTGGATATATATATATATATATATATATATATATATATACACACATATATATTGTTTAAAGCTTTATAGAATGTTTGCCACTACCTAATCTTTGACGTTAGATTTATAGTAAATTTTCTTAGGAATTAGCCATTCCGTTTTTTCGGTTGCTTTTCACATTCTGATATATTTTCTGGCTCTTACTACTTAACCAGGATCCCTACTATTAGGGTCGGGAATTTACACTCCCGGTTTATCCGATGTAATATCGATAAATTGCTTTTTCTTTACTATTTCACTTTTATCTATCCTCATGCCTTAATTTTTCATACCTCACGAACTATTAGAGTAATTCGAGGGGGAGTGAGGTACTATTGCTTTAACTACTCTGCTTTCCGTTCGCCTTTAGTTAGCTAAAGGCGAACGGAAGGAGGGAGTATATGATGAGAGCCTTGTCGATCAATTCGGCCCTGGAGGGATTGTGCAAGGCTCAAGGGGTAGAATTTTTTTCAGCCTGGACTGTACTTGTTAACAGGAGAGATTGCTTCTACAGGGATGGGATACACTTAAATAGAAAGGGTGCAAGAATTTTTGCTGTTGCTGTCGAGGCAGTGTTAGGTGGGTCGGAAAACTGCTAGTTGGGGGGGATACAAGGACTAATAGATTAACAGTAGCCACTGGCAGAGGTGGAAGTGATTCTTGCACTGCTTCTATTCAAATGAGCAGAAGTCTGAAAAACAAGATGCAGGATATTTCAGAGACTGCTGGTAGTCATTGCGTTACAAGTAAACACATGGGTTGTGTTAGGGTAGCTAAGAATAGAAACAGGTGCATGTATACCTGCGTGTACACCAATGCTAGGAGTTTGGTAAATAAATTTGATGACTTTGAGGTATTGCTCAAAACATCAAAGGCAGATATTGTTGGGATATCAGAGACGTGGTGTCACACAGATATAAGTAATGCGGAACTGGAATTTGGGGAATACAATGTATATAGAAAGGATAGACAGGACAGGAGGGGAGGAGGGGTTATGCTATTAATTAAGAAACACATAAAGTCAAAGGAAGTGAAGCCAGTTGACATCGCTGGACAGGGCAGTGTCGAGTCAGTTTGGTGTGACATAAGCATAGGGAAATCAAAATTGAGAGTAGGAGTGTGCTATAGGCCTAATGACTCTGATGAGTATAATAATATATTGTACAGGGAAATAGAGTGGGCCAGTAAATCAGAGAGTCTTATAATGGGGGATTTTAATTTCCCAGATATTGACTGGAATTTGTGGGTTGGTCACTCGCACACTAGCAAGGCTTTTGTGGATTTATTGGATGATTGTTTTCTACATCAGCATGTTCGTGAGGCAACAAGAGGGAGCAATACTCTTGATCTGATTATCAGTAGTGATTCTTCATGCATTAAGAACCTGCAGATAAATGAACCACTAGGTGGCAGTGATCACAGTGTGTTGAAGTGGGATTTACTCAAGGAGGTAACTACCATCAGAGGTAAAGGGAAGGGTTTTTGTTTTCGTAAAGGCGACTATGATGGTCTGAGACAGTATTTAAATTCTATACAGTGGGACCAACTGATGATGTTACCAACAGCAAACTCAAAATGGGAAGCATTCAAGGAACTAATCTTGGTGGCTACCAGGCTTTACATACCAACTAAGAAATATTGTTCAAGGTTTAGGCCTAAATGGTTGTCAGATGGACTAATGAGACATGTGGCAGAGAAGAAAAATGCATGGGATACATACAAATTAATGGGTGACATGGAAGCCTATGATAGATATAAGTTGGTCTGTAACCAAGTCACAAAGGAGATTAGGCAGGCAAAGGCAGACTACGAAAAATCCTTGGCAAAGGATGCAAAGAAAAACAGAAAGGAGTTCTTTACATACTTGAACTCGAGAAGGAAAGGGATGAATCAGATTGGTCCACTGGATATTGATGGTTCAACAGTTGAGGATCCTGCTCAGGTGGCTAACAATCTAAATGAGTATTTTGCATCTACATTCACGCATGAGGAGTTATTCAGGAAGGAGAATGATGTAGGTAAAGTAAACATTGGCAGTGAGCTGGATGATTTTGTAATAACTGAGAGGAAAGTGGAGGAGAGATTGTTGAGGATAAACATAAAAAAGGCACCTGGGGTGGATGGGATCTATCCAGTTATATTAAAGGAGGCAGCAAAGGAAGTATGCAAACCCCTAGCCATAATTATGAGAGCTTCTTTGGACTCAGGGGAGGTACCCATAGACTGGAGATGTGCAAATGTAACCCCAATTCACAAAGGAGGATCAAAGGCTGACACAAGTAATTATAGACCTGTTAGTTTAACTTCTGTTCCAGGTAAATTAATGGAGGCACTGGTTAAAGAAGCACTGCAGGATCATCTAGACAAGAATTCCGTTATAGCTCAGACGCAGCATGGTTTTGTTAAGGGCAGGTCTTGCCTGACCAATTTGATTGGATACTATGATGTAGTCACAAAAGAACTGGATGCAGGGAATAACTTTGATATTATATATTTGGATCTTAGAAAGGCTTTTGATACTGTTGCACATGGAAGACTGCTGCACAAATTGGAGCAGTGTGGCATTGGAGGCAAATTGCTGCTATGGATAAGGGGATGGTTGAGTGGCAGAAGACAGAGAGTGGTAATCAATGGACACTGCTCAACGTGGACTAATGTTATTAGTGGAGTTCCTCAAGGTTCAGTGTTGGGTCCATTGTTGTTTTCGGTGTTTATGAATGATATTGATGATGGGATATCAAGTTTAATGTCTAAGTTTGCAGATGATACAAAGGTTGGCAGGGTCGTTAAGGACACTACTGACGCTATGCTGCTGCAACAGGATCTGGAAAGGTTGAACAGATGGGCTGAGAGGTGGCAAATGAAGTTTAACATTGACAAATGTAAAGTACTACATATGGGTAACAGTAACCCCAGAGCAATGTATCAACTCTGCGGTACTACACTGACAGTAGTGGAGAATGAAAAGGACCTGGGGGTAATTGTGCAGGCAGATATGAAGTTCTCTGAGCAGTGCAGACGAGCTGCAAGAGTAGCTCATGGTGTCTTGTCAATGATATACAGGAATTTTTCTAGCAGGGATAAGGAGGTGATTATTCCCTTGTATAAGGCAATGGTTTGGCCACATCTTGAGTACTGTATACAGGTCTGGAGGCCTCATTTCAAGAAGGATTTAGAGCTGCTGGAACGGGTACAGAGAAGGGCAACAAGATTAGTAAATGGAACAAAGGGTTGCTCTTACGAAGAAAGGCTTAAGTTTTGCAAATTACAGAGTCTGGAGACTAGGCACCGGCGAGGTGATCTGATAGAGGTGTATAAGGCTTTGAATGGTTTGAGCATGCTCAATGCCAATGGGATTCTTCATCTTTCTCAGAATAATCACCTCAGAGGGCATAAATTCAAATTGAGGAAGGACGGATGTCGGATAGATGTGCGGAAATTTGCCTTTGGCCAGCGGGTGGTTGGTTGGTGGAACCGACTTCCATCACTTGTTGTTGAAGTTGATAGCCTAAACAAATTTAAAGCTCAACTGGACAGGTATTTCGAACGGACGGAGGGGTGAAATGGGAGAGGGTTTTTTTTTTTTTTTTTTTGGCTGATGCTGAATAAGCTTGCTTTCTTGCATCATATGCCTCTACTAATGCTAATGCTAATGCTAAATTAGCTATTTTTCTGCAAATTGTTCACCAAATATTAATAATTTCTCAGTTGTGCTTATAATGTTGCAGCTATTGGTCGGGCTAAATATCATCCAGCCTGTATTATTACAAATTTTGGTTAGACTTTCCCCATATTGGCCGGCTAGATTTATACTGATTTATAGCTTCACTATAATTTTAAATTTTAATTTTAAATTATCCATTATTATGGATATTTGATTTGGTATACAGGCAGATGATAACAGAAACCGATGGCTCAGTCTAACAAGGGTATCTATTTTGTAGGGGTTTAGCCCTCGACAAAGTCTCTTGCAAAATGGGTTCCCATGTAAGGCTTATTATGTTAATTAACCTAATATGTTATATTTTTCATGTAATTTTTCATGTATACCGGAGGTACTGTTGGTCAGGGGTTACATCGATTTTCAAACTATGGAGGTACTTACATTACACTATAACTTATATAATTTGGACATATATACACATACATATATACACAAGTTAGTGAAAATGCAGCATATTAGTATGTAGCAAACTCTGAATTAGCAAAAATGGCATCGTTTTAGTTAAATCTCATATTGTGAATATCTTCACTACGAGCTGCCATGATGTTGTCAGTCGAAATTCACTTTATACACCATCAGGTATCTCTCATATTGTGGAGTTATACTTCATAACTGTTTTGTCATCATTGCATCACCAGGATATCTACCGACCCACCAAAGAAGGGCCAAATAGCCCCAAAACAGTGCCGTCTGGGTGGTGGTATCCACTGAGAATAAGTAACAATAGTCTTCTCCTTTGGTGAAGCATTCCTTATTCGAAGTAGTGCAATATCATAGTATCTCGTTGTGAAGGTATTCACAATAAGAGATTTAACTAAAATGATGCCATTTTTGGTAATTCAGAGTTTGCTGCATATTAATATGCTGCATTTGCACTAACTTGTACATAGCCATAAATAAAATTACAATTCATAATACAAATTATATATATATAGTATTGTTGCGCCACCCCGGTTGAAAACCACTGCCTTTCCATAAGGATCAGGACATTCTTCCCACTGACTGGAAATCCTATCCCACAGCTTTGCTGATGGTAGAGCATTATATTCCAACTTCCACTTTGAGAAACTTTTCTAGATAAATGCCTCAATTTCTAAAATATAGACCAATTCCTTAAATGCCAATCTTGAGGTAATTCTCCAATGGAGAATTCCAAATTCAATCCTCTCATAAACTTAGTTATGTATTATTTCTCACAAAAAAAAAAGTGTCTACTGCTCCTGTGTTCATCTTTGATGACACTCAGATCTTTAGCCCAGAACACATCTCTGTTAGGGATCCCCCTTACTTCTAATCTCTCTTATAAACACTTTTTCTCCTGCATCAAAAAAGAACACATTTTCTTTTCTCTTTTTGCTCTCAGCATTACATTTTTCCCAACCACTAACTCTATAAATCTCAAATCAGCCCCATCATGGAATACTGTTCCCACATTTGGAGCAATGCCTCCAAAATCTCTTAAACTTCTCTCAAGCAGTCAGGTTAAGTAATGCCCAATCTTTTACTAAGTCTCTCCACTCTCTCTCTCTCACAGAAGTACAATTCCAGCTGCATACCTTTTATATGGATATTTCCATGGGCTGTTCTTCTGAATTGGCATCTGTAATTCTCTCACTCTATTCCAAACCAGCTGGCATCCATTCACTGTCCAACTCCAAACTCACATAAGCAATTTTTCTTCTTCCTCATTTATCCCTTTTACTTCTGTTCTCTGGAGCAACACGTACTTTCTTCACACATATTTTCCAAAAATTAGAATCTACAGAAATTTGAGTGTAATGTCAACAAGCATCCTTTCTCTTCTTAGTCTTCAACCCACAAATGGTATGAAGTACTACAGATTCACATACCTTTCATGTTTTGAATTTTTATTAAAAAAAAAAAAAAAGCAACACCAGAGACCTATAACTGATTTTATAGTAAGAACTTATGAATACAAACAGTAAAATGCAAACCATGGCTATACACACTGAAATAGTAATCGATTTTTCTACCTATCTACCTAACCTATACAGTTGTGAAGTGGTTTGCTTATGCAGAAACTAGCATGTGTTTTTTTACCAGATAGTTTCAAAACAGAAAGAGCTCTAACTTAGAAACAAAACCATTTCAGGAGTATGTTTATATAGTTTTTTTTTTATTGTTTTCAAATCCTGAGAGAGCAGCTTGCATTTTATGAAACATCCTGTATTATTACAATAAATTAAAATTATTTAAAAAAGATATTCCCAGGCATAAATTACTGCTGGAACTAAAGAAAGTATTTCATTTTCAAATCTTATTAAAAAAATATGTATATATTTATCGGCTTTAAAATACAGTTATCTTGATATACCTGCAACTGCTGAACTTGAGCTGTTAAGTGGGCAACAAAGTCTTGATGCTGCTTTTGCAACTGATTATACTGAGCCTGGATTGCACTAGTTATTGGAGTAATGCTTGCCGCATGTTCAGTGATTAAGCTAGCCTGAAACAGATAATAGACAGACATAAACAAAAACAGAATAGCTTAATTTTTTGATAAATAATTTTTTGTTTCAACAGCAGATAGCATAGATTTGGCAGTTTAAAACCAATCAGTAACAAAAAACAAATTCTGCTATATAAATATTGTGTTCATATTCACGGAAGCATACTTACTGCATGAGAAGATTTAATACATATATATAATTTTTTTTTAAAAAAGAAAAACAGCGGAGTTTTCTTCTACCCCAAGATTGGCCTTCCTCTAAATAATACTATTTGTAGGAAGCATCACCTTGTCAGTGAGAGTGGTGTGTGTGTGTGTGGGTGTGGGTGTGTGTGTGTGTGTTTCAAACAGGAACTAATTAAAGTTGACACTTTAACACCTTATTTCATTTTTATTAATGACATGAAGTTTTGTTCGATAGAAAAAACAATTCTTTGCCATTTTAACATGATGGATGCACACAGACTTAAATTTTTAAAAAATCAAAAAAATATGGATTAAAATTAACCACACTGAAAGATTACTGAAATATGACTAGAGTTATAATATACAGGGTGGGGAAGGGAAAACTGATGATTTTTGAAATGAAATAAGGCACTGAAATTTTGATTTGATTGGTCTTTACGTGGCCCCATCTGATCGAATGTTGCGAGTAGCAGTGATTGAGAGGCTTAGCCCCTCTTACTCATTACTTTCCTTGAGTAATTGGAAGCTCTTTTAAAATTTGAAAATGATTTCCTGATTTTGAACAGCAGTATGAGGGGAAATTCACTCTAACGCTAAATAAAAACCAACCGGTGGGAGGGGCTAGACCTGTCAATCACTGCTACTCGTAACAGCTGATCAGAAGGGTACCAGATTATATAGACTAACCTTTGGTTTTATATTTAATGATTACTATAACTAGGAAGTACATTTGATGCCATTTCATTTTTTAATCAGTGAGATGAGATGTTTCCTGTTATTCCTCACACATTGTTCCAGTCTACCTTGAAGGTTTTCATCACATTCTGGATAATTTCTCCTGGAATCACTGCAACTTTGTCCCTTATTTTTGTTTTAATTCTTCAATGCTTTATGGGTCTAGTGACATACATACACTTACTCTTAAGGTAGCCCACAGCCAGTAGTCACAAGTGGTTAAATCCAAAGAAAGTGCCAGCAACGGAACATCACCGTTCCATGAAACCACAATGCTCTGGAAACATTTTGCACGACACACTCATTGTTGTCCTTACCTTATGAGCAGTCATCCCATCTTGCTAGATAGACCCTTATGGTGTTAAGATCAATTCTGTGGCAACAGAATTCTGGCTTTACTCCACAAACTTTCATAGCATTAATACATAGTGATCTGATGTAACCATACCACCTCCATTGTCTTCAAAGTAGTAAGGGCTTATGATTCCAAATGACACAACCCCACACACGACAGTAACTCACTCACTGTAAAGAGGACAATAATGGATCTGTTTTGGATTTTCAGCTGCCCAATAGCAAAAATTGTTTGTTGACACAACTGGACAATTCAAAATGTGCCTCATCTCTCATAAACAGAACATTCTTGACATCTTCCTCAACCATAATTCAGAGGAATTGCTCAGAAAAATTCTGGCAAATAACCAAGTCCCTATCACTTAGCTCTTGAATGACTGCCATTTTGTACGGATAAAAACTGAGATCCTTATGCAAAATTCTGTGCAAGCTTCACGGAAATTATCAGGGTAGCAGCTTGGTTCCTGTCTGAATGGCATGGACTCCAAAGGACAGCGCTTCTCAACTTCAATTTCATTCATACTCTTCACACAAACACTCAGAGGTTTCTTCTTCACTGCAGAAACATTTTCCTGAAAGTTCTGTACCCATAGCTTTACCATGTTAACAGCTAGGAACTGAGCCATGACAAGGGATACCGAAGCGAATGCAAAATAACTGCTGCATTATGGTAACAGGGTCACCATTCTTGAAAATGCATTTCAATAATGAAAGCACAATGTTTCACGGTCCATTTCTCCATTGCTAATAAAATGGCATGAGATAACCCCACTACCTCACCTAGCATTGTTGCTGCAATAATGTGATTTGAAATTTATCAGCTTTCTCTGCCCCACCCTGTATAAAGCAAAAGTTGGATGAATTTTCTAAGCAATTCAAAGAGCATTTTGAAATGTATATGGGAAAATTTCAAAATGTACACAAACACTTGTAATGGATTTCAGCCGACCAGGCTAGCCGGGTGGGTAAAGTGCCTGCCTGGCAACCCAAAGGTCGCGGGTTCAATTCCCGCCTCGGGCTTGGATCAAAGTACTGCAAAAACCTTGGGAGGTGCATTATGGCCACAGAAGCCTATGCGCCAACAACTACCAAAAAAAAAAAAAGGATTTCAACTTAGACTTCTGTAGGCAATAAAGACTTCAGATAATCTGTCCATAGATAATCAAGTTTACTGTATACAGAAATATAATAAGTTACCTTCTGATATATACATTAAAGGGCATGTTTACACACCAACATAAATTAGTAGAATTTGTTTTGTCAATGGCAGAAGCAGTGCCCTTTGAAACAATTTAAGAACAGAGGAAAGTGAGTTATGTCTGGAGTGCTTAATAACACTGGGTTAATATTTTTTGGGAGTGGACGAACAGTATAAGCCTGACAGGCAGAGAGGGGAAAAAAACTCAGGCTAATTACAAACAAAGATGAAGGTAAGAAAACTGAGAATGTAGAAACTTTAAAATTTTAATACAAAATTCAGTATTAAATCCTGGCCTACTATATACATTAAAGGTAGTTTCTTAATTAAATTCTTAAAATTCATCACTAGAGAAGGAAATGGTGGAGATGGGTACCAGAAAATATGGGTTTTCTGGCCAGTCAATAAATCTGCTTCCAGAGAGCAACTTGAAATAAGTAATAAAGTTTAGCAGAAATGTGGAAGGCAAGAAATCCTTTTTTTTTTTTTTTTTGCTGGCAAAGTAAACCCTTGCCAAGTTGTAATTTAGTAATTTAGTTGGTTATCTGGGGAAGGATATTTTTGCTTTCTTTCTAAACATTTTTTGTTTCATTTTAAAGGCAAGGGTAAGATCATCTTACCCTTGGATTATCATACTAGAACTGTAAATCCTAGAAGCAGAATTAATAGCAACACAGAAAGTCATTTGGTAAGAAGCTCAACTGCAAAATCAATAGGACATTTAACTAATAAATCCCACTGAAAAATATCAGAAAATTCAGAATCATCTTTACAGTTAAGCAATTTTGGAGAGAACATCCACTCATGTTCAATTATAACTGGATTCCCACTTAATCAAAATACGAATCAAATAAAAGCATAGTACCAAAATAAACTGGAGTAGGTGGGAGTGGGGGTACAGTGAAACCTCTATAAGCAATCACCGCCTCGACGAGACCACCTTTACAAAAGACCAATAATTCTTCGAACAGTTTTAAATAAATGTCCTGTGTATAAACTATTCTCTATGGGTACCACTCTCTGACACAAATGTGATCGTTAATTCTGCAGTTTGGGGGCCAACATATTCCATAAATTCCTAAGAATCTGTAATCCTCTTAAGTTGACCATTGTCATACCTGACTGGGACTGCTAATCCTGTTGTTTGGCAGTCAGTGTTTTCACAGAGTTCTATGAATAACCTGGAGTTTTTTCTGAAGTAACTGTATAAATATTGCTACCAAATAGGTATTTCATTCATCTATTTCTGATTTATCCATCCTCAAATATAGCCATGATGGTAGAAAAAAGAAAAATGAAATTTTTTAATTTAGAAACGCAAGTGAAAGTTATAGAAGATGCAACAAAACATTTATCGCCAAAACACAGAGGTATAATTGTGATAAAACACAAATTTTCCAGGAAAAAAATAATATTAAAGAAAAGTGGATGCGGAATGCAAATAAAATTATTCAACAAGAAACATATCAAGAAATTAATGAGTCTGTAATTCCTCTGTCAAACTCAACTGGTTTGACAGAGGAATTCCAGTAAGCGTCCAATATTATAACAAAAATCCTTGTATAAGGCAATGGTCAGGCCACACCTTGAGTATTGCATACAGGTCTGCAAGCCTCATTTCAAGAAAGATGTAGAGCTGCTGGAAAGAGTAGAGAGAGAAGGGTTGCTGTTACCAAGAAAGGCTTAAGTTCTGAAAATTGCGGTGTCTGCGAACTAGGCACATGAAAGGTGATCTGATTGAGGTGTAAAGGCCTTGAATGGTTTGAGCAAGTCCAATGCTGATGGAATTCTTCCTCTTGCTCAGATTCTGCACCTGAGGAGACAAATTAAAATTTAAGAAAGACAGTTGTAGAACAGATTCAAAAATTTGCATTTACTTAAAATTTACATTACCTGCCATGATGGTGAAATTTAATCCGTTTAAATAGTTGACGACATAATACTGTCGAAATGGACAGAAACGCTTAGACTGTAAAGTTAAAATACAATCCACAAGTTTATTAAAATGAGTCGCACATGTTACGGCATCTTCTTTAACTAATGTCACCTTTTTAATAAAATGAAGAGTTTCTGCTTGCTCATCAGAAATAACCAAAGCATCGTGTTTTAACTTGTATAAAATTTTTAGCAATTTAGGCCAACCAATTTCGTTTGCACTCAAAGTTAAGAAGAATGTAGGTTTACCCAACTGCCTGATCATTGCAAACAGATCTCTTTTACGTTGTGTTCAGTAATAAGTTGAATTAGGAATCGATTTCAAAAATGACAAATTGTTTTCAATGCCTATTGATGTATTCTCAAGATTGGATTTATTCTTTGGTGAGCTTAGTGTCCTTTCCGACATATTTAAAAGCAACTCGAATTTCGTGTTCTTCTTACTCTTATTATTTTCAACATCCATATAAAGAACATGATAAGGCATCGCTCGTGGAGAAGTTTGAAGACTGAGAGCCATCTACCATCACCCTCAGTGAGCAATCAGACAGAAAACTGGATAACCAATTACAAAAAAAAGTTGGCAAACCATAAGATGAAGGCTTGTTTAGAAGACTTTTATGCCAAACACGAACAAAAGCCTTTGAGATGTCAAGAGCAACGGCTTGTGTTTCACCAAACTTTTCCAATGAATTTGTCCATACTAGCAATCATTGATCAGATGAAAGGTTTCTATTTAGTTTAAGAGTTGGCAGTTAATTGATTTCTCCATTACTTTAGAAAGAATAGAAGTAATTGCAATGGGACAATAATTGGATGGGAGGGATTTGTCACCCTTTTTTAGGAACTGGCTGGATATGAGCAAATTTCCAAGCAGAAAGAAAAACACCTTTGGAATAAGAAAGTGAAAAAATGTGGCAAAGAACAGGAGTAAGTTCAGGAGTGCAGGTTTTGAGAACAAGTGGAGAAATACCATCGGGATCTGGAGTTTTCTTAGCATCAAGATTCGTCAAAATCCTTCTGACATCCTTTTGATGGAAGACCACAGGAAGCATTGAATGGAGTGTGCTGGGAATGGTGGGAGGTGTTTTGGCAAATTCATTAATACATAAGTTGGAAGAAAAATGGGATGATGCTAGCAGGAGAGCTTTATCCTGAAGTGACTACAGAACCATCTGTTTTTGGCAGAGATGGGCAAACGTTGCGGCCAATAGCTTTGGCAAGAGACCAGAATGCTCGGCTACCATTAGGCCAAGAAGCAAGTTTTCTACTCTTCACCTGTTCAAAATCTAGTTCGGACTGATTAATAACTGCTTTACAATTGTTGTGAGCTTTGGTGTAGGCAGAAAATGAAACTGAAGAACTGGAAACAAGCCAATTATGATATGCAACATTCTTTTCCTGAACGGCCTTAGCACATGTATTGGAAAACCAAGGTTTAGATAAAGGATGAGATTTTAGAGTGGAGTGTGGGATAAAGGATTCCATTTCTACAAGAATAATTTCACTGACACAATCTGGGCAAATGTTGACATCAGAAATTATCCGACCAAGGAAATGAAAAACGAAATCTCGCAGATGATCCCATTTTGCATTCTTGTAATGCCAAACAATATGAGATTGGGAATAGCCGTGAGATAAAGGCTCCATTGAAGAAGAGACAATCACCAAGTTGTGATCTGAGATACCTAAAGGACCACTCACTTCGACCGTGTACTTAGAAGGGTTGTTTGTGAGAAAAAGATCAAGCGTGTTGGCTGTTTGGTTAGGATTGTCCGGTATCCTGGTAGGTAAATGGACAATCAGTGCGAGATCATTAGTAAATGGAAAAGCCTCAGCATCTCGACCAGCTGGGTCGGTGTGACTAGAAAACGGAAGCCAGCTGGAGATGTGAACATTACAATCACTAAGGAAAATTACCTCACTGTTCGGAAAGCTGGATTGGAGAAAGTCAAGTTGCAAAGAGAGGAAGTCAAAGAGCTCCAAGTGATTAGTGGAGTTGGGAGAACGGTAGAGACAACATATGAATTTGACACTATGAGGTAGAGAGATTTTAAGCCAGAGAAGATCAAAAAGAGGAGATTCTAAATTACCAAGTCTCTGACAGGGAATATCGGAACAGACATATGCACAAGTACAACCTTTGAGGCGAAAGGAATCATACAGTGAATAATTTGGGCAACTGTGATGAGCAGTAGCTGAATCAATCGATAACTGAGATTCTGTCAGTAAAAGTAAATGGGGTTTGGCAGACTGCAAGTGGAAATGGACATCATTGAGATTAGAATTGAGACCACATATATTTGTGAAATGAACTAGGAAGTATTTGTGAGGTTTAGATCTTTTCACACATAAGCTTACTCTTAGTTTGACAATCCATGGTGTATTCAATAGTGAGAAAAGGTTTGGGGGACATGCTGTATGAAGTAATGAAATTTTTGGATATGGCATACACATGGTAGGAATATACCCAGATCCTTGACATACCATGGCCTCGACAATGCCTCCCACGCATGCACACGCACACACTACTCGGACTCCCTCCAGTCACTATCTGGCAGAGTAGAGGTAGCAAGATTATATACTAGCTGATCCGGAAGCCTCCTAGAGAGTTACCAATAGGTTCAGTCCAGTGTACTAACTAGCAGTCGGCCTGCGAACATAATTTTAGAGCTGTACCATCGAAATGTAAGGGATAATGGATCTCACCACGAAGTTCATCATAACCTCAAAAGTCATCATACTGCATGATGGAAGAGATGGGGGAGGGTTGACCGGAACTTAGCTCTAGAGACTAAACACGGGTTCCCCACTTCAAGCCTCCAATAAGCAAAGTGGTGGTATTGCACCAGTTGATGAGAGTCATTTACCACCTGGTACTGCCTGATAACATAGATGGGCAGCATTCCTCCATGTGGTGTGAGCGCCACACCTCGACCCCTGCTTATACTGGTTCACACTTGGGTGGTCATCCACCATGTGCATGGAGGTTATACCCAGGATTACTAACAGTCCCATCATCATGAAAGTGCAAGCAGAGGATTCGGCTGTCACAGACCATCCGAACTTCGCCGAAATTGGGTCCATTTGACTTGAGTGTCACCCGAATATCAGTTCCATCAGTGTTTTAGACTCCCAGGTAGCAAGTACAGCTTGTCTGGCATATCTGAGAAAATGTCTGTGACAACCTATTGCTAATACATCAAGTGTTAATCAACGACTGGACTAAACGTATCATTCATTTAAATTGTTCTACTACCAACATATTTTACCTACATTAGTAGGAAATATGAACACTGCACGAAATTTTTAAGAATTTAAAAAATTTTTAGTATCAGACATTGCTGAATACAAAATTGGCCTGGAATAGTGTTAGTGAAAATTCTATACAAAAATGTTTAAATAAATGTGGAATTAAGTGTGATACCAACATGGAGGTTGAGGTCAGAACTGATTTTATAGAGGTACAAGAATTTGTTTAAGTTGGACATCAGATAAACATAAACATCAATACAAAATTTGAAGAAGATTCAGTCACATGTGAAAATGACGGTGAAAACTGGAAGAATCATCGTGGACTAATGTTATTAGTGGAGTCCCTCAGGGTTCAGTATTGGGTCCTTTATTGTTTTCTGTATTTATAAATGATATATTGATGATGGTATATCAAGCTTAATGTCCAAGTTTGCAGATGATACGAAGGTTGGCAGGGTTGTCAAGGACATTACTGACACTATGCTGCTGCAACAGGATCTGGAAAGGTTGAGCAGATGGGCTGAGAGGTGGCAAATGAAGTTTAACATTGACAAATGTAAAGTACTACATATGGGGAAACAGCAACCCCAGAGCAACGTATCAACTCTGTGGTACTACACTGACAGTGGTAGAGAATGAAAGGGACCTGGGGGTGGTTGTGCAGGCAGATATGAAGTTCTCTGAGCAGTGCAGACGGGCTGCAAGAGTAGCTCATGGTGTATTGTCAATGATATATACCAATTTTTCTAGCAGGGATAAGGAGGTGGTTATTCCCTTGTATAAGGCAATGGTCAGGCCACACCTAGAGTACTGTATACAGGCCTGGAGGCCTCATTTCAAGAAGGATGTAGAGTTGCTGGAACGAGTACAGAGAAGGGCAACAAGATTAGTGAATGGAACAAAGGGGTGCTCTTACGTAGAAAGGCTTAAGTTTTGCAAATTACAGTGTCTGGAGACTAGGCACCAGCGAGGTGATCTGATAGAGGTGTACAAAGCCTTGAATGGTTTGAGCATGCTCAGTGCTGATGGGATTCTTCCTCTTGCTCAGAATAATCACCTGAGAGGGCATAAATTCAAATTGAGGAAAGACAGATGTAGGATAGATGTGCGGAAATTTGCCTTTAGCCAGCGGATGGTTGGTAGGTGGAACAGACTTCCGTCCCTTGTCGTGGAAGTTGATAGCCTAAATAAGTTTAAGGCTCAGCTGGACATATATTTCGAATGAACAGAGGGGTGAAGTGGAAGTGGTTATTTTTTATTTATTTATTTTATTTTTTTATTTTTTTTTTTGGCTGATGCTGCATAAGCTTGCTTTCTTGCGTCAAATGCCTCTACTAATGCTAATGCTAACTTGATGATTCTGATAAGAATATTGACAATAATGACAATTTATGCAAAAATATGAATGCAAACAATGAATCAGATGAAGAAATTAAAATTCTAATATAAGAAATTTTAAATTGTTTTAGGATTTAAAAATATATCCTGCAATTTAGGTAATAATAAAATGTCACACTTATTAAATGATTTTGAAACAATTGCAGAAAAGAAAACAATTCAGAATAAAAAAAAATCATCCAGACAAACTACGTTACCTCAATATTTCAAAATATAAAATTATATATTTTATATTATTCTTTTAGTTTTAAGATTTATATAATTAATGTAAGTAAATAATTAAAATAATTTAATATTTAGTTCGACTTTTTTCAATAAATACTAGGGGGCTTTACCCCCTGCTTGCTTCTTTTGATAAAATAAAATAAAATACTTACAGAAGCTTTCAACACTCTGCATGTCTCTTCCTCGGCTAATATATGTAGAACCAAATGTTTCACATATACAGTACTTGGTGTTTGATGGGTTTTCGCTGTAAGTGAGGGGGAAATTATTCTCAAGAATCGTCTCATTATTAATGCTATGATTTATTTGTATACTCTCATACAAAAAGATCTAAACCTCCAAACACTTCCTCATTCATTTCACAAATATATGTCGTCTTGTTTCCAATCTCAATGATGTCCATTTCCACCTACAGCCTGCCAAACCCAACATACTTTTTTCTGACAGAATTCCAGTTATCGGTTGATTCAATCACTGCTCATTTCATTTGCCCAAATTATTTGCTTTATGATTCCTTTCACTTCAAAGGTGGTACTTGTGCATATGTCCACTCTGATATTCTCTGTCAAAGATGTTAATTTGGAATTTCCTCTTTTTGACCTTCTCTGGGTTAAAATTTCTCTACCACATTCTGTAAAATTCATCTGTTGCCTCTATCGTCTTCCCAACTCAACTAATCACTTGGAACTCTGACTTCTCTTTGAAACTTGACTTTCTCCAGTCCAACTTTTCTAAATGAGGTAATTTTCCTTGGTGATTTTAACGTTCACAACTCCAGCTGCATTCTGTTTTCTAGTCACACAGACCCAGCTGTTTGAGATGCTGAGGCTTTTGCAATTACTAATGACCTCACAGAGATTGTTCATTCAGCTAACAGAATACTAAAAAATCCTCACCACACAGCCAACATGCTTGATGTTTTTCTCACAAAGAACTCTTCTAAGTACACAGCTGAGTTGAGTGGTCCTTAGGCACCTCACATCATAACTTGTTGCTGGTCTCTTCTCCAATGGAACCTTTTTCTCATAGCCATTCTCAACTTGTTGTTTGGCACTACAAGAATACAAAATGGGATGATCTGCAAGATTTCTTTTCTTCTTTTTCTTGGTTGGATTACTGTTTTAAATCTTCTGATGTCAACGATGGTTGACATTAGATTGTGTCAATGAAATTATTCTTGTAGGGATGAAATAGTTTATTCCATACAGCACCTTAAAACCTTGTCCTTTATCTAAACCTTGGTTTTCCAATAAATGTGATAAGACTGTTCCAGTGTTGCATAGTGCAATTGGCCGGTATCCAAATCTCGACATTTTCAGCCTACACCAAAACTTGCAACAATTGCAAAGCAGTTACTGATCAGTCCAAACTAGATTTCAAACAGGCTAAGAATAGAAAACTTGCTTCTTGTCCAAATGGTAGCTGGGCATTCTGGTCTCTCACTAAAGCTATTAGCCGCAACTTCTGCCCATCTCTATTTCCACCTCTGTCCAAAATAGATGGTTCTATATCCCCTTCAGCCAGAGATAAAGCTTACCTGCTAGCATCCTACTTTTATTCTAACTTGTGTATTGATGATCTTGGTAAACCACCTCCTACCATTCCCAGTACATTCCATGCAATGCTTCCTGTACTATTCTGTTAAAAGGGCGTCAGAAGGATTTTGAACAATCTGAATGATAAGAAAGCTCCAGGGCCTGCTGGTATTTCTCCACTTGTTCTTAAAGCCTGTGCTCCTGAAGTTAATCCTGTTATGTGTCACCTTTTTTTACTTTCTTATTCCAAAGAAGTTTTCCCTTCTTCGTGAAAGTTTGTTCACATCTAACCAGTTCTATCATCCCACTGCACTTCAACTCTTTCTAAAGTAATGGAGAAATCAATTAACTGCCAACAACCCCAGGAGCTCACATCTGGTGAGAGTGGGCTTGGCAAACCCAGGGTCCTGAGCTGGATATCATTATTCTTATCTTTCTTGGTGATTCCTTTCTACCTCTCTCTCTCTCTCTCTCTCTCTCTCTCTCTCTCTCTCTCTCTCACAGGGTAACTTGAGGAATTTTTTTTTTTTTTTTTGGCTTGTGCAGCATAAGCCTCAGGCTCTTCCTTGCACCATAGGGCTAATAATAATAACTTAAAATATGTAGAATCGTTCCATCTGATCAATGACTGCCAGTATGGATTCCATCAGTGTCGATACACTGGTGATATTCTGGCTTATGTTACCCAACTATGGGCAAATTCAATGGAAAAGATTGGTGAAACTCAAGCAGTTGCTCTTGACATTTCAAAGGCTTTTGATCATGTTTGGCATAAGGGTCTTCTAATTAAGCTTCCACCTTATGGTTTTCCAACTGTTTTTTTTTTTTTTTTTGTAACTGGGTATCTGGCATCCTCAGACCAATTACAAAAAACAGGCAACTCAGAACATGCCAATTCTGAGTTGTCTGTTAGTTGCCGGCCGAAACAACAATGCCAGGCAGGCCACCCAGCATGCCATACAGCTGGAAGACCTTGATGCCTGTCCCATTCTAGTTTTCTCTCTGCGGGTTCTGGGAGATGGCTCTCTGCCTTCTAACTTGTCCGCTAATGCTGGTGTTCCCCAAGATTCAGTTCTTTTCCCCACTCTTCCTTTTGTATATTAAAAGCCTTCTTCCACTGACTGGAAATCCTCTCCATAGTTTTGCTGATGATAGCACATTGCATTCCACCTTCCAATTTGAGAAACCTTGAACTGCACAAACATTTCAACTTCTCAAATATCCACTACCAATTCCTTAAATGCTGATCTCCAGGTATTTCACCAGTGGGGCAAAGATAACTTGTTTGATTTCAATTCTTCTAAACTCAATCCTGTCTTATATCTTGCAAAAAAAGATTTTTCTCCTTTTATGCTTATCTTTGATGACATTGATTTCTAAGCAAGATCATATATCTCTATTGGGGATTACCCTGCCTTCTAATCTGCCCTGGCATAAGAACATTAATAATATTGTTTCCCCCTGCATCTAAAAAAACTGGGTTTTCTCTTTTACTCTAGACATTAATTTTCTTCCAAACATCATTTGTTCACTCTGTACAAATCGTAAATCCACTCTACCATAGAATATTGTTCCTGCATCTGAGGCAGTGCCACCAAAACCTCTCAGGCTTCTAGATTTCATTCAAAAGAGGGCAATTAGGTTAACTAATGACACATCTCTAACTAAGTCTCTCCACTCTCTGTCTCATAGATGTTCTCTTTCTGCTGCATGCCTTTTCTATAGATACTTCTATGGGCACTGTTCTTCTGAAGTGGCTTCTATAATTCCCACTCTCTTGCTTCCTTCAAAACCAGTCTGAATACGTGTCACAACCAGTCAGCATCGTTTTACGGTCCAACTTCAAACTCTCAGAACCAACTTTTCTTCTTCCTCGTTTATACATTAAACTTCCATTTTCTGGAACAACCTTCCTTCATACATATTTCCTGAAAATTACAATCCACAGAAATTTAAGTCTAATGTCAACAATTATCTTCTTTCATCTTCTCGACCTTCAACTCATACACAGTACTATAGGTTCTAATACCTCTCATTTGGGGGTTTCATAAAAAAAAAAATTATAAGCACCTTTTGATTATAAGCTATCAGAACAATAAAAGAAAGAAAATAAACTATGAAATATTAACTTACCTGATAATTTGCCAAAGATACTGAAGGATTCTGAAGTTGCTGAAAACAATAGTAAGCAAAATTATATGCATATAAGTCAGAAAACTGAAACAACTATACTATACAAGTTTATATATGAGAGAGAGAGAAACATACAGACAGACACTCCTTTTATTCAATTAGTACATGCAAAATTATATGCTTATCAGTCAAAAAAATTTGAAAAACTTTTAATTTGTTCAATAACCATATGCGGAACTCTGCTGTTGTGTAACCCCTTTACTATTCCACATGGGCCCAAAAAGTCTGGAACCAATGGAAATCCGTCGGATATCTGTCAGAAATCCATCAGATGGACAAGTGCTGAAATAAGAGTGCCCAAGAGCATAGTGCATGACATTCTAAAAGAAGAAAAGTTTCATCCGTACAGACTTCAGTAAGTTGTAAATCCCATTGGTTCCAGACTTTTCGGACACTACATATTTCTTACTGGTTATACAGACAGTCTGTAGCATTAATAAAACTAGACCTTGTTGCAACCCTACTGCATTCCTTATAACTTTAAAGTTATTTCTGAATGTTTTTCCCAATCAAGACTACCACTTTGGGTTCCATTTTTCTATGCAACAGGCTGAGTACCTAAGTATTCCCAAACATCAAAATAAACTGTCCTCCAATGTGACAGAGGTGGTGAGTCCAATTAGAATTGGGCTCAAATTGTGGGATTCAGAATAGCATGACTATTTTGTTTTATTTATTTTATTTTTTTTTTTTGGCTGATGCACAAAAAAAGGCTCTTCCTTGCATCATTTAACCTTACTAATAAAATTAGTATCTTTCCTGCAGTTTGTATTTAACACAATGAGAAACCATTATAGGAAATAAAGTTTGCATTCTGAAAACAACATGATAGGCATACAATTTAACATAGAATAAAAAGCTAAACACCTTCAATCAAATGGCAAATTATTATTTTGTTCAGGCTAGTTTAGACAACTGCTTTTTACATTTAATCCTCTAGAATGGTATGTCCAACCTTTTTGGTCAGATGGGTACCTACTGTTTATTTTTTAGAAATCAGAAGGTGCCACCAAAAAAAAAAATATATCATTACATAGTTACCAAAAACAGGGACATATCTTTATACAGCAGACTCTGAATTTACAGGAATTGGATTAACTGGGACACTTCAAGACTCCAAAGTAAAAAAATATGTATATACACCAAAGAATTATAAAATTCAAGTAATAAATAGAATGGGTATAAACAGATGTTTTGCAAGTCATAAAAAAGTGGCGTTATAAGTCGTGATTGGAAGATGAATGTACCTATTATCCCGCAACCTCCGTTGTCTTCACACTAGTTGCTCAAAAAACAATAAAAAGAGAACAAATGTTTAGTTTCTTTTAGCGCGTAGCGTGGATTGTTGTGTTTTCTGTCACACCACAAAAAGACAAATTTTGTTTTGTTATTTATGTAAGGAGTGTTGAAATTTTTTTTGTAAATATTTTTTTGTTTAGAAATCGCAAAAATGGTGGGTAAATGCAAGAGTTGTGCTTTCAATTGAACAAAAACTTGAAATTGTTCAAAAGTTTGAACACAGTGCATCCGTTAAATCTTTATGTGACATTGCAAAAAATAAAGGAAAGCATTGTATTGGACATACAAGTAGCGAGTGGTAAGTTTTTTGTGTTTTTTATCTCCCCATATTTTTTTGTGGTACGTTGCTGAACATTTTTTCGATATTTTTCAATTAACCGGGAAATTTATTATCCAAGATTTTATTTTACCATCTATCCCTGAAAATCGAGAGTCTACTGTATATATCGATAAAAGTTGTAGAGAAGAGAAAAGAAAAGAAAATGGGGGAAGGCAAAATGGAAAGGTGAGAGGAGGTAGTATAGTTACAAGTTGACAAAGTAAAAAGAATAATAATAAAAGAAAACAATTAATATGCTTTAAATGCAAGATAAAAATAAATATATACATATAAGTACATTGTTGCATTTTAACAATTCAAATATCAACCATTTGAATTGCATGAAAAAACAACAATATAGTGTTCTCTGTTTCTAACATAAAATAAATGTCATAGCAAAGTAAAATTAATTAGAACTAATGGAAAAGAGGTGGGATTAAATTTAGAGTAGTACAAAGTAAAGATAAAAGTAAAAAGACTGGTATAAGGGAGGATATATAAAGCAGGCATGTCATTTAGGTTGATACAACCTAAATGACATTTCTCAGAGGAAAAAAATAAAAATATATAGGCAGCTAAAGAATTAAATTAAAACAAAGAACTATTAATGTAGGGATAAGCCCAGAGTAGCAAGCCATCAAAAATGCACATCTGTGATCATTTGAAGTCACTATTATCATCATCCTTAAATAGTTTGCTTTCACCCAAGTGGTTCTTTTGACTCCTGTTCCCATCCTATGGTTTCAATCATAGTAAGTTCTATTCTCTAACCATTTTGTCCATGTTTTCTTTAGTTTTCACTATCCATATATTTGGTCCTTGAGGTTGTCACAGACATTCTCTCAGATATGCCAGACAAGCTGTACTTGCTACCTGGGAGTCTAAAACACTGATGGAACTGATATTCGGGTGACACTCAAGTCAAGTGGACCCAATTTCGGCGAAGTCCGGACGGTGTGTGACAGCCAAATCCTCTGCTTGCACCTTCACGATGGTGGGACTGTAAGTAATCCTGGGTATAACCTCCATGCACAAGTACATGGTGGTGACCACCCAGGTGTGAACCAACGTAAGCAGGGGTCGAGGTGTGGCGCCTACACCACATGGAGGAATGCCGCCCCTCTATGTTACCAGGCAGTACTAGGTGGTAGATGACTCTCATCAACTGGTGAAATACCACCACTTTGCTTATTGGAGGCTTGAAGTGGTGGAACCCATCTTTAGTCTCTAGAGCTAAGTTCCGGTCAACCCTTCCCTTTCTCTTCCATCACGCAGAATGATTGTTGACTTTTGAGGTTATGATGAACGTCATGGCGAGATCCAATATTCCTTACATTTCGAGGGTACAGCTCTAAAACGGTGTTCGCAGGCCGGCCGCTAGTTAGTACACCGGACTGAACCTATTGGTAACTCTCTAGGAAGCTTCCAGATCAGCTAGCGTATAATCTTGCTACCTCTACTCTGCCAGATAGTGACTGGAGGGAGTCCGAGTAGTGTGTATGCGGGGAGCATTGTCGAGGCCACGTTATGTCAAGGATCTGGGTATATTCTTACCACATGTACGCCATATCCAAAAATTTCATTACTTCATACAGAATGTCCCACCCACTTTTTCTTACTATTGAATACACGTGAATTGTCAAACTAATAGAGCAAGCTCATCTGCGAAAAGATCTAAACCTCCCAAGGACTTCCTAATTCATTTCACAAATATACGTGGTCTCAATTCTAATCTCAACGATGTCCATTTCCACTTGCAGTCTGCCAAACCCCATGTACTTTTTCTGACAGAATCTCAGTTATCGGTTGATTCATCTACTGCTCATCTCAGATGCCCAAATTATTCGCTGTATGATTCCTTTCGCCTCAAAGGTGGTACTTGTGCATCTGTCCATTCTGATATTCCCTATCAGAGAGTTGGCAATTTGGAATCTCCTCTCTTTGATCTTCTCTGGCTTAAAATCTCTTTACCTCATTGTGTCAAATTCATCTGTTGTCTCTACCGTTCTCCCAACTCCACTAATCACTTGGAGCTCTCTGACTTCCTCTCTTTGCAACTTGACTTTCTCCAGTCCGACTTTCCTAACAGTGAAGTAATTTTCCTTGGTGATTTTAATGTTCACAACCCCAGCTGGCTTCCATTTTCTAGTCACACCGACCCAGCAGGTCGAGATGCTGAGGCTTTTGCAATTACTAATGACCTAGCACAGATTGTTCATTTACCTACAAGAATACCGGATACCGGACAATCCTAATCATACAGCCAATACGCTTGATCTTTTTCTCACAAACAACCCTTCTAAGTACACGGTAGAAGTGACAGATCCTTTAGGCAATTCAGATCACAACTTGGTGATTGTCTCTTCTCCAATGGAACCTTTATCTCATGGCTATTTCCAACCACGTGTTGTTTGGCATTACAAGAATGCAAAATGGGATGACCTGCGAGATTTCTTTTCTTCTTTACCTTGGTCGGATTACTGTTTCAAAACTTCTGATGTCAACGTTTGCTCAGATCGTGTCCACTCCACTTTAAAATCTCGTCCTTTATCTAAACCTTGGTTTTCCAATAAATGTGCTTAAGGCTGTCCAAGAGAAGAATGTTGCATATCGTAATTGGCTTGTTTCTAATTCTTCAGTTTCATTTTCTGCCTACACCAAAGCTCGCAACAGTTGTAAAGCAGTTATTAATCAGTCCAAACTAGAGTTTGAACAGGCTAAGAGTAGAAAACTTGCTTCTTGCCCTAATGGTAGCCGAGCATTCTGGTCTCTTGCCAAAGCTATTGGCCGCAACTTTTGCCCATCTTTGCTCCCACCTCTGTCCAAACCAGATGATTCTATTGCCACTTCAGCCAAGGATAAAGCTGACCTGCTAGCATCCCATTTTTCTTCGAGCTCATGTATTAATGATCTTGGTAAAACACCTCCAACCATTCCCAACACGCTCCATTCAATGCCTCCTGCGGTCTTCCGTCAAAAGGATATCAGAAGGATTTTGATGAATCTTGATGCTAAGAAAGTTTCAGGTCCTGATGGTATTTCTCCACTTGTTCTCAAAACCTGTGCTCCTGAACTTACTCCTATTCTTTGCTGCCTTTTTTCACTTTCTTATTCCAAAGGTGTTTTTCCTTCTGCTTGGAAATTTGCTCATATCCAGCCAGTTCCTAAAAAGGGTGACAAATCCCTCCCATCAAAATATCGTCCCATTGCAATTACTTCTACTCTTTCTAAAGTAATGGAGAAATCAATTAACCGCCAACTCAAACTACCTAGAAACCTTCCGTCTGATCAACGATCGCCAGTATGGATTCCGTCAGTGTCGATCCACTGGAGATATTCTGGCTTATGTTAAACATATATGGACTAATTCAATGAAAGGTTCGGTGAAACACAAGTAGTTGCTCTTGACATCTCAAAGGCTTTTGATCGTGTTTGGCATAAAGGTCTTCTAAACAAGCTTCCATCTTATGGTTTGCCAACTGTTTTTAGTAATTGGTTATCCAGTTTTCTCTCTGATCGCTCACTGAGGGTGATGGTAGATGGCTCTCTGTCTTCTAACTTCTCCACTAATGCCGGTGTCCCCCAAGGTTCGGATCTTTCCCCCACTCTTTTCCTCTTGTATATCAATGACCTTCTTCCATTGACTGGAAATCCTATCCATAGTTTTGCCGATGAGAGCACATTGCATTCAACTTTACATTTTGAGAAACCTTGTCCTGCTCAATCAGCTTCAACTTCTCAAAAATCTGCTACCGATTCCTTAAATGCCGATCTTCAGGTAATTTTCCAGTGGGGCAAAGACAACTTAGTTGATTTCAACCCTTCTAAAACTCAGTATTGTCTTATATCTCGCAAAAAGGATTCTTTTACTCCAATGCTTATCTTTAGTGACACCCCGATTTCTAGGCAAAATGATATATCTCTTTTGGGGATTATCCTGACTTCTAATCTCTCTTGGCACAAGCACATTACAAATATTGCTTCCTCTGCATCTAAAAAACTTGGTTTTCTCTTTCGCTCTCGGCGTTACTTTTCTTCCAAACAGCTGCTCACTCTGTATAAATCGCAAATTCGCCCTGCCATGGAATATTGTTCCCACATCTGGGGTGGTGCCCCCAAAACCTCTCTCAGGCTTCTTGATTCCATTCAGAAGAGGGCAGTTAGGTTAATTAATGATTCATCTCTAACAGAGTCTCTCCACTCGCTTTCTCATAGATGCACTGTTTCTGCTGCATGCCTCTTCTACAGATACTTCCATGTGCACTGTTCTTCTGAATTGGCTTCTATAATTCCTGCTCTCTGTTTCAAAACAGTCCGAACACGTGCCGCCACCAGCCAACATCCATTTACTGTCCAACTTCAAACCCACAGAACCAACTTTTCATCTTCCTCATTTATTCATTCAACTGCCGTTTTCTGGAACAACCTTCCTTCATATGTATTTCCTGAAAATTACAATCTACAGAAGTTCAAGTCCAATGTCAACAAATATCTTCTTTCTTCTTCTTAACCTCAAACCCAAGCATGGTACTAAGTACTATGGGTTCTAATACCTCTCGTGTTTGGGGTTCACATAAAAAAAAAAATTTACAAAACAATCCCCTCTAAATATTTGTCCAGTTCCTCCTTAAATTTATTTAACCTATCAACTTCCACAATGACAGATGGAAGTTTGTTCCAGCAATTAACCACCACTGGCTAAAGGCAAATTTCCGCACTCTATTCTACATCTGTCCTTCCTCGATTTCAATTTATGCTCCTTTAGGTTCGTAATCTGAACAAGTGGAAGAATCCCATCAGAATTCAGCGTACTCAACCCATTCAAGGCTCAATACACCTCAATCAGATCACCTCACAGATGCCTAGTCTCCAGCTGCTGCAATTTGCAGAACTTAAGCCTCTCCTGGTAAGAGGATCCCTCCATTCCACTCAAATCTTGTTACCCTTCTCTGTACACGCTCAAGCAAATCTACATCCTTCCTAAAATGAGGCCTCCAGACCTGCATGCAGTACTCAAGGCGTGGCCTGACCATTGCCTTATACAGAGGGACAATCACCTTTTCTCTGCTGACAAAATTCCTGTATATCATTGACAACACCCCATGACCTGCCCTGGCAGCATTGCTCAGAAAACTTCATATCTAACTGCACAATTGCTCCCAGGTCTTTTTCATTTTCTACCTCCTTAAGTGTAGTACCACACAGTTGGTACATTTCTCTGGGGTTACTTCTACCCATATGCAGTATTTTGCATTTGTCAATGTTCAACTTCAGTTGCCACTTCTCAGCCCATCTGCCCAAATTTTCTAGATCCTGTTGCAGTAACACACTGCCAACCTTTGTATCATCTGCAAACTTCGATACTAAGCCTGATATAACTTCATCAATATCTTTGATAAATATACAAAACAACAGTGGACCTAACACCGAACCCTGTGGGACTCCACTAATAACATTAGTCCACAAAGAGCAGCACCCATTGATTACCACCCTCTGTCTTCTCCCACTCAACCATCCTTTTATCCATTGTAGCAACTTACTGTTAATACCATTCTGCTCCAATCTGTACAGTAGTCTTCCATGCGCAACAGAGTCAAAAGCTTTCGTGAAATCCAAGTATATAATATCAAAATTATTTTTTGCATCCAGTTCCTTTGTAACCACATCACAATAACCAATCAAATTTGTCAGACAAGACTTTCCCTTAACAAACCCATGCTGTGTCTGAATTATTGCTTCAGTCTTGTCTACATGATCCTGCAATGCATCTTTAACCAGTGACTCCATTATTTTACCAGGAACAGAAGTTAAACTAACTGGTCTGTAATTACTCGTGTCACCCTTCAATCCCCCTTTGTGAATTGGGGACACATTTGCACATCTCCAGTCCATGGGGGACCTCCCCTGAGTCCAAGAATGCTCTTATAATTATGGCTAAGGGTTTGCTTACTTCCTTTGCCGCCTCCTTTAATATAACTGGATAGATCTCATCTACCCCCAGGTGCCTTTCTTATCTTGAACTTCAACAATTTCTCCCCCTCTTTGTTCTCAGTTATTACAAAATCATTAAGCACCCTGTTACAATTTGATAACCTTGTGGCATTTTCAAACCTTAATAACTCCTCATGTGTGAATGTAGATGCAAAATACTCATTCAGTTTGTTTGCTATCTGAGCAGGATCATCAACAGTTGAACCATCGATATCAAGTGGACCAATCAGATTCATCCCCTTCCTTTTGGAGTTTATATAAGTAAAGAAATCCTTGCTGTTTTTCTTAGAATCCTTTGCAACAGATTTTTCATAATCTGCCTTCACCTGCCTAACCTCCTTTGTGACTTGATTACAGACTAACTTATATATATCATAGGCTTCTGTGTCGCCTGATAATTTATATGCATCCCATGCATTTTTCTTCTCTTCCACAAGTCTCATTAGTTCATTTGACAACCATTTACACCTAAACCTTGAACAATATTTCTTAATAGGTACGAAACGTTTAATAGCTTCCAGTATTAATTCCTTGAATGCTTCCCACTTAGAATTTGCTGTTGGTAACATCATCAGTTGGTCCCACTGTAGAGAATTTAAAAAACTGTCTGAGACCACTATAATCACCTTTACGGTAGCAAAAACCCCAGCTGAATATGAATGGCATTTTTTCCTTTTGCTGAAACTACACACACACACGAGTGGGCATAAATTTAAGTTCAGCAAGGATAGTTGTAGGAAAAACGTGCGGGAAGTTTGCCTTCAGCCAAAAGATGGTTTTTTTATGAAACCCCCAAACAAGAGAAGTATTAGAACCTACAGTACTTAGTACCGTGCATAGATTGGACGTTGATAATATGAAAGGAAGTATTTGTTGAGATTAAACTTGAACTTCTGTAGATTGTAATTTTCAGGAAATACATATGAAGGTTGTTCCCAAAAGCAGAAGTTGAATGAATAAATGTGGAAGAAGAAATGTTGGTTCTGTAAGTTTGAAGCTGGACAGCAAAAAGGATGTTGACTGATGGCAGCACATGTTCAGACTGCTTTGAAAGAGAGAGCAGGAATTATAGAAGTGAAAGAACAGTGCCCATGAATTTATAGAAAATGCATGCAGCAGAAATAGAATGCCTGTCAGACAAAGAGTGGAGAAAATCTGTTAGAGATGAGTCATTAATTAACCTAACTGCCCTCTTTTGAAGGGAATCTAGAAGCCTGACAGAGGTTTTGGGATCACCGCCACAGACGTGGGAATAATATTCCATGGTAAGGTGGATTTGCGATTTATACAGAGTGAACAGCTGTTTGCAAGAAAAGTAATGCTGAGAACGAAAGAGAAAAGTCAATTTTTAGATTCAGATGATTGAATTCAAGAAAAAACTGGACAAATTCTTAGAGAGTAAGAGTATGGATGGAAGAAGTGTGTAGTGTTTATTTATTTAATTTTTTTCTTTTTGGCTGATGCTATATAAGCTTGTTTATTGCATCATTTGCCACTACTAACTACTGCTGCATGCTTCTTATGACTATTCCATAAATTACATGCCTGCTTTATATATCTTCCCTTATATCCATCATTTTACTTGTATCTTTACTTTGTACTACTTTAAATTTACTCCTTCCACTCTTCTCTTAAGTCTCATTATTAATTGATGGAAGAGACTTCCACCTGTTGTTGTGGAAGTTGATAGCTTAAATAAATTTAAGGCTGAACTAGACAAACATCTGGAGTGACGATGGGTGAAATATGGAGAGTTTTTTTTTTTTTTGGCTGATGCTGTATAAGTTTACTTTCTTGCATAATACGTCTCAACTAGTGCCATCATGGTATGGTGGGAATCGAAGCAAATGCCTAAGGTGCCATTTGGGTAGGGGTGCTTTGCCATTGTGCAGATTATTAATTTTAATTTAAAAAGGGTGCCAAATGCTTGATTTGCCTAGTGCACAAAAATATCTCATGACAGCACTGGCCTCAACTAATGCTAATGCTAATTTTCCTCTGCTATGACAGGTAGTTTGTTAGAAACAGAGGACACTATACTGTAATTTTTATGTGCAATTCTAGTGTTTGACAATTCACAAGATGCCAGGATTGTTTGATATGCAACAATATACTTATATATATTCAAGATTTTGGCCGAATGGCTGTCAGATAAACTAATGAGGCTCGTGGCAGAGAAGAAAAATGTGTGGGATGCATATAAATTAGCAGGTGACACAGAAGCCTATAGCAGATATAAGATAGTCTATAATCAAATCACAAAGGAGTTTATGCAAGCAAAGGCTGATTACAAGAAATCCTTGGCAAAATATGCAAAGAAAAACAACAAGGACCCCCCCCTTTACTTTTGTAAACTCTAGAAGGAAGGGAATGAATCAGATTGATCCACTTGATGTTGGTGGTTCAACTGTTGATGATCCTGCTCAGATAGCTGACCAACTGAAGGAGTATTTTGCATCTACATTCGCACATGAGGAATTCTGTAAGGAAGGAGAGGACAGTAGTTTGCTAAATTCCAACAGGGAGCTGAATAATTTTGTAATAACGGAGAGCAAAGTAGAGGAGAAATTGTTGAAGATAAACATAAAAAAGGCACCTGGGGCAGATGGAATCTATCCAGTTATATTGAAGGAGGCAGCAAGAGAAGTAAGCAAATCCTTAGCCATAATTATGAGAGCATCCTTAGATTCAGGGGAGGTCCCCATGGACTAGAGATGTGCAAATGTATCCTCAATTCACAAAGGGGCTTAGAGGGGAACAGGTATCCTGTGTGTTATCAGACACTCAGCTTAAAACACTGATGGATCCAATATCTCCCTATTACAGAAGATGTAGGAGAAGTCCAGTTGGCCTGCCTCCCTAATATCCACTCATGCACACCTTCTCGATGGTAAGCCCCGTTACGTCACTTAGGTGGCAACGAACATGTAGAGTGGTTCTCTTCAAGACACCTGGTCATCGTGAAGAGAAAAAGACCTAACCCTCCAGCATATGACAGCACAACAGAGCAAATGGCCCTCAGTCCCCAGCAGCTTTCACTCTCCCTCTTACGGCAGCGAGAGGATCAGAGTGGAAGCAGGGGGTGCTAAGAATCTCTGGGTACGATCAGGCTGCCATGCACGGAAACTGAACTTGGCCTATTATAACGTAAGATCACTCATCGGTGAAGACAGGATATTAGAGCTGGAAAAGGAATTAGAAAATGTGAATTGGAATATCATCGGTTTGGCTGAAACAAGAAGAAGAAATGAATCACTCATAAGTTTATCAAGTTTTTTTTTTTTTTTTTTTTGATTTGGTAGTTGTTGGCGCATCGGCTTCTGTGGCCATATTGCACCTCCCAAGGTTTTTGCAGTACTTTGATCCAAGCCCGAGGCGGGAATCGAACCCGCGACCTTTGGGTTGTCGGGCAGGTACTTTACCCACTCGGCTAGCCCGGTCGGCGTTTATCAAGTTGAAATCTGCTGTACACCAATGGAACCAGTGAAAGGAGTGAAGGTGGAGTTGGCTTTCTGGTCCATAAAGATTTTAAAAACAACATTTTGGAATTCAAAAGAACATCACCAAGGGTGTCAAGGCTAATACTCAAGATTTCTAAGAGGTACAAGCTAAAGATTATAATGATTTATGCACCAACATCGAGCCATGATGATGAAGAGGTTGAAGAAATGTACACCGAAATTGAGAGTCTTCTAGATGAGCAGAAAACCCACTACACTATTATTATGGGGGACTTCAATGCCAAGGTTGGAAAAAGGCAAAACAGTGCAGAAAGAGGAACTATAGGAAATTTTGGAATTGGTGAAAGAAATAAAAGAGGTGAAAGACTTATGGAATTTGCAGAATCTCAAGGACTCAGTGATGAAGGACTCAGTGATGAACACTTTTTTCAAGTAAAGGGTGAACAGAAAGTGGACATGGAAGAGCCCAAATGGATTAACAACTAATGAAATCAACTTCATCCTCACTAACAGAAGATATATTGTGAATGATGTTACCATCTTGAATAAGGTAAATGTTGGAAGTGATCACAGAATGGTAAGATGTACACTTGATATAGATGAAAGAAAGGAAAGGAAAAAACTGACTCGAGTAAATAATACAAAGGTCTTTGAGATAACAGAGGAGGAGAAAAAGCAGTATGTACTGGAACTTAAGAATACGTTTGAGCTTCTGCAGACTGCTCAGGACCAAGATATCAACGAGGAATATTACAACTTTCTGAAAATGATAAAGCATAAGAAACATATAGGGAAGCAGAAATCCAAAGAAGAAAAAATTAGTCAAGAAACACTTGTCATGATGAATCGAAGACGACAAATGAAGAGCAAGAAAAACACTGACAGGGAGAAAATTGAGTATACTGAGTTATGCAAAGCCATTAGAAAGAGACTCAGAGAGGACATAAGAAGATTTAACACAAGAAAAGTAGAACAAGCATTAAGGGAAAACAAAGGATTTAAATCAGCAGCCATGAGCAGTAATACAGAAAGACAAATGATACTGAAACTGAAGAATAGCGATGGTGTACTTATAAACAGCAGAGAAGGCATAATTCAAATAGCAGAAGACTACTACAGAGAATTATACAAGGAGTGAGGAAATGATGCCAGCAATGGGGAAGATGGATTTGCAAAGTAGCAACACATGCGACATACCCAATATTCTTCCTGATGAGGTAGAACATGCATTGAAGAAAATGAAGAATCAGAAAGCCCGGGGGAAGATGAAGTTACTGTAGAGTTGTTAAAATTGGGAGGAAGAGAAATAACACAAAAACTGGCAAGGCTCTTCACAAAGTGCATTAGAAAAGGTGTGACGCCTAAGCAGTGGAATAATGCAATCATGGTTTTGCTGCATAAGAAAGGAGATAAATCAGAAATTGGAAATTATTGACCAATTAGATTGTTATCCCACATCTACAAGTTGTTCATAAGGGTCATTACTAACAGATTAGAAAGAATACTTGATGAGAATCAACCGAAAGAGCAAGCTGGCTTTAGGCCAGGATTCTCAACTATGGATCACCTTCACGTAATATCACAGCTAATGGAGAAAGCAAATGAATATAAAACACCGCTATGCCTAGCATTTTTGGATTATGAAAAGGCATTTGACTCCATACAGCATAAGGCAATGTTTCGGGCACTGCAAAGAAAAGGCATAGATACCCCATATATTATGATTTTGAAGAAAATATATGAGAGTGCTACCTCCTTTATTAGACTGGACAAAGACAGTAGGAAATTTAAAATCGAGAAAGGAGTTCGACAAGGAGACACAATATCTCCGAAGCTGTTTACTGCTGCCTTTGAGGAAGCTTTCAGAAGATTAGACTGGTCGCAGAAAGGAGTCAATGTAAACGGAGAGTACCTAAACCATTTACGATTTGCAGATGACATTGTGGTCATAAGCCACGATCCCAAAGAATTAGAGGAAAATCTTAATCAGTTATGCACAGTTAGTAAGGATTTTTGACTAAAGATGAATATGGCTAAAACAAAAGTAATGATGAACAAGTATGCCACAGAAAGGGAAATAATGATTGAAGGAGCAGTAACTGAAAAGGTGGAGTCATATACTTATCTGGGACAAGTTATTAGCTGTAATAATGATAAATGGCTGGAAGTCAAGAGAAGATAAATTTTGGATGGATAGCATTCAGGAAATATAGTCACATACTGGAGAGCGATATCCCAGTTTGTCTGAAATGTAAAATAATGAATCAATGTATACTCCCCACCATGACTTATGGAAGTGAAACTTGGGCACTCACCAAAAGAATGGAAGAAAAGCTGAGAACTACACAGCGAAGAATGGAACGAATTATATTGGGAATCAGACTGTTAGATAAGAAGAGATAAGATAATAACATGGATTAGGCAGCAAACTCAAGTAAAGGACATTCTTATCAAAACTAAAGAACTAAAATGGTCTTGGGCAGGACACATAGCTCGAAGACATGATGACAGATGGACTAAGAAAATAACAGAATGGTACCCAAGAGGAGCTAGAAGAAAACCTGGAAGACAAAGGCGGAGATGGATAGATGAAATTCATGAGTTTTTGGGTAGTTAATGGATGGCCAGTGCTCAAAACAGATGGAACTGGAAAGTTGCTGGAGAGGCCTTCATTCTGCAGGCTGATGATGATCCTCAATTCACAAAGGGAGTTCAAAGGGTAAAGCAAATAATTACAGACCTGTTAGTTTAACTTCTTTTCCGGGGAAAATGGAGTCACTGGTTAAAGAAGTGATGCAGAATCACCTAGACAAGACAGCAGTAATAGTTCAGACACAGCATGGGTTTGTTAAGGGGAAGTCTTGTCTGACCAATTTGATTGGATACTACGATGTGGTCACATACCTCTCGTGTTTGGGGTTCACATAAAAAAAAAAAAAAAAAAAAAACAAAGGAACTGGATGCAAAAAATAATTTTGATATCATATACTTGGATTTCAGGAAAGCTTTTGATACAGTTGCACATGGAAGACTGCTTTACAAATTGGAGTGGTAAGGCATTAAGGGCAATTTGCTGAAATGGGTAAAGGGGTGGTTGAGTGGGAGAACTGTTCTACTTGGAATAATGTTATTAGTGGAGACCCCCAGGGTTTGATTCTGGGCCCACTGTAGTTTTTTGTATTTATTAATGATATCGATGATGGTATATCAGGCTTAATGTCCAGGTTTGCAGATGATACAAAGGTTGGCAGGGTTGTTAATGATAGTAAAGAGAGTATGCTACTGCAACAGGATCTAGAAAAGTTAGGTAGATGGGCTGAGAAGTGGCAACTGAAGTTTAATATTGACAAATGCAAAGTACTGCATATGGGTAGTAGTACCCAAGAGAAATGTACCAACTGTGTGGTACTACACTCGGGGAGGTGGAGAATGAAAAAGATCTGGGAATAATTGTGCAGTCAGATATGAAGTTCTCTGAGCAGTGCAGATGAGCTGCCAGAGAGATCATGGAGTTTTGTCAATGATATATAGGAATTTTGCTAGTAGAGAAAAGAAGGTGATTATACCTGTGTATAAAGCAATGGTCAGGCCACACATTGAGTACTAAGTACCTCATTTTAGGAAGGATATAGATATGCTAGAACAAGTACAAAGAAAGGCAAGATTTGTGAGAGGGACAAAGGGGTTGTCTTACTAGGAGAGTCTAAATTCTGTAAATTGTAGCATCTAGAGACTAGGCACGCACCTGCGAGGTGATTGATCTGATTGACGTGATCATTGAAGGCCTTGAATGGTTTGAGCAGGCTCAATGCTGATGGGATACTTCCGGGAGGCTGATGGGAGACTAGGCACGCACCTGCGAGGCGATCGTTGAAGGCCTTGAATGGGTTGAGCAGGCTCAATGCTGATGGGATACTTCCACTTGCTCAGATTAAGAACCTGAGGAGGAACAGATTCAAATTAAGGAAGGAACAGTTGTAGAATAGATGTGCGGAAGTTTGCCTTTAGCCAGTGGGTAGTTGATTGCTGGAACAGACTTCCATCTGTTATTGTGGAAGTTGATAGCTTAAATAAATTTAAGGCCGAATGAGACAAACGTTTGGAGCGACGGGATGGGTGAAATGGGAAGGGGGTTTTTTTATTTATTTTTTTTTTTTTTTTGGCTGATGCTCTATAAGCTTGCTTTCTTGCATTATATACCTCAACTAATGCTAATATATGTATATATTTATTAACTTGCATTTAAAAGGTATTAATTTGTTGTCTTTTATTATTATGCTTTTTATCTTTGCAATTTGTAACTATACTACCTCCTCTCATCTTTTTTTTTTTTTTTTTTTTGTTAGTTGTTGACACATTGGCTTCTGTGGCCATAATGCACCTCCCAAAGTTTTTGCATTTTCTACTCTGATCCAAGGCAGGATTCAAACCCGCGATCTCTGGGTTGCCAGGCAGGCACTTTACCCACCCAGCTAGACCGGTCGGCAATTGAGACATGTGGCAGAGAAGAAAAGTGCATGGGCTGCATATAAATTATAAGGTAGTACACAGAGGCCTATGGTTAGATATAAATTAGTCTAATAAAATCACAATGGAGTTAGGCAAGCTAAGGCAGATTATGAGAAGTCTCTGGCAAAGAATGCATGAAAAACTGCAAAGACTTATGCTTATATTAACAGTAGAAGGGGTTGAATCACATTGGACCAGAATGCTTATGAGTTAACTGTCAATGACCCTGCTCAGGTTGTGAAAAAATTTAATAAATATTTTACACCGAATTCTTGAAGGTAAGAGATATCAGAAGTTTATCAAACTCTAACGAGGAGCTAAATGACTTTATGATAACTTAAAGAAAAGTGCAAGAGAAATTGTTAAGGATGGTAAAAAAAAAGGCACTTGGGGCAGATGGAATCTATCCAATTATATTAAGAAAGGCTGCACAGAAAGTAAGCAAACCCTTAGACATAATTATAAGAGCATCCTTGGATTCAGGGGGGGGGGGTCCTATGGACTGGAGAAGTGCAATTATATCTCCAATTCATAAAGGAGAATCAAAAGGTGACATGAGAAAATACAGACCTGCTAGCTCAATATCTGTTCCTGGGAAAATAATGGAGTCACTGTTAAAGAAGTAATGCCGGACCAATTGGACAGACATGTAATTATACCTGCAGTCGCAGCATGGATTTGTTGTTAAGGGGTGGGGGGGGGGTCCTTGGCTAACCAATCTAATGGGTTACTGTGATGCATTGACCAAGGAACTGGATGCAAAAAGTAATTTTGACATAATATACTTAGATTTCAGGAAGGCCTTTGTACTGTTACACATAACAGACTGCTGTACAAACTGGAACAATGTGGCATTAAGGGTAAGTTACTGCAAGTAACTGGAACCTTAGTGGAAGAAGACAGAGTGAAGATGACAAAAGTGGAAGAAGACAGAGTGATTATCAATGGGCAGTGCTCTTCATGGACTAATGTTATTAGTATAGTTTCACAGGTTCAGTGCTGGGTCCATCGTTGTTTTCAATATTTATCAATGATATTGATGAAGCTATATCAGGCTTAATATGTGTGCATATGATACAAAGGTCGGCAGGGTGGTTAACAAAAGTCATCAGGGTGAGCGACTGCAACAAGATTTGGGGAAAATTGGGTCGATGGGTTGAGAAATGGCAGTCAAAGTTTAACATTCGCAAACACAAGATACTGAACATGAGTAGCAATAACCACAGAGTAACCTATCAACTGTTTGGTACTGCACTCAGAGTAGTGGAGAATAAAAAAAGACCTGGGGATAATTGTGTAGTCAGACAGGAAATTCTCTGGACAGTGTACACATGCCGCAGGCCAGTTTATAAGAGTTTTTGACAATGATATTTTTTTTTTTTTTTTTTTTTTTAGGAGCATTAGCAACTAAGGCCATATTGCTCCAGGGATATGCGGTGGTCATTCCCTGACCTTTCCGCATCCTCCGTATTTGGTGGTCACGGGCTCGAACCCCGGCCTAATCAAGAAGCGTGTGCTACGCACCGCTGCTCCTGCCCACCTGGCTACGGAGGCGCCGTTGACAATGATATACAGAAACTTTGATAGCAGGGATAAAGCCATGGTTAGGTCGCATCTTGAGTACTGTATACAGATAGTAGTAGTAGTAGTGGCATGTGATGTAAGAAAGCAAGTGTATGAGCTTATGCGGCATCAAACAAAAAAAAATATATATATATCACACCATTCCCTACAAATGCCTGTCCAGTTCCTCCTTAAATTTATTCAACCTATCAACTTCCACAACGACAGATGGAAGTTTGTTCCAGCAATTAACCACCCGCTGACCAAAGGCAAATTTCCGCACATCTACTCTAAATCTGTCTTTTCTTAATTTGAATTTATGCCTCCTTCACTTTGTAATCTGAACAAGTGAAAGGATCCCATCAAAATTCAGCGTGCTCAACCCATTCAAGGCCTTATACACCTCAATCAGATCACCACGCAGATGCCTAGTCTCCAGCCACTGCAATTTGCAGAACTCAAACCTCTCTTGGTAAGAGGATCCCTTCATTCCCCTCACCAATCTTGTTGCCCTTCTCTGTACACACACAAGCAAATCGACATCCTTCCTAAAATGAGGCCTCCAGACCTGTACGCAGTACTCAAGGCGTGGCCTGACCATTGCCTTATACAGAGGGACAATCACCTCCTTTTCCTTGCTAGCAAAATTCCTATATATCATTGACAAAACCCCATGACCTGCCCTGGCAGCCTGTCTGCATTGCTCAGAAAACTTCATATCTGACTGCACAATTACTCCCAAGTCTTTTTCATTTTCTACCACCTTAAGTGTAGTACCACACAGCTGGTACTTTTCTCTCGGGTTACTTCTACCCATATGCAGTACTCTGCATTTGTCAAGGTTAAACTTCAGTTGCCACTTCTTAGCCCATCTGCCCAAATTATCTAGATCCTGTTGCAGTAGCACACTGCCATTACTGTCATTAACAACCCTGCCAACCTTTGTATCATCTGCAAACTTCGACATTAAGCCTGATATACCTTCATCAATATCATTGATAAATATACAAAACAACAGTGGACCTAACACCGAACCCTGTGGGACTCCACTAATAACATTAGTCCAAGAAGAGCAGCACCCATTGATTACCATCCTCTGTCTTCTCCCACTTAACCATCCTTTTATCCATTGTAGCAACTTACCCTTAATACCATTCTGCTCCAATCTGTACAATAGTCTTCCATGTGCAACAGTGTCAAAAGCTTTCCTGAAATCCAAATATATGATATCAAAATTATTTTTTGCATCCAGTTCCTTTGTAACCACATCGTAATATCCTATCAAATTTGTCAGACAAGACTTTCCCTTAACAAACCCATGCTGTGTCTGAATTATTGCTGCAGTCTTGTCTAGATGATCCTGCAATGCATCTTTAACCAGTGACTCCATTATTTTACCCAGAACAGAAGTTAAACTAACTGGTCTGTAATTACTCGTGTCATCCTTCGATCCCCCTTTGTGAATTGGGGATACATTTGCATATCTCCAGTTCGTGGGAACCTCCCCTGAGTCCAAGGACACTCTCATAATTATGGCTAAGGGTTTGCTTAGTTGCTTTGCCGCCTCCTTTAATATAACTGGATAGATACCATCCACACCAGGTGCTTTTCTTATGTTTAACTTCAACAATTTCTCCTCCACTTTGCTTTCAGTTATTACAAAATCATTAAGTATCCTGCTACAATTTGATAACCTTCTGCCATTTTCAAACCTTAATAATTCCTCATGTGTGAATGTAGATGCAAAATACTCATTCAGTTTGTTTGATATCTGAGCAGGTTCATCAACAGTCGAACCATCGATGTCAAGTGGACCAATCAGATTCATCCCCTTCCTTTTGGAGTTTATATAAGTAAAGAAATCCTTGCTGTTTTTCTTAGCATCTTTTGCCAAGGATTTCTCGTAATCTGCCTTCGCCTGCCTAACCTCCTTTGTGACCTGATTACAGACTAGCTTATATCTGCCATAGGCTTCTGAGTCGCTTGATAATTTATATGCATGCATTTTTCTTCTCTATTACGAGTCTCATTAGTTCATTAGATAACCATTTAGGCCTAAACCTTGAACAATATTTCTTAATAGGTATGAAACTTTTAATAGCTTCCACGATTAATTCCTTGAATGCTTCCCACTTAGAATTTTCTGTTGGTAACATCGTAAGTTTATCCCACTGTACAGAATTTAAAAACTGTCAGTGTCCTCATGGAACAAGCAAATACATGGGCTGTGTTAAAGTTATAAAGAATGAAAACAGTGGCATGCATACTTGCATGTACACCTATGCTCTCAGGATTAGTGTACTTGCATGTACACTAATGCTAAGAGCATAGAAAATAAATTTGATGAATTTGAAGTACTAATCAAATTATGAAATGCAGACTGCAGGTATATCAAAGGTGGTGTCACTCAGATACAAGGGATTCAGATGAATATAAGGAGTACAATATGTACAGAAAAGACAGGCAGACATGACAGGAGAGGAGGGGGCATGCTATTAGTTTGAAGCACACAAAATCTAAGTGTAATGCCGAATCAGTTTAGTGTGAAAGCAGTAGGAACACAAAAATGAGAATAGGAATGTGTTTTAAGTGTAATGACTGCACATAGTGAACAACTGCATAGACAGATCCAGTGGGCCAATATATTAGATTATCTTATAGTATAAACCACAGCTATGGTATTTAATACATTCTACATTGATTTCAATATTTGTAGAAGAATAAGAGAAATTTACTTCAATATGACAGGTAGAACTTCCGTATGATACTCTCCAGAAATTAAAACGAATATAACATTAACGCAAAATTATTACAGTAAAAAATAAATTGAACACAATTAAAAATTAATTTAAAAATTAATTTTTAAAAAATTTAAAAATTTTAACAAATTTTGAAAAACAATTTTCCTTCCTGAAGTTGACAATGCTTTTCGACCATATGTAGTGATCACAGGAATTAAATTTGTGGAGTATGTGTGAGCATGAATCTTAAATAGAGATTATTTGTCTTCGCGCATGCACATAAAAGACCACAAATCGGAGACTAAATATGGACGGCAAAGTTTAATAGAATTCTTGTGTAATTTAATTACAACGGTTTCTGCAATTAAGTCTCGTATAAATTGGACGCTAAGTATTTTGGCCTCGTTGAATAAAAAAATGTTTTTCATTAACGGAATGAAAGGCTAATTCTGATGCAGCTTAACAAGAAGCACAAACTGAGGACGTGTGCTGTTTAACCCAAAAATTCAGCAAAAGCAGCGTCAACCATTGATAACCCCAGGGGCTCACATCTGGTGAGTATGGGCTTGGCACACCCAGGGTCCTCATCATGCTAAGAACCCTGGGTGTGCTGGATATCATCATTCTTCTCTTTCTTGGTGATTCCCTTCTACCTCTCTCTCTCTCCCTCCCTCTCTCTCGCTTAGGGTAACTTGGGAAATTTTTTTTTTTTTTTTTTGGCTAGTGCAGCATAAGCCTCAGGCTTCCTTGCACCATGTAGCTAATACTACATGGTGCTTGTCGAGGCCACGTTATGTCAAGGATCTGGGTATATTCTTACCACATGTACGCCATATCCAAAAATTTCATTACTTCATACAGCATGTCCCACCTACTTTTTCTTACTATTGAATACACCATGAATTGTCAAAATAATAGAGCAAGCTTATTTGCGAAAAGATCTAAACCTCCCAAGGACTTCCTAATTCATTTCACAAATATACGTGGTCTCAATTCCAATCTCAACGATGTCCATTTCCACTTGCAGTCTTCCAAACCCCATGTACTTTTTCTGACCGAATCTCAGTTATCAGTTGATTCAACTACTGCTCATCTCAGATGTCCAAATTATTTGCTGTATGATTCCTTTCGCCTCAAAGGTGGTACTTGTGCATATGTCCATTCTGATATTCCCTGTCAGAGACTTGGCAATTTGGAATCTCCTCTCTTTGATCTTCTCTGGCTTAAAATCTCTCTACCTCATTGTGTAAAATTCATCTGTTGTCTCTACCGTTCTCCCAACTCCACTAATCACTTGGAGCTCTTTGACTTCCTCTCTTTGCAACTTGACTTTCTCCAGTCCAGCTTTCCTAACAGTGAGGTAATTTTCCTTGGTAATTTTAATGTTCAGCACTCCAACTGGCTTCCGTTTTCTAGTCACACCGACCCAGCAAGTCGAGATGCTGAGGCTTTTGCAATTACTAATGACCTAGCACAGATTGTTCATTTACCTACAAGAATACCGGATACCGGACAATCCTAATCATACAGCCAATACGCTTGATCTTTTTCTCACAAACAACCCTTCTAAGTACAAGGTTGAAGTGAGAGGTCCCTTAGGCACTTCAGATCACAACTTGGAGATTGTCTCTTCTCCAATGGAACCTTTATCTCATGGCTATTCCCAACCTCGTATTGTTTGGCATTACAAGAATGCAAAATGGGATGACCTGCGAGACTTCTTTTCTTCTTTTCCTTGGTCTGATTACTGTTTCAAAACTTCTGATGTCAACGTTTGCTCAGATCATGTCAGTGAAATTATTCTTGCAGGAATGGAATCCTTTATCCCACACTCCACTTTAAAATCTCGTCCTTTATCTAAACCTTGGTTTTCCAATAAATGTGCTAAGGCTGTCCAAGAGAAGAATGTTGCATATCGTAATTGGCTTGTTTCTAATTCTTCAGTTTCATTTTCTGCCTACACCAAAGCTCGCAACAATTGTAAAGCAGTTATTAATCAGTCCAAACTCTGTCCAAACCAGCTCCCACCTCTGTCCAAACCAGATGGTTCTGTAGTCACTTCAGCCAAGGATAAAGCTGACCTGCTAGCATCCCATTTTTCTTCGAGCTCATGTATTAATGATCTTGGTAAAACACCTCCCACCATTCCTAACACGCTCCATTCAATGCCTCCTGTGGTCTTCCGTCAAAAGGATATCAGAAGGATTTTGATGAATCTTGATGCTAAGAAAGCTCCAGGTCCTGATGGTATTTCTCCACTTGTTCTCAAAACCTGTGCTCCTGAACTTACTCCTATTCTTTGCCGCTTTTTTCACTTTCTTATTCCAAAGGTGTTTTTCCTTCTGCTTAGAAATTTGCTCATATCCAGCCAGTTCCTAAAAAGGGTGACAAATCCCTCCCATCCAATTATCGTCCCATTGCAATTACTTCTACTCTTTCTAAAGTAATGGAGAAATCAATTAACCGCCAACTCTTAAACTACCTAGAAACCTTCCGTCTGATCAACGATCGCCAGTATGGATTTCGTCAGTGTCGATCCACTGGTGATATTCTGGCTTATGTTACCCATTTATGGACTAATTCAATGGAAAGGTTCGGTGAAACACAAGTAGTCGCTCTTGACATCTCAAAGGCTTTTGATCGTGTTTGGCATAAAGGTCTTCTAAACAAGCTTCCATCTTATGGTTTGCCAACTGTTTTTAGTAATTGGTTATCCAGTTTTCTCTCTGATCGCTCACTGAGGGTGATGGTAGATGGCTCTCTGTCTTCTAACTTCTCCACTAATGCCGGTGTCCCCCAAGGTTCAGTTCTTTCCCCCACTCTTTTCCTCTTGAATATCAATGCCCTTCTTTTGACTGGAAATCCTATCCATAGTTTTGCCGATGATAGCACATTGCATTCCACTTTACATTTTGAGAAACCTTGTCCTGCTCAATCAGCTTCAACTTCTCGAAAATCTGCTGCCAATTCCTTAAATGCCGATCTTTAGGTAATTCTCCAGTGGGGCAAAGACAACTTAGTTGATTTCAACCCTTCTAAAACTCAGTCTTGTCTTATATCTCGCAAAAAGGATTCTTTTGCTCCAATGCTTATCTTTAGTGACACTCCGATTTCTAGGCAAAATGATATATCTCTTTTGGGGATTATCCTGACTTCTAATCTCTCTTGGCACAAGCACATTACAAATATTGCTTCCTCTGCATCTAAAAAACTTGGTTTTCTCTTTCGCTCTCGGCGTTACTTTTCTTCCAAACAGGTGCTCACTCTGTATAAATCGCAAATCCGCCCTGCCATGGAATATTGTTCCCACATCTGGCATGGTGCCCCCAAAACCTCTCTCAGGCTTCTTGATTCCATTCAGAAGAGGGCAGTTAGGTTAATTAATGATTCATCTCTAACAGAGTCTCTCCACTCGCTTTCTCACAGATGCACTGTTTCTGCTGCATGCCTCTTCTACAGATACTTCCATGGGCACTGTTCTTCTGAATTGGCTTCTATAATTCCCGCTCTCTCTTTCAAAACAGTCCGAACACGTGCCGCCACTAGCCAACATCCATTTATTGTCCAACGTCAAACCCACAGAACCAACTTTTCATCTTCCTCATTTATCCATTCAACTGCCATTTTCTGGAACAACCTTCCTTCATACGTATTTCCTGAAAATTACAATCTACAGAAGTTCAAGTCCAATATCAACAAATATCTTCTTTCGTCTTCTCAACCTCCAACCCAAGCACGGTACTAAGTACTATAGGTTCTAATACCTCTCGTGTTTGAGCTTCTCATAAAAAAAAAAAAAAAAAAAAAAAAAAAACTAATAATAATAATAAGACAAGTGGTGTGATCGCTGCAAGAAATGTTGTATAGCAGGTCATTTATTTGTGTTGCAAAAGAGTAAAGCTGAAAGAATGTTCAGTATAACAGGCAATTTCCATACTGGTCTGGCCACAATGTAATACTCTTATTTCTGTCATAGGTTGAACATTGGTACAAATAGCTTTAAGATTGTGGTCAGACCGATACGAAATTACACACTATACAAAACAATCGCTCAGTCCTTTCCTCTTTCACAACACAAATAAATGACCTTGTATATATTTTTTGTGGTGAATGCAACTTGTCTTGTCACAGGGTAGACTGCTGTACAAATTCGAGCGGTATGGCATTAAGGGAAAGTTGTGCAATGGATAAAGGGATCGGCAGAGGGTGGCAATAAATGGACACTGATCTACATAGACTAATGTTATTAGTGGAGTCCCCCAGGGTTCGTTGCTGGGCACATTGTTGTTTTGTGTATTTATCAATGATATCGATGAAGGTTAAAAAAAAAAAAAAAAAAGTAAAACTGCAGCCATTATCAGCCCACTGCAGGATGGAAGCCTCCTCAACAATTCATACTGAGGAAAATGGACCATAATCTGCCAGGCTGGTCCAGTGCAGGTTGGCAGATTGACTGTATTTAGCAGTCAGGGGCTTGAACCCTGATATACTCAAAGAGCATGTGCTACTGCACTCCTGCTTGTAACCACTCGGCTATGGAGGCATCACGCTTAATGTCCAAGTCTGTAGATGATAAAGTTGGCAGGGTTATTAATGAGAGTAAAGACAGTATGCTAGTGTAACAGAATCTAGAAAAGTTAGGTTGATAGGCTGAGAAGTGGCAACTGAAGTTTAACATTGACAAATGCAATTGCAAAGTACTGGATAAGGGTAGCAGTAACCCAAAATAAATGTACCAACTGTGTTATACTACACTCAGGGAGGTGGAAAATGAAAAAGACCTGAAGTTCTCTGAGCAGTGTAGATGGGCTGCCTGAGCAAGTGATGGAGTTTTGCCAATGATATTTAAGAATTTTGTTAGCAGAGACAAGGAAGCATATTAGCATTAATATGCCTCAATTTAATGCTATCAAGGATCGACACAGTTTCCAATGAATTTTCGGGTTAAACTGAGGACATCACGTGTCCTCAGTTACGCTCTTTTCATTCAGAATTAGCCTTTCGTGCCATTAACAAAAACACTTTTTTATTCAATGACGCCAAAATACTTAGTGTCCAGAGTAATTAAATGAGACTATTTTCATTAACATTTTAACATAAATTTTGAAAAACAATTTTCCTTCCTGAAACTGATTATCTATAATAGTTTGTTAAATCTAACTATTATTAACTATATTAACTATTATCTATTTTATTAATTATCTACCAGGGCTACCTACTTACCTAGATAATTGATTATCTATATAATAACTATTTTATTATTTTATTAATCATCTATATTAACTATTATCTATAATAATTTGTTAAAGGGAGGTCTTGTCTGACCAACTGATTGGATACTATGATGTGGTCACAAAGGAACTGAATGTCAAAAATAATTTTGATATCATATACTTGGATTTCAGGAAAGCTTTTGATACTGTTGCACATGGAGGACTGCTGTACAAATTGGAGAGGCATGGCATTAAGGGTAAGTTGCTACAATGGATAATGGGATGGTTGAGTGGGTGACAACAGAGCGGTAATTAATGGACACTGCTCTTCGTGGACAAATGTTATTAGTGGAGTTCCCCAGTGTTCGGTGCTGGGTCCATTGTTGTTTTGTGTATTCATCAATTATATTGATGAAGGTATATCAGGATTAATATCCAAGTTTGTATATGATACAAAGGTTGGCAGGGTTATTAACAACAGTAAAGATCTAGATAAGTTGGGCAAATGGGCTCAGAAGTGGCAACAGAAGTTTAACATTGACAAATGCAAAGTATTGAATATGGATAGCAATAACCCAAGAGCAACATACCAACTGTGTGATACTACACTCAAGGAAGTGGAAAGTGAAAAAGACCTGGGAGTAATTGTGCAGTCAAATATGAAGTTCGCTGAGCAGTGCAGATGGGCTGCCAGTGCAGGTCATGGAGTCTTGTCAATGATATATAGGAATTTTGCTAGCAGGTTCAGAGAGGTGATTATCCCATTGTACAAGGCAATGGTCATGCCACACCTAGAGTACTGTGTATAGGTCAGGAGGCCTCATTTTAGAAAGGATGTAGAGTTGCTAGAAAAAGTACAAAGAAGGGAAACAAGATTGGTGAGGGGAACAAAGGGATGCTCTTACAAAGAAAGGCTTAAGTTCTGCAAATTGCAGCACCTGGAGAGTAGGCACCTGTGAGGTGATCTGATTGAGGTGTATGAGGCATTGAATGGGTTCAGCAAGCTGAATGCTTCTTCCTCTTGCTCAGATTAAGAATTTAAGGGGGCATAGATTCAAATTGAGGAAAGACAGTTGTAGAATAGATGTGCGAAAATTTGTCTTTAGCCAGTGGGTGGTTGATTAGTGGAACAGACTTCCATCTTTTGTTGTGGAAATTGATAGCCTAAATAAATTTAGGGCTGAGCTGGACAGGCATTTGGAACGAATGGAGGGGTGAAATGGGAATTTTTTTTTTTCCTCTCTTTGGCTGATGCTGCATAAGCTTGCTTTCTTGCTTCGTATGCCTCTACTAATGCTAATGCTATTATTATTGCAGAAACTGTTGAAATTAAATTACATGAGAATTCTATTAACACTCACCATCCATATCTAACTCCAATTCATGGTCTTTTACATGCATGTGCAAAGACCATCTCTATTTAAGATTCATGCTCACACATACTCCGTAATTTTTATTCCTGTGATCACGACATATGGTCGAAAAGAAAAGCGTTGTTGGCTTCAGCTTCCTGAAGCTGACAGTGTTTTTCAAAATTTATGTTAAATTTTTTTTTTTAAATTAATTTTTTAATGGTGTTAAAATTAATTTTTTAATTGTGTTAAATCGATTTTTTAATTGTTTTCAATTTTTTTTACTGTAATCATTTTGCATTAATGTTATATTAGTTTTAATTTCTGGAGAGAATCATACGGAAGTGTTCTATGTATCATATTGAAGTAAATTTCTCTTATTCTTCTACAAATTAGATTATCTTATAATGTATGAATCTAACTTTCCGGATTTTGATCTTGTAGCAAGGTCAAAGGACATCATCATCATCATATTTACACTCATTGGAGCGTTTCCCGAGCAAAAGCTCAACAACGCAAATTAACTATTTACATCGACCTATTTGGCCTTCCAAGCCGCAAGGACTCGCCCTACTGCTCGGAAGTTTACCATCCCTAGTCCCGTGGAGGCAGGTCGCTACTAGAATTCTGATTGCTTTGATCAGAACCACAATCAAAAATCTATATGAATTTAAAAATCAAAAGTTTACATTTCAATTTAGAGGTCAAAAATACCATGTACATAATATACAATTCAGCAACGACAAGCAATTGCAATATAAAACTAACATCCGCAAGCATGCGGGAATAAATGAACCTAATAGTTCAAGTAGTGTCCTGAGCACTACGTATAACATTTACATTTTTAAGATACGTTATAAAAACTTTATATATACTTTCATTTTCAAAGAGCTTCTGCATCTGATGGGGAGAGGATACCCCTAACTGGCCAAGCAGCCTTTGTCTTAGCACGTCATAAAATTGACATTGAAAAATTACATGCTGGATATCCTCAATCTGCCCGCAACGACAGCAATCACTGTCCGCAAGGCCTAGTTGATGAAGCCGCAACCGAAGTCCGTGTCCAGTGACAACCATAGCCTGAAAAACTCCAAGATTAGGCCACCTACGTATCTGTTCCAATCATGAGATGTCAGGCATCATCTCATACATCACTCTGCCCTTGGAGGACATCGTCCAACACTCCTGCCAGAGTCGATGGACTTCCAGCGAAATTCTCTTGCTCACAACCTTCAAGTCGGGTCTGCCGTAGACTCTTCCCGCAATAACGGAGACTCTTCCGGGGCAATAACGGACACCCATAAACTCCAAAGGTAAGTTGTTCTTGGTTCGATATTGTAGGAGTTTCTCCAGAATCAGTAAGTCAACTGGCTCTGCACTTGCAAGAATCTGTAGGGCTTCTGTGGAGACAGTGCGGCAAGCTCTGGTCACACTTAACAATGCAAACCGCTGAGCAGCCATCAAGTGGTGCCTCACTAAGCATCTGTCTATAGCCTGTCCCCAGGCTCCACAGGCATAGGTAATTATAGGGACAAAGAGGCACTTGTAAAGCATGTCCAAGTTCCTTCCTTTGATACCCCAGTCAGCTCGGGTGATTCTCCTAAGCTTCCCATACAGCTTCTTAATTTTATCCCTCATGAACTTCGCATGAGGAATAAAGCTCAGTCTCTGATCCAGATTGACTCCCAGATACTTTATCACTGGCACAAAACCCAGGGAAAGCCCACCAAGGCCTACTGTGGGATGTCTATTAGAACTGAAAAGTCCCTTCAGCATCATGCACTGCGACTTCGTAGGCGATATCATTAACTTGTGAACCGAGGCCCAAGTCTGTATCCTGTCTAATGCCCAACTGGCTTTTTGCTCCAGTTCTAATCGGGCGTCACCGCACACAAGTACGGCAACATTGTCTGCGTAAGCTACAATCTCCACACCATTCCAGTCTTGGTTCAATAACTCATTCAAGACGAAGTTCCACATAACAGGGCCTATAATGGAGCCCTGCGGAACTCCTCTGGAGACCATGTGACAAACTTTCTCAAAGCAGTTATAGACCACCACTCTCCGATCCTGAAAGTAGCTACGCATGAGACGTAGATATCACTCAGACAGTCCACAAGTCTCAATCGGCATAAGATGCTTTCCCACTAGAGGCGATCAAAAGCTCCCTTAAAATCAAGGAAAATGCCCAGGACGTATTTGCTCTCAGAGCTATGAACCAACAAGAACAGTCTCACCACGGCATCCTCAGCAGAACGGCCCTGTCTGAAGCCGACCTGCCGATCGGACTCCTGGTGTTTGTCTCTATACACTGCGTTCAAGTGACTCATTATGAGTCTCTCAAACGTCTTTCCCAAGACAGATAGCAAGGCAATCGGCCTATAAGAAGACGGATCCGTCCTCACACGATCGTCTCCTTTCAGGAGTACAAGTCTGGCTTCTTTCCAACTCTGTGGAAAGGTGCATCTTCGAGGCACTGGTTGTACAACGACAGTAATAATTCAGGAAAGTGTCTGAAGAATTCCTTCAGAATCTCAGCAGAAATGTTGTCAGTGCCAGGGGGCCCTACGATTTCGCATACTTCTCATGGCCTGCTCGAGTTCAGCCATAGAAAACACCACAATGGATGCGCCAGAACTACAGTAGTTCTGGTTAGCTAAACGTAGAGCAATCTGGTCTGCCGTCTCCCCATCAACATCATCGACGAGAAAAAGCGTGCTGAGAACCACAAGCATTGTGTCATTCCAGGTCCGAGTCTCGCTCAGCCCTCCCAGAACTGTGTGCTGGACCTGTTCAAGTCGAACCTTCTCCATCACTAACCAGTATGGCAATCCCCAAGGGTTCGAGTTGCCTCTCTCGGAGAGAAAATCCTGCCAAGCCTTGCGCTTGCAGTCTCGAATCTCCTTGACATAGTTACGTTTTGCTGTAGCATAACGCTCTCGGTAGCTGGCAAGGTTTAAGTAACCCGAACGTCTGGCTCTCTGAAACTTTCTGCAAGTCTGGTTGACAAGGCGCCTAAGTCTGCTCAACTCCCCGCACCACCAGGGAACAGACGTCGTCCTATTCCTACCTCTCCTCATAGATGCATTGCAAGCCCTTTGAAGCAAATTATTCACTAAAGAAACTCTTTGGGCCGCAAGCCTACGACTCCACTGCTGTCTCCATGATTCATTGGCAATTACGCTGTCTAAGACTGACTTAAACTTTCTCCAGTTAGCAGTACTCGCCACAAACCTATCCACGTTACAATTTTCAGTTCTGCGTTCAAAAGGATGGATCTCGCATCGTAAGACCCTGTGATCACTAGTCAACCAATCGGTCTCTACGGACCACTTAGTGATCTCGTTGACTAAGGTACCAGTGCAAAGAGTAATGCCGATGTTTGACTCGCCTTGCAGTGTAGAGAAGGTGCAAGGTTGGTTAGGGACATTTAAGATTTCGAGCCTATTAGCCAAGATACAGTCTTCAAAAAGTACCCCTCTATAGTCCGAGGTTGTACTACCCCAACTCACCGACTTGTCATCGATACCTATGAGTAATTTCTTACCCATTAACTCAGTACAAAGTTCATCGACATATCGGAGATAGGCCTGTGGTTCTTCCCGATACTGGGCGTAAATACTAACCAAGTACACTCTGCCAAATGAACCAATAATCTCAGCACAAACATAGTGCGTGGAGCACAGCTTCTGCAACTGGGTAACCACCAAATCTCTGTTACAGACAATTATTGCAGCCTGACAATCCTGACCAGACTGAACAACCCTATAATCTAGGGGATAGCCACGAACTTTATCGTTAGTTATGTACACCTCCTGCAAGAGGATACAGTCACACTTTTCTCTCCTAGAGTGCTCTGCCAATGAGCTATCGGGTATGATCTCCGACCGTTGATCTGTATAACTCGGAACACATCGTTGGAAGTCGTATTGGATGTACTATCCATACATGACTTTACTCTTGATTAGTTCTAAGTAGCTCTTGTAGATAGGACAGTCTCTACTTCTAACAGAATGGTCGGAGGTCTTCATTCGCCTAGCACAGTTAACACAGGTAGGCTTCTCAGCCTTTTTAGGGCACTCCTTGTAAAGGTGGCCATCTCCCGCACAGTGACCACACACAGTCTTCGACTTACAGTTCTTTGCTAAATGCCCGAAGGCAAGACATTTAAAACGTGAAATATATGTCACTGACTTTATAGGACGACCAGTGCTTGGATGACTATTTTCTACACTGGCATGTTAGAGGCAACAAGAAAAAAACAATATGCTTGATGTGATTATCAGCTGTAATATTTCATGCATTAAGAATCTTTCACTATGTGGATGTGCCCACAGTATACTGAGATGGGATTTACTTAAAGGTTGGCAGAGTGATTAATAACAATAATCAGGGTATATTACTGCAACAAGATCTAGAAAAATTAGGCAAGGTGCTAAGAAGTCATAACTGAAGTTGAACCTTCAGTTGTGACTTCTTAGTACATGGGTAGCAGTAATCCCAGATCCATGTACCACACTCAGGATAAGGGAAAATGAAAGACCTGGTAGTAACTGTGCAGTCAGATATGAAGTTCTCTGAACAATGCAGACAGCTCATAAAGTTTTGCAAATGATATACAAGAATTTTGCCAACAGGGACAATGAGGTGATTATACCATTGTATAAGGCCTACATACAGGTCTGGAAGACTGGTCTCATTTTAGCATTAGCATTTAGCATTAGTAGAGGCATTTGATGCAAGAAAGCAAGCTTATGCAGCATCAGCCCAAAAAAAAAAAAAAAAAACCCACTTCCACTTCACCCCTCTATTCGTTCAAAATACCTGTCCAGCTGAGCCTTAAACTTATTTAGGCTATCAACCTCCACCACAAGGGATGGAAGTCTGTTCCACCAACCAACCACCCGCTGGCTAAAGGCAAATTTCCGCACGTCTATCCTGCATCTGTCTTTCCTCAATTGGAATTTATGCCCTCTCAGGTGATTATTCTGAGCTAGAGGAAGAATCCCATCAGCATTGAGCATGCTTAAACCATTCAAGGCTTTATACACCTCTATCAGATCACCTCGCTGGTGCCTAGTCTCCAGACACTGTAATTTGCAAAACTTAAGCCTTTCTTCGTAAGAGCACCCCTTTGTTCCATTCACTAATCTTGTTGCCCTTCTCTGTACTCGTTCCAGCAGCTCTACATCCTTCTTGAAATGAGGCCTCCAGACCTGTATACAGTACTCTAGGTGTGGCCTGACCATCGCCTTATACAATGGAATAATCACCTTCTTATCCCTGCTGGAAAAATTCCTGTATATCATTGACAATACTCCATGAGCTACTCTTGCAGCCCGTCTGCACTGCTCAGAGAACTTCATATCTGCCTGCACAACCACCCCCAAGTCCCTTTCATTCTCTACCACTGTCAGTGTAGTACCACAGAGTTGATACGTTGCTCTGGGGTTGCTGTTTCCCATGTGTAGTACTTTACATTTGTCAATGTTAAACTTCATTTGCCACCTCTCAGCCCATCTGCTCAACCTTTCCAGATCCTGTTGCAGCAGCATAGTGTCAGTAGTGTCCTTGACAACCCTGCCAACCTTTGTATCGTCTGCAAACTTGGACATTAAGCCCAATATACCATCATCAATATCATTTATAAATACAGAAAACAATAATGGACCCAACACTGAGCCCTGAGGGACTCCACTAATAACATCAGTCCACGATGAGCAGTGTCCATTGATTACCACTCTCTGTCTTCTCCCCCTCAACCACCCCTTTATCCATAGCAGCAATTTGCCTCCAATGTCACACTGCTCCAATTTGTGTAGCAGTCTTCCATGTGCAACAGTATCAAAAACCTTTCTAAGATCCAAGTATATAATATCAAAGTTATTCCCTGCATCCAGTTCTTTTGTGACTGCATCATAGTATCCAATCAAGTTGGTCAGGCAAGACTTCCCCTTAACAAAACCATGCTGTGTCTGAGCTATAACTGAAGTCTTGTCTAAATGATCCTGCAGTGCTTCTTTAACCAGTGCCTCCATTAATTTTCCTGGAACAGAAGTTAAGCTCACAGGTCTATAATTACTTGTGTCAGCCTTTGATCCTCCTTTGTGAATTGGGGTCACATTTGCACATTTCCAGTCTATGGGTAGCTCCCCTGAGTCCAAGGAAGCTCTCATAATTATGGCTAAGGGTTTGCTTACTTCCTTTGCTGCCTCCTTTAATATAACTGGATAGATCCCATCCACCCCGGGTGCCTTTCTTGTGTTTATCTTCAACAGTTTCTCCTCCATTTTACTCCCAGTTATTTCAAGATTCTGTAGCTTACTGCTAGAGTTGAATACACCTCTGGCATTCCCCTCGCTGAATAACTCCTCATGTGTGAATGTCGATGCAAAATATTCATTTAGTTTGTTAGCTACCTGAGCAGGATCATCAACACTTGACCCATCAATATCAAGTGGACCAATCTGATTCATCCCCTTCCTTCTAGAGTTTACATAAGTAAAGAACTCTTTGCTGTTTTTCTTTGCATCCCTTGCCAAGGATTTCTCGTAATCTGCCTTCGCCTGCCTAACCTCCTTTGTAACTTGGTTGCATATCAACTTGTATCTACATAGGCTTCTGTGTCATGTGTTAATTTGTATGTATCCCATGCATTTTTCTTCTCTGCCATATGCCTCATTAGTTCATCTGACATCCATTTTGGCCTAAACCTTGAACAATATTTCTTAGTTGGTATGTAAAGCCTAGTAGCTTCCAAGATAAGTTCTTTGAATGCTTCCCATTTTGAATTTGCTGTTGGTAACATCATCAGTTGGTCCCACTGTATAGAATTTAAATACTGTCTCAGTCCATCGTAGTCGCCTTTACGGAAGCAATAACCCTTCCCTTTACCCCTAATGGTAGTTAACTCTTTGAGTAAATCCCACTTCAGCACACTGTGATCACTGCCACCTAGTGGTTCATTTATCTGCAGATTCTTAATGCATGAAGAATCACTGCTGATAATCAAATCAAGAGTATTACTCCCTCTAGTTGCCTCCCGAACATGCTGATGTAGAAAACAATCATCCAATAAATCCACAAAAGTCCTGCTAGTGTGTGAGTAACCAGCCCCCAAATTCCAGTCAATATCTGGGAAATTAAAATCTCCCATTATAAGACACTCTGATTTACTGGCCCACTCTATTTCCCTGTACAGTTCCTTATTATACTCATCAGAGTCATTAGGCCTATAGCACACTCCTACTCTCAATTTTGATCTCCCAATGTTTATGTCACACCAAACTGACTCCACACTGCACTGTCCAGCGATGTCAACTGGCTTCACTTCCTTGGTTTTTATGTGTTTCTTAACTAATAGAATAACCCCTCCTCCCTTCCTATCCTGTCTATCCTTTCTGTAGACGTTGTACTCCCCAAATTGCAGTTCTGCATCCCTTATATCTGTGTGACACCACGTCTCTGATATCCCAACAATATCTGCCTTCGATGTTTTGAGCAATACCTCAAATTCATCAAATTTATTTACTAAACTCCTAGCATTGGTGTACACGCAAGTATACCTGCACCTGTTTCTATTCTTAGCTACCCTAACACAACCCATGTGTTTACTTGTACCGCAATGGCTCCCAGCAGTCTCTGAAATACCATGCATCTTGTTTTTCAGAGACTGCGGTACAAATAATCAAGTAATCTATGTAAAGTACAATCTATTGGTCTTTGTCTCCCCCCAAGCTAGCAGTTTTCCGACCCACCTAACACTGCCTCGATAGCATCAGCAAATATTCTTGCACCCTTTCTATTTAAGTGTATCCCATCCCTGTAGAAGCAATCTCTCCTGTTAACAAGTACAGTCCAGGCTGGAAAAAATTCTACCCCTTGAGCCTTGCACAATCTTTCCAGGGCCGAATTGATCGACAAGGCTCTCATCATATACTCCCTCCTATCGTGTCTGGGCAGAATTGCAGACACTTTCAAATTCAACTCTAATTCTCGGCTTTTGTTCAACAGTGACCTGTACTTTTTGGAATGGTTATAAAGAAGAGCAACGAGATTAGTGAGAGGAACACAAGCGTGTGCTTACCAGAAAAGACTTCAGTTCTGCAAACGGAACTGTCTGAAGACTAGACATCTGCAAAGAGTAAACTGAAGCAATTAAGGAATTGAATCAATTAAGTGATTGATTGAATGCCAATAGAATACTTCCTCTCATTCAGACTACACACACACACACGCTCTCAAGGGGCATAAATTCAAACTGAGGAAAGAAGATTACAGGCCAGATGTGCAGAAGTTTGCCTTCTCCTAGCAGGCATTTGATTGGAATAAATTTCCTACTGGTGTTATAAAAGTGAATAGTTTGATAAATTCAAGGAATAACTAAACAAACTATTAGAGGGCTGCAACACGGTTAGCTGCTTCTGTTCTGTGGTGTTACAAGTCCATTGCAACTAGCTCAACAGCAGTCGAACAATTAGCCAAAGGTCACAAGTGGGACAGCCACATGTCAATGGCTGTAGTGAGCATCGTGTTTTATCTCATAACACAATAGCAATGCAGCACAATGGACAGGCTAATGACCCAGTACAAAGCAGAAATACCAAGACCAATATCCAACATGGTCTATACACCAGACATTAGCTTCTGTAGACTACGGTAGTTGAAGGCCATCACGGGTACCCATGCTTACTGAAAGACAAAAAACTGTGCCCTAAATGGGCACATCAGCATCAACACTAGACCACTGATGTCTGGAAATCTGTCATCCGGTCTGACAAATCCCATTTCCAACTATATCATGTTGATGAGCATATGTGCATTTCAAGAAATGCAACGTGCAAACATGGCACCTGGTTGCACTGTTGGTGTTCAACAGGCTAGAGGCAGTGGTGTTATGGTTTTTGGGGACTGTTTTCGTGGCATGCCCTGGGTCCTCTGATCACTGTTAATTGACAGATTGATGGGAATGCCTACCTTTCTATTGGTGCCAACTAAGTATATATAATCGTTTGTGATGATAATGTATCCAGACAACTCTGGCACCTATTAACAAGACAACACACCATGCCACAAGGCATGGAAGGTTGCTTACTGGTTTCAGGAACACAATAGGGCAAATTCACCAATGTCAACCCAAATGAGCAAGTTTGAGACATACTTTGTAAAGGACAATTAATGCTATGACCAACTCGTCGCTAATGCAAAGCACACTCAATTTATTTAAGTGAAATAAGTTTCAAGTACTCAAACATTACTCGAGAAGGGAAAAGTTGGATCAGCACTAAATTTTCAGCATATGCATTCCTGGGTCTTCAGACCAGACCCAATTCTGATTCCATAGCCTGCCCACCCCCAGTTTCCTCCTTAAATAAATCAATAAAAATTAAAGGATGTTTCAGATGGATATTAATAAGAACGAAAAGGCAGATCATCACTAAATTTTAATGATGATGTCTTTAACTTTGTAAAGTAGTAGTTAATTTTGTGGGCTATTTTCAATAAGAGAAACTACAATTAGTATTAGTAAATGATGCAAAAAAGCAAGCTTACACAGCACCAGCACAAAAAAAAAAAAAAAAAACCTTCCCATTTCACCTATCCATTCTCTCCAATAATTTGTCTAGTTTGAATTTATTTAAGCTATCCACTTCAAAAACAACAGATGGAAGTTTATTCCAGCAATCAACCACTGGCTAAAGGCAAACTTCTGCAAATCTACACCGATGAGCCAAAACATTATTGACTAGCAAGTCGTTATGCAAATCAAAGCAACTGCAGGTGAACTACAGAGCATGCACGGGTCGGGATACAATATAAAAAACACCTGATACTGAGCTCCGTTAATCAGTATTACGCTTGTTCTTCAGATGGGAAAGGCAGAGGACTTAAGGGAGTTTGACAAAGGCCAAACGACTGGGTCAGAGCATATCCGAAATGGCACAGCGGGTGGGGGTGCTCACAGTCGGCCATGGTTAGTACCTACCAAAAGTGGTCCAAGGAGGGGGAACTCATGAACCACCGGCGAGGTGTTGGATAACCACGGCTCATCAATGCTTGCGCTGAGCCAAGGCTCTCCCGGTTGGTATGTGGCAACAAAAGGGCGACTGTGACGCAACTCACCGGTAATTGGAATGCTAGTGATGGGAGTAATGTGTCACAACACATAGTACATGAAACCCTGCTGAAAATGGGGCTGTGTAACCGCAGGCTGCTCCAAGTGGCCAAGCTAACCACGGTTCGCCAGCAACAGCACCTACAATGGGCACACAAGCATAAAAACTGGACCTCGAGTGATTGGAAGAAGGTTGTCTGGTCCAATTAATCATGTTTCCTGTGGCACCATGTGGATGACCAGGTATGTGTATATGTCGTTTACCTGGGGAAGTGATGGCACCCTTTCATAGCAATGGTCTTCCCTTCTGGCGGTGCCATCTTTCAGCAGGGTAAAGTGCCATGCCACACTGCCCGAATTGTTTGAGACTGGTTCGCGGAACACGAAGAAGACTTCCAGGTATTGCCTTGGCTTCCAAAATCCGCAGACATCAATCCCATTGAGCATCTGTGGTTTGTGTTGGAACAGCAACTCCAATCTGCGGCATCTAAACAATGAACTTGACATGAGTTAAAACGATCTGCTGGTTACACGTTGGTACCAGATACCACAAGACACATTTAGAAATCTTGTAGCATCCATGCCTCGCAGAGTATGAGTTGTTTTGGCTGCACACTTCGTATTAGGTAGGTGGTCATAATGTTCTGTCTCATCGATGTATTATGTATCCATCCTCGATTTAAATTTATGCCACTTCTCATGTGCATAGTCTGAGCAATATGCTGCACCAGCCAAAAAAACCTACCCATTTCACTTACCCATCCCCTCAAATAATTTGTCTCTAGTTCTTCCTTGAATTTATTTCAGCAATCCACTTCAACAACAACAGATGGAAGTTTGTTTCACCAATCAACCAACCACTGGATAAAGGCAAACTTCTGCAAATTTATTCTACATCCCAAATGGACCAAATGGATTTCAGATGAACTAATGAGACTTGTGGCAGAGAAGTAAAATGCATGGGATGCATACAAATTATCAGGTGACACAGAAGCCTATGATAAATATAAGCCAGTCTGTAATCAAGTCACAAAGGTGATTAAGCATGCGAAGGCAGATTACGAGAAATCTTTGGCAAAGGATGCAAACAAAAACAGCAACTTCTTTATAATAATCTCTAAAAGAGGGGGATGAATCAGATTGGTCCACTTGATATCAATGTTTTGACTGCAGATGATCATTCTCAGATAGATGCCAAACTAAATTAGTATTTTGCATCTACATTCACACATGAGGAGTTATTCAAGGAGGAGAGGGCCAGATGTTTATCAAACTCTAGCAGGAAGTTAAATGATTTTGTAATAACTGAGAGCAAAGTGGAGGAGAAATTGTTGAAGTTAAACATAAGAAAGGCACCTAGGGTGGATAGGATCTATCCAGTTATATTAAAGGAGATGGCAAAGGAAGTAAGCAAATGCTTAGCTATAATTATGAGCAACCTTGGACTCATAGGAAGTCCCCATGGACTGGAGATGTGCAAATGTATCTCCAATTCACAAAGGGAATCAAAGGGTGACACGAGTAATTACAGACCTGTTAGTTTGACTTCTGTTCCCAGGAAAATAATGGAGTCGCTGGTTAAAGAAGCATTGAAGGATTGTCTAGACAAGACTGCAGTAATAATTCAGACACAGCATGGGATTATTAAGGGGAAGTCTTGTCTGACCAATATGATGTGGTCACAAAGGAACTGAATGCAAAAAATAATTTTGATATCATATACTTGGATTTCAGAAAAGCTTTTGATACTGTTGTACATGGAAGACTACTGTACAAATTGGAGCAGTATGGCATTAAGGGCAAGTTGCTACAATGGATAAAAGGATGGTTGAGTGGGAGAAGACAAGGAGTGGTAATCCATGGACACTGGTCTTCATGGACTAATGTCATTGGTGGTATCCCACAGGGTTCAGTTGGGCCCAATGTTGTTTTGTACATTTATCAATGATATTGATGAAGATATATCAAGCTTGATGTCAAAGTTTGCAGATGATACAAAGGTTGGGAGGGCTGTTAATAACAGTAATGACAGTATGCTGCTGCAATAGGATCTGGAAAAGTTGGGCAGATGGGCTGAAAAGTGGCAACTGAAGTTTAACATTGACAAATGAAAAGTACTGCATATGGGTAGCAGTAAACCAAGAGAAATGTACCAACTTGATGTGGTGTGTTACAGACATGAGGATAATTGTGCAATCAGATATAAAGTTCTGCAAATTGCAGCACATGGAGAGTAGGCATCTGCGAGGTGTAAAAGGCCTTGAATGGATTGAGCCTGCTCAATCCATTCAAGGCCGGATGCTCAATGCTGATGGGATTCTTCCTCTTGCTCAGATTACAAACCTGAGGGAACATAAACTGAAATTGAGGAAAGACAGTTGTTGAATAGATGTGCAGAAATTTCCCTTTAGCCAGCAGGTAGTTGATTGCTGGAACAAACTTCCATTTGTTGTTGTGGAAGTTGATAGCTTAAATAAATTCAAGGCTGAATTTATTTAAGACACAACTAGACAAACATTTGGAAAGAATGGATGGTGAGATGGGAAGGTGTTTTTTTTTCTTTTTTTTTTTGGCTGATGCTGTATAAGCTTGCTTTATTGCACATATGCCTCTACTAATGCTAATCCATCCACAATTTAAATTTATGCCCTCCCTTAATCTGCATAGTCTGAGCAAGAGGAACAATCCCATCAAATGATCTAGCCTCCAGATACAACCCATTCAGCGTAGTAATAATAGTAGTAACGGCAAATGATGCAAGGAAGCTAGCTTATACAGCATAAGCCAAAAAAAAAAAAAAAGAAAAAAAAAAGAAAGAAAACTACACAGTTCACCCATCTGTATCCACCAAGAATTTGTCTAGTTCTTTCTTGAATTTATTCAACCCATCCACTTCCACAACAACAGATGGAAGCCTGTTCCAACAATCATCCACCCACAAACTGAAGGAAAACTTCCACACATCTATCTTGCAACCATCCTTCCTCAACTTCAATTTCTGTCCCCCTCATGTGTGTAGTCTTAGTAAGTGGAGGAATGCCATTAACATTCAGCTTATTCAATCCATTCAAGGCTTATCAGATCTCTGAGCAGATGCCTAGTCTTGAGTTTTGTTCCTTAACTTCTGTTCTGTCTAGAGATGTTGCAATTTGCAGAACTGAAGCCTGGGTAAGAATACCATTTTGTTCCCTTCACCAGTCTGGTTGCTATTCTCTGCACATTCAAGAGATCTCCACCATCTTGTTCCTGCTAGTCAAGTTTCTGTATATCATGACAAAACCCCATGAGCTGTCCTGGCAGCATGACTGCACTGCTCAGAAAATTTCATGTCTAACTGCACAATTACCCCATAGTCTTTTTCATTCTCCACTATCCTGAGTGTATTACCACATAATTGATAAGTTATGCTGGGGTTACTGCTACCCATCTCAATCATATCACCTCACAGGTGCCTAGCCTCCAGATACAGTCAGTCCTCGTATAACACGTGTTTACACTACACAAATTCGATCATACACGATTTATAAATAGGGGAACAATATCGTATATAACACAAACCGAATTCGCTTATGCATGATTTGCCTTTGTTTACAAGAAACGGCAGTCGAACGCAGAATCACCCCAACTGAACGCAACACGATAGGAATGAAGAAAAGATTCTGAAAATGTATTTTTGTTTTTTATATCAGTGAAGGGGAAACACATTTCACCCTAATAACGTAAAAACTCACACAATTTCAGCTATTGGTATTATCGCAAATGCAATTAGATCGAGTTTACTACCAGTTTATAACAGATTCCACTAGCAGGAACGCAACTGGAAATTGTTTTTATTGTTTTATGGTAGTAATGCCCAGAAATGTGCTTTAGTAAAATGTGAGCTAGTGAGGTGTTCATAGTGTGTCTCTGCCTTTACGGTGTTGTTTATTCAGTTGCTACACATGCGCAGCTTTGTTTATGTGTATCAAGCGTGCCTCCTCATTTTGTAATTGTGCTTTATTCCCTAAAAATGAGTAAAATACTTAAAAGGTGTGAAAAGGAAGCATCCTGGTGAAGACACTACAGATTTAAAGATAAGAAGAAAAGCAATATCGATAAACAGAGGCGGACTGGATCAAAAATTCTTACCCAGGAAAATTTGTAGTGGCCTCATATTAGCGTTTATGGCCAAAATCACACTGGCCTCCGGCCCACCGGGGTTTCCCCGGTAAGGCTTATGGCCAGTCCGCTTCTGTCGATAGAGAAAAAATATGAAATTGTGAAACGCTTTGAGTGAAATGAAAGACCATTTGATATTGCACGTGCTACAGGCCTAAATGAGGCAACGACGAGAATTACAAAGAATACAGAGAAAATGAAAACAACTTTCATAGCAAGAACAACTCAAAGTGTAATTAAAATCCATTAGATTAAGACACAAAGAATTGGAAGAGATGGAACGGCTGTCATCTGTTTGGATAGAAAATCAAACAAAAAACAAGTTTGCTTACGATAGAAACAAAAGCATTAGCAATATTTTATTACGTAATAGTCGTAAAAAAATACGTATTTTATTATGATAATTTATTGTGTTTGGTAATGTTTTGGTTAAAAACGTGTTCAATCCTGGGTGGTCGGCACCTAACCCTATTTTTCCCATAGGGCCTGTTGTTTATATTGCACGATTTTGCATTGCATGAGGGCTTGGAACACAACTATCGTGCTATATGAGGACTGACTGTACTGCAATTGCAAAACCCTTCTTGGTAAAAGCATCCTTTTGTTACCTTCACCAATTTCATTACCCTTTTCTGACCCGTTCCAGCATAACTATATCCTGCCTAAAATGAGACCTCACCTCCAGACCTGTATGCAGTGCTCAAGATGCTGTATAATCATTTCCTTGCTCAATGGGATAATCACCTCCTCATCCCTGTTAGCAAAGTGCCTGTATATCACTGACAAAATCCCAAGTGTTGTCCTGGAGGTCTATCTGCACTGCTCAGAGACCTGCATATCTGACTGCAAAATTACCCCAGGTTTTTTTGTTTTCTACTAGAGTGTGTACTGCACTCTGAGTGCAGTACACACAGCTAGTAAATTAATCTGAGATTACAGCTACCAATACACAGTATCGTGTTTTTGTTGAGGTAAAACTTTGATTAATGTTTACGTGTGGCTACCCCTTTCGATTGATTGTTGAGAGTACCAGGTGATTGACATGCCTACCTCACTATGGTTAGTCTTGGGTGTTTATTCACAACTTGCTGCAGTTTTAAAATTGGAAAACGGGTTTCCGATTTTAAAACAAGAGAAATGGGGGGATAAACACCCTAAGTAAGATTAACGATAGTGGGCTAGGCATGTCAATCATCGCTGCTCACTCAGATCAATAGGATGGGGTACTCTCTTGTAAACATTAACCTAAACTTTGACTGCAATTTCTCTGCCCATGTACCTAGGTTTTCTAGATCGCATTACAATAGTATACCTTGATTACCCTCATTAACCAACATTTGCCTTAATTAAAATGTCTGCAAAGTTAGACATTAAGCCTGATATAAACCTTCATCGATATCATTAACAAACAGAAAATAACAATGGGCCCAACACTGAACACTGAGGGACTCTGCTAAACATTAGTCCAAGAAGCATAGTGCCCCTTAATAATCACTTTGTGCCTTCTGCCACTCAACCTTTCCTTTATAGCAATAGCCATACAGTCGATTTTGCTGCACTGGCCAGGAAAAAAAAAAAAAAAATAGTAGATAAGAAAATCAAAATTATTTGCTTCCCTTCTCTGGTGGTCAAATGAACTAATGAGACTCGTGGCAGAGATGAAAAATGCATGGGATGCATATAAATTATCAGGCGACACAGAAGCCTACAGCAGATATAAGGTAGTCTGTAATCAAGTCACAAAGGAGGTTAGGCAGGCAAAGGCAGATTACGAGAAATCTTTGGCAAAGGATGCTAAGAAAAACAAAGGATTTCCTTACTTATTAAACTCTAAAAGGAAGGAGATAAATCTGATTGGTCCACTTGATATCGATGGTTCAACTGTTGATGACCCTGCTCAGATAGCAAACAAACAATGAGTATTTTGCATCTACATTCACACATGAAGAATTATTAAGGTTTGAAAATGCCAGGAGGTTATTAAATTGTAGCAGGGTGCTTAAAGATTTTGTAATAACTGAGAACAAAGTGGAGGAGAAAGTGTTGAGGTTAAACATAAGAAGGGCACCTGGGGTGGATGGGATCTATCCAGTTATATTAAAGGAGGCAGCAAAGGAAGTAAGCAAACTCTTAGCCATAATTATGAGATCATCCTTGGACTCAGGGGAGGTCCCCACGGACTGGAGATGTGCAAATGTATCACCAATTCACAAAGGGGGATCGAAGGGTGACACGAGTAATTACAGCCCAGTTAGTTTAACTTCTGTTCTGGGTAAAATAATGGAGTCACTTGTTAAAGTGACTGGTTAAAAATGCATTACAGGATCATCTAGACAAGACTGAAGCAATAATTCAGACACAGCATGGGTTTGTTAAGGGAAAGTCTTATCTGACAAATTTGATTGGATATTATGATGTGGTTACAAAGGAACTGGATGCAAAAATTAATTTTGATATCATATACTTGGATTTCAGGAAAGCTTTTTGACACTGTTGTGCATGGAAGACAACTGCACAAATTAGGGTAGAATGATATTAAGGGTAAGTTGCTACAATGGATAAAAGGATGGTTGAGTGGGAGAAGACAGAGGGTGGTAATCAATGGGCACTGCTCTGTGGACTAATGTTATTAGTGGAGTCCCATAGGGTTCGGTGTTGGGCCCAATGTTGTTTTGTATATTTATCAATGATATTGATGAAGGTATATCAGGCTTAGTGTCAACGTTTGCAGAAGATACAAAGATTGGCAGGGTTGTTAATACAGTTATGGCAGTGTGCTACTGCAACAGGATCTAGAAAATTTGGGCAGATGGGCTAAGAAGTGGCAACTGAAGTTTAACCTTGACAAATGCAAAGTTCTGCATATGGGTAGAAGTAACCCCAGAGAATGTACCAACTGTGTGGTACTACACTTAAGGTGGTAGAAAATGAAAAAGACATGGGAGTAATTGTGCAGTCAGATATGAAGTTTTCTGAACAATGCAGACAGGCTGCAAGAGCACATCATGGGGTTTTGTCAATGATATATAGGATTTTTGCCAGCAGGGAAAAGGAGGTGATTGTCCCTCTGTATAAGGCAATGGTCAGGCCACGCCTTGAGTACTGCATACAGGTCTGGAGGCCTCGTTTTAGGAAGGATGTAGATTTGCTTGAGCATGTACAGAGAAGGGCAACAAGATTGATGAGGGGAAAGAAGGGATCCTCTTACCAAGAGAGGCTTAAGTTCTGCAAATTGCAGTTGCTGGAGACTAGGCACCTGCTAGGTGATCTGATTGAGGTGTATAAGGCCTTGAATGGGTTGAGCACACTGAATTCTGATGGGATTCTTCCACTTGTTCAGATCATGAACCTAAGGGAGCATAAATTCAAATTGAGGAAAGACAGCTATAGATGTGCAGAAATTTGCCTTTAGCCAGCGGGTGGTTAATTGCTGGAACAAACTTCCATCTGTCATTGTGGAAGTTGATAGGCTAAATAAATTTAAGGAGGAACTGGACAAACATTTAGAGGGAATTGTATGAATTTTTTTTTTTTTTTTTTTTCTTCTTTGATGCTACATAAGCTCATAAACTTGCTTTCTTGCATTACATGCCACTATTACTATATCTGACATAGCCGAGTGGTCAGGAGAAAGAGTGCATAGCACGTATTCCTTGAGTGGACCGGGGTTCAAGCCCATGACTACTAAATACGATAAATATTTGTATTGACGATTTATTGTAAACTCTACTGACTTGGTTGTCATGCTGGAGTATAAACAGAAAAAATATATATATTACTATTACATAGGTAACTATCCAGTTGACCTCTGAATTTATTTAAACTCAGTCTCATGAAGGCAACCTGTTTCAGCAAACAATGACTTGCTAACTAAAATAAAATTTCCTACAAACTACTCTAAACCTCTTCCCCTGGAATTTGAATTTATGTCCACTTCTGGAATTCTCTATCATCATGAACAAGATGATAGAAAGCCCACAGTGTTCTATTGATGATTTATCAAACATTCGGTAATTGTGCAGTCAGATATGGAGGTCATAGTCCCACTGTATAAAGCAATTGTAAGACCACATTTGGAATGTTGTGTTCAAGTATAGAGACCTGATCTGAAAAAGGACATTGAGCTTCTTCAAAGGGTCCAAAGATGGGCAAATCGCATGGTTGAGTTTGGCAAATGGTATATGTGAAGTACAGAGCTTGGCTACCAGGCACCTCAGAGGTGACCTTACTGATGTTTATAAGGCTTTGAGAGAGATTAGTAAAATGAATGAATACAGAGTGAAAATTCATGTAAAGACTCATCGTATTCTTCACAATCTTCTGGTCTGCAGATTACTCCCACTCTCATTATACCTTTGCTTGCAACTAACTCACACCACACAAATTCTATGCTGGCAGACATAACTTCAGACTCATCAAAAGCTCTTTTCCCACTCAGGCTGCTTCTGAAAAGAAGCATGACACTACTATCCTCCTATCTTCCTTAAATACGTTGTACATTCCACAGTGGAACTTGTCATCCTCAATTTCCATGTTGCACCACGTTTCAGTTAGCCCTATTATGTCAACATTAGATGTCCTAACCAGGAGTTCAAATTCAGTCATTTTATTGACAACACTCCTGATTAGTGCAGACACAGTTAAGACTAAGTGGTTTTCTACAGTTTACTATCCTGACGCACCCTTTGAAGTTATTTAGGCTTGTTTACCTATCTTTCACATCCTGCTCATTTTAAACTTTACTACATCCAGAATACCTTGTCAATATTGGTTGTTATGTTAACAAACAAGAATTCTTGGGCTCAATGCAAAAATTACTTTGTCTGATATCATCAGATGAATTGTAGCATCAAGATGATCCTGTAATTCTTTGGTTACCTTCTCCTTTGATCCACCCCTTTATGAAATGGAATAACTGCTCATCTCTAATCCACAGGGACCTCCCTTGAGTCCAAGGATGTTAGCATTAGTAGAGGTATATGATGCAAGCAAGCAATCTTCTATGGCATTGGCCAAAAAACCCTTCCTGTTTGTTTAGTTTATAAGTTTAGTTTAGAAGTTTCTCTAGTTCAGCCTTGAATTTATTTAAGCTGTCAACTTCCACAACAACAAATGGAAGTTTGTTCCAGCAATCAATCACCAGCTGGCTAAAAGCAAATTTCTGCACATCTATTCTACAACTGTCTTTCCTCAATTTGAATTTATGCCCCATCAGGTGCAGAATATCAGCAAGAGGAAGAATGCCATCAGCACTGAACTTGCTCAAACCATTCAAGGCCTTATACACCTCAATCAGATCACCTCGCAGGTACCTAGTCTCCAGATGCTGCAATTTACAGAACTTAAGCCTATCTTCGTAAGAGCAACACTTTGTTCCACTCACTAATCTCGTTGCCTCTCTCTGTACTCATTCTAGTAGCTCAACATCTTTCCTAAAATGAGGCTTCCAGACCTGTATGCAGTACTCAAGGTGTGGCTGACCATTGCCATATACAAGAGAATAATCACCTCCTTATCCCTGCTAGCAAAATTCCTATATATCATTGACAAGACCCCATGAGCTACTCGTACAGCCTGTCTGCACTGCTCAAATGTCCTTATAATTATGGCTAAAAGTTTTTAACTCTGTCACTTCTTTTAATATAATCGGATAGATTCCATCAGCCCCAGGTTACTTATTTACTTTCAGCTTTAATAATTTCTCTTCCACTTTCTTCTGAGCTATTAAAAGGCCATTTAGCTCCCAGTAATAACTCTGTTTACGTCTAATATTCCCATCCCTAGAAACCTCTTCCCACATGAATGTAGATGCAAATTATTTATTCAGTTTTTCCATCGGTAGTTTTTCCACCCTTAACCAGTGGGCCAATACGGTTCATTTCTTTCCTTCTAGTATTAACATAATCAAAGAACTCTTTGCTACTTTTCTTTGCATTCTTGTCTACCTTTGCCAGTCTAACCACTTTTGTGACTCAACTAGTGCATATTTACAGTATGTTTCTATATCTCAACCCCCAGTAGATGGATTTTAATGAAATTTTATATTTGGGCCTCTTACACAGATTTGTAAAGCAATTTCAAATTTCATTACAATTGGACTACTAATAGAAATTCCGACAATCATTATTTATTTTTTCATACATATCACATAGGCTACCCTTATACTGTATATTACAATTTGTTGCAGTGCACTGGTTGAAGGAAGGACATGCAGAAACAAAATGTTCCCAATTCATGCATAAAAGTTGTTCTTTTTTGCTATAAATCGTTAATTATTACTATTTGCTAATGTGCCTGAAATGTAATGCACTGCATACATTAACTAACTTTTCTTCTTTGTCACTATTCCCATCAGTTCATCTCAGATACTAGGTCGAAACCTTGAACATTTGGTTTGTGTTTACTCAATAAACTTTGTTAGATACAGCATATCAAAGTGCTTATACATTATTTTTACTCTCACTATATAAATGAGACAATCATTCAAAATTATTCTGTTTGGCACTTGAAACCTCTGAAGGTTATCTCGCATCTCTCTCTCTCTCTTGCTCGCACATACATACATTTAAGATTGACCACCCCTGGTCAAAACATTATTAGCATTAGTAGAGGCATTTGATGCAAGAAAGCAAGCTTATGCAGCATCAGCCAAAAAAAAAAAAAAAAAAAACGACTTCCACTGCACCCCTCTGTTCGTTCTAAATACCTGTCCAGCTGAAGCTTAAATTTATTTAGGCTATCAACTTCCACGACAAGGGATGGAAGTCTGTTCCACCAACCAACCACCCGCTGGCTAAAGGCAAATTTCCGCACGACTATCCTACATCTGTCTTTCCTCAATTTGAATTTATGCCCTCTCAGGTGATTATTCTGAGTAAAAGGAAGAATCCCATCAGCACTGAGCATGCTCAAACCATTCAAGGCTTTACACACCTCTATCAGATCCCCTCGCTGGTGCCTAGTCTCCAGACACTGTAATTTGCAAAACTTAACCCTTTCTTCGTAAGAGCACCCCTTTGTTCCATTCACTAATCTTGTTGCCCTTCTCTATACACGTTCCAGCACCTCTACATCCTTCTTGAAATGAGGCCTCCAGACCCGTATACAGTACTCTAGGTTGGCCTGACCATTGCCTTATACAAGGGAATAATCACCTCCTTATACCTGCTAGAAAAATTCCTATATATCATTGACAATACACCATGAGCTACTCTTGCAGCCAGTCTGCACTGCTCAGAGAACTTCATTTCTGCCTGCACAACCACCCCCAGGTCGCTTTCATTCTCTACCACTGTCAGTGTAGTACCACAGAGTTGATACGTTGCTCTGGGTTTGCTGTTCTCATATGTAGTACTTTACATTTGTCAGTGTTAAACTTCATTTGCCACCTCTCAGCCCATCTGCTCAACCTTTCCAGATCCTTTTGCAGCAGCATAGTGTCAGTAGTGTCCTTGACAACCCTGCCAACCTTCGTATCGTCTGCAAACTTGGACATTAAGCTTGGTATACCATCATCAATATCATTTATAAATACAGAAAACAATAATGGACCCAACACTGAACCCTGAGGGACTCCACTAATAACATTAGTCCACGATGAGCAGTGTCCATTGATTACCACTCTGTCTTCTCCCCCTCAACCACCCCTTTATCCATAGTAGCAATTTGCCTCCAATGCCACACTGCTCCAATTTGTGCAGCAGTCTTCCATGTCCAACAGTATCAAAAGCCTGTCTAAGATCCAAGTATATAATATCAAAGTTATTCCCTGCATCCAGTTCTTTTGTGACTGCATAATAGTATCCAATCAAATTGGTCAGGCAAGACTTCCCCTTAACAAAACCATGCTGTGTCCGAGCTATAACTGAAGTCTTGTCTAGATGATCCTGCAGTGCTTCTTTAACCAGTGCCTCCATTAATTTTCCTGGAACAGAAGTTAAATTCACTGGTCTATAATTACTTGTGTCAGCCTTTGATCCTCCTTTGTGAACTGGGGTCACATTTGCACATCTCCAGTCTGTGGGTACCTCCCCTGAGTCCAAGGAAGCTCTCATAATTATGGCTAAGGGTTTGCTTACTTCCTATGCTGCCTCCTTTAATATAACTGGATAGATCCCATCCACCCCAGGTGCCTTTCTTGTATTTATCTTCAACAATTTCTCCTCCACTTTACTCTCAGTTATTACAAGATTCTCTAGCTTACTGCCAGAGTTGAATACACCTCTGGCATTCCCCTCGCTGAATAACTCCTCATGCGTGAATGTTGATGCAAAATATTCATTCAGTTTGTTAGCTACCTGAGCAGGATCATCAACAGTTGATCCATCGATCTCAAGTGGACCAATCTGATTCATCCCCTTCCTTCTAGAGTTTACATAAGTAAAGAACTCTTTGCTGTTTTTCTTTGCATCACTTGCCAAAGATATCTCGTAATCTGCCTTCGCCTGCCTAACCTCCTTTGTAACTTGGTTACAGATCAACTTGTATATATCATAGGCTTCTGTGTCACGTGCTAATCTGTATGTATCCCATGCATTTTTCTTCTCTTCCATATGTCTCATGAGTTCATCTGACATTCATTTAGGCCTAAACCTTGAACAATATGTCTTATTTGGTATGTAAAGCCTAGTAGCTTCCAAGATAAGTTCTTTGAATGCTTCTCATTTTGAATTTGCTGTTGGCAACATCATCAGTTCCACTGTATAGAATTTAAATACTGTCTCAGTCCATCGTAGTCGCCTTTACGAAAGCAATAACCTTTCCCTTTACCCCTAATGGTAGTTACCTCTTTGAGTAAATCCCACTTCAGCACACTGTGATCACTGCCACCTTGTGGTTCCTTTATCTGCAAATCCTTAATGCATGAAGAATCACTACTGATAATCAGATCAAGAGTATTACTCCCTCTAGTTGCCTCCCGAACATTCTGATGTAGAAAACAATCATCCAACAAATCCACAAAAGCCTTGCTAGTGTGTGTGTGTGTGACCAATCCACAAATTCCAGTCAATATCTGAGAAATTAAAATCCCTCATTATAAGACTCTGATGTACTGGCCCACTATTTCCCTGTACAGTTTCTTATTATACTCATCAGAGTCATTAGGCCTATAGCACACTCCTACTCTCAATTTTGATCTCCCAATGCATACGTCACACCAAACGGACTTGACACTGCACTGTCCAGCGATGTCGACTGGCTTCAATTCCTTGGATTTTATGTGTTTCTTAACTAATAGAATAAACCCTCCTCCCTTCCTATCCTGTCTATCCTTTCTGTAGACGTTGTACTCCACAAATTCCAGTTCTGCATTCCTTATATCTGTGTGACACCACGTCTCTGATATCCCAACAATATCTGCCTTTGATGTTTTGAGCAATACCTCAAATTCATCAAATTTATTTACTAAACTCCTAGCATTGGTGTACACGCAAGTATACATGCACCTGTTTCTATTCTTAGCTACCCTAACACAACCCATGTGTTTACTTGTACCGCAGTGACTCCCAGCAGTCTCTGAAATATACTGCATCTTGTTTTTCAGGCTTCTGCTCATTCCAATAGAAGCAGTGTAAGAATCACTTTCACCTCTGCCAGTGGCTACTGTTAATCTATTAGTCCTTGTATCCCCCCAAGCTAGTAGTTTTCCGACCCACCTAACACTGCCTCGATAGCATCAGCAAATATTCTCGCACTCTTTCTATTTAAGTGTATCTCATCCCTGTAGAAGCAGTCTCTCCTGTTAACAAGTACAGTCCAGGCTGAAAAAAATTCTACCCCTTGAGCCTTGCACAATCTTTCCAGGGCTGAATTGATCGACAAGGCTCTCATTATATACTCCCTCCTATCGGGTCTGGGCAGAATTGCAGACACTTTCAAATTGAACCCTAATTCAGGGCTTTTTTTCAACAGTGACCTGTACTTGTTAATTAATTCTGTCGGTCTCCTACTCTTGATATCATTAGTGCCAACGTGTACAACTATATCACCTTTTTTTGTGCCCTTAAAAGATGTTATCCGCTCTACAACGTCATCAACCTTTGCCCCTGGCAGACATACCCTGGTTCTGTTCCACCTATCCTTTTTACAAAACATGTTCCCCGTTTGCCTGACAATAGAGTCACCAACAATTAGTAGTTCCTGTGGGACCAGCGCATTCTGCCTTGGGGGGGTTGTCGCTGTGTTGCGTGATGACCAAGTGCAAGCTCTGGCGTTGATGTGGGCAGCTGAGAGCTTGATGGGTCCCTCAATTTAGTTCCTTCGAGGGCATCCATCCTGTCCTTCAAGCTCTCATATAGGCCCATAACGCTGAGTTGTTTCCCGATTTCATTACACTCCTTGCATCGCACACACACACACACAAAGATATCACCCATGGCAATATCATGTCCCGTACCTGAATGCTCCACAAACATCATGAAGCAGTGCATTTTAAAAGGCTATGATTCAGAAGGCAACTGCCCCCCTCAGTTCTCCTCTGAACCACAGCATTTCCATCAGCTTGAGCCTTTTGCTTTGCTGCTCTGGTCTGAGTCATGATTTCGATTAATTTCAATAAAATTTCAATTTCAGTTCAAAATTATAACCCTAAACTTGTATCCCAACACAGTTATAATGGTATATATATTTTTCAATATCAAGTATTAATTATCTACGAATTCCCTTTATATAACTTCCGTATCAGTTATGTATTAATTAATTATGTTACGTTTGTAATCTAAGTCGTTATGTATTTAGTTAAAAGTACAATTTAACTGACAACGAAGTTCAACAAGTTTAATAGATTCTACCGATCAACTGACAATATTATAACCTATACTATACTAATGCTATCTAGTTCGGTATATAATGTATCGTATGACAAAGGCGGCAAGTTACGAATGGTAAATCTATGGACACTTAAGTATTAATTAACTTTCAAATCTCGCTGTCTCAATTCAGAATAAACTAACGATCCTGACTAAGTGTCTATAAGCTACTTAGAAAATAATTTGATGTAAAAATGGTCAATAAAGCGGCTAAATATGGCTAAAAAACTTCTCGTTCAGCAGAGCTGCAACTTGTAACAAGTGGATTTGATACCCTTACCGATACTTTTATATGCACGCACGCTCGCTCACACACACACACACACACACACACACACACACACACACACACACACACACACACACACACACACACACACACACATTTAAGATTGACCACCCCTGGTCAAAACATTATTAGCATTAGTAGAGGCATTTGATGCATTTGAACAGCATTAGTAGAGGCATTTAAGATTGACCACCCCTGGTCAAAACATTATAAACAATGTAATTGCTAAATAAAGCCCTGTTACGTACATGGAATTATATAATTATTTTATCATCATCATTATTATTTACTAATAACCATGATAGTCATATCCCTAATGACGATATTTTATATGCACATGTGCATTCATTCCTGTGGAAAATTTGCACATTATGCAAGTTGAAAAACTGGAAAAAGCAGAATAACTTGGAGAGAAACCTTACTCCTTCTTGCCTCTTCTCTCTGACTGAAGAAACTGCTAGGAATTCCTCAAGTAACTAATGGATATAAATGCAGTTCTCTCCAAACAAGTGATCAGCAATGAAAACATTTATACTGTCACAGAGAACAAGTGAGTTACAAGAAAAATTGTTTTTTAAAAAAAAACTATAGGTACATAATTATTTAGCTTTTGTATAGATCATCTTAGTATTTTCACTACAATAAAGTTCATTAACTATATCAATTTACTTCTCTGGAATGATGATAAATTTATATTTTGCAAATGTTTACTTGTTTTCAGAAATTTACTTTGAGGTGAATGAATTAAACCAATGTAACATTTATGTCCCCAAAAAAAAATGTACATTATTCAAGATGACACATTCGAGATGACTTAACTGTGTCCATTACCATACACAATTTCATGATTTCAATTCTACACTTCTGGGTGTTAATGGATAAAAAAATTCAGAGATGCAATACAAGTAACTACTAATTGAAAATTATCTATCTTGCAAGAAACATGGTCATAGTATTCACTTAATAAGAATTAATATCCCAATAATAGTTAATAATTTTAAATAAAACTTACCTCCAAAACTAGTGGTTCAAAATACTTGTTTGTTTCCCACAGCTTAAATAACTGCAAATCAGAATAACAAAAAATGCCTGAACTTAGTGGACTCAAAAATGCCTGAACTTAGTGGAAAACTTAGTGGACCCTTCACAGTCCACTAAGTTTTCTAATCAATTACACATCCAAAATAGTTATTAACAATATTAGCAGTTAGCTGTGTGGAGACAGTTATAATCTTTGTTATTACTTGCTAGAAGTTTTTAACAGGCTTTTTGCAAGACATATGAATAAAGAACAATGTTACTTTATTATACATCAATCACTGCAATTTTTCAAGAATTTCATAAATAAAGATCACCATGGTTAAAACTTCTTATTAAAAAACTTAGTAATTAGGATAAATTAAGAACTTTGTGCAATGTTAATATCATGTGACAGATATCAAGAAAGTAAGATGCACCAAACTACAATTGCAATTTATTTTAAAAAAAAAGTTATAACTACAGCCATTATCAACCCACTGCAGGATGGATGGAAACCTCCTCAACAATTCATGCTGAGGGAAATGGACCATAATCTGCCACAGTGGTCCAGTGCGGGTTGGCAGATCGACTGTATTTAGCAGTCAGGGGCTTGAACCTCGGTCTACTCAAAGAGCGTGTGCTACTACACTGCCGCTCCTGACCACTTGGCTACGGAGGCCACTTTACATATTTCCAACTTTCAGAAATCAGAATCCTTAAAACATTTTGTACAGATCTGTCTTTCTGCCAAAATGCACTAAAATTTGAAATGTTTCTCCCAAATCAATAATTATTAATTCAAATCTGCAGACTGCTAAACATAAAATGTGCTCATTCATACACTGAATGCATAGTAGAGAAGCAAACCACAATTACTAATTTATTTCTAATGCCAACAGTATTAAACAGGAATATTAAAATTTTCATTTCTGAATAAATAAATACTGTGCCCTCTCTGCAGCTCAGTCCCAGGCAAAGCTTTTTAGATCCTAATAATCTACAGCAGAGGAAATAAACTGACATCAAGGATTTGTATTGAAACTTAAAGAGAGATAAAAATTTATTCTATATTTTTGTACTGTATTTACTGCTGTAATAAACTAAATGAATTTAACTGGAAAGATCCAAGCAGAAAAAAGTATCAGTAGCCTATTGTTTGCCAATTTTTCTGCAACTAATATGTATTCCTATATGCACAATATGTTGTGAAAAAAATAAGCAAACTAGAAGCTGACAATGTGGGCAGAACACAGCTGTCATGCAAGTAATTATAGTCAATAAACAGCCCTTCACTTTTTTTTTTAATGGGTCAATACTGAAACACTTGTCAGTGATTGTTCAACAATTTCTTTGTACCTAGGATGCCTCAATTGCAGAATTGGCAAATTTTGTCAAATTATCAAATTTTGTTAATTACCAAATTTTAACCAATAGCTAAAGATAAAAGAATATACTGGTGGGGGGGGTAAAAAAGTCTAAAATTCTCCCTGCATTTTATAGTCCATAGCTATAACAGGACGTGCAAGCAGTGATGTTTTCAGATCTTGCCTGTGAACAGGAAAAGTATGGTCAAAACAATCAGGTGGCCTTCTGAAAACTAGCTATTTTTTCACGTGTGACAGTTCAGTTCATATATTGTCCAATACTTAACTATCAACGGTCTTGGCCAAGTATTTAAACATAAATTTCCCTCAATTTTCTGCCACACTACAATCAGTCATCATTCAAACAACTGAATAACAATATAACAAACAATAAAAAAATAATAATAATGAGCAAGATTTATTAATTTCTTCAAATTTTAACATATAAAATAAATAAATTATTTAAATATCTATTTCTTTTACAGGAGAATACAACAGCTAATGCATGACACAAAAAACAGACCACTTTTATCAAGCAACAAAAACTCTTCTTCCTTTAATAAGAGCATAAGCCAAATAACAGTTAATGAAAACATTACAATATTTTCCAGTTACTGCTTCCTTTAATTGCTATCTGTACAACTGCAGGAGTTAATAGGACTAGAGCTGCAGAGTTTAACCTCAGAAGAAAATTCTTCCTTCTTCCAAATGAAGAGAAATAAAGCTTACCTTTTCTTCTTCTTTTTTTTTTTTTTTTTTTTAGAATAATCAATGGCTGTGTATCTGTGCATGTACATGACATTAGAATTATTTTTCAAACCTTTATTATGTAAGAATAAACGTAGTCTTCATAGGAGAGGCTGAGACTTATTCCTCTTCAATAGAAACATCAAAATAAAGATAACATATTCCAAACATAAAAAGAAACCAAAATATACTTTAAAACAAGACATGAGAAGCACCAATTTCAATAACCAAACTTCCAAATTATTTGCAGTTACTTCTCACAAGTATCTAGTTTCTAAAAATCCTAATGCTCCTTCTTAAAGATAAAATCCCCCTATTGCTAGATGTAACATTCAAAATGAAATGAATTCCATTGATACCCAATAATGATAATCATTAAATGATAATCCAATCATGACGTGCATATATATTCAACTGATCATGTAATTAGTGCTTTCTTTAGTTGGCAGCAGCCATTATTATTTTTCTCTGAGCGCAGGATGGTTCACAAACAATTTAGGGCAATAAAAGTATACACAAGTTCTTACACATAAAACATCGGTAACTTCAAATATAATTCAATCTAAACAGAAGTACAATTCAGTAAAAGTATTTACAATTCTATGCCCTTCAGTTATCACAAAGCCTATTAACATGTCTTGCAAATATAGCTGTTTAGGACTAAATTCTAGTATGATATACAAAAACTTTAAGATTAAAAATTAAAATAAAAACTTTAAAAAAATCAAATAAAAATCAATCAAAATAAAATCTAAACATGGGCTTTTTAAAGCTCAGTTTAAAAAAAAATGCAGAGAATACCACAATATAATGGCAACAACAAAAACAATTGCTGAATTAAATGTGAGTAAGCTGTGATTTCCAGGGGCCCCTTAAGCTTGTTATAGACACTCTACTGGGTATGACAGACTAGGGCTGACTACCTGGGAGTCTAAAATGCTAATAAACTGAAATTTGGGGTCCCACTCCCAAATCAAGTGGACCAAATTTCTTTTATAAGACAAATGCACCTTCATAATGGTGGGACTTTTAGTAAGTGTGAGTCTGTCTTCCCCCCCATAGGGAAGGTCTTACACACTGTATACAAGATCAAGGTCATCTCTTGTACACACTAGTATATGAGAGATGACCACCTATGTGTGAATCAATGTGTAGCTGTAATGTGGAGTCCACATCATGCAAAAAACTGCCATCTCTGTGTGTTACCGGGCAATACTAGGTAGTAGATGATTCTGATCATCTGGTGTACCCCCTCACCATTTTGCATATTGGAGGCTTGAAGTGGTACAATACATGTTTAGTCACCAGAGCAAAGCTCCAGAAATGTAAATCTCTTCCTCATGCAATACGAGCAAATATGGCAAATATATTGGTGAAATATTGTAATATTCCTTACATTTGAGGGTACAACTCTAAAATTCTTTCTGCAGCCCTGCTGCTAGATAATCCACCACACCAAACCTATTGGTAACTCTTTAGAAGGTATCTCGATTAGCTAGTTATAATCTCACTGCCTCTACTTTGCCAGTTATTAACTGGAGAGAGAGAGAGAGATTCCAAATAGTGTGTAATATTATTCCTAGGAGCTAGGTATATTCTTGTGTGTATCCTACATCCAAAATTTTATTCATTCATATAACATGTGCCCTCCTCCACTCCACTTTAGCCAAACTAACAAAACAAACTTATCCATGATAAGATCTAAACTTCCCAAAAACTTCATTTCCAAATACAGCCACTCCCCGGCTAACATAACACTCAACTTATGGAAATTCAACTTTACAAGTTTTTGCTGGCCAGTGCAAACTTAAAAAAATCATGGAAGCGTATTTTGCATCCCGTAGGAATAAATGGAGATATCATTAAAAGATCGTAATGTGAACCCAATAACATATTATTTTTTGATAATTCGTTCCAAGACCGCGGAAGCTGAAATTTCTGCTATTTATCTCTCTAAAAGGTTGTTTTTATAATGCAAATTGCACTGCACTTTCATCATTATCATATGTTCCATTCCATTACAAGAATCAATTTTGAATGGCTTTGTTGATATTTTTCTAAACCGCATTTCTGGAGGTCACTATCACCATAAAACAATAAAAACAATTTGCACTTTCCGGTATATTGAGCTTTTGTGTTAGTGCAATCTATTATAAACAGGTAGTTTATAATAGATTGCTTGATGTTTATAATATAACTCGATCTTGTTGCATTAGGCGATAATACTGATAACTGGAATTCTGTGGGTTTTTACGTTATGGTATTATGGTGAAATTAGTTCCCCTTCAATTTTCAATCATATAAAAAACATAAATAAATTTTCAGAATCTTCTCTTCATTCCTATTTACTTATTACAATGATGAAGGGAAAGGGACCAACAGAAAGTGCAAGTACTGGAAGTGCTAGGAAACAAAACAAAATTGATTTAGAAATGAAGATGAAAATGTTTAAGAGTAGAACAAAGCTTGTTTTAAGGGACAGTGTGTGTATAAAAAGAACATGCTAAAGGATCAATGCATTTAAGATCAACAGTAATCACAAAACAGTGTTCAGGTGCTATATCAAAGACAGAAAAGCTATTAATAATATGGATGGAAAATCAGATTCAGAAGCAAGTGCCCCTGAGTCCAATTAAGCAAAAGCAAGAAGTATTTATGAAGATTTTAAGGAAAAGTACAGCAAATCCTAAGCCAAGTTTGTGGCAAGCAATGGGTTGTTTAATAGGTTCAAGCATCGCACTGGTTTATAAAACATTAAAGTATGCGGTGAGGTCATACTTTACAGCTGCAATTGAAATTGTGATGCAGTGAAGTCATCTTTACAGCTGCAAGAGAAATTGTGATGCGTTGGGAAAAAACCCTTCTAAATCTCCAAAGCCCTCAACTTCCGCAGCAGCATGCTTATCAGCTGGAGAGTTAATTCAGCAACGATGCTCGAAAGGTAAAACTTGATGACATTATGCCTGTCTCTGTCTTTTTGTAATTTTATAATTTTGAAATTTTTGTAATTTGGTACACTTGTAATTTTTCCTGCACATGAGATAAAAAAATTGAATAAATAATTCTATTTACATGTTCATCGCGGAGCAATATGGCCTTAGTTGCTAATGCTCCTAAAAACCAAATAACAAACAAACAAAACATGTTCATCGAACATTTCTTTTTTGCTTCAATCAATTCAATCCAATTAGCAAGTGCTGCATAAGCATTTAGGGAAATTCTGACTTACATAGAGTTCCGTGGAACGCAACTCTTACATAAGTTGAGGAGTTGCTTTTAATGTGGTCTCAGTTCCATCTCAACAATGTTCATTTCCAAATACAATCTACAAAGACCAGCTTACTTTTTCTGACAAAATCCCAATTATCAGTTGCCAAAACCACTACTCATGTCAATTGCCCTAATTATTCACTCCAAAGGTGGTATTTGTGCATATCTGCTCTGATATTCCTTGATAGAAATTTCTTCACCTGGAACTTTTTTTTTTTTTTTTTTTTTTTAACTACTTTGAATTTCTGACTTAAAAATCTCTCTATCCAAATCTGTCAAATTCAACTATTGCCACTATCATCCTACCAGCTACCCTAATCACTCAAAACTCTGTACTTCCTTTCTTTGAAATGTGACTTTCTCCAGTCTTTCCTAACAGTGAGATAATTTTCCTTGATGATTTTAATGTTCACAACTCTGGCTGGCTTCAGATTTCTAGTTACAAGGACCCAGCTGGCTGAGATGCTGAGTCTTTCACAATTACTAATAACCTCACACAGCTTGTTCATTTACCTACCAGAAAACCTGACAATCCTATTAAGATTATTATTATATTTAATACCACTCTTACATCATGTGAAATCAATAATATAGTTTATTTAGCTATTCATCTAAACTACTGTACATTAAGGTAACGTTTCAGGTATCTTACTGATACCCATCATCAGACCGTGCTGTTGGAGGAGCAAAAATAGAAAGGGGTTAGAAATTTGAATACATTTCCAATATTACAATTATGAATATTATGATTTACAACTGCCATATTTACAATTACCAATATTATGATTTTACAATTAGCAAATAAACAATTCTAATTTTGATATTAAAAAAAATTGCTCTCTTATTCTGGTTTTCTGGCCTAGATCTGGGGTGCTTGTGTAGTGGAATCCTAAGGTGACCTTTGCTCACCTATGCTGAACATCAGGTTTTGGCATGTAGGCCAGTTCTGGTGGTCTGGAAGGGGTTGTATGTGGGCTACTCTTCCAGACGACTGGCTTATTTTCTTTCTCTGGTTCCTTATTACTTCTTCCATTTTCTTATTAAAAAGATGAAAATAATGCTGGTTGAACTCGTTTCCCTGTTTTCTATTGATTGCTGGGGCTCCAAACATTTTTAAGAGGAAGGTTACGTTAAATTTCCTTCTGTTGTATTGCCTATCTGTAGAAAGGATTCTTATGTTCTTGAAATCCCAAGTGTCACCTCATTGTAAGGCATGGAGGGCTATGTTGGACTTTAGAACTCTACCATATTGTACATCTTTTTTGTTCTCTTTGTTTCTGCATTGTAGACGTCTGTATGACTCACCTACATATGTGCCCCCAAACTTACAGTCTATTTTATAGATACGATCTCTAGGATTGTCAGGATTGTTGGACTGTTGTTTTTTCAAGATCTACTTGATGGAGGCTGAACTTTTGAAAAAGGTGGCTATACCAAATTTTTTGGCTTCTTTAGCTATTTTAGTACTAACAGATAGTATATACAGTATACATATGGAGGCTCTTCTGTCCCTTCTGGGCTGGGGTTGTGTGATGGTCTTGGAGGTGTCTTTTATGGCTTTGTTGATAACGTGCATAGGAAATACTTATCTGGGACAAGTTATTAGCTGTAATAATGATAAATGGCTGGAACTCAAGAGAAGAATAAATTTTGGATGGATAGCATTCAGGAAATATAGTCACATACTGAGGAGCAATATCCCAGTTTGTCTGAAAAGTAAAATAATGAATCAATGTATACTCCCCACCATGACTTATGGAAGTGAAACTTGGGCACTCACCAAAAGAATGGAAGAGAAGCTGAGAACTACACAGTGAAGAATGGAACAAATTATACTGGGAATCAGACTGTTAGATAAGAAGAGAAACACATGGATTAGGCAGCAAACTCAAATAAAGGACATTCTTATCAAAACTAAAGAACTAAAATGGTCTTGGGCAGGACACATAGCTCGAAGACATGACAGATGGACTAAGGAAATAACAGAATGGTACCCAAGAGGAGCTAGAAGAAAACCTGAAAGACAACGGCAGAGAATGATAGATGAAATTCATGAGTTTGTGGGTAGTAAATGAATGGCCATTGCACAAAACAGAAGGAACTGGAAAGTTGCTGGAGAGGCCTTCATCCTGCAGTGGATTGAAAATGGCTGATAATGATGATAATAGGAAATATGTTCTTCATGGTAAGCCTGGTTATTGTTTGTAGCTCCTGTTGTAGATTATCTTCATTTCAAATTCTGTAAGCTCTTAGGATGAGAGAGTTTAGAATGCCAATTTTTGTAGAGAAAAGATGGCAGGATTAATATGATACCAGTATCAGTGGGCTTCCTGTAAACTTCCATATGGAACTCTCTGGATTTTCTTGTGAACAGGATGTCCAGGAAAGGAAGGTTGGCATTGTTTTCTATTTCCATTTTGAATTTGATTTTTTTTTTTTTTTATGTGATATGATGCGATATGCTACATAAGAATGTACCATATCACATTTGACTTGAATCCAAATCCCCAACTTCATTTCTGCCTACAATAAAGCTTGAAACAATTGTAAGGGCAATTATTTTCTACATGAGTAGAAAACTTTCTTCTCATCCAAATGGTAGTCAAGGATTCTGCTACCTTACCAAAGCCATTTTGGTCACAACATCTGTCCATGAATATTCCCATCTCTGTTCAGCCTGATGGTTCAGCTATATCCTCAGCTAAAGATCAAGCTGATTTATTAGCATTATACTTTTTTCTAGCTCTTGTATCGATGATCTTGGTAAATAACATCCCACCATAGCAAACAGTCAAATCAGCTTCCAACAGAAGAATCAGCTTCCCATGAGCCTCCAACAGAAGAATCAGCTTCCCATGAGCCTCCAACAGAAGAACATTATAAGAATCAATTTTGACACCAAGAAAGCACCAGGTCATGATCGTTTCTCCACTTGTTCTCAAAACCTGTGCTCCTGAGTATGCTTCTGTTTTGTATCACCTTTTTACACTTTTTTGGTATTTTACCTTCTGCTTGGACATTTTCTCACATCTGGCCAGTTCCTAAAAATGGAAGGGTAACAAATCCTTCCTGTTCAATTATTGCCCTGTTGCACTTACCTCTACTCTTTCCAAAGTAATGGAGAAATCCATAAACTGCCAACTCTTAAATTACCTAGAGAACGTCCGCCTAATCAAAGATTGCCAATATAAATACCATCAATGTCTATCCACTGGTGATATAGAGACTTAATGTTACTCGTCTTTTTTGGACAAATTCAATGGAAAAGTTTGAATTGACATGTCTAAGACTTTTGATCAAGTCTGACATCAAGATCTGCTAAAGAAACTTCTATCTTTTGGACTGCATTGTCTTTTTCAACTGGGTATCCAGCTTTCTCTGTGACTGCTCTTTGAGGGTAATGGTAGATGGCATTGACCTGACTTCCCCACCAATGCTGGTTCCCCAAGATTAAGTTCTTTCCTCCACTCTTTTCCCCTTCTATAGTACTGACTACTGCTTCCACTGTAAATCCTAACTATAGTATTACTGATTGAACATAGCATACTATGTTCAATCTTCCAGTTTGAGAAATCTCGCCCTGCACAAACAGCCTCAACTTCTTGAACATTCATCACACATTCCTTAGATGTCAATCTCCATGTAATTCTCCAATGGGGAAAATAAAACTTAGTTCACTTCAATCCTACCAAAACTCAGTCCCGTCTTATTTTTCCCAAAAAAACAAAAAGAGACTACTGTTCCTATGCTCATCTTTGAAAACACTCAAATTTCTAGTCAAGATCACATATCTCTATTAGGGATTACTCTGACTTCTAATCTCTCTTGGTATAAGCACATCGCAAATATTAACTTTACCTGCATCAAAAAATTGTTTTTTTTTTTTTTTTTTTTATCTTTGCATTACTTTTCTTCTAAATAACTAATAACTCCAAATAAATCTCTAATTTATCCTACAAGGAATACTGTTTCCACACCTGGGGTGGCACAACCAAACCTCTCTCAAACTCCTTTATTAAAAAGAAGGCAGTCGGGTTAATTGTCTCATCTCATACAAACATACACTCAATTTCTGCTGCATGAGTTTTCTATAAATACTTCCATTGACACTAATCTTCTGAATTGGCATCTTCTGAACTGATCTATACCTCTTCCAAACTAGCTTGAACATGTCAGAACCAATCAGTATCCATTCACTCCCCAACTCAGAGGTCAGAGGTCTGCTGACGAGGCTACTAGTGACGGTCGTGTTCCAAGCCGCTAAGTGGATTTTTATTATTTATTGATTTGAAATTATTGTTTTTCTAAAACTTTTGATTTAAATTTAGTAGTATAACATTATTTTGTGATTTTTTGATTAATTTGGTGTATTTATTCTTTACTCGGCCTTGTAAAAGTATCGGTAAGGGTTTCCACGTGTTCGTAACTACCGCTACCGTTATTAACTTTCCCGCCATTGTGATACCGTACTAGATATACCGTAGGTTATATACCGTACTAGATAGCGTTAGTTGAACTTCGTTAGCAGTTAAATTGTACGTTTAAATAAATACATATAACGACTTAGATTACAAATGTAATATAATTAATAACATAACATAATTAATTAATAAATTAATAGAATCATGACTCAGACCAGAGCAGCAAAGCAAAAGGCTCAAGCTAATGGAAGTGCTGTGGCTCAGAGCAGAACTGAGGGGGGCAGTTGTCCTCTGACTCACAGCCTTATAAAATGCACTGTTTGCTTGATGTTTGCAGAGCAATCGGGTACGGGACATGATACTGCCAAGGGGGATGTCTTTGTGTGTGGCGATGCAAGGAGTGTATCGATATCAGGCAACAACTCGGCGTTCTTGTGGGCCTATATGAGAGCTTGAAGGACAGGGTGGATGCCCTCGAAGAAACTAAATTGAGGGGCCCATCAAGCTCTCAGCTGCCCACATCAACGCCAGAGCTTGCACTTGGGCATCGCGTGACACAGAGACAACCCCAAGGCAGAATGCGCTGGTCCCGAAGGAACTAGTAGTTGTTGGTGACTCTATTGTCAGGGAAACGGGGAACATGCTTTGTAAAAAAGATAGGTGGAACAGGACCAGGGTATGTCTGCCAGGGGCAAAGGTTGATGATGTTGTAGAGCGAATATTATCTTTTAAGGGCACAAAAGGTGATATAGTTGTACACGTTGGCACTAATAATATTAAGAGTAGGAGACCGGCAGAATTACTTAACAAGTACAGGTCACTGTTGAACAAAAGCCGAGAATTAGGGTTGAATTTGAAAGTGTCTGCAATTCTGCCCAGACACGATAGGAGGGAGTATATGATGAGAGCCTTGTCGATCAATTCGGCCCTGGAAAGAGTGTGCAAGGCTCAAGGGGTAGAATTTTTTTCAGCCTGGACTGTACTTGTTAACAGGAGAGATTGCTTCTACAGGGATGGGATACACTTAAATAGAAAGGGTGCAAGAATATTTGCTGATGCTATCGAGGCAGTGTTAGATGGGTCGGAAAACTGCTAGCTTGGGGGGAGACAAAGACCAATAGATTGACAGTAGCCACTGGCAGAGGTGAAAGAGATTCTTGCACTGCTTCTATTAGAATGAGCAGAAGCCTGAAAAACAAGATGCATGGTATTTCAGAGACTGCTGGGAGCCATTGTGGTACAAGTAAACACATGGGTTGTGTTAGGGTAGCTAAGAATAGAAACAGGTGCAGGTATACTTGCGTGTACACCAATGCTAGGAGTTTAGTAAATAAATTTGATGAATTTGAGGTATTGCTCAAAACATCGAAGGCAGATATTGTTGGGATATCAGAGACGTGGTGTCACACAGATATAAGGGATGCGGAACTGCAATTTGGGGAGTACAGCGTCTACAGAAAGGATAGACAGGATAGGAAGGGGGGAGGTGTTATGCTATTAGTTAAGAAACACATAAAAACCAAGGAAGTGAAGCCAGTCGACATCGCTGGACAGTGCAGTGTGGAGTCAGTTTGGTGTGACATAAACATTGGGAGATCAAAATTGAGAGTAGGAGTGTGCTATAGGCCTAATGACTCTGATGAGTATAATAAGGCACTGTACAGGGAAATAGAGTGGGCCAGTAAATCAGAGTGTCTTATAATGGGAGATTTTAATTTCCCAGATATTGACTGGAATTTGGGGGCTGGATACTCACACACTAGCAGGGCTTTTGTGGATTTATTGGATGATTGTTTTCTACATCAGCATGTTCGGGAGGCAACTAGAGGGAGTAATACTCTTGATTTGATTATCAGCAGTGATTCTTCATGCATTAAGAATCTGCAGATAAATGAACCACTAGGTGGCAGTGATCACAGTGTGCTGAAGTGGGATTTACTCAAAGAGGTAACTACCATTAGGGGTAAAGGGAAGGGTTATTGCTTCCGTAAAGGCGACTACGATGGACTGAGACAGTATTTAAATTCTATACAGTGGGACCAACTGATGATGTTACCAACAGCAAATTCAAAATGGGAAGCATTCAAAGAACTTATCTTGGAAGCTACTAGGCTTTACATACCAACTAAGAAATATTGTTCAAGATTTAGGCCAAAATGGATGTCAGATGAACTAATGAGGCATATGGCAGAGAAGAAAAATGCATGGGATACTTACAAATTAACACATGACACAGAAGTCTATGATAGATACAAGTTGATATGCAACCAAGTTACAAAGGAGGTTAGGCAGGCGAAGGCAGATTACGAGAAATCCTTGGCAAGGGATGCAAAGAAAAACAGCAAAGAGTTCTTTACTTATGTAAACTCTAGAAGGAAAGGGATGAATCAGATTGGTCCACTTGATATTGATGGGTCAAGTGTTGATGATCCTGCTCAGGTGGCTAACAAACTAAATGAATATTTTGCATCGACATTCACACATGAGGAGTTATTCAGCGAGGGGAATGCCAGAGGTGTATTCAACTCTAGCAGTAAGTTACAGAATCTTGAAATAACTGGGAGTAAAGTGGAGGAGAAACTGTTGAAGATAAACACAAGAAAGGCACCCGGGGTGGATGGGATCTATCCAGTTATATTAAAGGAGGCAGCAAAGGAAGTAAGCAAACCCTTAGCCATAATTATGAGAGCTTCCTTGGACTCAGGGGAGGTACCCATAGACTGGAAATGTGCAAATGTGACCCCAATTCACAAAGGAGGATCAAAGGCTGACACAAGTAATTATAGACCTGTGAGCTTGACTTCTGTTCCAGGAAAATTAATGGAGGCACTGGTTAAAGATGCACTGCAGGATCATTTAGACAAGACTTCAGTTATAGCTCAGACACAGCATGGTTTTGTTAAGGGGAAGTCTTGCCTGACCAACTTGATTGGATACTATGATGCAGTCACAAAAGAACTGGATGCTGGGAATAACTTTGATATTATATACTTGGATCTTAGAAAGGCTTTTGATACTGTTGCACATGGAAGACTGCTACACAAATTGGAGCAGTGTGACATTGGAGGCAAATTGCTGCTATGGATAAAGGGGTGGTTGAGGGGGAGAAGACAGAGAGTGGTAATCAATGGACACTGCTCATCGTGGACTGATGTTATTAGTGGAGTCCCTCAGGGCTCAGTGTTGGGTCCATTATTGTTTTCTGTATTTATAAATGATATTGATGATGGTATATCGGGATTAATGTCCAAGTTTGCAGACGATACAAAGGTTGGCAGGGTTGTCAAGGACACTACTGACACTATGCTTCTGCAACAGGATCTGGAAAGGTTGAGCAGATGGGCTGAGAGGTGGCAAATGAAGTTTAACATTGACAAATGTAAAGTACTACACATGGGAAACAGCAACCCCAGGGCAACATATCAACTCTATGGTACAACACTGACAGTGGTAGAGAATGAAAGGGACTTGGGGGTGGTTGTGCAGGCAGATATGAAGTTCTCTGAGCAGTGCAGACGGGCTGCAAGAGTAGCTCATGGAGTATTGTCAATGATATACAGGAATTTTTCCAGCAGGGATAAGGAGGTGATTATTCCATTGTATAAGGCGATGGTCAGGCCACACCTAGAGTACTGTATACAGATCTGGAGGCCTCATTTCAAGAAGGATGTAGAGCTGCTGGAACGAGTACAGAGAAGGGCAACAAGATTAGTGAATGGAACAAAGGGGTGCTCTTACGAAGAAAGGCTTAAGTTTTGCAAATTACAGTGTCTGGAGACTAGGCACCAGCGAGGTGATCTGATAGAGGTGTATAAAGCCTTGAATGGTTTAAGCATGCTCAATGCTGATGGGATTCTTCCTCTAGCTCAGAATAATCACCTGAGAGGGCATAAATTCCAATTGAGGAAAGACAGATGTAGGATAGACGTGCGGAAATTTGCCTTTAGCCAGCGGGTGGTTGGTTGGTGGAACAGACTTCCATCCCTTGTGGTGGAGGTTGATAGCCTAAATAAGTTTAAGGCTCAGCTGGACAGGTATTTTGAACGAACAGAGGGGTGAAGTGGAAGTGGTTTTTTTTTTTTTTTTTTTGGCTGATGCTGCATAAGCTTGCTTTCTTGCATCATATGCCTCTACTAATGCTAATGCTAATGCTAACTCAAAATTCAGAGAACTAACTTGTCTTCCTCACTTATCCCTTCCACTTCTGTTTCCTGGAACAACCCTCCTTTAAATGTTTGTTGTTTGTTTGTAGGCTTTACGGCACAAGGGCAGCAAGACCACGATATATCTTCCTTTAAATGTATTTCCAGAAAATTACTATCTACAGAAATTCAACTCTAATGTCAACAAGTATCTTCATTCCTCTGAGCTTTTGATCCATGCACAATAGTAGGTAGGACAGATTCTGATACTTTTGTGTTTGGGGGTTTCAAAAAGTGGAGGCCTTAGCCAATTTCAGCCATTGGATATCTCAGTCAATAAACCCTTCACAACAATCATGCAATAGGAGTAGACCAGTTGGATGGAAGTACCAATCTCAATTTGGTGGCACCAACAGGAGGAATGAAACAACTAACAATTTCACAGGCATGCAAATGGGAGTTAGTTAATCTTGATGGTACTAAAGATGATGACTCTGAAGGAATGTGAAAGTTCATACCACAATATCAGTAATGAAGAGTTTGACAGTATCAACAGGTTCTACAATGCTATAATATCTACAATCTACAATGCTTCTGCATTGCCATTTTATTTATTAACATTTTAAATGCATCATGATTGACTGATTTTGATTTTTGTGGCACAAAAACAACAAGGTTATAGTGCGTCATGAAAAGGTATTAAATGCATCATGACACACACACAAGTGTGTCATAGGGTTTTTAATTCACTTGGAGGGAAACCACCTGACTTTAGAACCATTTTCTTCCACTTTAACGGAAGATAAACCAGATATTTTTGTCAAGCAACCTTCACAAGTGACTGACTAATTCAGCCACAGTAAGAAGCCAAAAGTGTCTCTGTCTATCTCAATTCAGATTGACCCAATCCAATAGTTTTCAATCCCACATCAAAAAATTTGTCAGAAAAGCAGACAGCAAAAGTGTTAAGCACTACGAATTTGTGCTTCAAATGTTATGTGATAAAATACATTTTTTTTTCCAAATTTTTCCTCATAAATTAGGTGTCATAGTTCAGTGTGCCTTATCACTGAGAATATACAGTCACTGATCACAAAGATAAAGTGAAATAAAATATGACTAGCACTGCCTACTGAGTAAGCCACCAACATATTCTCTGTTACATTTAATTTGATAATTCATACTTATTAAGATTTATTTTATTAAGATTTATTATTCAAAAAAATATAAAACCTTAAAAACTAGCAATCAAGCTGCTAGTTTTTTTTTTTTTTTTTTTCAGGCATACCACTTATATATAAATTTATTTATAATTTGAAAACAAATATAAATTTGTTTTCAAATTATAATTGATATAATTAAATTTTTAAAAATGGCATACCTTTAATAATTTCTGCTGCTTATCTGGATCTACAGCTATACTAGTTGTACAGAAGATAGGAATAACTACTTTGTCAAGTGCCTTCTTCAAATCATCAGCATTTTTTCTCATACTGAATAGCCAAATTGAAATATAAACTAGTTATTTCAAATATATATGTATTAACCACAATTTTTGTAATGAAAATATTTAGAAACTTTAACAGAAGCAGAAAAACATTGAAATACAGTCACAATTAGTTAAACAACCCTGGAAATAGCAAAAACTTAGCTACAGCATCACAATTAAGTCAGTTAAAAAAAAACTCCATATAAACTGCACCAATTTACCTTGGCTACTGCACCATTTCAAAATTATATACCACTGCTATATTGAATATAATATAAGAGTGAACTGACACTAAGTTATATATTTTTTGAATAACAGGTTACCATACAGTGTGTCTCAAATACTGTACACTATACAAAGTTAAGATCATGCTGTTGCCAGATAATGATCATATTCATGCTGTTGATTTTTTTTTTTTTTTTTGTGCTGTTGATTACTATTGCCTATGATAATATAGCTGTAAAAAGGAAACTTAACTTAAAACCTTTTAAACAAATACTGCTTCTTCTGCAATGAAAACACTAGACTATCTTTCATCCTTGACATTACTTTGCTTCCAATCAATTATAGCTCAAGTGAAATGACAACTCGGCCTATTATGGAATATTATTCCCACATCTAGGATGGTTCCTCCCCCCAAAACAAAACCTCTCTCAAATTCCTATACTTTATTAAAGAGTGGCCAGTAGGTTAATGATTCTCACAAACACAACCCATTCCCAATCACCCAAATATTCAGCTTCTGCTACATTCTTTTCTGTAAATATTTCCATGGGAACCGTACTACTTAATTAGCATCTATAATTTCACCTTCCTTCCAAAGCAGTCTAAACAGCTGCATCAACTATTAACATCCATTCACAATTCAATTCCTAACTCAGTGAACTAACTTTTTCTCATTTATCCCTTCTACTCATATTCTTCACTTCAGAACAACCTTCCTTCATATCGAACTGAAAATTACAATCTAAAGAAGTTCATGTCCAACATCTTCTACATTCTGAACCTTCAACTCACACATGATACTAGAGTGCTACAGGTTTCAATACCATTTGTGTTTGGGGTTAACCTTAAAAAACTGTATGAGCATCATGAAGGAAAAATATCAAAAATAAAGGAGCTTTCTGATTACTCAATTCTGCATTAAATACCATTCCATTTTAAGAAGGCTTTTAAAAAAAGTAAAATGGGATTAAATGAAAGTGAAAGTGGATAGGATCTATCCAATTATATTAAGAGAAGCAGCAAAGGAAGTAAGCAATAATGAGAGCATTATTGCTTCCTTCCTTCGCCATAATTAAGAGAGCATCCTTGGATTCAGGGGACATACCCACAAACTGGAGATGTGTGAATGTATCCCCAATTTACAAAGAGGGATCAAAGGGTAATGCGAGTAATTACAGACCTGTTAGTTTAACTTCTGTTCAAAGGAAAAAGTTTGCAGATGATACAAAGGTTGGCAGGGTGGTTAATGACAGTAATAACAGCATGCTACTGCAATGGGATCTAGAAAAGTTGGGCAGATGGACTGAGAAATAGAAATTGAAGTTTAACATTGATAAATGCAAGGTACCGCATATGGTAGCAGTAACCACAAAGTAACATACCAACTGTGTGATACTACACTTAAGGTAGCTTTTTTTTTTTTTTTTTGGTAGTTGTTGGCGCATTGGCTTCTGTGGCCATAGTGCACCTCCCAAGGTTTTTGCAGTACTTTGATCCAAGTCCGAGGTGGGATTCGAACCCGCGCCCTTTGGGTTGCCAGGCAGGCACTTTACCCACCTGGCTAGCCCGGTCGGCACTTAAGGTAGCAGAAAATGAGAAAAATCTGGGGGATTATTGCATAGTCAGATATGAAATTCTCTGAGCAATGCAGACAAGCTGCCAGGAGAGCTCATGGGGTTTTGTCAATGATATACAGAAATTTTGCTAGCAGAGATAAGGAGGTAATTATCCCATTGTATAAGGCAATGGTCAGGCCACACCTTGAGTACTGCATACAAGTCTGGAGGCCTCATTTTAGGAAGGATGTAGAGCTGCTGGAAGGAATACAGTGAAGGGCAATGAGATTGTTAAGAGGAACAAAGGGGTGCTCTTACTAAGAAAGACTTCAGTTCTGCAAATTGCAGCATTCGGAGACAAGGCACCTGCAAAGTGACCTGACTGAGGTGTTTAAGGCTTTGAATGCATTAAGCAAGCTCAATGCTGATCGGTTCTTTCCTCTTGCTCAGACCACACACATCAGGTGGAAAAAATTCATACTAAGGAAGGCCAATTGCAGAATAGATGTGCGGAAGTTTGCATTTAGCTAAAGGGTGGTTGATTGTTGGAGCATACTTCCATCTGTTGTTGTGGAAATTGATAGTTTAAATAAATTATAGTAAGAACTAGACAAACTATTGGAGGGAATAAATAGGTGAAATGGGGTGATACGGATTTTTATGGTTTTTTTTTTTTTTTTTTTGGCTGATGCTGATGTTTTAGCTTGTTTTCTTGCATCATTTGCCACTGCTAATGCTAAGCATCTCTGCATTTCAGTATATATGACACTGAAAGCTGATGAGGGGAGAAATATTAGTAGTACTATTAACTATAGAGTACAAGAAAGCCCTATGCTTCTGCTACACTGGCCAAAACAAATTTTAAAAAAATACAAATTATGCACTTCTCTCAACATGTATAAATATTTGAAAATTCCATCTTCATTCATTTTACTAACCCCTCTAAAAGCCTTAAAAACCACAATCAGGTCCATGTTAAGATGCCTGTTTACCAAGCCCTGTAACCCAAGTCTGAAGTCTTTCCTCGTACATTCACCCTTTTGCCAATCTCATCATGCAAGCTGCCATCAGTAAACTCAGTCTTCTTGCAAATGAGTTCTGCATACTTTGACAAAGTATTCCAAATGAAGTCTTACAACTGCCTTATACAGTAGAATTATTACCGCCTTATAAAAATCATCAATGGAAAACACCATGGGCATTCCTGGTCTGTTTACCCTGCCCAGATAACTTCATATCTGTACAGTACTGCTAGATCCCTTTCTTCCTCTACTGTTTTTAATTCAGCCTCACCAAGTGTATGTTACTTTGAAGTTGCTATTCTCCAAGTGTAAGACGACTTTGCATTCTGCTGCATTAAAACATAGATGTCACTTTCCTGACCATTCTTGAAGCCTGTTCAAGTCATCCTCAAGGAGTGCTGCTTGGCACCGATTATTAACAACTCTCCCAATGTTTACATCATTGACAAATTTTGAAATCACACCCGCTATCCTTTCATTGATGTCATTTGCAAAAATCAGAAAAAAAGAAACAACAGTGGTCCAAGAACCAATCCTTGGCATACCCCCATTTCTGATTTTATACCAATTCTGAAGAATATCCATTAATCAAACATTTTTCCACCCTTTCTACAACCACCCTTCAGTCATCTTAGAATTTTTCACAGTAATCCCAATATGTTCCAGCTTATCTTGCTAAAAACCTAATAAACTATGATGAAACTATTCCCTACATCCAGCTTATGAGTAAATTTCAAATCTCATTTCAATGGCTCAAAATAGCATGATTTCCTATTACCAAAACCATGTTGTGGGTCCTTCAGAATGCTATTTCTATCTAAATGTACCTGGATTGCACTCTTAATCATTGCCTCCAAGAATTTCCCTACCACTGAGGCCAGACTGACAAGTAAATGTTTTCCTCATCCATTTTCTTTTTATGTTAATCAACCATCACACGAGCTATCTGGGTGTTAAGCTGTATGAATTTGATTTCCTGAAATTTGTTAAGATTAGGGTGTGCTGCCATTATCAGTTTTTTGTGAGTCACATGGCCTTTAAGGTAAATAGGACAGTTGGAGTCGCATACTGAATGTGTATGGTCCATTTTTTCCCCCTTGGAATTTGTGCATGCAGGCAGCTCAGACTTCTTTTCGCATTCCTTGTATGTTGTTGTTGTTATTTGGTTTTTAGGAGCATTAGCAACTAAGGCCATACTGCTCCGGGGATATGCGGTGGTCATTCCCTGACCTTTCCGCATTCTCCATATTTGGTGGCTCGTGGGCTCTAACCCCGGTCTAATCAAGAAGCATGTGCTACGCACACTGCTGCTCCTGCCCACCTGGCTACATACGAGCCATTCCTTATATGAATGGCCATGCACAGCACAATAGTCACAGGTGAAAACCCTCTGAGTTCATGTATGGGTGATGAATCTGAACATCATACATCAGAAATACTTGGGGATTGCAAAATGTTCCCGGAATCAATGAGAGAAAGAGTCTGTGTACAATCTTGACTGAGAGGCTAGAATTTTCCAGATGGAGGACGAGAGCTCAACAAGTTAACATTTTGCTTCAAGGTAGTTGGTGTGGTATATTTAGGAATGAATCATTTGTGCACTGAAGTTTTGCTATGAATACTTCCTCAACGAGTTCGTCCTTGGCAGTGTCTTTAGTGACATCAAAAATTTTTACAGATGGGCCCTGGCCTTTGGGGTTTCAGCCTGCAGGCTAAGTTTAGCTACCACTGGGTTTTGAAATAATAACTGGGCATCAGCTTTTGTTACTGTCTTAGAAATGATCTCAACGTTCCTAGTTTTCTGGATGTAATTGACTTTTAAGTTTCTTCATGTTGGTCTTAATATATCTGGTCATTGTATCTTTTATGGCTTCACTGGAGGTCTAGGATGACTCCTTGGCCAGTCTTAAAACAATTATGTTCAGTTTTGATGGAGTTTTAGTCTTTGGAACCAGCAGCTCCCCAAGTGGCTGATTGGTATTCCTCAGTGCTTGGGCATACGAGCATTTGTTTTTCTTGCTCATGATTATAGGCTGTGCATTCAGTTTCTCATTTCAAATATGAAGGTCTAAGAGAACCCTCTCCATTCACATCCATATTTGAATAATTTGGGTTCTGACTGCTGCAAAAACCCAATTTGATTGCAGAGCAAGAACTTCCTCCAGATCAGTGGTTGCCAAAGTGGTCGATATCAAACCCAAGGGGTCGATATAACATTGTTGGGGGTCAATTCGGCCTCAGGGGTCGATAGAAAAATATAAGACATCATTGTACGGGTAATATTTAATTCGGTTAACTTGGATTACCTCCATCCTGAATGACAACGCAATTAAGAGCAATTCCAAGGGGGAAAAAATGAATTGTGGGAGCTGTTGTTGATTAAGGGTTTAATGACACAAGGGCATCAATGGCCAAGATGTGTCTTTTCCAAGTTTTGATGTAAATCAAACTTTTTTTTTTTTTTTTAGATTTGTTTGTCAAATCTGATTTGCCAAATAAAATTAAGCAATTCATCTATATTCGCAGAATTGTCTAAGATCTGTTGATGGGTAACTGGATTCTGGTTATTGCATGAACTCTGAAAACAAAGCAATCTGGAATTTCTGAATCGAGGGCATACCAAAAGAATGTGTTTTACGGAAAGCTGAACTTGGCATTGGACACAGAGTGGGGGATTTTTGTTTGCCAATAGATGAAAATGAGTAAGATGAGTATGGCCAATTCTCAGTCTGGCAAGTATTACTTCTTCTCTGCGACTCTCTCTTATGCTGGAATTCCCTATTTCTGGATTAGGTTTTATTTCCTGCAGTTTATTGTTGATTTCATTTTTCCATATTTGAGCCCATTCATTTTCACTTTCTCTAATAATGATTGGACTAAAATCAGTGTGTGGAACTATCATTGTTTTATTTGGCAGTTCTGATGCTGACTTAGCTGCAATGTCTGCTTTTTCATTGCCTTCTATTCCGCAGCATCCTGGGATCCAGCAAAGAGTTATTTCAGATTGTTTCTTTTGATAGAAGTTGATTAGAAAGTCAATTTCTTGTAGGAGAGGATGACGAGAATGTCGTTTACCCTGTATGGCTGAAATAGCACTGAGTGAATCCGAATATATTAAGACAGAGAGGGACGACTGTTGACATATTTCACTTAGTGCAAGCTGTATAGCATATAGAATGCTGCACTCAACTGGAAGGGATTTTGAAATTACATGCGACGGGAGCACGGCTGCTGCACCTACATGTGATTGGGTCTTAGATCCATCCGTATAGATTATGAGTTTCCCAGTGTGTTGCGAAGTATAGTTGGCATGCAACTGTCGGATATTACATAGTGGAATGGTATTTTTTGGCCACTGAGCGAAATAAAGATCAATGTTTATATGATGTCTATTCCATGGAGGTAAAGGCATATTTTCACTTTCCGCAATTTTATTGAGATCGAGTTTCCACTTTTTTATTACTTCTTGAAGACGAATCCCAGCAGGTCTGGGTTCATTAGGCTTGGATTCATAAAGTGTTGGCCATAAAGGTTGGTTGAGGTATACCCAACAGGGGTGAGTTGGAAAGCTTATTTTGGCAGCGTATTGGCAGAGTAGGCGTTGTCTTCTAAGATAAAGCGGAGGATCATGTGCTTCTATATACAAGCTTTGTACAGGCGAGGTTCTGTAGGCGCCTAGTGCTGATCGAAGGGCACTGTGTTGAATGGTGTTCACAGACCGTAAGATGCTTTTTTTAGCTGATGCATATACTATAGCTCCATAGTCTAATCGTGACCGGATTAGAGCACGATACAAATTCAGCAATGACTGTCTGTCAGCACCCCAAGATGTTGAGGATACTGCATGAAGGATGTTTAGTTTCTGGAGGCACGTAGTTTGTAGATAGGTCACATTTTTTTTTTTTTGTTTACGAAAATTTAATTTGGTGTCTAAATTCAGACCCAATAATCTTATGGAGTCTGTCATCGGTATTTCTCTGCCTTTCAGTTTTAATACAGATTTCGGATGAAGCGATCGTAATTTACAGAAGTGTATTGCTGCTGTTTTCTCCTCGGTTAATTGATAGCCGTTGCTTTCTGTCCAAGTTTCAATTTTGTTTATTGCTATCTGTAGTTGTCTTTCAATGGTAGCCATGTTCGATGATTGACAGGAAATAGCAAGATCGTCTGCATACATATAAACTTCTACCGTGGATGGGATGTCTCTTATAATGCTACTGGTACGTAATGCAAAGAGTGTGGCACTTAAAATCGATCCCTGAGGTACTCCTTCTTGTGTGTGAATTTTGGACAGCTCGTTCTGGAATCTTACTTGAAAGGTCCTGAGGTGAAGAAAATTCTGAATGAATCTAGGCAGGTTACCTCTAAGTCCAAGTTTGTATAAGTCTTGGAGGATTCCATATCTCCAGGTTGTATCGAATGCTTTGGTAATATCGAAAGTTATCATTACCATGTGCTGTTTTTTAAGAAAAGCATTTCGAATGTGAGCTTCAACCTTGATGTGGACATCAGTTGTACACCTGTTACGGCGGAAACCAAATTTATGGCATGATATAGCATCTTGATCTTCAACAATCCAGACAAGTCTCTTGTGTACCATCTTTTCTATTATCTTTCCTAAACAGCTGGTCAAAGATATAGGACGATAACTATTGGGAGAGGAAGCATCTTTCCCGGCTTTCGCTATGGCTACCACAACTGACTGATGCCATGTATCAGGGTAAACATTCTCCTCAAAGATTCTATTGTAAAATTTCAGTAGTATAGATTTTGAGTTTAGGTGGCAAAGCATTATATAGAAAATGCCATCTGGTCCAGCAGATTAGTGGTTAGTGTGTTAGAGAAATTGGTTATATATATATAAATATAAAAGAAAGGTGTCTTTCCTTCCTTGATACCAAGCTTAGTTCTTTATTTAGAAAAGGCCAAAATTAAATAATTTTATAAATAAAGAGGGTTTTAACAATCTCTACAATCTGTCGCTTAGAGAAAAAATGCTTTCAAATCACTTTGGAAATATCACTATGATCACTCGCTTGGCACTCGGGGGCCATTGTGGGAGCAATGACATGAATAGGACCTGTAAGATGGAGCAAGGTCATGAAAATAGTTATGGAGGCCAATCAAGTAGGCCAAAATGATGTATTTACCAATAAATGGATGTCGGTGGTACCCACCCGGCTGGCGTGGCGGGAGCAAGATTGCAACACGTGCTCGGTTGCTTATTTACTTATACTTACACATATTCGATCCCAGTCTCATTTTTGTGCATCGACATACAAGTGAGCGTTAATGTTCTAAAATTCATCAACATACATATTATAATTCAATCGTTATTCATTCACGAACTAAATTTCTCTATGTTGAAGAGTTCAGCAGGGCTGGTAGTTTTGTACATCCTATAGAAATACGTTAGTGGGTATATTATTTAGACTTGTTACTTTTGCTTACTGACTTCAATTTTAATTATTTTGTTACAACCCCAGTAACCACAATGGCAGCTTCAGATTCTAAAAAGAAATGCAGACAATATTCGTTAGAATATTTGAAACTTAGGTTTATTGCTTCATTAACAAACGAAACAAGGCCTATGTGTCTTCTTTGTGAAAAAACCTTTAGTAACGATGCAATGAAACCAGCAAAAATGAAAGATTATCTTCAAAGACTCCATCCCGATAAGAAAGATAAAGATCTTGACTTTTTTAAAGAACTGAAAGAGAAATACACACGTCGACCAACTATAAAATCATTTATGAAAGCACCTGCCAAAGCTGACAATAAACAAGGATTAACAGCCTCCTACAATATTTCTTTTAATATAGCAAAAAAAGGAAAACCATATACAATTGCAGAGGACACTGTTATACCCGCAATCAAAGAATTGAAACCATAATGAAAAAAGATTGTGGCCCCGTTTTAAAATGCTTACCATTGAGTATGAATACCATGAAAAGGCATATTGGTGAAATGGCTGAAGATGTAGAAAAAAACTGTAGTATCAGAACTCAAAAATAGTAAGTTCTCCATCCAACTTGAAGAATCTACATTCGATAGTTCTTCTATTCTTATGGCTTATGTAAGATATTATAGTAAAACCAAACATCAAATTATTGACGAATTTTTATTTGCAAAATATCTTGAAAGTGATGGAACGGGGTTGACAATTTTTCAGCGATTGGAGGAATATTTAAATAAGTATGATACAACTTAGTATACAATTTACGTTAGTAAATTGTATACTAAGTTAATAAAAGTCTTATTTTCATATATATAAGGAAGACTGTATTATTGTTATTTTGTTATCTAAATTAAATTTTACATATTATTTATCCCTCCTATCAAATATGTAACGTTAAGAAGGACGTCAAAAACAAAAACGTATCCCTTTGACGTTAAGCCAATATAATATACTATATTATACATATATACTATAATATACAAACAATAAACACTGTAACTATAAAATAAACAATCTAAAAACTCACATAAGCGTCTTTTTTGCTTGTCCTATTATAATTACGTAATAGTAAAATAGAGGGGGTCAATAAAAAGTCAAGAAACTCTTGAAGGGGTCGACAGTCAAAAAAGTTTGGCAACCCCTGCTCTAGATGAAGCCTTTGAGTTACTGTTTTGTCTGGGGGGGAGTTGCATCTTGGTGTTTATCCATATCAAGGAAATCTCCCTCTGTAGGTAGATCATGCTCCATTTGCTGTTGCTCGGCTGCTCTAGACACTGTGGACTCCACACCTGACCTTCTCTGGATTTTTTCTTTGAGGCCAGATGGTGCAACTGTCATCAGAGTGGTCATTAAACTCTCTTTGGGGAAAACTGAGTCTATTTGCTCTCATGGGAGAGACAATAGGAAGGATCTGAAGCTCAGTATCAGAGTCACTCATTTTGAAGCTGCAGAAAGGATCCTGATTATCGAGGGATCAGATAATCAAATATGAGCAGTAGGAGTTGTTGCAACAAACCCAGAGAGGATCACACGTCAAAGTCTGATGATGTGAAACCAAGAAATCAGCTGGCAACAGTTTTTGCAGCTCTAGCATGTTTCTGTTCTTCTCATCTTTGATTTTGACTAATTTTTACTCTTTTTTTTTTTTTAAGAGATTCACACAGTATGGGGTTCAATTTTTATAGTTCTAAAAACAATTTCTCCTTAACAAACACACTAAGTCTGTCCTCATGGTTTTTTTTATCTTTACATTATTCAAATTGTTTCTGGCAAGCAAACGTGTTAAGGCAAGGAAACATTGTTACCCTGCAAACAATTTTTATGGTTCTAGTCCTCTGTGAGTGCTTAGCAATAACCTTGAAGTAGTCTGAATTTAAGGATTTCCATCCAAGTTCTTAGTGTTCTGTTCTGTTGTTTGGTTTTTAGGAGCATTAGCAACTAAGGCCATATTGCTCCGGCGGTGATATGCGGTGGTCATTCTCTAACCTTTCCGCATCTTCCATATTTGGTGGTGATGGGCACGAACCCCGGTCCAATCAAGAAGCGTGTGCTACGCACTGCTGCTCCTGCCCACCTGGCTACGGAGGCGCCAAGTTCTTAGTGATTTTTGCATATATGGTTAAGAGCAAGCGTATACCACATCAAAACTTGGTGTGGCCAATTTTTAACGTGGTATGGGTCATTCCAAGTCAAGTGGCCTAGGGGTCCCTGCTCGACCATCTTCAATTTTGTTGAAACTTGGGTGTGGATGCTTAAACAGGTTTCAAATGAAGCTGCGCAAAATTCAGTTCAAAATATAGTATGCTTGAGGCACCATCACCTTTTTTGTGGAGGTCACTTGTATTATGCAGAATAAATCACAAAAAATTTTCAAAGTTTTAAGTGTTACTGTTGCACAACATTGATTGGTAATGCTCTGAAACTTGGTATACCTAGTTAACATTTGGCAGAGAATGCAAAACGTTTGGTGTGTACAAAAACCTTCACATTTTTTACAATGCGGTCTAAAACTGGCACCAAAAATTTGCCATGACAAATTCAAGCAAGACTTTCGAAAGTCATAACTTTGAATTAAAAACCTTTTGGACATTCAACTTACCAACTGCATGAATTCAGCCTAACTAAATATTAGCTCTTATACTTGTTTCTGGCTGAGATATTTTCTTCAAAGATTGACTCAAAGTCAAATCTGAGCTATCTTAAGGGGCAAATATCTTAATGTGGGACACCTTCAATTCTCTCGTTTTTGCAAAACGTTTGGTGTGTACAAAAACCTTCACATTTTTTACAATGCGGTCTAAAACTGGCACCAAAAATTTGCCGTGACAAATTCAAGCAAGACTTTCGAAAGTCATAACTTTGAATTAAAAACCTTTTGGACATTCAACTTACCAACTGCATGAATTCAGCCTAACTAAATATTAGCTCTTATACTTGTTTTCTGGCTGAGATATTTTCTTCAAAGAATGACTCAAAGTCAAATCTGAGCTATCTTAAGGGGCAAATATCTTAATGTGGAACACCTTCAATTCTCTCTTTTTTGCAACCACTGGAAAGAGCAGAGTTTCAGCTACAAGGATCATTGTTTATCTTTTGTGTCTTTGCACTTAAGGCCTTAAAATTAAGCCTAAACATAAAGTAGTTTTATGTGCCCTATTGTTATTTTGTGAGATCTTTTTGGTTGCAGAACACTTCCTTAATCCTGCCTAATGTTTAGAATAATCTAGAAATAGAGTATATTCTAGAATTCTGGAATATTCTAGAAGAATACCCAAGAATTATAGAACATTCTAGAATTCCAGAATATTCTAGAATATTCTTAAATTCAAAAACAAAAAACTGATGAACATTCTAGAACTCTGGAATATTTTAGAATCATACAAAAAAGTATAAATAGCTGATATTTGAACCATGCTGTTATTAATGTGTTTTACCTTCACGATGAACAGTCTATTTTCTTTCTATATTTTTTATTGTTTGACTGTAATAAAGTTAAGTTATCACTGCTTGCAGAAACATCCACTTATTAGTCAGCATGAAAGCCATGGAATCAGAAGATTTTGTTGGAGATAAGCTGGACTCATGCACCATCAGTCATATGGATAATTCTAAATGTCATGTGCTATCCTACACATGCAAAACTGGGTTAAAATTATTTAAAGAATTTGAATTTGAAGAACAACAGCTTATAGGTCAACATTGTGGATTAAAACTGGGTGAAGAAGAAATAATGTCTACATCGTGAAGCTTTGCTTTTGACAAATTTGAATTTTTGCAGAATTCATGTTGCAATCCTTTCCAGAAGAAAAATCATAGGGTGAAAAAAGTTTACAACCAATTGATTTGTCAATGGCAGACTACCTGAAAGATCTAACAAAGGTAGACATAAACCCAGGCCAGAAGCTGTGTCCATCATGCTGAAAAGAGCCAAAAAGCAGCAACAGGAACATCAACTTCATCTGGATCAGACCATGATGACAAAATGCATGCGACTGAAAGCTTGAACACAATTTGATGGCTACTGGTATTTCTCCTCTGAAATTTCAGCGAATGGCTAAGAGAGACTCACAAGTCCATGTCAAAAGGAAGGCAAATCAAGTACAAGATGTAATTGCCAGTAAAATTGCATCTATTGGTGGCTTAGATCCAAATGACATCATGGAGCCAAGTGCAAGTCATCAGTGTGGAAACTGCTTAGATTACAATGAGCTGCTGAAAGAAAAGTTGATGATATCAAGTCATTCAGAAAAACTTTAAATATTAACACTAGCTCCAGTTAATTGGTCCATAAAGAAAACAATGGAAGAGTTTAGTGTCTCAAAAAGAATGGTCAAGAAAGTAAGAAAACTTAAAGCAGAAGGAATCACCTCCAAAAATTCCATCACCTTTTGCGTAAAGCAAAAGGCGATGGAATTTTTTGAAGTTGATGAATTTAGTCAGATATACCCTGGAAAGAAAGATTACATTTCCATTAGAAATGCAGATGGAATAAAAATGCAAATGTGACTACTACTCAGCAACTTGAAGAAATGTTTATAACTTATCAAGATAGAAATTGTTCTGACATTGGATTTTCTAAATTTTGTGAACTTTGACCCAAGTGGTGTGTGTCACAGTTGGTGCACCAGTAACATATTCTGTATGTGTTCCTGGACATTGCGCAATCAATCAAAATGTCAAGTTAATGCTAGCAGTAAGTCCTGTTGAATGTTATTACAAGGTTTGTTTGTTTGTTATTTGGTTTTTAGGAGCATCAGCAACTAAGGCCATATTGCTCCGGGAATATGCGGTGGTCATTCCCTGACCTTTCCACATCCTCCGTATTTGGTGGTGGCGGGCTCGAACCCCGGTCTAATCAAGAAGCGTGTGCTACGCACTGCTGCTCCTTCCCACCTGGCTACGGAGGCGTGCTGTTATTACAAGGTTCTCATTTGTAAAACAGTCTGTGATTTGGAGTCAAAAGATTGTATGCTTCATTGGTGTGAAAAATGTTCAGAAATAGATGAATTAAAAAAGCTTCTAGAGAATATTTTTGAAAACAATGAACCAGAAGATATTATTGAATTCAATCAATGGATACACACTGACAGAGATACAATGGACACAAAGCAATTAACAATAGAAGATTTTATCGAAGAGTTGAGTACAAAGATATTTAACCTTTCCTGTTTTCACTACATTGCTAAACATCAAAGCTACCATTTGAAGTCAACAAAGGAAAGCCTAATGACAGGAGAGTTGGTCATCTTGATGGATTTTGCAGAAAATTATTCATCTGTTGTGCAGGATGCTGTTCAAGGGTTCCTCTGGAAGAATAGCCAGGCTACATTGTATCCATTTGTCATTTATTACAAGGATGTTGAACTTCAGAATATAAGTTTCTGCATAATCAGTGACTACCTTCGACATGACACAATTGCAGTGCATGTGTTTCTAACCAACTTAATTGAATATTTGAAGAGTTTCATGACAGAAATCAGGCACATTTACTACTTCAATGATGGTTCTGCACTCAATACAAGAATTTCAAGAATTTTATTAATTGTGTCATCATCAGAATGATTTTGATATCAGTGCTGAATGGAATTTCTTTGGCACTAGCCATGGCAAGTCACCATGTGATGGAATTGGTGTAACAATAAAACGATTGGGAGCACATGAAAGTCTCCAATGCCCAATTGAAAACCAAATCCTGACACCAAGAAACATGTTTGAATTTTGTGACAAGCATGTGACTGGAATAAAATTCTGTTTTGTTTCTAAAGAGGAAATTGAGCAAGTAAGGCCATTTCAAGAGAAAAGATTCATAGACAGTCAAGGCCATTTCAAGAGAAAAGATTCATAGACGGTCATATTATTGCTGGAACAAGAGAAAATCAAGTCAAGTCGTCATTCCTATTGATGCAAGACAGATTCGTGTTTGCAGAGTATCAAATGACATCATTTGTAGCTCATGTAGATCTGACTAGTGAAACCAATATTCAATATGTGCCAATTGTTAATTTACAACCTGGCCAATACATTGCCTGTATTTATGACAATAATTGGTGGATTGGAAATATTTGTGAAATTTCATTTAAAGAACATAATGTATTGGTAAATTTCATGCATCCTCATGGAGCAACTCACTCATTTCACTGGCCTGCTAGATAAAATGTCTGCTGGATTCCTGAACAACAAATTACTGCCAATCTTCCAGCTCCAAAAACAACAACAATGGAACGACAATATAGCTTGCCTAAAGTAGTAATATCAACCATCAATAAAAAATTCCAGTACATTACGAAGCAGTGATTCAATATCTTTACACTCACTTGCTTATTTCAAATTGTATTGTGTTTTAAATAAATTTTGTTGCAGTTATAACTTCTTTCAAGCTTAGAAACCAATAGAACATCATCTTGGAATAGAATATCAAGCTTGGGAACTTGCACTAAAGAAACCCATGCAATTTCTTTTCTTGCCATTTGCACCCCCATTGTAAAAAATACAGATCTTTTTGTGCACTGACAATATATCCTTTCTCCTTAAACCAAAGGGCAGAGTAATTGCAGAAAATTTCACTCTTGTAAATGCAATAGTTCTGTCCTTATTGAGATGTGAAACTTCACCATCAAATAAGTATGCAAATATTATGTGGAAAATATAAAATGTTTAAGGCCATTTTTTAGGTCTTACGTAGCAAGACACAAAACTGAAAAACCATGATTCTTGTTGCTTAAAACCTGCTCTTTCAAATGGTGGCAAAAACGAGAGAATTGAAGGTGTCCCACATTAAGATATTTGCCCCTAAACATAGGTAAAATTTTGACTTTCAAATTTTGAGTATCTTTGAAGGAAAATATTTCAGCCAGTAAACAAGTATAAGAGCTCATATTTAGTTAGGCTGAATTCATGCAGATGTTAAACGGAATGCCCAAAGAAGAAGATACCAAAGGTTTTTATTTCAAAGTTATGACTTTCAAAAGTCTTGCTTAAATTTGTCGCGACAAATTTTTGGTGCCAGTTTTAGACTACATTGTAAAAAAAAGTGAAGGTTTTTGAGAATGGACATCAAAAATTTTGCATTCTCTGCCAAAAGTTAACTAGGTATACCAAGTTTCAGAGCACTACCTCTCAATGTTGTGCAACAGTAACACTTAAAACTTTGAAAATTTTTTGTGATTTGCTCCGCATAACACATGTGACCTCCACAAAAAAGGTGCAGGTGCCTCAAGCATACTATATTTTGAAATAAATTTTTGCACAGCCTCTTTAGAAACCTGTTTAAACATCTACACCAAGTTTCAACAAAATTGAAGATGATCAGGCAGGGACCATCTTCAAAATTAGGTCACTTGACACAGAATCACCCATATTAATATTTAAAAATTAACCTTAACTTTTTTACAGAAAGGATTAGTTCATCAGAAAGCCCAAAGAATTCTGAATAAGGATCCACATCATAATTTGACACATCTAACCATCACCTGCACACAGGGCCTTTGGAGCTGGACATTTAATGGATGCTGACTGCTTGTGGCATGTGTTTGGGCGGGTTTGAAAGAGAGTGTGGGAAGTACAGATGTCAGTTCAAAAAGAGATCCCATGGAAGTATCTATAAAAAAAGGCACACAGCAGAAACTGAACATATTAGACACAGCAAATGGAAACACATTGTAAGAGATGTGTTATTGATTAACCTGACTGGCCTCTTTTGAATGGCATAGAAAAGCTTGAGAGACACCAAGGGGCACTGTCCCAGATTTCATTGCAGAACAGATTTAAAATTTGTACAGAGTAAGTAGTTGTTTAGAAGAAAATTTATGTGGAGAATGAAAAAAAAAAACCCAATTATTTTGATACAGAGGAAGCAATATCTATGACGTGCTTATCCCAGTATATTAGAAATAATCCCTGAGATATGTGTTCTTGTCTAGAAACCTGAGTATCATTGAAGATGAGCACAGAGCAGTAAATGGAATGAAGTTAACTAAATTTCTTTTGCCCCAACTGAGAATTATCTAGAGATCAGTATTTAAGGAATTGGCATGGAATAATTTTATTGTTAGAACAAACTTCCATCTAGGAAAGTGGATAGTTTGCTTAAATTTAAATAAGAATTAGAGAAATTATTAGAGAGATTTACAGATGAAGCACTTTTCTTTTTCTTTTTTTTTGTTAATGCTGTATAAGCTTTCCTGCATCATTTGCCACTACTAATAGTTGTACTGAGGATATTAAGCAGTGGTACTTGTTTATCACATACCTAATTACTTAAGTATGCGATAAACAAGAATTACAAGAAAAATCTCCAAAAAAAAAAAAAAAAAGTGCTGAATATATTCACTGACAAGCACATAATTTAAATCTCAAAATTTAACAAAAAAATGGTACCCTTTCAATAACACCATCTAATTATTTTTACGACCTAGTTTGCAAACATGTTTATGTAGAGTAACATTAAAATAAAATATTTCGATAAAAAAAATATATATAAATAGAACCATGTGAAAAATGGGTGATTCTGCAAACCCCCACTTAGTAGTCAATCGCATCTTTTTACCCCCCCCCAAAAAAATTTCTCAATTTTTACCTGATTAAGTGCCTGACTTTTTTACCTGACTAAAAAACCCAGTTTGACTTTGCAAAAACCCAGTGGGTTTTTGCAAAGAATGTTTTTGTAGGAATCCTCAAATGTGAAATTATAAATGAGAATATAAGTGAAATATTAAAAAAATTATACTATAGTTGAAAGCTTAATACATGCTACAGGAAGAACATAAAGAGGTAAACCATGTTAAGAGAACTTATCTGATTTTATCTTATTAGATAAAATTATACTGAATGCTTATCACATTTTATTGACAGTTCTCAGGAAATCAAATGAATGTTTACTGAAATTTCAATTCAATGCAATGGAGATTCAAAATTTTGTGACAAATACAACAACGAAAAAACATTCCTTAATCTTCAATTTCCCTTAATCTTTAATTTATCCTTAATCCCCTAATGAGTTACTGCTTCATGCATTATTTCCATCCAGCACTAACTTTAACTATAAACACATTTTACCATAAACTGTGTTGTTATTTGAAGTTAGCTCTGGAATAAAAAACAGTATACTGACAAACTGTATAAAGATGTAAAGCTAATCAACTCACAAAAATAATTTGAAAGTAAATATAAAAAAATATTTTTTAAATATTTCACTGTACAACTAGAAAAACTGATTTCTGAGGTTTGAAAAATGTTCCTCTAAAGTTGAAAAATAAATAAATGGAAAAAAAATCATTTTTAAGGTTTTCAAGATAGAAGTTAGACTAAAATCTTTTGTAAATTTTTTGATTTTGAAACATTTTATTAGTTGTATCCTGATCAGTTTCCATCTCTTAAACCTTATCTGGAATCCCCCCTTTTTTAATGAAACCCCCAAACACGAAAGATATCAAAACCTGTTGATATCTTTCACAGGTTGAAGGAGTTGGGGGTGGGGAGGAAGGGATGCAATTGCATCAAACAAAATTATTAATTACTAGTAGTGAGCTACTGGAACAAACTTTCAGTAGTCCAGTATTAGTCAGGAACAAAATTTAAGTAGTCCAGTAGTAGTAATACACAAAATCATAATACGTCAATGTTTCCTGATTAGTTCCTATCTTTTAAACCAGATCAGGAATCCAAACTACATAAAGCAAATCATGAACTGCTAATGCTGGACTGGCAATAATAGTTGGACAACATTATTACAGCAATCAGAGGGGAAAATTAAAATTTTGTGTTAATTTATGTCAGCTACCCCTTTTAAAACAAATACAATAGACTCTAGATTTTCCGGGAAAAATGGTAAAAAAATATTCCCGGATAATCCAAAAATACAGTAAGTCCCCGACATACGTAAGAGATACGTTCCATGACTTATTACGTATTTCGATATTTGAGTAACTCGGGAATGACTAATAAAATATTGCTGCTATATCCCACAAATGCCACGCAAAACACCATTTTACCTGGCATTTGTGGATTATATAAAAAGCATTTGACTCCATGCAGCATAAGGCAATGTTTCAGGCACTGGAAAGACAAGGCATACCCCATATATCATGATTTTGAAGAAAATATATGAGAACGCTACCTCCTTTATTAGACTAGACAAAGACAATAGCAAATTTAAAATCGAGAAAGGAGTTCGACAAGGAGACACAATATCTCCGAAGCTGTTTACTGCTGCCTTTGAGGAAGCTTTCAGAAGATTAGACTGGTCGCAGAAAGGAGTCAATGTGAATGGAGAGTACCTAAACCATTTACGATTTGCAGATGACATTGTGGTCATAAGCCACGATCCCAAAGAATTAGAGGAAAATCTTAATCAGTTATGCACAGTTAGTAAGGATTTTGGACTAAAGATGAATATGGCTAAAACAAAAGTAATGATGAACAAGTATGCCACGGAAAGGGAAATAATGATTGAAGGAGCAGTAATTGAAAAGGTGGAGTCATATTCTTATCTGGGACAAGTTATTAGCTGTAATAATGATAAATAGCTGGAACTCAAGAGAAGAATAAATTTTGGATGGATAGCATTCAGGAAATATAGTCACATACTGAAGAGCAATATCCCAGTTTGTCTGAAACATAAAATAATGAACCAATGTATACTCCCCACAATGACTTATGGATGTGAAACTTGGGCACTCACCAAAAGAATGGAAGAGAAGCTGAGAACTATACAGCGAAGAATGGAATGAATTATATTGGGAATCAGACTGTTAGATAAGAAGAGAAACACGTGGATTAGGCAGCAAACTCAAGTAAAGGACATTCTTATCAAAACTAAAGAACTAAAATGGTCTTGGGCAGGATACAGCTCGAAGACACGATGACAGATGGACTACGAAAATAACAGAATGGTACCCAAGAGGAGCTAGAAGAAAACCTGGAAGACAACGGCGGAGATGGATAGATGAAATTCATGAGTTTGTGGGTAGTAAATGGATGGCCATTGCACAAAACAGAACGAACTGGAAAGTTGCTGGAGAGGCCTTCATCCTGCAGTGGATTGAAAATGGCTGATGATGACGATGATCCCTGATACGCCAAAATTACAAAAACCTCAATATCCTCAGAAGAATGAAGAAACAGTTATATGTTTTTAATTAGTTCAATTAAAAACTTTATCTGGGGATAGCGGTGAAGTAGTCGGAGTGGCACATAAGAAAAGAAAACATAAAAGGAAGAAAAAAACGCATGTTATTGTACTGTAAAAACTGGTATGTATTTCTTAGCCTTGGTTATTCTTACAGTTGACCTTCATTGGTGTTGACTGCTTCTCGTATTCTGTTTTTCTCCTTTATGTGTTCACCGTTGCCACTGACAAATTTGAATTTCGCGTGATACTTGTACTGTAAAAACTGGTATGTATTTCTTAGCCTTGGTTATTCTTACAGTTGACCTTCATTGGTGTTGACTGCTTCTCGTATTCTGTTTTTCTCCTTTATGTGTTCACCGTTGCCACTGACAAATTTGAATTTCGCGTGATACTTGTTAATGTTTGACAATTTTCATACATCCTTATTATCTTAATTTTCTAATCCAACTGATCGCTTTCCTTTTCTTGATAGATTTACTAGTAATACTGTCACTTATTCTCTTAGTCGGTACCATGATAACAGTCAAAATTAAATTTTCTGAAAAGAACTTCACAGGGTTAAGGCGAAAACTCACTATTATCACTCCACACGAACTGCCATTTTACTAAAGCACATTTCTGGAGGTCACTACCATAAAACAATAAACACAATTTGCACTTTCCAGGTTATTGGGCTTTTCTGTTAGTGCAATTAATTATAAACAGCTAGTAAACTCGATCTTATTGCATTTGCGATAATACTGATAGCTGGAATTCTGTGAGTCGTTACATTATTGTGAAATGTATGTCCCCCTCACTTGAAATCTTCAGTCAAAAAAAAAAAAAATTATAAATAACGTAATGTAAGTTCGAAGCTATGTAAGTCGGGGACTTACTGTATCGAAAAATTAGCATTAGTAGAGGCATTTGATGCAAGAAAGCAAGCTTATGCAGCATCAGCCAAAAAAAAAAAATAAAGTAAAATAAATAAATAAAAAATAACCACTTCCACTTCACCCCTCTGTTCGTTCAAAATACCTGTCCAGCTGAGCCTTAAACTTATTTAGGCTATCAACTTCCACGACAAGGGATGGAAGTCTGTTCCACCTACCAACCACCCGCTGGCTAAAGGGAAATTTCCGCACATCTATCCTACATCTGTCTTTCCTCAATTTGAATTTATGCCCTCTCAGGTGATTATTCTGAGCAAGAGGAAGAATCCAATCAGCATTGAGCATGCTCAAACCATTCAAGGCTTTGTACACCTCTATCAGATCACCTCGCTGGTGCCTAGTCTCCAGACACTGTAATTCACAAAACTTAAGCCTTTCTTCGTAAGAGCACCCCTTTGTTCCATTCACTAATCTCATTGCCCTTCTCTCTACTTGTTCCAGCAGCTCTACATCCTTCTTGAAATGAGGCCTCCAGGCCTGTATACAGTACTCTACGTGTGGCCTGACCATTGCCTTATACAAGGGAATAATCACCTCCTTATCCCTGCTGGAAAAATTCCTATATATCATTGACAATACACCATGAGCTACTCTTGCAGCCCGTCTGCACTGCTCAGAGAACTTCATATCTGCCTGCACAACCACCCCCAGGTCCCTTTCATTCTCTACCACTGTCAGTGTAGTACCACAGAGTTGATACGTTGCTCTGGGGTTGCTGTTTCCCCATATGTAGTACTTTACATTTGTCAATGTTAAACTTCATTTGCCACCTCTCAGCCCATCTGCTCAACCTTTCCAGATCCTGTTGCAGTAGCATAGTGTCAGTAGTGCCCTTGACAACCCTGCCAACCTTCGTATCGTCTGCAAACTTGGACATTAAACTTGATATACCATCATCAATATATCATTTATAAATACAGAAAACAATAAAGGACCCAATACTGAACCCTGAGGGACTCCACTAATAACATTAGTCCATGATGAGCAGTGTCCATTGATTACCACTCTCTGTCTTCTCCCCCTCAACCACCCCTTTATCCATAGCAGCAATTTGCCTCCAATGCCACACTGCTCCAATTTGTGCAGCAGTCTTCCATGTGCAACAGTATCAAAAGCCTTTCTAAGATCCAAGTATATAATATCAAAGTCATTCCCTGCATCCAGTTCTTTTGTGACTGCATCATAGTATCCAATCAAATTGGTCAGCCAAGACTTGCCCTTAACAAAACCATGCTGTGTCCAAGCTATAACTGAAGTCTTGTCTAGATGATCCTGCAGTGCTTCTTTAACCAGTGCCTCCATTAATTTTCCGGGAACAGAAGTTAAACTCACAGGTATATAATTACTTGTGTCAGCCTTTGATCCTCCCTTGTGAATTGGGGTCACATTTGCACATCTCCAGCCCATGGGTACCTCCCCTGAGTCCAAGGAAGCTTTCATAATTATGGCTAAGGGTTTGCTTACTTCCTTTGCTGCCTCCTTTAATATAACTGGATAGATCCCATCCACCCCAGGTGCCTTTCTTGTGTTTATCTTCAACAATTTCTCCTCCACTTTACTCTCAGTTATTACAAAATTCTCTAGCTTACTGCTAGAGTTGAAAACACCTCTGGCATTCCCCTCGCTGAATAACTCCTCATGTGTGAATGTCGATGCAAAATATTCATTTAGTTTGTTAGCTGCCTGATCATCAACAGTTGACCCATCGATACATCCCGGATGGGATCTATCCAGTTATATTAAAGGAGGCAGCAAAGGAAGTAAGCAAACCCTTAGCCATAATTATGAGAGCTTCCTTGGACTCAGGGGAGGTAAATGTTCAGCAACCTACGTAAAAAAGTATGGCGATAGATAAAGAGCTTACCATGCATTACTCGCATATCCAATGCACTGCTTCCCTTTACTTTTTACAATGTCGCATATGGTTTGGTCACCAACATTATGATTCTTTAGAGATTTAGAGGATGCTCCGTTTTCAAACTTCTGAATAATTTCGAGTTTTGGTTCAACTGAAAGCACAAAAGTTTGGCCATCATTTTCGCGATTTCTAAACAAATAAAAAAAAAAAAAAAGAAAGGAAAAAGTTACTATAAAAAAAAAATTCCGACATCCTTGACATACATAATGAAACAAAATTTGCCCTTTTGCTGTGCGATGGAACACAACAATCGACGCAACGTACTAAAACAACCTAAACATTTGGTCTCTCTTTTTATTTATTTATTTTTTTTGAGCAGTGGGTGTGAAGACAAAGGGGTTTGCAAGATAATAGGCACATTCATCTCCTAATGACGACTTATAACGCCACTTCTTGTCGCTTATTTACGACTTGCAAAACATCTGTTTATACCTATTCTAGTTATTACTTGAATTTTATGAATTCTGGTTGATTTTTTTTTTTTTTTTTTTATTTCGAATCATGAAGTGTACCAGTTAATACGATCCCGCTTAAGAGTCTGCTGTATTACTCATTATTATTTATTCAAGTACAGTGACATTCTGCTGAATACTTTACTGGTTTTTTTTTTTTTTTTTTAAATACAACAGTTGTTATGATAATACTTTTAGAGAAATTAAGCGATTTTCCTTCCTTGTTACATACTTACCAGTGATGAAGGAGATCATTAATCAGATACACAAGATGCAGTTTGGTTTCAAATGATGCACCAGGAGCTGTTACCCTAAAATAGGAAGAACTGTATGAATAATGGTTTGCAACTTTAAATTTTAAAACTACTCTGTTTATGCTGAACATAGTATCTGATTAAGCTGTTATCAAGATAAACAATTCAATTCATAATCAAAATAAATGATTAGGGATTTTTGCAAAGATTACGTCAAATGTGAAATAAGTGAAAATACAAGAGAAATGTTAAATTATACTAAGTTGAAAGCTGCAGTGTAATTGGATACCATACAGCATCCAATAATCACACAGAGACTCAGGCTGTTTTGTTTGGATAAGCATGAAGACAACTTCCTATGATACATCATCATATTTAATTTATACAGAGAGAGAGAGAGAGAGAGAAGGTCAAGGGAACCATGAGAGTAATCATATCACATCTTGGGTTATATTATGAGTAGACAACCCTATTTAAAAGTAGCTTCCATGCGACATATGTGATAAAAGACATACACACAAAGATATTAAAAATGTGATTAAGAACACTTCTCTGCATGCCAAGTAACCTACTGAATGTTTTGACAAAGAATCTAGAAAAATCTGAATATAGTTTGACCAACTTTGTCAAATATCTGAATAAATTTTGACCAACTTTGTGTTATAATTAAAAAGGCCATACTTTTAGGCCTGTCATTTTTAGACCTTCATACTTAGAGAACTCCAGTGGTTTATAACAAAAAAAAAAAAAAATTAAAAAAACAGCTTACATTGTCTCATTCACAGCTGAGCCCATGCTTTGTTTCATGGTATGTAAAGAAAGATTCCTTTCTGCTATTTTACTTCAAAAGTGATACTTGTGCATATCACTCTGACATGTGCAATTATCATTCTGATATTCCTTGTCATACTTCTTAATTTGGAATCTCCTCTTTTTAATTTCCTCTGGATTTCTGGCTTAAATCTCTCTACTGCATTCTGCCAATTAATCTGGGAGTGGGAGACAGCAGAGAGTTGTAATAAATGGGCAATGCTCTACGTGGACTAATGTTATTAGCAGAGTCCCCCAGTGTTCGGTGCTGGGCCCATTGTTGTTTTGTGTATTTACCAATGATATCAATGAAGGTATATCAGGCTTAATGTCCAAGTTTGCAGATGATACAAAGGTTAGCAGCATTGTTAGGGACACTAAAGACAGTATGCTACTGCAACAGAATCTTGAAAAGTTAGGCAGATGGGCTGAGAAGTGGCAAGTGAAGTTTAACATTGACAAATGCAAAGTACTGCATATGGGTAGCAGTAACCCAAGAGAAACATACCAACTCTGTGGTACTACACTCAGGGAGGTGGAGAATGAAAAAGACCTGGGGGTAATTGTGCAATCAGATATGAAGTTCTCTGAGCAGTGAAGACGGGCTGCCAGAGCAAGTCATGGAGTTTTGTCAATGATATATAGGATTTTTTTCTAGCAGAGACAAGGAGGTGATTAACCTTTTATATAAGGCAATGGTCAGGCCAAACCTTGAGTACTGTATACAGTTCCGGAGGCCTCATTTTAGTAAGGATGTGGAGTTGCTAAAACGAGTACAGAGAAGGGCAACAAGATTGGTGAGAGGAACAAAGGGATGCACTTATGAAGAAAGGCTTAAGTTCTGCAAGTTGCAGCATCTGGAGAGTAGGCACCTGCAAGGTGATCTGATTGAGGTGTATAAGGCCTTAAACAGTTTCAGCAGACTCAATGCTGACTGGATACTTCCACTTGTTCAGACTAAGAACCTGAGGGGGCATAGATTCAAATTGAGGAAAAACAGTTGTAGAACAGATGTGCAGAAGTTTGCCTTTAGCCAACAGGTAGTTGTTTGCTGGAAGAGACTTCCATCTGTTGTTGTGGAGATTGACAGCTTAAATAAATTTAAGATTGAACTAGACAAACATTTTGAGCGACCGGATGGGTGAAATGGGAAGGTGTTTTTTTTTTTTTTTTGGCTGATGCTGTATAAGCTTGCATTCTTGCATCATATACCTCAACTAATGCTAATGCTAAAAAAAAAAAAAAAAAAACTAAGAAAACAGCTTCACACTGTCTCATTCACAACTGAACCCATGCTTTGTTTCATGGTATCTAAATGACCTGGGGGTAATTCCAGTCAGATATGAAGTTTTCTGAACAGTGCAGACAGTCTTCTAGAGTAGCTCATGGTATCTTGTCAATGATATACAGGAATTTTTCTAGCAGGGATAAGGAGATGATTATTCCCTTGTATAAGGCAATGGTCAGGTCACACTTTGAGTACTGCATACAAGTTTGGAGGCCTCATTTTAGGAAGGATGTAGAGCTGCTGGAATGAGTGCAGAGAAGGGCAACAAGATTAGTGAATGGATCAAAGGGTTGCTCTTATGAAAAGAGGCTTAAGTTTTGCAAATTACAGTGTCTGGAAACTAGGCACCTGTGAAGTGATCTGACTGAGATGTATAAAGCCTTGAATCACTTTATAATGTTCTTTCAAAGTCTACTCTTCACTGTCATCTCATATCCATACCTCATCTCTACAACAGACAATTTGCCGTGCGGTTGATACCAAGGCCTTTGCCATCAAACTGATTGGTGCCACCCAAAATCCCAACAGCCAGGTTCCCAATGGCCAAAATCCCAACATGTCGATTGAATTTTAAAAAATATCAAAGTTAAAATCTATATCTTAGAAACCGTTTGCAAGCAAAAAAAAATGTTTTTCATGTAATTAAAACGGCCACAAAATATTAAAATTTTATTTGAACACATGGAACATGTACACTGCAGTTATGCAAACATTATAAGATATTGTTAATATTTTATGTCATATTAATGAATAAACAACATGCACTTTATATATATAATCAGGTGGCGGACACTTTATATATATATTGGGGATCGGGTTGTGGACTAATCTTTCGATCGACTCGCCTTTGCGGCAATTTATCTAGCGATCGAAATGCAGCAATTCCCAGACCATTATTGGCCTTGTGGTGTTGGGGCATAATGGTCAGTCTATTTTTCATTTATTTTTGTTTTATTTTATTGTAATTGGTTTACATCTCCGTTGGTGATATTTCGCATAAATTTTGACTTGGTGCCCATTAAATTTCTATTTAATTGGCATTCAAAAGTTAATTGATTATTATTTTATTATCTTTGCATTTAGATTTTATAAATTATCTTGGAGAGTTTCTGCTGCAATATTTTTACTCTTGTTACCCTTCTCTTCCCTCCCTGTTGGTTTGTTCGTTATGTTTATTTTGACTATTTTCGCTCTTCTGTCTTGCCATGCTGCTGGCATTATTTTTAGATTTTTTTTTTTATATTTAAAGGAATATGCTTTTTGCATGTAGAGGAATATGCTTTTTGTTGCCTCTGATGTTTGCTTTACCTTTTTATTTTTTATTATGAAAGATTCAGTTTTCAACTATTTCAAACATTATTCAAATATAGGTATATATATATATATATGTATAAAATTATTTTTATGTGTAGAATATAGTAAGTAAGTACACATATAAGTATCGAAATTAACTAATGCTACTAATGAAAATACGGTTTACCCTGGGAGCGATACATGTGTTGAACAAAGGGTGGAAGAAAGGAAAAGAAAATAAGTATAACGAAATAAAATAAAATGAAAAGAAAAGAACCAAAATGCAAATTTTGAAAAAACAACGACCAAGGTAGAAATAGCATTGCAGTATCTTTCATAATTTTTGTGTCTTCTTCAGAGGTCATCCACCAAAATTATGAAAAAGAACAGCAATACTCTTACTTCTGTTTCTGACATGTTCTGTATGTCAAAGAGCACGTGTAAGAAACCACGTGGTAAAATCTAAAAGGAATTTTGAATACAAATTTTGAATAAATAATTATTTATTTATTCACTTTTCTAAGGCATGACAGCCCTGTATGTGCTCTCGGGGATAACTATTTAAAAATATATACAGCCTCTTTCATTGTGAATATTAACTCTGTTTCCATACTTGTAAATAATCTTGATTTAGTGGAAATGCATTATACCTGTATGGTAATGTAGACCTGCATATTTACATTAATGGTGTTAATAATTCTGCTTGTGGGGAATTATGGATTTGGACATCCAGGTACCGTGCGGATAGGTGTCGAGCCACACCTATGCACAATTAACCTGGGCTTTAAAAGTGGGCCAAATTATAGCTCTAATTAGAGTTATTCATGTTCAGTGGAAAACATTTTTTCTATGATACTATCGGGACTAATGTGAGTTGGTTGTTGTATGAGTTTAGCTTGTGCAGCTGCATTTATATGGTGTCTGATGTAATTGTCAGGTATTTTGTTTTTGATAAGGGTATTTTTCAGTTTTATTAAAGCTGTTATAATGCTTTTTGGGCTATTGCATATGTGTATAATTCTGTTTGTTTGGTTTCTGATAATGTTTCCATGTATATTTTTGGCTAATTTAGTTTCCCAATTAGTTTAATTGCTGGGAAGCCGAACAGGTCTCTTTTATCGTAGTGTTTGGTGTATACAAAATCGTTTGCTATTGTGATTTGACTATCTAGGTAGGTGGCTTGTTGGTTGCTTTTCTGTGTTGGTTCTTTCTATAGTCAAATCTTCGGGATAGATTTTTTTAGCTATGTAATTGAAATCTGTATGGTTGATGATTAGTACATCATCTATGTACCTGTAGTATGTGATGTCTTCTTTATATTTATTTTCATAAAAGTGCAAAGAGAGGTTGGCTATGGAGCATGAACTACTTGAACCCATAGCCACACCTCTTATTTGCACATAGATGTTATTGCCCATCTGTATGTAATTGTTTTTTACATTAAGGCTGATAAGGTCTTTCCAGTACTGTTTACAATACTTACGCCATTTAATATTTAAACCTAAATGTCTTTTGACACAATTCCAATATATATCCAATATTTTAAAATAAAATAAAATAAAACATAAGCCAGCAGTATGGCAAAAACTGTGGAGTGAAAATTAACACAAAAATAACCCAAAATGAAACGAACGAACGAGAAAGAGAAAGTAAAGGTAACACATAAACAGTAGCCGAAAAACCCCTATAGAATAGCACTTTAAATCCAATTAATAAAACCGATATAAAATTTAAAATAATGCCAATTACATAATAATTTAGCGGTAACCCCCTCCCCCAGAAAGGTACCAGTTCCGAAAGACGTGAAATATCACCAAAAACGGTTAATGGAACTATTAAAGACAACAAAATCAAAATAATAGATTTTTAAAATATTGGATATATCTTGGCTTCATATGGAGGATGTGCATGTTGCTGCCTCTAATGAAAGCTCAATATTTATTTATTTATTTTATATATTTTAACTTTTGTCATTATTTAAATATAATTTAATGGTAGTAATTGGTTGATATGCTAATTAAGCAGGGCCTGTGCCGCCATCTATTTTCTATTTTATTTTATATAAGCTGGTTCAGCTTACATTATGTCAGTGGTGTGGCTCTACTTTAGAGTGCTGTCTGTTCTATAATTTATTTTTCGCTGCATAAGGACCGCCGCCGTGCAAATCCTCTGCATTGGTGGATCGATCGAAGGAGAAATGGGTGGTTTGGTTCTTCGATCTTTTCGCCTTTGAGCAATTTGTATAGCAATTGAGTCTATGATTTTGATTTTGTTATCTTTTAGTAGTTCCATTAACCCTTTTTGGTGATATTTCACGTCTTTCGGAACTGGTACCTTTCTGGGGGGGAGGGGGGTACTGCTAAATTATAATGTAATTGGCATTATTTTAAATTTTATATCGGTTTTATTAATTTAATTTAAAGTGCTAAATTATATAGGGGTTTTTCGGCTACTGTTTATGTCTTACCTTTACTTTCCCTTTCGTTCGTTTTATTTTGGGTTATTTTTGTGTTAATTTTCGCTCTACAGTTACCATACTACTGGCTTATGTTTTATTTTATTTTATTTTAAAATATTGGATATATCTTGGCTTCATAGGGAGGATGTGCATGTCGCTGCCTCTAATAAAAGCTCAATATTTATTTATTTATTTTATTATATTTTAACTTTTGTCATTATTTAAATATATATATGTGTGCGTGTGTGTGTGTGAGGAAAGTAGAAAAAGAAGAGTAGTAGATTAGTGAAAGGTGAAAGAATGTTAATATTTTAGAGGTTATGATGAATTAAGAAAATTATGGGCTGAATTGTCAACCAATATAAAGTGGGGAAACTTAAAATAAAATTAGTACAACAAAATATTAATAAAATGCAAATAAAAATAAAACAAAAATGGTGTAGCTCTCATCAGAAAATGGGGGAAAACAATTTAAGTAAAAGGTCTAATATAGGTAACGCAAAAATACATGATCTGATGTCAGCAGAAATAAATATTGATACATGATCATGTATTTCATCAGGGGACTGATGAAATACCTGATCATGTATCAATATTTATTTCTGCTGTCTGTGTCAACCTCAAGGACCAAAAATTGGAGGCTTGAAGTGGTCGAACCCATGTTTAGTCTACAGAGCTAAGTTCTGCTCAACCCTTCCCCATCTCTTCCATCATGTAGCATGACTGATGACTTTTGAGGTTATGATGAACCTCAAAAGTCATCATGGAGAAATCCAATCTTCCTTACATTTCAAGTGACCAGTTCTAAAACGGTGTTTGCAGGCCGGCCGCTATTTAGTACGCCAGACCCAACCTACTGGTAACTCTCTAGGAGGTTTCCGGATCAGTTAGTGTATAATCTTGCTACCTCTACTCTACCAGATAGTGACTGGAGGGAGTCCGAGTAGTGTGTATGCGGGGAGCATTGTCAAGGCCAAGTTATGTCAAGGATCTGGGTATATACTTACCATGTGTACACCATATCCAAAAATTTCATTACTTCATACAACATGTCCCCTTACTTTTAAATACACCATGAATTGTCAAACTAAGAGTAAGCTTATCTGCAAAAAGATCTAAACCTCCCAACCACTTCCTAGTTCATTTCACAAATATAAGTGGTCTCAATTCTAATATCAACGATGTCCATTTCCACTTGCAGTCTACCAAACCCCATGTACTTTTTTTGACAGAATCTCAGTTATCAGATGATTCAACTACTGCCCATCTCAGTTGCCCAAATTATTCGCTGTATCATTCCTTTCGCCTCAAAGGTGGTACTTGTGCATATGTCCGTTCTGATACTCCCTGTCAGAGACTTGGCAACTTGGAATCTCCTCTCTTTGATCTTCTCTGGCTTAAAATCTCTCTACCTCATTGTGTCAAATTCATCTGTTGTCTCTACCGTTCTCCCAACTCCACTAATCACTTGGATCTCTTTGGCTTCCTCTCTTTGCAACTTGACTTTCCCCAGTCCAACTTTCCTAACAGTGAAGTAATTTTCCATGGTAATTTTAATGTTCAGCACTCCAACTGGCTTTCGTTTTCTAGTCACACTGACACAGCTGGTCGAGATGCTGAGGCTTTTGCAATTACTAATGGCCTTGCAGAGATTGTTCATTTACCTACAACAATAACCGACAATCCTGACCATACAGCCAACATGCTTGATCTTTCTCTCACAAACAACCCTTCTACGTACACGGTCGAAGTGATTAGTACTTTAGGCACAACAGATCACAACTTGTTGATTGTCTCTTCTCCAATGGAGCCTTTATCTCATAGCTATTCCCAATCTCGTCTTGTTTGGCATTACAAGAATGCAAAATGGGATGACCTGCGAGATTTCTTTTCTTCTTTTCCTTGGTCAGATTACTGTTTCAAAACTTCTGATGTCAACATTTGCTCAGATCGTGTCAGCGAAATTATTCTGGTAGGAATGGAATCCTTTATCTAAACCTTAGTTTTCCAATAAATATGCTAAGCCTGTTCAAGAGAAGAACGTTGCATATCGTAATTGGCTTGTTTCCAATTCTTCAGTTTCATTTTCTGCCTACACCAAAGCTCGCAACAATTGTAAAATGGTCATTAATCAGTCAAAACTAGATTTTGAACAGGCTAAGAGTAGAAAACTTGCTTCTTGCCCTAATGGTAGCCGAGCATTCTGGTGTCTTGCCAAAGCTATTGGCCCCGCAACTTTTGTCCCTCTCTGCTCCCACCTCTGTCAAAACCAGATAGTTCTGTTGTCACTTCAGCCAAGGATAAAGTGAACCTGCTAGCATTCCATTTTTCTTCCAACTCATATGTCAGAAGGATTTTAACGAATCTCGATGCTAAGAAAGCTCCAGGTACTGATGGTATTTCTCCACTTGTTCTCAAAACCTGTGCTCCTGAACTTACTCCTGTTCTTTGCCACCTTTTTTCACTTTCCTATTCCAAAGGTGTTTTTCCTTCCGCTTGGAAATTTGCTCATATCCAGCCAGTTCCTAAAAAGGTTAAAGTCCCTCCCATCCAAATATCGTCCCATTGCAATTATTTCTACTCTTTTTAAAGTAATGGAGAAATCAATTAACTGCCTACTCTTAAACTACCTAGAAACCTTCCGTCTGATCAACAATCGCTAGTATTGTTGAATTCCATCAGTGTCGATCCACTGGTGATATTCTGGCTTATGTTACCCATATACGGACAAATTCAATGGAAAAGTTTGGTGAAACACAAGCAGTTGCTCTTGACATCTCAAAGGCTTTTGATCGTGTTTGGCATAAAGGTCTTCTAAACAAGCTTCCATCTTATGGTCTGCCAACTGTTTTTTGTAATTGGTTATCCAGTTTTCTCTCTGATCGCTCACTGAGGGTAATAGCAGATGGCTCTAAGTGTTCTAACTTCTCCACTAATGCTGGTGTCCCCCAAGGTTCAGTTCTTTCCCCCACTCTTTTCCTCTTGTATATTAATGACCTTCTTCCACTGACTAGAAATCCTAACAATAGTTTTGCCAATAGCACATCGCATTCCACTTTCCATTTTGAGAAACCTTGCCCTGTTCAATCAGCTTCAAATTCTCAAATAACTGCAACCAATTCCTTAAATGACAATCTCCAGGTAATTCTCCAGTGGGGCAAAGACAACTTATCTGATTTCAATCCTTCTAAAACTCAGTATTGTCTTATATCTTGCAAAAAAGATTTCTAGGCAAAACGATATATCTCTTTTGGGGATTACCCTGACTTTTAATCTCTCTTGGGCAATGTTCTGCTGGGCCCAGTCATCCATCTGTCGGACAATCTGACATCTATCACCTGCCTAAACATCATTGCTGACCAGGTACACCCTTTCATGGTAACGGTCTTCCCCTCTGGCGGTGCTGTCTTTCAGAAGGATAATGTGATGCGCCATGCCACACCACCCGGACTGTTTCGCAGAACATGAGGAAGACTCCCAGGTATTGCCCTAGCCTCCAAATTCCACAAACATCAATCCCATTGAGCATCCATGGTTTGTGTTGGAACAGCAACTCCAATCTGCAGCGTCTCAATCACAGACCTTACAGGAGTTAAAGGATCTGCTGGTTACATGTTGGTACCAGATAGCATAAGACACATTGAGAAATCTTGTAGCGTCCATGCCTCACCAGGTACGAGCTGTTTTGGCTGCACGTGGAGGACCAACATCATATTAGGTAGGCAGTCATAATGTTTTGGCTCATCGGTGTATATGCTCGTCCAACTATACATTCCCATCTTCTATGCCAAGCCTCAACACTGTTTTGGGTGCATGGAATTCCCAGTTGAATGGAATCATATACAGATCATAATGTTGGTGGAAATAATGGTGGAGCTTGAATTACCGTACCATTACACATATACCATCTAATTCTTCCATATATATAATTGTCTTCAAACCACTCTATCAATCACTAGCTTCCCTTGCTAAATGTGGCTTCAGAACACCACCAAATACGTAGGATGCGGAAAGGTCAGGTAATGACCACCGCATATCCAAAGAGCAATATGGCCTTAGCTGCTAATGCTCCTAAAAACCAAATAACAAACAAGCTTCAGAACATTAAATGCTTGTAGTATCTCACCACCAGAAGTAATAAATGCCAAAGCACACAAATGTCGAAGTAGCAAATAGCTAATTCCAGGTCAGTGAATATAGCCTGTGGTCTCAATTCAATTTCATTTTCTTCGGCAAAGTCATTCATATCTTGAAACAAACATTTATAATTTTCTTCACTCTTATTCGTCATTAACACATAAACTAAGGGAAGAATTCGATAGTTTTCATTACTGATGGGTGCATGTATTGTATATAATTTATAAAAAATTGTGGGCACCGTTTTAAATGTACCATCCATAATCCAATACTGAGCATATGTAGGCATTAAATATTTACTTTTGTAGTAAATAGAAGAATTCTTTCCTCTCCCACTGCAGAATCTTTAACAAGAAACCCATTTTCTTATTTTCCCATTTTTTTATTAGTATAACAATAATAAGAAGAAAATGGGATATTTTTTCTGTAATATATTTTCCTGTTACGATTTCAAAGTATCCTGCCAGCGCCTGTGGTCATGCCTAATATATTTGTCAAAGAAATTCGTGAAAGTACAGCTAATAACAAATAACTGTATAATTACAGTTTAATGATATTTATGACAAATGTTACAACAGATGCCAAAATACATTACTCTGAATTTTCATATTCTGAAAGTATTCTTATTTCAAGTTTTTTATCTTTAGCATTTCAATACTATACTTATAATTACTGCTCAAATGCCCTACACAAATACCAAAATTCGACTTGAAAAATTACCAATTCGATGCTATTAGAGTATGAATCAGAGCTGTACTACTCAATATGTTCTACGTTGATAATAATATTAGTAAAATAATAAGAGGAGTTTACCTCAATATAGTGTGTAGAACACTTCCGTATGATACCCTCCAGAAATTAAAACGGAAAAATCGACAACTTACCGGTACATTAGAGTAAAATATAAATAATTAAATAAACAATTTAACACAATTCAAATCAATTTAAAACAATTAAATAAACAATTTAACACAATTCAAATCAATTTAAAACAATCTAAATTTAATAAGCTTAAAGACTGTAGACTCGGCGACAATGACAATTTATTCTCACTAGACGTTACCTCATTATATACGAATGTAAACGTTGAATACACATTAGATGTTATTTGGGATAGGTTAAATAAAAACTCGACACCGATTAATTATACGAAGCTACCTATTAAGGAAATTTTTCACTTAATTAAACTGTTAGTTGAGGCTAACTACATCACCTTTCGAGACAAGGTGTACAAACAAATTTTTGGATTACCAATGGGTTTGAGCCTGAGTGGCTTAATGTCAGAGATCCATCTCTCAACGATTGAGCAGATACATTTGACACCGTTTCGAACCCATATCACATACTATGGGAGGTATTTAGACGATGTTCTAGTTATTATCGATAGTAATACTATCCAAGACATTTTACATTCGTTTAATAATATTCATTCTAGACTCAAATTTACATTGGAAAGGGAAGATACAGATACAAAGTCATTAAACTTTCTAAATTTCACGCTTACCCGGGACTCGAACAAAATACAATTTAGCATCTATCGAAAACCTACAAACACCGGTATGCTTCTACATTATAATAGCTATCACCCATTCACCTACAAAAGATCGATTATCTTTAATCAATTTCTCAATGCCTATAAATATTCAACGACAGATTCTGCTTTGGACTCAGAAATACAAATATTAACTAGCAGTTTCTTAAACAGGGGTTATTCCATTACCACAATAAACCGAATTAGGGTACAAGCTAAGGATAGGATACAAAATACTACACCAATCAACAATAGTAATATCAAAAAATACTTTATTTCTGTCCCATATGTTGAACAGTGGCACAAACAGCTTAACAGATTCTTTAAAGATACCCAATTTAAAATTGTAGCTAGGCCAATACGGAAGTTACACACTATACTGAACAATCGCTCGGTTCTTTCAGCGTTCGCAACACAAATTAATGATCTGGTATACAACATTTCTTGTGGTGATTGCGACTCGTCTTATCAGGGTTCGACCCAATTTTCTCTTAATATTCGTGTCAATCAACATGAAGCCTCAGTTCGTGCTTCTCGTTCAGCAGCGTCAGAATTAGCCTTTCATGCCATTAACGAAAAACATACTTTTTATTTAACGAGGCCAAAATACTTAACGTTCAACGTAATTATACGCGACTATTAATTGCAGAAACCGTTGAAATAAATTACACGAGAACTCGGTTAATGTTCGGCGGCCATATTTGATCTCCGATGCATGGACCTTTACGTGCATGCGCGAAGACAAATAATCTCTATTTAAGTATCACGTTTAACCCGATTCGGTAATTTTCATTCCTGTGATCATGACATACGGTCGAAAAGCATTGTCAGCTTCAGGAAGGAAAATCGTTTTGAATATTTTCGTTAATTCTTTTAATTACGTTAGTTTGATTTTTAATTGTTTTAAATTGATTTGAATTGTGTTAAATTGTTTATTTAATTATTTATATTTTACTCTAACGTACCGGTAAGTTGTCGATTTTTCCGTTTTAATTTCTGGAGGGTATCATACGGAAAGTGTTCTATGCACTATATTGAGGTAAACTCCTCTTATTATTTTACTAATACAATTCAATGCTATATAATAAAGTAAAATTGATTAAGTCATTTTTATTTGCTAATCGTATTTTAAAACTGTTTGTTTCTATAACAGAAAACATGATCTTCAAATTGAGAGAGATATTTGTCATTAAAATTTTGTTATTGTTTATATTCTTTCTACAAAATTAATCTAATAAGGTAATCTTTTACTTACTAAAAAGTAATAAATATATACAGAATTATAATCATATATTTTTAAAATATAGTAGATACTGTCGGGATTTTGGCCATCATGATTCTGGCTGTCATGATTTTGGGCCAGACCCCAAACTGATATACGTGATTTTTGCTGGCTAAAAACTATGAGCATAGTTTCATTCCCTATCTGATACTAATAGAACCACGATCATTTTTTTCGTATATGTCAAGCTTTCGAAATAGCACATTACAATATTTGCTGTGGTGCTACCAACTGTAAGTGTTTTAATTGTTAATTTATCACAGTCAGCTGTGATAAATTTTCAGTACTATTGTACTGGTGTACTTTTAACAATCTTGATTCCTTCTTAGCATTAGCATTAGTAGAGGCATTTGATGCAAGAAAGCAAGCTTATGCAGCATCAGCCAAAAAAAATAAATAAATAAATAAATAAAAAAAAATAAAATAAAATAACCACTTCCACTTCACCCCTCTGTTCGTTCGAAATACCTGTCCAGCTGAGCCTTAAACTTATTTAAGCTATCAACTTCCACGACAAGGGATGGAAGTTTATTCCACCAACCAACCACCCGCTGCCTAAAGGCAAATTTCCTCACGTCTATCCTACATCTGTCATTTCTCAATTTGAATTTATGCACCTCTCAGGTGATTATTCTGAGCAAGAGGAAGAATCCCATCAGCATTGAGCATGCTCAAACCATTCAAGGCTTTATACACCTCTATCAGATCACCTCGCCGGTGCCTAGTCTCCAGACACTGCAATTTGCAAAACTTAAGCCTTTCTTCATAAGAGCACCCCTTTGTTCCATTCACTAATCTCATTGCCCTTCTCTGTACTCGTTCCAGCATCTCTACATCCTTCTTGAAATGAGGCCTCCAGACCTGTATACAGTACTCTAGGTGTGGTCTGACAATTGCCTTATACAAGGGAATAATGACCTCCTTATCCCTGCTAGAAAAATTCCTATATATCATGGACAATACACCATGAGCTACTCTTGCAGCCCGTCTGCACTGCTCAGAAAACTTCATATCTGCCTGCACAACCACCCCCAGGTCCCTTTCATTCTCTACCACTGTCAGTGTAGTACCACAGAGTTACATTGATACATTGCTCTGGGGTTGCTGTTTCCCATATGTAGTACTTTACATTTGTCAATGTTAAACTTCATTTGCCACCTCTAAGCCCATCTGCTCAAACTTTCCAGATTCTGTTGAAGTAGCATAGTGTCAGTAGTGTCCTTGACAACCCTGCCAACCTTCGTATCGTCGGCAAACTTGGACATTAAGCTTGATATACCATCATCAATATCATTTATAAATACAGAAAAACAATAATGGACCCAATACTGAACCCTGAGGGACTCCACTAATAACATTAGTCCAGGATGAGCAGTGTCCATTGATTACCACTCTCTGTCTTCTCCCCCTCAACCACCCCTTTATCCACAGCAGCAATTTTCCTCCAATGCCACACTGCTCCAATTTGTGCAGCAGTCTTCCATGTCCAACAGTATGAAAAGCCTTTCTAAGATCCAAGTATATAATATCAAAGTTATTCCCTGCATCCAGTTCTTTTGTGACTGCATCATAGTATCCAATCAAATTGGTCAGGCAAGACTTCTCCTTAACAAAACCATGCTGTGTCTGAGCTATGACTGAAGTCTTGTCTAGATGATCCTGCAGTGCTTCTTTAACCAGTGACTCCATTAATTTCCAGGAACAGAAGTTAAACTAACAGGTCTATAATTATTTGTGTCGCCCTTTGATCCTCCTTTGTGAATTGGGGTTACATTTGCACATCTCCAGTCCATGGGTACTTCCCCTGAGTCCAAGGAATGGACTCAGGGGAAGTAATGGACTCATAATTATGGCTAAGGGTTTGCTTACTTCCTTTGCTGCCTCCTTTAATATAACTGGATAGATCCCATCCACCCCAGGTGCCTTTCTTGTATTTATCTTCAACAATTTCTCCTCCACTTTACTCTCAGTTATTACAAGATTCTCTAGCTTACTGCCAGAGTCGAATACACCTCTGGCATTCCCCTCGCTGAATAACTCCTCATGTGTGAATGTCGATGCAAAATATTCATTCAGTTTGTTAGCTATCTGAGCAGGATCATCAACAGTTGACCCATCGATCTCAAGTGGATCAATCTGATTCCTCCCCTTCCTTCTAGAGTTTACATAAGTAAAGAACTCCTTGCTGTTTTTCTTTGCATCCCTTGCCAAAGATTTCTCGTAATCTGCCTTCACCTGCCTAACCTCCTTTGTAACTTAGTTACAGATCAACTTGTATCTATCATAGGCTTCTGTGTCACGTGTTAATTTGTATGTATCCCATGCATTTTTCTTCTCTGCCATATGTCTCATTAGTTCATCTGACATCCATTTAGGCCTAAACCTTGAACAATATTTCTTAGTTGGTATGTAAAGCCTAGTAGCTTCCAAGATAAGTTCTTTGAATGCTTCCCATTTTGAATTTACTGTTGGTAACATCATCAGTTGGTCCCACTGTATAGAATTTAAATACTGTCTCAGTCCATTGTAGTCGCCTTTACGAAAGCAATAACCCTTCCCTTTACCCCTAATGGTAGTTACCTCTTTGAGTAAATCCCACTTCAGCACACTGTGATCACTGCCACCTAGTGGTTCATTTACCTGCAGATTCTTAATGCATGAAGAATCACTACTGATAATCAAATCAAGAGTATTACTCCCTCTAGTTGCCTCCCGAACATGCTGATGTAGAAAACAATCATCCAATAAATCCACAAAAGCCTTGCTAGTGTGTGAGTGACCAGCCCCCAAATTCCAGTCAATATCTGGGAAAATTTAAATCCCCCATTATAAGACTCTCTGATTTACTGGCCCATTCTATTTCCGCATACAGTTTCTTATTATACTCATCAGAGTGATTAGGCCTATAGCACACTCCTACTCTCAATTTTGATCTCCCAATGCTTATGTCACACCAAACTGACTCGACACTGCGCTGTCCAGCAACGTTGACTGGCTTCACTTCCTTGGATTTTATGTGTTTCTTAACTAATAGCATAACCCCCTCCTCCCTTCCTACCCTGTCTATCCTTTCTGTAGACATTGTACTCCCCAAATTCCAGTTCTGCATTCCTTATATCTGTGTGACACCACGTCTCTGAAATCCCCACAATATCTGCCTTTGATGTTTTGAGCAATACCTCAAATTCATCAAATTTATTTACTAAACTCCTAGCATTGGTGTACACGCAAGTATGCATGCACCTGTCTTTTTCTTAGCTACCCTAACGCAACCTATGTGTTTATTTGTACCCCAATGATTCCCCGCAGTCTCTGAACTATCCTGCATCTTATTTTCCAGGCTGCGGCTCATTCCAATAGAAGCAGTGCAAGAATCACTTTCACCTCTGCCAGTGGCTACTGTTAATCTATTAGTCCTTGTATCCCCCCCAATCTAGCAGTTTTCCGACCCACCTAACACTGCCTCAATAGCATCAGCAAACATTCTTGCACCCTTTCTATTTAAGTGTATCCCATTCCTGTAGAAGCAACTTCTGCTAACAACTGTGGAAATAATACCTCAACACCTTGAGGACAGCGGCTAGAACTGATGCTAATAACCCCATACGAAATTGAGAGCTCACAAACAAAAGTGACCTTCTTTCTTTGTGTCTGCTCTAACAGAATTAAGTGGAAGCTACTCTAAAAGCATTTGGATCAACATGAAAATTTGCTGCCTTCAAATAGTAGCAGTGAAATAAGCAATATGCAGGTGGAAGATTGTATACATACTTGTCAGGCCTGTCTGAAGAAGGTCAAACATATACTAATATGCAATAGTGACTGCAGCCACTCCTTGTGCAGAAATTGCTCTGAATGGTCACAAATCTTTAAAATGTCAAAGTTAGCTAAAGAGCATTACGTTTGTGCCCACTGCCGGAGGGTATTTCCAAGGAAATCTGTAATCTCACCTGAGAAACCCAGATTGACACCTCTAGACGTGTATAAAGCTCAGAAACCTGAGGGCACACAACATTGACCACTAATACTGAAAGTGCCATTCCGTGCCTCGGATTAAATGACTCAGAGGATAGTCACAGTGAAACCAGTATCACTAAAGAGATCCCCAAGACTAAGCGCACCATCGGAACACAGCACAATCTCAATTCTACTTCCTGCACCAATACTGCCTCACAGACTGAATAGACCCGCACACTCGAGACCGCCGCATCTAGTTGGACAGCAAGGAGTGTCAGCATGTACCCTGATGCGAAGGTCACAGCGGAGATGAATAGGCAATATCCAGTAGGGCTGCAAAATAAAAACCTTCCTGTTCGTTCCACCCAACCTCATGTAACCAATGAGTTCCTGTTGCCAATGCTGAGCAACTTCGAGGCAGCCTACTAAAATGCGTACAATTGGAGTCTGTACTACGATAAGTGTTACGATCTCTTCTCTAGCAAAATTCATGAGGATGTGAAACGCAGCAACCACCATGACCAAAATCCAAGCCACGAAAGCAGTGCAGAAATAAAGGCATAAGTCATTCTATTCCTGTCTCAGAGTGCTGTGGAAAAGCTGCAGAAATTGATCACTACACAGAGAAAATATCGCATTCCCATACAAAAGGCAATAATATACCTGCAACACAGTCCTCAAATTACGTCAAATGAAAAGGTAAAAATTCCACCAAGTGATCAGATCATTCCACATCACTTCCAACCAGCCATAGCCCAGCCATCGCAAGTGCCTCACAACCTATATACGTGCACAACTCATCAGTCCATTCATGCAGTCATCAAGGAAGTCCAGAAATTATGCCATCAGTACACACAGGAATTGCACCAAGTAACATCAGCCATCATACTACGGAACCACTAGTTCACAATGCTGAAATTAATCCTAATAAAAAGGCCATCAGAACAACATGGGCAGGCACTGTGGCCAGAACTGAGCCCCATCCCACTCACAACACTCCACCACCAAAGGTCAAACATTCACACAAACCAAGTGCACAGATGAAAAAAGCATGTGTAACAGGCACGTCAAATTCTTCTAGGCTCAGAGCCTTGACACCACATCGCAACAAAACCTCTAAGAATTTTTTTTCATTTCGAGGCTGCATCCCCTAACAACTCCAGAACAAATAGCTAACGTCCTCCTTCAAGACCTCAACGTGAGTGCAGAAGTCACTAAGCTACCTACCAAGAGCAATAATTACTCTTCATTCGAGTTATCCTGTGAAGCAACGTCTGTCAAAGCTATCAGTAACCCCTCTTCCTGGCTGATCGGTGTTATCAACCGTCCATTCTACCCAGGCAGCAGCATCACAAGGAGAAACATCGTGGATTGAATAGAAGCTGACTCAAGATCCAGGTTCAACAATGGTCGCACCCCTTATGCCATACGGAAAACAAAACAGTCGGTTCTACCATCGCAGTAGACAATAGCCCCATTTTACCCCATAGCACAAATTCTCTGAGCAAGCAAGACAAGCTACACTGGCTTGTGCCAATAGTGATCACAATGAGACACCTACGACCTCGGGTGGTATTTCCCCTCTTGAGGTCCAAAAATTTAAGGCAAATGCACCGCTCTGACACCGTAAGTTTTTTTTTTTTTTTTTTGGTAGTTGTTAGCGCATTGGCTTCTGTGGCCATAGTGCACCTCCCAAGGTTTTTTTTTTTGCAGTACTTTGATCCAAGCCCGAGGCGGGATTCGAACCCACGACCTTTGGGTTGCCAGGCAAGCACTTTACCCACCTGGCTAGCCCGGTCGGCCACCATAAGTGTAATGTATCAGAACATTGGGAGCTTGCGAAATAAAATAGAAACTACAGAGCAAATCCTGCTAGCAGGCGAATTCGATATCTTAGCTATATCCAAAACATGGCTTGAGCACAAGCAACAGAACACAGTGATAGCTACACCACCAGGCTATGTGACGGAGTTCACCTCCAGGAGGAATAGAAGGGGTGGTGTTGCTATGTTCTTCAAAGATGCACCATTCAAACTGATCAATACTAACTCCAGTGACTCACCAAATTTCGAAGCTCTAGCCATCACACTGATAAGAAACGCATCTACAATAGATATCTGCATAATGTATATCCCACCGGTACCTACAACTGATATCATTACTGAGGCAGCCAACTGGGCAATAACCCACTTTCACCCCTCGGCTCACCATATCGTCATAGAGGATTTCAACTTCACTCCACAGCTCACTGCCCACAAGAAGATCCTTGTTGACTACCTAAAATCAGCATCATCATCATCATCAGCCATTTTCAATCCACCGCAGGATGAAGGCCTCTCCAGCAATTTTCCAGTTCCTTCTGTTTTGAGCACTGGCCATCCATTAACTACCCAAAAACTCACGAATTTCATCTATCCATCTCCGCCTTTGTCTTCCAGGTTTTCTTCTAGCTCCTCTTGGGTACCATTGTTATTTTCTTAGTCCATCTGTCATCATGTCTTCGAGCTATGTGTCCTGCCCAAGACCATTTTAGTTCTATAGTTTTGATAAGAATGTCCTTTACTTGAGTTTGCTGCCAATCCATGTGTTTCTCTTCTTATCTAACAGTCTGATTCCCAATATAATTCGTTCCATTCTTCGCTGTGTAGTTCTCAGCTTCTCTTCCATTCTTTTGGTGAGTGTCCAAGTTTCACTTCCATAAGTCGTGGTGGGGAGTATACATTGGTTCATTATTTTATGTTTCAGACAGACTGGGATATTGCTCTTCAGTATGTGACTATATTTCCTGAATGCCATCCATCCAAAATTTATTCTTCTCTTGAGTTCCAGCTATTTATCATTATTACAGCTAATAACTTGTCCCAGATAAGTATATGACTCCACCTTTTCAATTACTGCTCCTTCAATCATTATTTCCCTTTCCGTGGCATACTTGTTCATCATTACTTTTGTTTTAGCCATATTCATCTTTAGTCCAAAATCCTTACTAACTGTGCATAACTGATTAAGATTTTCCTCTAATTCTTTGGGATCGTGGCTTATAACCACAATGTCATCTGCAAATCGTAAATGGTTTAGGTACTCTCCGTTTACATTGACTCCTTTCTGCGACCAGTCTAATCTTCTGAAAGCTTCCTCAAGGGCAGAAGTAAACAGCTTCGGAGATATTGTGTCTCCTTGTCGAACTCCCTTCTCGATTTTAAATTTCCTACTGTCTTTGTCTAGTCTAATAAAGGAGGTAGCACTCTCATATATTTTTCTTCAAAATCATAATATATAGGGTATCTATGCCTTGTCTTTCCAGTGCCCGAAACATTGCCTTATGCTGTATGGAGTCAAATGCCTTTTCATAATCCACAAATCCCAGGCATAATGGTGTTTTATATTCATTTGCTTTCTCCATTAGCTGTGATATTACGTGAAGGTGATCCATAGTTGAGAATCCTGTCCTAAAGCCAGCTTGCTCTTTCGGTTGATTCTCATCAAGTATTCTTTCTAATCTGTTAGTAATGACCCTTGTGAACAACTTGTAGATGTGGGATAACAAGCTAACTGGTCTATAATTTCCAATTTCTGATTTATCTCCTTTCTTATGCAGCAAAACTATGATTGCATTATTCCACTGCTTAGGCGTCACACCTTTTCTAATGCACTTTGTGAAGAGGCATAACACAGTTTTTGTGTTATGCCTCTTCCTCCCAATTTTAACAACTCTACAGTAACTTCATCTTCCCCCGAGGCTTTCCGATTCATCATTTTCTTCAATGCATGTTCTACCTCATCAGGAAGAATATCGGGTATGTCGTATGTGTTGCTACTTTGCAATCCATCTTCCCCACTGCTGGTATCATTTCCTCGCTCCTTGTATAATTCTCTATAGTAGTCTTCTGCTATTTGAATTATGCCTTCTCTGCTGTTTATAAGTACACCATCGCTATTCTTCAGTTTCAGTATCATTTGTCTTTCTGTATTACTGCTCATGGCTGCTGATTTAAATCCTTTGTTTTCCCTTAATGCTTGTTCTACTTTTCTTGTGTTAAATCTTCTTATGTCCTCTCTGAGTCTCTTTCTAATGGCTTTGCATAACTCAGTATACTCAATTTTCTCCCTGTCAGTGTTTTTCTTGCTCTTCATTTGTCGTCTTCGGTTCATCATGACAAGTGTTTCTTGACTAATTTTTTCTTCTTTGGATTTCTGCTTCCCTATAGGTTTCTTGGGCTTTACCACTTTCAGAAAGTTGTAATATTCCTCGTCAATATCTTGGTCCTCAGCAGTCTGCAGAAGCTCAAACTTGTTTTTAAGTTCCAGTACATACTGCTTTTTCTCCTCCTCTGTTATCTCAAAGACCTTTGTATTATTTACTCGAGTCAGTTTTTTCCTTTCCTCTCCTACATCTATATCAAGTGTACATCTTACCATTCTGTGATCACCTCCAACATTTACCTTATTCAGGACGGTAACATCATTCACAATATATCTTCTGTTAGTGAGGATGAAGTCGATTTCATTAGTTGTTAATCCATTTGGACTCTTCCATGTCCACTTTCTGTTCACCCTTTTCTTGAAAAAAGTGTTCATTACTGACAGTCCTTGAGATTCTGCAAATTCCACAAGTCTTTCACCTCTTTTATTTCTTTCACCAATTCCAAAATTTCCTCTTTCTGCGCTGTTTTGCCTTTTTCCAACCTTAGCATTGAAGTCCCCCATAATAATAGTGTAGTGGGTTTTCTGCTCATCTAGAAGACTCTCAATTTCGGTGTAATTTCTTCAACCTCTTCATCATCATGGCTCGATGTTGGTGCATAAATCATTATAATCTTTAGCTTGTACCTCTTAGAAATCTTGAGTATTAGACTTGACACCCCTGGTGATGTACTTTTGAATTCCAAAATGTTGTTTTTAATATCTTTATGGACCAGAAACCCAACTCCACCTTCACTCCTTTCACTGTTTCCATTGGTGTACAGCAGATTTCAACTTGATAAACTTATAAATGATTCATTTCTTCTTCTTGTTTCAGCCAAACCGATGATATTCCAATTCACATTTTCTAATTCCTTTTCCAGCTCTAATATCCTGTCTTCACCGATGAGTGATCGTACGTTATAACAGGCCAGGTTCAGTTTCCGTGCATGTCAGCCTGGTCGTACCCAGAGATTCTTAGCACCCTCTGCTTCCACTCTGATCCTCTCGCTGCCGTAAGAGGGAGAGTGAAAGCTGCTGGGGACTGAGGGCCATTTGTATTGTTGTGCTCTCATGCTGGAGGATTTGGTCTTTTCCTCTTCACGCTGACCAGGCGTCTTGAAGAGAACCACTCTACACGTTCGTTGCCACCTAAGTGACATAACAGGGCTTACCATCGAGAAGGTGTGCATGAGTGGATTTTAGGGAGGCAGGCCAACCGGACTTCTCCTAAATCTTCTGTAATAGAGAGATATTGGATCCATCAGTGTTTTAGGCTGAGTGTCTGATAACACACAGGATACCTGTTCCCCTCTAAGCCCCTTAATCAGCATATATACATCTAATCGATCACTGCCCTACTAGAGGAGAAAACCACCTTGACTTGCTATTTTCCTCCTTAGCATGTATGACTGAAGAACCACCTGAGACACACTATAAATCGGATCACCAATCTATCTACACAGAATTAATTATTCTTACTCGGGGGACTACATGCCCAAAAAAACGTTCAAACCACTGTCATTATCAGCCCCAAGCTCCTTAACAAAAATGCCTGCAAGATGCCACCCTTATACCTTGGCATATCCTAGAATCATGTGACATCTCGCTTGCTGTAACTATTAACAAACTGAGTAAACACCACTGCACAATATTCCACATCAAAAAAGATAAGGATCTCATCTCACTCCAAAGCCTGGTGGAACCCAAATGCACACATGGCCTTCTTATTAAAGCAGCAGCTACACCAGATCTGGAAAAGAACTCGGCAGGTTTCCAACTGGATATCTTATTCAAGAGCACGAGCGCAATTGGGAGAAATCAAGAGCAATAACAGCACACCTGAGTGCCCAACTTCAAAAAGGGAAAATCTCATAGCTTTCCTAGTCAGCTGGGCCCAGCTCAATGGCTAGATCATATTACCAGATTAAATATGCCTGCAGGTCAACTAAACTCTCTTTTATGTCCCAACAATGAATTACAACAAGACATCTTACATTCCATCACCATCTCTACACACCAGCTGACAGCAGCAATAAACTCCCTTCCAGCGACAGCAACCACGCGGCCGACAAAGTGCCACAATTCATGGTAAAATGCCTCGGTCCGCTAATCCTCCAACCACTTTGGTCCATCTTCAACAGAATTCTAACCACAAGAATCTTTCCTAAAGCCTGGAATAGCTACTTTGTCAGACCACATCCAAAAGTTCGAAACTCCACTCTACCTAAGCACTTTCGGCCGATATCTTACCCCTCAAAGCTCCTGAAAATCCTGGAAAAAATTATGCTGCCCACCCTAATGAATATCCTTGGAGATAAGCCACCACGGATCCACTACACCATCCGAAACTGATCCACGGTGACAAACCTCCTTGCAATCACATGTAATGTATTGTCTGCCTTTGAACAGCAAGAGGAACTCATAATCACGTACCTAGACAATGAAGCTGCCTTTGACGCCATCATGTTGACACTCCTCCACTTACTGGAAGACCACTATCTAATCCAAGGTAATATCCTCTGGTTCATAGCATCACTCCTCTATGATAGGGTATTACAAGTCGATGCCTACAGACAATCGCACAAGAAGGTGATCTTTGCTGGTGTTCTGCAAGGAGGAGTCCTATCTGGCTTATTATTTACAGCCTTCATTGCGCCTCTTGTCTGTAACAATGAGAAAATCATCACCTATGCAGATGATATAAAATTTCTAATGCCTATTACTTCCAACAATCACCTTGAGGCTACAGAGTGTATCAATAATAGTCTCATCAACATCGCCTCTTACCACAAACAGTATGGACTCTCAATCAACCCGCAAAAAACAAAACTAATGGTGTTCTCTCTCTCAGACCAACACCTACAATAATAGCCCCAACACGCAATGGAATTGTAATATCTGCCACTCCTACCCATGTGGATTTGGGAAAGTATTTGACCCAAAACTTCGGTTTCACGCTCATGTCGACAAGCTCGCGTCCAGAGCAGCCTCTCTCCAATGAGCAGCGAAACAACAGCTAATTTATGTTAAGGAGACTCATATAATTAAGAAATTCATCAGAACAGTAATCTATTCTCCACTCCTCTTTGCTGCTGGAGTGTGGGCGTCAACAGCTACTACAACGAAGAAACTAATCCTCGCTGCAGAATTCTGGCTCCTTAAATGGGCTAACTGGAAAGCTTGTCTCCCACCACAGGACAGAACTACAGCCTTAGCTACTTCACTGGGGATGCAGCGACTGCCTGATATCATCGAAATACAATGACTGATAGCTACAGTTAAAATGATCACGGGTCAGATCTCAGCACCATCCAATTGGGATTCGTGTTACTGGTGAATACCCAAGCCAGAACTTTGGTCAACCACGATGCGCTGCTCGAAGCATCACAGGCTTCATATCTCAGACCGCTTCCTTCCAAGCCAAATGCTAATGGAAGCACAGCACCTCAATGACTTGCATACGTTTTGCAGCAATAAAACCTACAGGAAAGTGTTAACAGCTCACTCCAATCCCAGAATCGAATAAGAACAAGTTCGTGCCCCCCCACACCACCTGCCAAGCTCTCCTGTGCCACGACAAAATTCATTTGACAGAATTCGAAGTGCCATTCGTGTATATTATATATTTTTATTGTAAATATGAGGTAGATCTGTACGATGTAGCTTGTAAATATAGTTAATAAAGCGTAATGTGAGGAAGAGTAATAACATGTTTACATTTTTAATTTTACAGTGTGCACATAACTAATTATCTATTCTGATGTGAGCCGTCTGACCTTTGGCCATGACAGGACAATTGCAACTTCTTTTTTTTTTTTTTTTTTTTTTTGATTTGGTAGTTGTTGGCGCATCGGCTTCTGTGGCCATATTGCACCTCCCAAGGTTTTTGCAGTACTTTGATCCAAGCCCGAGGCGGGAATCGAACCCGCGACCTTTGGGTTGCCGGGCAGGTACTTTACCCACTCGGCTAGCCCGGTCGGCCAATTGCAACTTCACTTACATCTATGTACATTATATTGATTTAGTTGCAATAAAGATTTTCTCTCTCTCTCTCTCTCTCTCTCTCTCTCTCTCTCAAAAAATCAGACAAGGAATCGCTTACTTTTGCAAGAAAGTAATGTCATGCTTATTTTAGGTTTTACGACTGATAACCAAGACAAGAGTTCTGTCACTGAATGCTGAATTCTTGGTAGACCCAGGTCCTGTATCATATCATTCAGTTTATGTTGTATAAACTATTGTATCTTCTTTAACACGGAATTCTTCCCCATGATGTCTAATTTTAATATGGACCCATTGTCTACCAACCATGTGCTGAAAATGTAAAACAAGTTAATGGAAGATGAAAATCCCTAGCATACGGCATATATATATATATATATATATGGTATGGCATGGCGTTAACCCACAAACCAGACTGCAATTTTTGCACATACATACTACAGGCTATAGGAGACCAAGAACAAATCCACAATAGAATATATGTTCATTTTCAATGCAAAACACTAATTTTTTCACTGAAAAAATAAGCACATTAAAATTAACATAAGTAGCAGAATATTACCCGCGAGATGATTATCTATCGTGATCCAAATGCATCGTATCCAGTGGATGCACAGATCAGTCCTGAATTATTCATCCTGTTCTCTCAAAGTGAAGATGTACTAATTACAAATAAACCTCGGACCTTTGACACTGCCATCACAAACTGATTCTTCCCCATGATGAATTAGACATCATGGGGAAGAATTCCGTGTTAAAGAAGATACAATAGTTTATACAACATAAACTGAATGATATGATACAGGACCTGGGTCTACCAAGAATTCAGCATTCAGTGACAGAACTCTTAGATAACTCAACTGATGTTGCAGATGGACTGAACAGATACTTCACATCTATATTTACAAACAAAAAGACCCTTTGTGGTAGGGAGAAACTGCATGAATGAAAGTAGGAAACTTGAAATTAGTGATACTGAAAATTACAGAAGACTATTTATTAAAAAACTTTGAATCCTAAAGATGGGTAAAGCTCTGAAGTTAATGGCATATACCCAATAATTTTGAGGGAGACAGCAACAGAATGCACTGAACCATTAACATTGATAATAAAGACATTGTTGAACCAGGAGAGATTCTTTAGACTGGAGAAGTGCCAATGTCACCAATACATAAAGATGGTTTTAAGAGAAATGTTAACTTCTGACCAGCAGTTAATATCTCTCTCTCTTCATCTAGTAGAGGAAAATCATGGCAGCAATCATCAAGAATTCTGAAGGGAAATGACACAGCTTTATAAAGGGAAAATCATGTTTAGCCAACCTGGTTTAGCTGTTTTGACAGAGTCACTCGTGGACTAGAGAAATATCAGTGACGCTGTTTATTTTTTGGTGAATGATCTGACTTAATTAATTCCACATAAATGGTTAATGTATAAGCTAGAGCACACTGAAGTCACAGGGAAGATCTTTAGATGGATTATATGGTGTCTGCAGGACAGGCAGTGGGTTGTGATCAATGGCTGTTCCTCAGATTTGGCTGATATAAGAAGTGGAGTACCCCAGAGATTAGTTCCAGGACCACTGCTGTTTGACTTTCTTAAATGATATCAATTAGGGGGGGGGGAATACAGGGTGTGATGTCAAAATTAGGTGAGTAGTTAATGCTCAATGCCACAACTAGGTGGTTTTAAACAGAAACAAGAGGAGAAATACAGGGATACTGCGAAATAGGCTTTTCGACAATAAAATTAAGTATTGACTAATGGGGACACGGTGGGGGGGGGGTTTCTGGGAAAAAAGAGGCTACAGAACACTAAACACTGGATTGGAGAAGCCTCATATGATACGACATCAGCAGCTAGAGAAAGGCCAATTGGTATTCCCTGTTCTGACACATTATGCACATGAACAAGAATGTGGTAGAGGGTTGTAACACAGTGCTCATTCATTAAAATTATTTATTGTGATGTACAAATTGTGTATGAACAGTTTATTTCTGGGTGGAAAACACCCACAAAATCTCAATTAAAGACATGATTAACGCCAAGTAGCACTTCTTCAAGGCAACTTAGGAATGATCAGAACTTAGCTTCAGGAATGATCAGAAAAATGGCAACTAATTTTAATGCAGCAAAATCAAGACCTTACATTTAAGAAATGGCAACTTCAAAATAACTTATAGAGGTGGAGCTGGATTAAAAAAAAAAGCAGATGAAGAAAGAGATTTGAGGGTTACAATACAGGCACATATGAAGTTCTGTGTACAGTGTGGACAGCAAGGAGAACCCATGGTGCTTTATTGATGATTTATCAAAAACATTTACTTATAAGAAATAGAGAAGTCGTAGTTCTACTGTATATGGCAATTATAATACCACACTTGGAATACTATGTCAAGTATGGAAACCACCAAAAAAAAAATCATCAATCTTTTTGAATGGGTCCAACAACACATCTTCAAAAAATGTTGCATCGGTGTTGTATAAACAATCCTGATTCCTTCAGTCTATATTGTAATCCCTAAATCCCTTTCTTTGTCTATTTTTTTTCTGGTGATATCTGCAAAAAAGTTGTCCATATGATGAAAGACTGAATATGTGGACTACAGATAGACTTGCTAATTAAGCACCATGGAAGGGACCTGACTTAAGTCTACAAGGATCTGAAATAAGAAAGTAAAATGAACAGGGCTTCTTTTTTTGGCTGGTGCAGCAAAACTTTGACTAGCACCATATGGCAAACACTAATACTAACATTCACTGAATTAAATTTAAATATTACCACCCTCTGATGGGTGGGGCATAAGTATCTGTTTCCTGAAGTCTGTACACCTCTGTACGATCTTCAGAGGTGAAAGTCTCCTCACAATAAAGAGAAACTGTCAAACAAAATCAGTCAACTATGATCAGTCACTGGGACTTCTGAACAGAATAGTTGTGCTACTTGATAGATTTGCTGTAGAAGTTTTCAGGATACCAAATTGTATTTAAAAATACTCACTTGTTGCTGAGTTATTAATTTTTGTAAATTTAAAGGTCACAGTAATTCTACCAAGTCAGCCATTTGGATTTATCCATGAGATAAAAGAACTACAGCAGTGTCAACTGCTTGTTCAGTGGTGACTAGCAAATCGTCATAAATTGCATAAAATTGTTAATTTACATCTTTACAATAGATAACAGTAGAACAGTTATTTGAATCTGGGAAGAAGGTGATAGGGAATATCAAAACATACAGGTTAAAGTTGTTGATTTGGATATACTGTAAATGGATAGAACTGTGGCATCATGAGGAAGCTTCACCATTGAAGCTTTCTCATGGATGTCAAGGTCATTCATAGTGTCTCCTTGAGTAGTGATCACAGGTTAGTTGTTGGAGTTTTAAGATTCCCTAAATTGAAGAGGATCAAAATAACAAGAGAGCGAAAACTAAGGGTGTGGAAGTTGAAAGAAGAGGAAAAAGGGGCAATGTTCAGAGAAGAATTCAGGAAGGTTGTACAGGTCTGAGTCAGTGGTGAACAGGATGGAATCAGAATAGAAAGCATTCAAAGACTATATTAGGACTGACAGAGCAGGTTTGTGGAAGAACAAGCAATAGAATGAGATAGAAAGAAACCCCCATGGCAGAATGATAGAACAAGAGAGGCTGTGAAAATCAAGAATAATGCAGTCAGGACCTACTTTCAGAACAAAAATGATGAGAATAAAGAGAGATATGAAACCGTGATGAGAGAGGCTAAGAGGATAGTTAATGAGGAGAGAAGACTGTGGTTGGAAGAATGGAGTGAAACTATGACAAGATATCGACGGTAATAAAAAGACGCTGTATGGTATGATGAGGAATAGAAGAGGAGAGGTTGAACAGAGCAAATACTCAATGGATGAGAATGAGACCCTAATAACCAAGGATGAAGAGATAAGAGAAACATGGAAGTATTTTGAAAATCTGTTGAACGTGCAGGACAGCCAGCAAAAGGGACAAAGGCAGGTTGATCATAGAAGAGGGGAGGGAAGAGAAGATATGGAGAGAGAGAGCAGACAGACTTGACATGGAATGATGTAGTGCAGGCATGGAAATACAGGCATACCTCGGTTAACGTTACCTCTGATAACGAAGCCTCGATATAACGAAGTCCGCAATTTCAAGCCACATTTAACATAAAAAAATATTCCAATTTAAGGCCAACGCCCGACAATCATCCGATTATTTTTGTTTAATCACCTGAAATCTAAACAAACTGAAGAAATTACGGAAACCTTTGGGGCTTCTCGTGGTTGGTTCGAGAAATTTAAAAAACGGGCCAGGATTCATAGTGTAAAATTAACAGGAGAAGCTGCAAGTGCAGATGTTGAAGCTGCAAATAAGTTTCCAGAAAAACTAAAGGAAATAATTGAACGTGAAAATTTTCCACCAAATTTGGTGTTCAATGTTGACGAAAGCGGTTTGTTCTGGAAACGGCTACCAACAAAAAGCTTCATTTCTATTGAAGAAAAATCAGCTGCTGGATTTAAAGCAGCCAAAGACCGTTTAACGTTACTCTTTGGATCAAATGCCTCTGGTGATTATAAATTAAAATTGCTATTAGTTTACCATTCAGAAAATCCGAGGGCGTTAAAAGGTAACATAAAAATGAATTTACCTGTAATATGGAAAGCAAATAGAAAAGCGTGGGTTACCAAGGAGTTATTTACTGATTGGTTTGTTAACCACTTTTGTCCTGGAGTAAAACGGTATTGTCAAAAAAACAACTTTGAAGAAAAAGCTCTTTTGTTGTTAGACAATGCTCCGGGACATCCTACTGATCTTAACACGTTGGACACATGCATTCCTGTCAAAGTTGTGTTTCTTCCAGCAAACACAACTTCCCTGATTCAACCATTGGATCAGGGAGTAATAGCATCATTTAAAGCTTATTATCTGCGTCGAACTTTAAGCAATTTAACTGAACTAGAGGATAAAGTGGAAATGACAGTTAAAACTTTTTGGAAAAACTACACCATTAAAAACGCAATTGAAAACATTGATAGTTCTTGGAAAGAAGTCACTAAGAAATGCTTAAATGGAGTTTGGCGCAAAATATGGCCAGAAGTTGTACTAGAAGAAGAAAATAACATCCAAGAAATTAGAAATGAAGTTATCCAGATGGCTCAATCAATAGGTTTCGAAAATGTCGATGAAGAGGATGTTAGAAATTTATTGAATGCAGAAGATGATGGTTTTTCAGTGGAAGATTTAGAAAACCTTGTTAGCAACGAAGACAAAGATAATGAAGGCGAAGTTAAAGAAGTTCCTGCCGAAAAAGTGTTAACAACCAAAGATTTAAAAAGGTGCTTAAATGACATTGAAAACGTTTTAAATTTTTTTAGTGAAAATGATCCCGATTTAGGAAGAAGTGTTATAGTTAAGCGATCAGTGTTAAATGCAATAACTCCGTATAGGCAATTGTTAAATGAAAGAGAAAAAAAGCATAAACAATCAACTTTAACCTCATACTTTAAAATGTGATTTCACTTTGTATGTAAGTTGACTGTTTATTTAATAAAACTTTTCTTTGTTCGAAAAAAAGTTTTTCATTTTCTTTACGTAGGAACGTATCCCTATTCTGGCCATAGTATTTTTACCTCTGAAAACGAAGTTTCGCTTAACGAAGTAATTTCGTGGAACGCATCCTATTCGTTAATCGAGGTATGCCTGTACATCAAGACATGTAAGTCTGCTGGTATGGATGAGATTAATGGAGAGATGCCGAAGGCTATGGGTGAGACAGGGATAGCATGGACATACAGACTGTTCCGTAAGATCTGGGATGAGAGCCAGGTTATTTATTATTTGTTATTTGGTTTTTTTTAGAAGCATTAGCAGCTAAGGCCATGTTGCTCCGGGAATATGCGGTGGTCATTCCCTAAGCTTTCCACATCCTCCGTATTTGGTGGTGACAGGCTCGAACCCCAGTCTAATCAAGAAGCGTGTGCTACGCACTGCTGCTCCTTCCCACCTGGCTACGGAGGTGCCAATGAGAGCCAGGTACCAAAGGACTGGAAAGAAGGTTTGATCATCCCTTTGTTCAAGAAAGGGAACAGGAAAATGTGTTCCAATGATATAGAGGCATCACACTGACATCACATGTGAGTAAGCTGTATGAGAGAGTGTTAGAGCAGAAGATATGAGGAACGATTGAAATAGGATGGCCAAGGAACAGTACGGCTTTAGGCCTGGCAGATGGTGGATATAATTTTCTGCATCAGGCAACTGATGGAAAAGTGTTATGAACACGATAAAGAATTATGGATGGCATTTTTGGATATAAAAAAAAGTGTTTGATTCCATAAAGAGAGAGAAAGTGTGGGAGGTTTTGAGAAACTTGGGGATAGAGGAACATCTTGTGGAGAGAATTGAGAATATGTGCACCAATACTGTGAGCAAAGTAAGAACAGTGATGAGGTTGATGGAGAGCTTCGAAATAACATCAGGTTTGAGGCAAGAAGGTGTCCTGTCACCACTACTATTCATAGCTGTCATGAATGATGTGCAATGTAGAGTGGTGGAACAACTTGGACAGGACCAGATGAAAGTCATGCTCCTCACAGATGTCCTCTACATATGGGGAGAGAGCAGGGAACAAGTGCAACAGCAAGCTGATATATGGGCTAGTATGGCCAATGAATTTTGACTGGTCAGGAGAAGAGTGAAGTAATGGTTCTAAAGAGGAGTGGCGAGCTTTACAGACACATTACAATGGAAGGGAAAGAGCTAAATATGGTTAACAACTTCAAGTATCTAGGAAGCACCATTACAAAGACTGGAATGATAGACGAAGAAATAAGTAGAAGGACACAAGCGAGCAGGAATTTCTATAGGCAGACAAGAGATCTGATCTGGAACATATCACTAAAGTGTAAGAAGGCTATATATCAGGCCTATTACATACCAATTCTGACGTATGCATCTGAAACTTGGACTATGAGGAAAAAGGATGAAAGCAGAATTGAGGGGTCAGAAATAAGATTTGTGAAGAGCATAACCGGAAAGACAAGACACAACGAAATCAGGAATGATGTGATTAGGGAGAGAATTCAGGCTGAAAAACTCCAGGACAGGATTGAACGGTCCCGTTTGAAATGGTTCAGACATGTAAAGAGGATGAGCGAGAGGCATTTGCCAAGAAGAATGTTTGATTTACAATTAAGGGACAAAAGACCAAGGGGGAGACCAAGAAGGGGGACAAAAGACCAAGGGAGAGACCAGACATGTAAAGAAGATGAGCGAGAGGCATTTGCCAAGAAGAATGTTTGATTTACGATTAAGGGACAAAAGACCAAGGGGGAAACCAAGAATGAGATGGCAAGACATGATAAAGACCGATGAGGAGGAAACTGGAGTTTCCTCCTCATCATTAAGAGAGGAGAAAATTGGAGTGAAATCAACAACGGAGAGAAGTAAACGGACAGGGCATGGTAGCGAGGCTTCATACATCGACCCGTGGAATAGCAGAACAATGACAGATAATGATGATGAATACAAAATCAGTGGTATGGAAATTACAATGGAAAACTTTTGAGCCTTAATGAAAATAGGGGTGCCCCTGGGGTGGACTGCTTATGCTGTTATTTTAAAGGAAAAGCAGGAGAATGCATCAAACCATTAAGGTTAAATCACACTCAGGAGTTATTCCCTTAACATGGAGAAGCACCAATATATTACCGATCCACAAAGTGATTCCAAAAATCAAGAGGATAACTACAGAATAATCGGCCTGACACCAGTAGTAGGGAAAATCAGAGGCAATAATTAAGTACTGTGTTTGCTTGAAAAATGGCTTTCTTAAGGGTAACAACACAGTTTTACAAAGCAAAATCCAGTTTAATCCCAGTAAACTATTACAATACCACCACTCTCAAACTGGATGCAAGGTATAATTTTTGATACTTTATTTGGCCTTAAAGAAGCATTTGACTCAGCCCTGCTATATATGATGAAACATAGCAGGGATCACAGGTAACATCCTTAGACAGATTACAGGATAGCTACACAACAGGAGGCAAAGGGTTGTAATTAATGATTACTCTTCAAAATGCACTACAATTAGAAGTGGAGTTCCTTAGACTCCAAGCATTCCACTGCTTGGATAGCTCTGTTTCTGATTTTATTGAATGATACTGACAAAAGGATACAAGGCTTGTTGCCAAAATTTGCAGATATGAATATGGATTAATAACAATTAGGAGCTCATTCAGGTCAACTTACGTAGTCTGCAGGGATGGTCAGATAAGTAGAATATATTTTAATGTTGCAAAATGAGATGTTTTATACCTGGAAAATAACCTATACCGTTGGAGATTAATTAAAAATGTTGAGGATGAAAGGTATAACAATAAAAAGCAAACTAAGGTTTTTCCTAGACAGTGCAAACAAGTGAGAAGGGTCCTATCAAACACTTGTAGATATAAAAAGGTTATAATTCCACTGTATGTATTCCAAGTATGAGCTCACTATTGTGAGATCATACCTGAAATACGTTTCCAGTATGGAAGTCAAGTTTTAAAAAAAAATTTGTATTAGTATTATTAATAGTGCAAATGATGCAAGAAAGCAAGCTTATACAGCATCGGATGAAAAATATTCCCATTTCACCTATCCATCTCCTCCAATGGTTTGTCTAATTCTTCCCTGAATTTGTTCAAACTATCCACTTCCACAACAATAGATGGAAGCTTGTTCCAGCAATCGATCAACCATCCATTGGCTGAAGGCAAACTTCCACACATCTTTTCTGCAACCATTCTTCCTCGATTTGAATTTATGCCCCCCTCATGCACATAATCTGAGCAAGAGGAAGAATCTCATCAGCACTGAGTTTGCTTAAACCAATCAAAGCCTTAAACACCTCAATCAGATCTCCTAGTCTCCAGATGCTGAAATTTGCAGGACTGAAGCCTTTTTTGGTAAGAGCACCCTTTGTTGCCCTTCTCTGTACCCATTCCAGAAGCTCTACATCCTTCCTAAAATGAGGCCTCCAGATCTGATTTAGCATTTCTTGAAAAGGTTCAAAAATGTGCCTGGAGGGAAGGAACTTCTCGCCAGGAACATTTTTGATCACAGCCTGCTAACTAGGTGCCTTAGAAAGGATCTGATTGAGGAATTAAGGCTTTTTTATGGCTAATACTAAATTTATTATATGTGAATTTAATATGTGATGCAAACAATATTTTCATAAGTTAAACTATTCATAATTATCTTTAACCTCAAGTAATTTGTGCTAATTTAAATATTAATCCATTAAATATTTAAATTTCACTATTCACCTACAATTTTCAATGAAATCATCTAATGTTACACATCACCATATCAAGTTATTTAGAAATTACTTAGCATCTTTCCATCCATTCACTTTACTATTAAATTCCTGGCAATGATAGGTGCTTGTTTATTGTTTTTTAAGATTATTTATTATTAAATTCTTTTATAAATTTGTTCATCAATTTTATCTGGTTTGAAGCATGGTTATTAAAGTTTCAGTTATTCATAACATACAATATTCTATTATATGATTTAACAGCCAGGGTGTAACAACTGTTAAATGAATGAAATGCTAACTTTCAAAGTCTTTTTAATCATAGACTAATAATGACTAACTTCTTACTCATAGGTATTGCTCAAAAACTGTGTAGTAGCACTAGCAAATGGAATACTTGTCTAGAGTAAAATTTTATTTCAACATTTTTGATAAACATGAAGACCAAGAGTTTCCAAATTTATGATAACTATTTTCCAGAACCTTTGTCATATGCTATCACATTCATTATCGAATGTGCCAAATAACTTCTTGTCTCCCCAACTTTTTTTTGCATAACCTGGAACAACTCTGAATCAGTGAAAACCTTAGCAGGTGATTAAATGCATGGATTATTTTCAGGAAAGCCCCAAAGGATCACCAAATATTTCAATAAATAATAAAAGGCTTTAAAAAAAAAAGGTGTTTTTACAAAAAAAAAAAAAAAAAAAATCAAAACTATTGCAGATCCTCAAGCAACAGCAGCCACAAGTAGAATAAATAATATACACCACATCTCAACTAGCTGTTCACTTTATAATTAAAACTAAGAGCTAGAAATTATACACAGAACCACAGATGAGTGAAAGCAGTTTCAAAACTTCTACCTTTTGAGCAGTTGTTGCGCAATAACTTCATCATGCTGACTTGATGTTGCATGAGTGAATATCCAACCTTTTCCTCCCTAATACAGGGCAAAAGCAAGAGCCATTAGATAAAATTAAACTCCAACTGATGTTTCTTAAATATTTTTCTATTATAAAAAAAATAGAGTTTAAACTAAACAGAAGAAACTCTAAAATACTAGAACTAATTAGTAGAATTAATCTGGGAAAGATAATATTTTCTATGATAAAAGTTATAAATAATTCAACTATTCAATGCTCTAAATGGAACAAACAGTTTCCGAAAATACAATTTTTTTTTTTGCTTGGGTAATAAATTTCCAAAATTCTTAAACCATTACTGAAGCTATAAAATATTAATCTGACATACAGTTATTTACAAGCCTGAAAAGGCTTTCAAGAATGTACCAGATATTTTTTAAAACAATGCTCAAGCAACCATTTTGCTCAGGCATTGGCTTGATTTGGATTTTTTTTAAGTTGACATAAATAATCCTTCAATATCACAGTGACTGTACACTATCAGTCATTTATCTCTCTTGTATAGAATATTAGTAGGCAGCTCAAAAACTGCATGGAAAAAAAAAAAACACAAAATTAAACAAGTTTTATTTTTAAGAGCAATTTTTAACAGTTATTTCAGAGTATTTAGTGACTACATGTATATCAAGCAAGCATTTGACTGTTCATATCTGTATTCTTCAATATATTTATATATTGCTATGTTTTGTTTACACAATTTCTTCCTGTTCAATATAATTTCATGGGTCATCTGTATACTTCTGACTTTATGCAAGAGTGAAGATAAAATGGAAAGTTCCTTTGAGTATCTTTTCTGAGAAATTTATAAACAGGTTTTTTTATGTATTTCATCATCACCAGCTTATCATCTTGTAGATTACTCTCTATATAGAGTACAGGGTGATATTTTATTCATCATATCATATATCTTTTCTTTGCAATTTAGTATTTTTCATACTAACAACATCATTTATCTGAAGAGAAAGGTTTAGAGATTTGGCCAGCAGCACTGAATACTCTCCGAGTGATATGAAAAAAATGACAGATACAGCACTCAGCAAAAAAAAGTGTTTACTGGCAAGGAATCCTACAGAAGCAGGAATTCATTTGTTTTTGCTCAAAGAAGATAGTGACAACACTGGTGTGTGTGGTGATTCAACAAAACAAACATCAATTTGAGGGTAACAGGCAGCATTTTAGATGAAAAGGCTGACTGTCATTAAGAAGTCTTGTTGCAATGCCTAAGGAACAGTTTACATAAATTTTCACAACAGATGAGGATATCATAAAACACTGTAGGAAAAATTTATAGGAGTGACTTGTTTGCATATCCTTACAAAATTCAGCTCAGTCAGCCACCAAATGCAAAAGAATGTTGTATTAGGTTTGTCATGGAATTCAGGTCAGTTCCAGAATGAGAACTCAACATTATTAACAAATGTTTGATTTTCTGACGAAGCATGCTTCTGTTTACACCTGTATGTGAATAAACAAAATGTATGATTTAAGGCTCTGGAGAGCCACACATTATTATTGACTATCCATTACATGCACAAAAGGTCACTGTGTTACATGAAATCTCTGCATTTAGCATTTTGGGCAGTTCTTATTGATGGAAACGTCATAAGATGAAGTCTACCTGTGTTATTAGGGACAAGGTGATGTGTAATAGAGCCACAGAAAAGGTTCGACAGGCAAAGGCAGTTTATGAGAAATCACTAGCAAACAGAGCAAAGAGGGGGGATAAAGAATTCTTCACATATATAAATGCCAAGAAGAGCAGGACAAACCAGATCGGACCTTTATGTAAGGGAAAGGGGATAGTAATAAATACACCAGCTGCCGTTGCAGATGAACTCAACAGTTATTTTGCATCGATATTTACAAATGAAAAGCCTTTTGTGGCAAAGGGAAATTGTGGGAGCGAAGTTAAAAAATATGTAATTAATGATATTGAAATTTCGCAAGATTATTTAATGAAAAAACTTTCGAGCCTACAGAGCAGTAAGGCTCCTGGAGTTGATGGAATATACCCTATAATCTTAAGAGAGGCGGCAAGCGAGTGCATTGAACCATTGAGGCTAATTATGCGAGCATCATTAGACTCTGGGGAGATTCCCTTGGATTGGAAAAGTGCAAATGTATCTCCCATACATAAGGGTGGCTCTAAAAGTGAAGTTGGAAATTATCGACCTGTCAGTCTGACTTCAGTAGTAGGGAAAATCATGGAGGCAATGATCAAGGGTGGAATTCAGGATCATTTGGATCGAATTGAAATTCTCAAGGATACTCAGCATGGTTTCGTAAAGGGAAAATCATGTTTAACAAATCTGGTTCGCTATTTCGAAAGGGTCACTCACGAGCTGGATTTAGGGAATAATTTCGACATTGTTTATTTAGATTTCAGCAAAGCTTTTGACTCAGTCCCACATGAGCGGTTGCTTTATAAGCTGGAACAGGTTGGAATCACTGGGAAAATCCTTAGATGGATAGAAGGATGGCTTCAGGGCAGGAGGCAGAGGGTTGTGATAAATGGCTATTCCTCAGATTGGGTTGATGTAAGAAGTGGGGTTCCCCAAGGATCAGTATTAGGACCACTGTTGTTTTTAATTTTCATAAACGACATTGATGAAGGGATAGAGGGCGTGATGTCTAAATTTGCAGATGATGTTAAAATTGGGAGAGTAGTTAATGATCACTGTCAAGCTGAGCTTCTTCAGAGAGACCTAGATAGACTTCAGGAATGGTCAGAAAAATGGCAGCTGTGCTTTAATCCAACAAAGTGTAAGGTATTACACCTGGGAAACAGTAATCCCAAAAAAACGTATTCACTTGGTGGAGTTCAACTAAAGCCAGTACTGGAGGAAAGGGACTTGGGTGTTACGATACGGTCAGACATGAAATTCTCTGAGCATTGTAAACAGGTTGCAAGGAAGGCCCATGGTGTCCTATCAATGATCTATCGAACTTTTGCAAGTAGAGATAGGGACGTGATAATCCCATTATATAAGGCTTATGTTAGACCACACTTGGAATACTGTGTTCAAGTATGGAGACCGCACCTGAAGAAAGACATCGAGCTTCTTGAAAGGGTGCAAAGAAGGGTAACTCGCCTGGTGAGATCGGCAAAAGGGCGTCCTTATGAAGAAAGACTTCGAATATGTGGGTTGCAGAGTTTGGAAACTAGACACCTTAGAGGAGATTTGATTGAGGTGTTTAAGGCTCTGAGAGGCATCAGTAAAATGAATGAGGACAAAATTTTCAAGATTATAAATGATGCTAGAACTAGGGGACATAAATTCAAGTTACGGGGGGAAATGTTTAGATTGGATTGCAGGAAGTTCTATTTTAGCCAGAGAGTTATAAATTACTGGAATAAGTTGCCTTCATGGGTGGTAGAGGCCGACAGTTTGGGGAAATTCAAAGGTCATCTGGATAGTACTTTCGGGTAAGGGAAGCACATAGGATGATAGGTTTAATTTCCTTTTTATTTATTTTTTATTTTATTAATTATTATTATTTAGTTATTTATTTTTATTTTTTTGTTTTTATCATTGTTTTGTTCGGATTTATTTTTTTATTTTTTTTTATTATTTTTTTTTGGCTGGTGCAGCATAAGCCATAGGCTTTCTTGCACCATGCGGCCGTTACTAATACTAATACTAATAATTGTGCCCTTTTCATATGGCTATGGCAGTCAGGTGGATGACCACTGCTTTCAACAAGATGGTGCCAGCCCCATACTGCAGGAGTTGTCCTGGAGTTACTGGATGAAAATTTTGACAAGAAAATGATTTCTAACTGCTACTCTGAGGTGTACGGCAAAGGACTGGCCTCCAAGGTAAATGACCACATTTGAGCCACGAACCATTCCTGCAATGAAGAAAATGATTGAAGAAAAAAAATTTTTTTTTTTTTCTCAGAGGAAACGTTGGAGCATATTCAGTAATGTGATACATTACTGATAAACATGGATAACCCAAGGAATTTCCCAATGCTGCTAAATATAGTTCCTGTTTCTAAAAAATATTTTGTTCTTCAGATAAATAAAAAGTCATTCTGTATTTAGCATATTACTTTTATCTCTGCCTAAAAGGAACTGCAAATAAAAAACATTGTGACAATCATATGATAATCAACATTTAGGGGGTGAAGCAATATGCTTGCTGTAAAGTTTGAATATATCAGATGCAAAGCAACTGACCAATCATTCATCCAATCAAAATAATTAGCAATAATGTGTTTAAATGGTGTTCCTTAAAAGTTCAAATTGAATCTTTGTGATGACCAGATTTCAATTCTAACACATCAGAAACTGGTTTTTTTACGTTTAGTCCTTTGAATGCAATTAAATTTAAAGAATGAACAGTAGTAACAGTAAGAAAGGATAGTATATTTTTCAGTAAGAATATTCATAAGAATTAAATTTTTGTACAACAGCTTCCCCTAACTCTTGTAAGAGTTTCCTCAAATTTTGACCACTGAACATCATACATATTTAATGCAGAGGTTATGGCTAACTACAATTATAGTAACACACTGACTAAAAACACTTATATGGAAGTAAGCCATTTCTGCTATCACATTCGCCAAAAAAAAAAAAAAAAAAAAAAACTTCATTTTTCTCGTATTTCTTTTTAGATACATTATACATAAAAATCCAGGAATGTCAATTAGAATACAGCAAAGCTTAATGAGTTCCCCTTGCTATCCTTTTAATTCAGTATTCAAATGCTGGTCCTCTCTGCAACTTCCAGAATAATATATCCTTAATCTCCCCCTGTTTTCACTTTATTAGAACGGTTTGTTTTCAAACAAACAAGAAATGCTATACCTGCACACATAACTCAGAGTTAAAACTTCCAGAAATTTCAAAAATGTTAACTACAACCTACATAAAATCATTGCTGAGGTAATCTGGGTTTTTCACTTGATTCAGAATGCTAGAAATAACTGGATAAATTTATCCAACTTTGCAGTAACTTTCAGCAACCGTATGTTACCAACACAGTCTCACCTACATATTTTTCTCTTCTTGCTCATGAGTTAGCAGCATTAGCAACCACAATTACAGAATATAATTATATGTAAATTTTTCCAAGTCGTAGTTCACAAAAAGAAGAAAATTTATTCCCAATTCAGCAACGTATATTAATTTAGATGATATTAAGACAAATATGATGAAAAGCAAAAAAATATTTTATGAAAATGTTTATATTTAAAATAAAATATAATAGAATAAAAAGAGTCAAAATCAAACAGATACAAATAATATGATTTTTTAAACAATAAACTTTGTGTTAAACATTAATTAACTATAAATTTAATCAGATGTACAGGATCCCACCCCAATGATATTGTCTTTTTTTGAAGAAATGTTCCATTGAGTACAGGTCCTGTTGTACTGCATTTCATGACATTGTTCTTCTATTTCTCTAAGGGCATAGAATTATTTTCAAATTCCTCATCAGAATTAGCAAATTTAATATGAGTATTGTCACCTTTTGCCTTCATGTAATTTAACTTTTTCTTTATTTCCCATTTCCCCCTAATATAATTTTGATATTACTTCCCATTTCTCCCTTGAAATGCTGTTACTATTTCATCGTCTTCTAGCCACATTCTTATAACATCAAAATTGATACTCACCACTGTTGTGCAACACATTTTGGTACCCTCTATCTTTGATTCCATCTAAATAAATAAGAACATTGTCATACTTCTTTCCAACTTGCAGCCCAATTGTAAAAACATATTTTATGTTAATTTTTAATATTGTCCTATACCTTTTCTCCTCTTGTCAGAATCATCAAACAAAAACACACTCTTCAATTGTTTCCATTGATATAAACATTTCAAGCTGAGCGTGACTCCATGATCAATAGGTTGCATGGGGGAGGGGGATGCAACACTGGGAGATAAGAAAAGGCACACAACACTGCCATCATTACTTGATAAAATTTCACTGTAAGCAAATGCAGGGACATTTAACAAAATAAATTTCAATGTTTTCATTTGCATTTAATTTTCCCTTTTGAATGACTTTACTTCTTTTAATTTTTTTGGGAAAAAGACTGAGTTTATTGAAAGTGATCGCGTTTACCAAAAATAGATGAAAAGTAAAAAGTTTAACAAAAAACAGTTAGAACAACCAAACAGTTTAATATGCCAATTTTGATGTTTCCAAATACTTGTGGATATGACTGTCAAGTCTAGAAGTAGTAACAAAGTGGTTATAGGAAGTAATTACAATAAATACTGTAATATTTTTATTTAAAATTAAAGTAATTATTTGAATTACATGATAAAAACCAGTGGTTATGATCATTAGCAACTACTCATGTTATTAAAGAGCAAATTATGATTTACGACTACTCACATTAGGTCTAGTTATGATTTTATAATAACAAGCTCTTTAATAATGTAGGCAGTAACTAATGACAGTCTCCATATTTTTGATAAGATTTTTCACTTTATTCAAATAATTAATTTAAATAAAATAGAGCAGTGTTTATCATACACACTTCATGATAAACAGTGTGCTGATTTTTTCACCTAATTCAAGCAATTACTTTAAATTTAAAATATAAATGGCATTTGTTACTACTTTCTACAATCAACTTTCTTCTAGACATGACAATGATATCCACAAAGATAAACCTTTGGAGAGGATTTTAAGATTAATTATTGGTGATCAGGCTATACTTGAGCGAGCGAGCGAGAGAGAGAGAGAGATGCAGACAGAGAGGGTTTTTTTTTTTTTTTTTTGGTTTGGTAGTTGTTGGCACATCAGCTTCTGTGGCCATAATGCACCTCCCAAGGTTTTTTGCAGTACTTTGATCCAAGTCCGAGGCGGGATTCGAACCCGCGACCTTTAGGTTGCTAGGCAGGCACTTTACCCACCCAGCTAGCCTGGTCGAGACGGAGAGGGAGAGGGGGGAGAGAGAGAGAGGCAAAGAAAGAAGTGTGCAATGTTTGCTCATATAACTGTGTATTAAAATAATGTTTATATAAATACTGTAAAGTTTCACTCTATATTGACAATGCTGATAAAAGATCAACAATGGTTATTAATGACTTTGTTGAAGTGGCAGAAGGAGCAGGAATATTAAATAGAGTAGAAAAAAATAAATTTGACTGTTGATGATCCTGCTGAGGTAGCTGCCAAACTGAATGAGCATTAAGCACCTACATTCACACATGAGGGAGTCTGTAGGTAAGTGGAGGCCAGAAGCTAATCAAACTTCAGCAGGTAGATAAGTGATTTTGTAATAACTGAGAGCAATGTGGAGGAGAAATTGTTGAAGTTGAACATAAGAAAGGCACCAGCAGCTGCTTGGCTTAACGCCGACTCACTACTTCTTAACGCACGGGAAGAAATTCCTTCTGCAAGAAGAAATTTGTTTTTTTCCCCCTCTCTCCCCTCCCCTTCTCCCACTCTGCTCCAGGTGTGGGGAGTGTTCCCTGACCTGGAGTAGCCCTAGGACTCTCCTGCTAGTCTTTTTCTATCCTTCTTGTGTGGATGACTTCTTTTTTTTTCTATCTCTATCATCCTGTCTGCTGGCATCCTGACCGACGCTCTCTTCCTTTCCTCGACCAGGTTGCAGGATTTAACTTTCTGCCCTGGGTTAGGGCTCTCCAGACCACGTCAGCAGCTCTCTTACCCTATATGTGGTTTTTTTTTTTTTTTTTTTGTGTTGTACTTGCAATCCATCCTGGATTGGGGCTTACCTGAGCCTTTCTCATTCTTTCTCTTCATCTTATACAAGTTTTTCTTTTCCTCCCTGGGAAACTCATTCCCCAGAGGGGAGGGCATGCAGATAGTAGGGGAGGCCTTGCCCTCCCACAGCTAGTGATGAGTATCTGGAGGCGGTCGTCCAGGTGACCAGGTGCTTCCAGGTAGCCAAAAGACCAAAACATACTACAGAACACACACATAAGCTCACAAACAGTTTTTCTTTCCTCTCACTTTCTTCCGTGCAGGATGAAAAACTCTGGGGATGAAAAAAAAAATATTTTTTTTCTCTCTCTCTCTCCCCCCTTTGTATTCATCTATCTTCATCCAGTTTGGGATATTCCTAAGCAGAATAGAATTTTTTTTTTGTTTTTTTTTTTTTTTTTTTTTTTTTACGCGACACACACTGGCCTAACCTTGACAGAGTTGGTGAAAACTGAACAGAGCAATGAGGCGGAAATGAACTTTTGTTCTAGGAACCACCCATAAAAAAAACACAAAAAAATAATAAGAAAGGCACCTGGGGTGGATGGGATCTATCCAGTTATATTAAAGGAGGCAACAAAAGGAATAAGCAAACCCTTAGTCATAATTATGAAAGCTTGAAAGCTTCCTTGGACTCAGGGGAGGTCCCCATGGACTGGAGATGTGCAAAAGTATCCCCAATTCACAAAGGGGATGCAAAGGGTGATACATAATTATAGACCTGTTAGTTTAACTTCTGTTCCTGGAAAAATAATGGAGTCACTTGTTAAAGAAGCACTGCAGGATTATCTAAACAAGACTGCGGTGGTAGTTCAGACACAGCATAAGTTTGTTAAGGGGAAGTCTTGTCTGACAAATTTGATTGGATGCTATGATGTGGTCACAAAGGAACTGGATGCAAAAAATTATTTCAATATCATATACTTGGATTTTAGGAAAGCATTGATACTGTTGCACATGGAAGACTACTATACAAATTGGAGCAGTATGGCATTAAGAGCAAGCTGCTGCTATGGATAAGGGGATGGTTGAGTGGGAGAAGACAGAGAGTGGTAATGAATGGACACTGCTCTTCATGGACTAATTAGACTAATGTTATTAGTGGAGTCCCCCCCGAGTCCAGTGTTGGGGCCCCTTGTTGTTTTCTGTATTTATCAATGATATTGATGAATATCAAGTGTGTAGACCATACGAAGGTTGGCAGAGTTGTTAATGACAAACTACTGCAACAGGATATGGGAATTTTGCTAGCAGTGATAAGGAGGTGATTGTCCCCTTGTATAAAGCAATGGTCAGGACACACCTTGAGTACTGCATACAGGGCTGGAGGCCTCATTTAGGAAGGATGTAAAGCTGCTAGAACGAGTGCAGAGAACGGCAACAAGATTGGTGAATGGAACAAAGGGTTGCTGTTACCAAGAAAAGCTTAAGTTCTGCAAATTGCAGCATCTGGAGACTAGGCACCTGCAAGGTGATCTGATTGAGGTGTATAAGGCCTTGAATGGTTTGAGCAAGCTCAATGCTGATGGGATTCTTCCTCTTGCTCAGATTACTCACCTGAGGGGACATAAATTCAAATTGAGGAAAGACAATTGTAGGATAGATGTGCAGAAATTTTCCTTTAGCCAGCAAGTGGTTGACAGTTGGAAGAAACTTCCATCTGTCGTAGTGGAGGTCAACAACTTAAATAAATTCAAGGCAGAACTAAACAAGCATTTGGAGTGAGTGGATGGGTGAAATGGGAAGGTGGTTTTTTTTTTTTTTTCCTCGGCTGATGCTATATAAGCTTGCTTTCTAACATCATATGCCTGTGCTAATGCTAATAAACTTTGGAAATTTGTTTCACATTATGAAAGCAGAATATAAGTCTGATTACAAACAGCAAATGTTTTAACTCTTCTGCATCTTTAGTGGAAATTTAAGAACTGTACTATTATTTATATGTGGTGTGGCAAATTCTTAACATGAATAACACTGACTTCAAATTATCAAATCACATGGATGCTAAAGTTTGAATTAAAGAAAAATTTTATATAGAATAGGAAGCCCAAGGAACAAAAATAATAAGAAATAATCAATATTTAGATTTAAACCATTTCATATTATCCAAACTCTGCAGTATTATTCAGTAATATGTGGGGGGGGAAAGTCCAAAGGTCTTTAAGAAATTAGGCTGAAGCAATAGCATGATAACTTTTTTCTATAATACATAGAGTTCATTTGTTTAATCTAGAAGGAATTACATGACATTTATGAGGATAGCATAGTACACTTTCTATATTATGATTATAAAGCATAAGCTGAGATATCAATTATCTGAGAGGTTTATAAGATAACTGGCATTAAAATATAGATGCCATATATCTTTCTTTAAAAATGCAAGTAAAATGGAAAAGAGTGACAAATCCTTCCCCTACCCCAGTCAAAGACCGAAAGCAGCATGATACTTAGAGATATGGCAGATTATATGATGAAGAATATCCACAGAAAGAATCTAAGAGAAATAATGAAGTAATCTGAAAATCCTTCCCCACTCATCCACTCCTAAAAACAAAACAAATGTTTCCAATTCTCTGTTTATATTCAAAGTCAGCCACATGAGGTCGGAGGAACTTGCTAGGTAAAGATGCATAAAGAAAAAGTCAAAGAAAGGCCTATCACAGGGTGGAGTTATGCATTATTTTTTCCCAGTCATTATATGAGAGGATATAATAAATAAATAAATATTGAACTTTCTTCTATTCTTCATAAATTATATGCTCATAAAGTTACTGCATTAAATTGTTCATAATTTTCAATGAACTTAAAACAGCAAATACACACTTGAGTGGCCAGTTTATTAGGCAACCCCATCATCTAAGGAATCAACTGCTCTGTCAGAGATGGTGCCACATGTCCAAACCAGGCTATACGATGCAGGCAGATACCAAGGGACTGTACATGCATGCGTACACATGTGGAATTCAGCAAAAGAACAACACAAAGCATTAGGCATGCCAGTACACATAACATGGACACTTCTGGGCGTTTATGCCCAATGGTGGCTAAAAAATCCTGGGGGCAAAGATAGCTTATTAATATTCAAGGCCGATAGAGAATGAAAAGAATGATGTTATCTAACAGACAGGCCACAATAAATCAAATAATAGTGCATTATTTGACTGAATGATTATTTGAAAGATCAACCATAACACTAACAGAGTCTAACTATTTTCAATATATTAACGTTACATAATAAATCACCTCTGACAGTCTATCAATTCTCAGTTTCTCTTTCCCATGGAGGCAACAAACTAGAATACACTAAGCTACTATTAAAATATTTTGCAATTAAACTCCATATTATATAAATGGGCAAAACAATGTTTCGCCCATTTTTTCCCCCAGAAACAATGTTCAGAACACATTTGTTATACAAATGGGTATATCAGAACACAATGCACCAGACTCTGTCATGGATGCAGTACAGCAGATGACCTCATGGGTTTCACACTTGTCAGCTAAAAATAAGCATCTGTGGACACAGTAGGCATGGGAACACTGATAAAGGTTGACAAATCCTGATAACAGCTGTTCTATGCTGATAGCAGGACCAGAGTATGGTGATGGTAGTGGCGTGAATGCTGGTGGTGGAAATGTGATGGTGCAGAGTGAGTGTTTTTCAAAGACAACATTAGAATCCATATTATAAAATCAATATCTAAATGACACAGCCTATAAGAACATCACTGCTGACCAGGTACATTTATATCTTTTCATGCTGAACGTTTGGTAATGGTTACTTTTAGCAAAATAATGTACTTATAACAAAGTATGTTCAGGAAGTTCTGAGAGTGTGAGGACAGCTTTACTATACTTCTTTGGCCTGCTCAGTCACTGGATCTCAACCCAATTAAGTATTTGGGGAATGAAGTGGAACAAGCTGTTTGTGGTGGGAATCCCCACCATCAATCTGAGATAACTATGGGATATAATTGAGTCTATGCGGGCCAGCATCCCTGGGAATGCTTTTGGCACCTCATATAGTCCATGTCCCCAGCTTCAAGCTGTTCTGAGAAATAAGAGGTGATACTCATTATTAGTTTGCTGTACTTAATAAACTGGTCACTCTATGTACATAATAATATGTACTGAGTAGCATACTACACTATAAAAACTTGAAATGCTAATAACATATTCACAAAAATTTTAAATTTTAATAATTTAAGATTCTACTAATCACAAAATTATTTTTATAAACTCAAATGACAATTTGACAACATGAAAATTATCAATATTTTACTAATAAAAGTTATTTTTATAAAATCAAACATAGTGACCACATAAAAATTACCGAAATTGCATCTTTTGTACAACTGTCAATAATGGGCTGCAGAACTTTGTCAAAATCGTTGACATCAATATTACACTCACTAGCCATATTCTGTAACTTTTCGTCTTGCGCCTTTCTAACAGCTTCATCAACTTGAACCTAAAAAAAAAAAAATTTAATTTTTATACAAATTATAAAGTTGTTCAAACAAGGTTAAACTTATAAGTGAACTAAAATAAAGTAATTTAAATTAATAATGAGTGGCAAAGACTATGTGCAATATATATGAAAAGATTGGAACAATGGTAAATTTTGAATGTTTCCATTTTAGAATATCCCTGAATAACGGACTTAAGTTTAAAGGATCATATGAATGCGCTAAAAAATTCATTCTCTCCAGTTTGGATGTAATGGCTACATCCACTAAACTGGCAGGTGGCATTTAAGCAAATATATTAATAGATTTTTGCCAAGAAGAAATCCAGTAACACAGTGCAATAAGAAAATTGCTCAAATTCAAAAAATTTATATTTGCAGATAAACTACATTTGGGTCCATGGTACCTCATTTGTAAAACTATAATTGCATGCAAGTCGTAAGTAGTCAGAAAAGCAAAAAAAGCAATGCATGCTAGTACTAAGAAGTTAGCAAACAAACTAGGAAATTACAACACTGATTTAAATAAAATAAAATAAATTTTCTGTTTATACTCTGGGACAACCACATCAGAATCAGAGAAATTCACAAGGTAAGAGTACAAGAACATCATCATATTCAGTAAACACATAGGCTTGAACCACAGTCACTCAAATACTTCTGTACCTCACATTCGAACACTCGGCTACAGGGGCACAAAATAAAAAGATACATGAAATTGTTTTATCCATTACATAACAAAAAACCATTCTTTAACCAAATTAAGAGAATGGTTTACACAACATTAATTTAAAATAATGTACCACACTTTTCGTTGATAATATCATCACACACATATCTTTGCTCATTCAAGATAGGCATTTCGGGTTCAACTCGAACATTTATAAACAGATATACTGGCTCCCAAGGGGTCTGGATATCTCAGATAATAAGCCCATTATTATAACTTTCAGAAATTTATTTAGCTTCCAAAGAAGACTACAGAAGACATTAACCTCCTACAGTAAAACTTTTTATACATTACATGAATGATATACTAATTCTCTAACACTAAACAAAACAATAGTATAAATTTCTTGAATCTAAAGATTTCTAAAGATAATAACCAATTAAATAGTTGTATCTATTCTGTTTGTAAGTCATTACGAGAACGACTTACAAACAGATTTAAGATATTTAACTAAGGCTTTCTTAAAAATAAAATATCCACAGTCTCATTTAAAATACCACATACCAAGTAAGAAACAGATTAGGAAATCACTCAACAACAAAACAGTTTCACAAATGCAAAAATAATCTATCCGTACCATAACCGACTAGCTAGACAACTCAAAAATGTATTTTCCAGCACTGATCTTACTTTATTATATTTTATTTTATATATATATATATATATATATAAAATATTAAGGATAATAGAAAATAATAGAAAAAGTAAATCAATCAAATAATAATACTATCAGGGACTTAAGAAAAACGGAAAAAAAAAATATATATATCGCTTTTTACCGACAATCTAGATGACTTCAACTGGGGCCAACCACCCAGACTGAAGGCAAAAAACGACAAGAGGTCGTTTTTGTAAATTATATCCAGTAGAACTTGTATTAGAAAAAACTAATAGTTCCGATACTATAGCAAATTACCTGGATCTTCATATAGAAATATTCCATAATAATAATATAGACGTAAACGTATATAATAAAAGAGACGCATTTAATTTTAATGTAGTCAGCCTTACAAACTGGAGATCTAATATATCAAAATCAGTGCAGGCTAATATAATTTTATTGCAATGTCTGAGGATTGCTTATATTTGCAATAGTAATAAAAACTGTTCAGCGGGCATAACAGCGTTGTACGGGGCAAGTTGATTAATAATAATTTCCCTATCGCTTACCTGAAATATCACTTCAGGAAAGCGATAAGCATAATTAATTTCAAAAATTTGTTTTCTGAACCTATTGTTTCAATATAATTTTCAATATAATTGTCATATTTAGTGCCATGTATATATACACTTTGCATTCTTGGTGTCTTACGGTGTAGAAAACTTGTACCCACCGGCTTGCAAATTACAGTGTATCAATTTTTTATTATATATATATATATATATATATATATATATATACATATAGTTAAATTCATTTAAATTTACTTAAGTACACGCTGAGGTAACATGCAAATTCAGCTCAGGGTCCTACTATAGCAACGGGTTTGCGATCCCGAGAATACCCGAGCCACAACTTATATCTTGTAATGTCTTTAAACTGTCCTACATTCTTTATTTTTATTTCTCCAAAATTATTAGGGCAATCCGAGGACGTAGGAGAAACTATTTCTTATATATACCACTATTTTTCGCCTTTGTGGAGTTCAGGTTCTATTATTCCTACTCCTTTAGTTTTTCTTCTTACTATCTGCATGTTTCTCTTTGCATGTTACTATCTGCATGTTTCTCTTAAATTTAATTATTTATTTATATTTATTTTTACCATATCCATCACATAGGGGGCACCACATATTATTTTAGTATTAGTATTAGTAACGGCCGTATGGTGCAAGAAAGCCTATGGCTTACGCTGCACCAGCCAAAAAAAAAAAAAAAAAAAATCCGAACAAAACAATGATAAAAACAAAAAATAAATAAAATAAATAACTAAATAATAATAATTAATAAATAAAAAAAATAATAAAATGAAATAAAAAGGAAATTAAACCTATCATCCTATGCACTTCCCTTACCTGAAAGTAATATCCAGATGCCCTTTGAATTTCCCCAAACTGTCGGCCTCTACCACCCATGAAAGCAACTTATTCCAGTAATTTATAACTCGCTGGCTAAAATAAAACTTCCTGCAGTCCAATCTAAACATTTCCCCCCGTAACTTGAATTTATGTCCCCTAGTTCTAGCATCATTTATAATCTTGAAAATTTTGTCCTCATTCATTTTACTGATGCCTCTCAGAGCCTTAAACACCTCAATCAAATCTCCTCTAAGGTGTCTAGTTTCCAAACTCTGCAACCCACATATTCGAAGTCTTTCTTCATAAGGACGCCCTTTTGCCGATCTCACCAGGCGAGTTACCCTTCTTTGCACCCTTTCAAGAAGCTCGATGTCTTTCTTTAGGTGCGGTCTCCATACTTGAACACAGTATTCCAAGTGTGGTCTAACATAAGCCTTATATAATGGGATTATCACGTCCCTATCTCTACTTGCAAAAGTTCGATAGATCATCGATAGGACACCATGGGCCTTCCTTGCAACCTGTTTACAATGCTCAGAGAATTTCATGTCTGACCGTATCATAACACCCAAGTCCCTTTCCTCCAGTACTGGGTTTAGTTGGACTCCACCAAGTGAATAAGTTATTTTAGGATTACTGTTTCCCAGGTGTAATACCTTACACTTTGTTGGATTAAAGCACAGCTGCCATTTTTCTGACCATTCTTGAAGTCTATCTAGGTCTCTCTGAAGAAGCTCAGCTTGACAGTGATCATTAACTACTCTACCAATTTTAACATCATCTGCAAATTTAGACATCACGCCCTCTATCCCTTCATCAATGTCGTTTATGAAAATTAAAAACAACAGTGGTCCTAATACTGATCCTTGGGGAACCCCACTTCTTACATCAACCCAATCTGAGGAATAGCCATTTATCACAACCCTCTGCCTCCTGCCCTGAAGCCATCCTTCTATCCATCTAAGGATTTTCTCAGTGATTCCAACCTGTTCCAGCTTATAAAGCAACCGCTCATGTGGGACTGAGTCAAAAGCTTTGCTGAAATCTAAATAAACAATGTCGAAATTATTAAATTTTTACGACTATTACATTATGTCCTAGATACGGTAAATATGTCGTATGTATTATATATTTAATCTTATTTTAATCATTAAATTACGTTCTCTGTCGGGTCAACGATGATTAATATATGCTTACATTTATATTTTACTTATATTTCTTACATTTGATTCTAATAATTCTAAAATTTCTTAACTTTTTATTTACATTTGATTTATATTTGGCCTATATTGGTTTATATTTGGTTTAGATTTAAATTACTTAGCATATATTGATCATTACAGAAACAGAGAACCTCTTGTCGTTTTTTTGCCTTCAGTCTGGGTGGTTGGCCCCAGTTGAAGTCATCTAGATTGTCGGTAAAAAGCGATAATTTTTTTTTTTTTTTTTTTTTTGCGTTTTCTTAAGTCCCTGATAGTATTATTATTTGATTGATTTACTTTTTCTATTATTTTCTATTATCCTTAATATTTTATAGACATTATGGGTGCATTGCATGATTGCTTGCAACTGCATTGACCTATAAATATTAGTTACAGTTACTGTCGTTTTAACTTTCCTTTCTTTTTTATCACTAATATAATTATATATATATATGCACACAATATATTAGATATAATATATATTATGCATGTATATGTTATTTGTGAGGTTTTTGTATAAGTAATTTGTATGAAACTACTCGCTCTCTCTCTCTCTCTCTCTCTCTCTCTCTCTCTCTCAGCTATTAGTGTACTACAAGGGCAGGAGGGTCTATTTCTATCCTAATTTCACCTACCATTAGCTAAACAGCCAGACAATGACTTTTAACTATAATACACAACATTTACATAAATATATATATATATATATATATATATATATTCTTCTTCTTCTTCACGAGGAGTGTTTCCATTTACAATGGGTTTCCTCAGCCTAAAAGTTATTTTTTTGGTAGGAATTTTTTCCCGCCATAAAGTGTAGTTCAAGGTGTCTTGGTCAGTTTTTTTTCTTTTTTGTTAGTTGTTGGCGTATCAGCTTCTGTGGCCATAATGCACCTCCCAAAGTTTTTGCATTTTACACTGATCCAAGTCCGAGGCAGGATTCGAACCCGCGACCTTTGGGTTTGGTCAGTTAAACCTCTGGCTGTCATGCACTCCCGTACTGCAAGTCCTCCTAGGTCTTCCTCGTCTCCTTCTTCCAGGATAGCCTTTGGATATCTGGTAAATATACATAATATTTGTTGTCGGCGGCACTAAAATTAAATACAATGCCTCAAACATATCCAATATCAGTGCTTATTATCACCAAGCCAGTCTATACACACAATATCATACAATGGAATTCAACCAACACATCCACTTCACTAATCACTAACCAGAAATTGATTCAGCAATGACACTAGTAAAATTACCTTTGAGCTATAAACTGACCACCTTTGAAACACTTGCAATAGAATGATTTAAACAAAACACAGTTTTCAGTTCTCAATGCTAACCCCCCTCTCTCCCCCCCAAATTTTATGCCAGTATGGAACCTGAGAAACATAAAATCTACACATGATTGAAGTGCATCATGGAAACATGGCACTAGCTAAGAGAGAAAAGAATGGGGACAAGGAATTTTCAAAGAAGAAAAAAGCAAATCAGATTGGACCCTTGTGCACTAGGTGTGGGAAAATCTTAGAAACAACCCAGCTGATGTTGCAGATAAACTGAATGGGTACCTTGCATCTGCCTTTACTGAAGAAAGATCCTTCATGCTGAGAAGAGACTGTGCAAGTGAGACTGAGTCATATGAAATTAGTGATTTCAAAATTACAGATGAATGCTTATTGGAAACACTTTCGAGCATAAAGGCAAGTAAGCCTCCTGGAGTTGATGACATATACCCTGCAGTTTTGAGGGAGGCATATTCCCTACAGTATACTGATGGCATATACCCTGCAGTGTATTGAACCATTGAATTTAATTATGAGGACATCTATCTTTGGACTCGGGAGAGATCCCGCTGAATTGGGGAAGTGCCAACATATCACCAATACATAAAGGCATTTCTAAGAGAGAAGTTGGTAACTACAGACCGGTTAGTCAGACTTCAGCGGTAAAGAAAATCTTAGAGGCAATGATTAAGAGTGCTATGCAGGGACATTTAGATAGATATGGAATTCTGAATTCACACATTCAAACCATTCACAACATGGTTTTGCTAAGGGAAAATCATGTTTAAGTAACTTAGTAAGCTATATTGACACAGTTACTCATGACCTGGATGTAGGGAACAATTTCAGCATAGTTTATTTGGATTTTAGCAAGGCATTTGACAGTCTCTCATGAGAGATTATTATATTAGCATTAGTAGAGGCATATGATGCAAGAAAGCAAAAAAGACAGCATCAGCCAAAAAATAAAAAATAAAACCCTCCCATTTCACCCCTCCATTCATTCCAAATGCCTGTCCAGCTCAGCCTTGGTGCATGATAGCCTTAGATGCTGATGCGCCATTAAACTTCTAATAACCAACCAACCAATCAACCAGCTCAGCCTTAAATTTATTTAGGCTATTAGCTTCCACAACAAAAGATGGAGGCCTGTTCCACCAATCAACTACCCGCAGGCTAAAGGCAAATTTCCACACATCTATTCTGAGCTAAACATGTTGGGATAACTTAAAAAATTCTAAGACAGATCGCGGGGTGGCTGCAAGGCAGAAGCCATAGGGGTTGTAATTAATGGACATTCTTCAGATTGGTGTAAAGTCAGAAGTGGGGTCTACCTACAAGGATCGGTTCTTGGAACACTTTGTTTCTGATTTTCATAAACAACCTTGATGAACTGATAGAAGGCTTGATGTCAAAATTTGAAGATGACGTAAAGATTACTAGAGTAGTTAATGATCAGTACCAAGCAATGCCCCTTCAAAATAGCTTGAACAGGCTGCAAGAATGGTCAGAAAAGTGGCATTGGGGCATAGCAACCTCAAAATAAATTATGCACTTGGTGGGTTGAACTATAAAACAGCAGAGGAAGAAAGGGATCTGAGATTTATAATTTGTGCAGATATGATGTTTTCTGAGCAGTGTAAAGAGGCAGCCAGGAAAGCCCATGGTGTGCTACCAATGATTTATCAAACATTATCCTGTAGAGATATGGAGGTCACAATCATACTGTATAAGGCAATAGTAATACATTTCAAATACAGCATTCAAGTATAGACACTTCATCAGAAAAAAAAAAAAAGACAGAGCTTTTTTTTTTCTTTTTTATGAAAACACAAACACGAGAGGTATTAGAAACTATAGTACTTAGTACCGAACTTGGGTTGGAGGTTGAGAAGATAAAAGAAGATATTTGTTAACGTTAGACTTGAACTTCTGTAGACTGTAATTTTCAGGAAATACGTATGAGGGAAGGTTGTTCCAGAAATCAGCAGTTGAATGAATAAACGAGGAAGATGAAAAGTTGGTTCTGTGAGCTTGAAGTTGGACCGAAAATGGATGTTGGCTGGTGGCGGCACGTGTTCGGACTGTTTTGAAAGAGAGAGCAGGAATTATAGAAGCCAATTCAGAAGAACAGTGCCCATGGAAGTATCCGTACAAAAGGCATGCAGCAGAAACAGGACATCTATGAAACAGAGAGTGGAGAGACTCTGTTAGAGAGGAGTCATTAATTAACCTAACTGCCCTCTTCTGAATGGAATCTAGAAGCCTGAGAGAGGTTTGGAGTCACCACCCCAGATGTGGGAACAATATTCCATGGTAGGGCGGATTTGCGATTTGTACAGAGTGAACAGCTGTTTGGAAGAAAAGTAATGCCGAGAGCAAAAGAGAAAACCAAGTTTTTTTAGATGCAGAGGAAGCAATATTTGTAATCTGCTTGTGCCATGAGAGATTAGAAGTCAGGGTAATCCCCAAAAGAAATATATCATTTTGCCTAGAAATCGGAGTGTCACCAAAGATAAGCATATGAGCAGAAGAATCCTTTTTCAAATAGATATAAGACAAGACTGAGTTTTAGAAGGATTGAAATCAACTAAGTTGTCTTTGCCCCCACATGAGAATTATCTGGAGTTCGGCATTTAAGGAATTGGTAGAGGATATTCGAGAAGTTGAAGCTGATCTCAAACGCAGGCAAGGTTTTTCAAAATGGAAAGTGGAATGCAATGTGCTATCATCGGCAAAACTATGGATAGGATTTCCAGTCAATGGAAGAAGGTCATTAATATACAAGAGGAAAAGAGTGGGGGAAAGAACTGAACCTTGGGTGAAACAAGCATTAGTGGAGAAGTTAGAAGACAGAGAGCCATCTACCATAACCATTAGTGATGGATCAGAGAGAAAACTGGATAACCAATTACAAAAAACAGTTGGCAAACCATAAGATGGCAGCTTGTTTAGAAGACCTTTATGCCAAACGCAACCGAAAACCTTTCAGATATCAAGAGCTTGATTTGATTTGATTTTATTGGTGCAAAAACAACTGCATATATCAAGAACAACTGCTTGTGGTTCACCAAACTTTTCCATTGAATTTGTCCATAAATATGTAACATAAGCCAGAATATCACCAGTGGATCAACACTGACGGAATCCATACAGGCGATCTTTGATCAGACGGAAGGTTTCTAGGTAGTTTAAGAGTAGGCAGTTAATTGATTTCTCCATTACTTCAGAAAGAGTAGAAGTAATTGCAATGGGACAATAATTAGATGGGAGGGATTTGCTGCCCTTTTTAGGAACTGGCTGGATATGAGCAGATTTCCAAGCAGAAGAAAAAACACCTTTGGAATAAAAAAAGTGAAAAAAGGCAGCAAAGAACAGGAGTAAGTTCAGGAGCACAGGTTTTGAGAACAAGTGGAGAAATACCACCAGTACCTGGAGCTTTCTTACCATCAAGATTCGTCAAAATCCTTCTGACATCCTTTTGATGGAAGACCACAGGAGGCATCGAATAGAGCATGTTGGGAATGGTGGGAGGTGTTTTACCAAGATCATTAATACAGGAGTTGGAAGAAAAATGGGATGCTAACAGGTTTGCTTTATCCTTGGCTGAAGTGACAACAGAACTATCTGGTTTTGACAGAGGTAGGAGCAGAGGGGGACAAAAGTTGCGGGGCAATAGCTTTGGCAAGAGAACAGAATGCTCGGCTACCATTAGGGCAAGAAGAAAGTTTTCTACTCTTAGCCTGTTTAAAATCTAGTTTGGATGGATTAATGACTGCTTTACAATTGTTGCGAGCTTTGGTGTAAGCAGAAAATGAAACTGAAGAATTGGAAACAAGCCAATTACGATATGAAATATTCTTCTCTTGAACAGCCTTAGCACATTTGTTGGAAAACGAAGGTTTAGAAAAAGAACAAGATTTTAAAGTGGACTCTGGAATAGAGGATTCCATTCCTACAAAAATAATTCCACAGACACGATCTGAGCAAACATTGATATCAGAAGTTTTGAAACAGTAATCTGACCAAGGAAAAGAAGAAAAGAAATCTCACAAGTTATCCCATTTTGCATCCTTGTAATGCCGAACAATACGAGGTTGGGAACAGCCATGAGATAAAAGCTCCGTTGGAGAAGAGACAATCACCAAGTTGTGATCTGAGGTACCTAAAGAACCACTCACTTCGACCGTGTACTTAGAAGGGTTGTTTGTGAGAAAGAGATCAAGCATGTTGGCTGTATGGTTAGGATTGTCTGATATTCTTGTAGGTAAATGAACAATCTGTGCAAGGTCATTAGAAATTGCAAAAGCCACAGCATCTCAACCAGTTGGGTCGGTGTGACTAGAAAATGGAAGCCAGCTGGAGTTGTGAACATTTAAATCACCAAAAACAATTATCTCGCTGTTGGGAAAGTTGGACTGGAGAAAGTAAGTCAAGTTGCAAAGAGAGGACGTCAAAGAGCTCCAAGTGATTAGTGGAGTTGGGAGAACGGTAGAGACAACAGAAGAATTTGACACAATGAGGTAGAGAGATTTTAAGCCAGAGAAGATCGAAAAGAGGAGATTCCAAATTACAAATCTCTGACGGGGAATATCGGAACGGAAATATGCACAAGTACCACCTTTGAGGCGAAAGGAATCATACAGCGAATAATTTGGGAAACTGAGATGAGCTGTAGTTGAACAACCAATAACTGAGATTCTGTCAGAAAAAGTACGTGGGGTTTGGCAGACTGCAAGTGGAAATGGACATCGTTGAGATTAGAACTGAGACCACGTATATTTGTGAAATGAACTAGGAAGTGTTTGGAAGTTTTAGATCTTTTTGCACATAAGCTTACTCTATTACAATTCATAGTGTATTCAACAGTAAGAAAAAGTGGGGAGGGACATGCTGTATGAAGTATTGAAATTTGTGGATAGGGCGTACACATGGCAAGAATGTACCCAGATCCTTGACATAACATGGCCTCGACAATGCCCCCCGCATACACACTACTCAGACTCCCTCCAGTCACTATCTGGCAGAGTAGAGGTAGCAAGATTATACACTAGCTGATCCGGAAGCCTCCTAAAGAGTTACCAATAGGTTCGGTCCGGTGTACTAACTAGCGGCCGGCCTGCGAACACTGTTTTAGAGCTGTACCCTCGAAATGTAAGGAAGATTGGATCCCGCAACGAGGTTCATCATAACCTCAAAAGTTATCAGTCATACTGCATGATGGAAGAGATAGGGATGGGTTGACTGGAACTTAGCTCTGGAGACTAAACATGGGTTCCACCACTTCAAGCCTCCAATAAGCAAAGTGGTGGTATTGCACTGGTTGATGAGAGTCATCTACCACCTAGCTAGTATTGCCTGGTAACTCAGAGGGGTAGCATTCCTCCATGTGGTGTGGGCACCACACCTCGACCCCTGCTTACGTTGGTTCATACCTGGGTGGTCACCCACTGTGTGCTTCTGCACGGAGGATGGAGGTTATACCCAGGATTACTAACAGTCCCACCATTGTGAAGGTGCAAGCAGATGATTTGGCTGTCACAGACCATCCGGACTTCACTCAAATTGGGTTTACTTGACTTGAATGTCACCTGAATATCAGTTCCATCAGTGTTTTAGACTCCCAGGTAGCAAGACAGCTTGTTTGGCATATCTGAGAGGATGTCTGTGACAACCTCAAAGCTTCTTGAAAGAGTCCAAAGATGGGCAATTCACTTGGTGAGATCGGCAAAAGGCAACCAGGTATGGAAAGACTTTGTATATATAGGATACAGAGCTTAGCAACCAGGCACCTCAGAGGTGACCTGAAAAATGTTTATATAGCTCTGAGAGGGATTAGTAAATGAATGAAGACAAAAATTTCACTGTTGTAGAGAATTTAAGGACTCAGGGGCATAAATTCAAATTACGGGGAAGAGGTTTAGACTAGATTGTAGGAAGTTTTCTTTTAGCCAGTGAGTCATTGATTGCTGGAAAGGGTTGCCTTCACAGTTAGCCGAGGCTGACAGTTTGAATAAATTCAAAGGCCAACTGGATAATTACCTGTATGAGAAGGGAAGCAAATAACTTGTATTTCTTATCTACTCTTTTTTTTTTCAGCCAATGTGGCAAAAGCCTGTAGCTTCCTTGTACTACATGGTTATTATTATTACTATTACAACAGGGTGCGCTTAAGACTATACACATGCAAGATGATCTGATCGAGGTGTTTAAAGCTTTGAATGGATTGAGCAAGCTCAATGCTGATGGGGCACAAATTCAAATTGATGAAGGATAGTTGCAGTAGATGTGTGGAAGTTTGCCTTTAGCCTGCGGTGGCTGATTGCTGGAACAAACTTCTATCTGTTGTTTGTGGAAGTTGGCAGCATAAATTCAAAGAAGAGCTAGATAAACAATTGGAGGGAATGAATAGGTGAAATGGGAAGTGTCGTTTTTTTGTTTTTTTTTTGGTGGATGCTGCATAAGTTTGCTTTCTTGCATCATTTACCATTATTAATGCTAATACTTTTCAAGGTTTAGACCTAAATGGATGTCAAATGAACTGATGAGACTTGTGGCAGAGAAGAAAAACATGTGGGGTGCATATAAATTATCAGGTGATAAAGAAGTCTACGATGATATAAACTAGTCTGTAATCGTCACAAAGGAGGTTTTTTTTGTTTTGTTTTTTTTCATGTAAACCCCAAACACGAGAGGTATTAGAACCTATAGTACTGTATCGTGCTTGGGTTGGAGATTGAGAACACGAAAGAAGATATTTGTTGACATTCGACTTGAACTTCTGTAGACTGTAATTTTCAGGAAATACATATGAAGGAAGGTTGTTCCAGAAAACGGCAGTTGGATGAATAAACGAGGAAGATGAAAAATTGGTTCTGTGAGTTTGAAGTTGGACAGTAAATGGATGTTGGCTGGTGGCAGCACGGGTTCAGACTGTTTTGAAAGACAGAGCGGGAATTATAGAAGCCAATTCAGAAGAACAGTGCCCGTTGAAGTATCTGTAGAAGAGGCATGCAGCAGAAACAATACATCTATGAGACAGCGAGTGGAGAGACTCTGTTAGAGATGAATCATTAATTAACCTAACTGCCCTCTTCTGAATGGAATCAAGAAGCCTGAGAGAGGTTTTGGGGGCACCATCCCAGATGTGGGAACAATATTCCATGGCAGGGCGGATTTGCGATTTATACAGAGTGAGCAGCTGTTTGGAAGAAAAGTAATGCCAAGAGCAAAAGAGAAAACCAAGTTTTTTAGATTCAGAGGAAGCAATATTTGTAATCTGCTCATGCCAAGAGAGATTAGAAGTCAGGGTAATCCCCAAAAGACATATATCATTTTGCCTAGAAATCGGAGTGTCACTAAAGATAAGCATAGGAGCAGAAGAATCCTTTTTGCGAGATATAAAAAAAGACTGAGTTTTAGAAGGGTTGAAATCAACTAAGTTGTCATTGCCCCACTGGAGATCGGCATTTAAGGAATTGGTAGCAGATTTTCGAGAAGCTGAAGCTGATTGAGCAGGACAAGGTTTCTCAAAATGGAAAGTGGAATGCAATGTGCTATCATCAGCAAAACTATGGATAGGATTTCCAGTGAATGGAAGAAGGTCATTAATATACAAGAGGAAAAGAGTGGGAGAAAGAACTGAATCTTGGGGGACACCGGCATTAGTGGAGAAGTTAGAAGACAGAGAGCCATCTACCATCACCCTCAATGAGCGATCAGAGAGAAAACTGGATAACCAATTACTAAAAACAGTTGGCAAACCATAATATGGTTGTTGTTGTTGTTGTTGTTTGGGGTTTAATGGCGCAAGAGCAACTTCAGCTATATTGCGCCTGTTCAAGTTTTGTTATTTCCTGTTATATTGTTACTGATTTAACATATTAGATATGATTAGTTAAGTTTATTAAACTGAGGTATGAAAGGAGTTCACTGACGTTTGATTTTTCTCCCATAATGAGTTCAAGGCTTAATGGCTCATTTGAATGCGATTTGAAAGCTGATTGGTGGGCAATTTGGTATCGTGGACATTCTATGATGTGCTTCACTGTTAGTGTGGTCAGACACTGAGGGCATTGTGGAGGATCGTCTTTCATTAGGAGGTAAGAGTGTGTTAAATATGTGTGTCCGCTGCAAAGCCGGGCGAGGATAACCTCTTCGTGTCTGTTTGACCGAAAACTTGATTTCCAGGATTTCTGCTGTTGGTTGTTTTGTATAATTTATTGTTTGTTTGAAATTTCCAGGTCAGCATCCATATATTTTCAGAGGCTTTTCGATTGATGTTTTTAAAGTCATTGAGCGGTATTTTATGCAAGTGAGAATTTTTGTTAGACGGATGTTTTGCAGCATCATCCGCACGTTCATTGCAGAGTATTCCAGAATGTCCAGGAATCCAAGTGAATCTGACTCTTTGTTTGTTTTTCCTAAGCTGTGATAAGGAGGAAAGAATTTTTCTTACATACGGATGAGATGGATGATCTTCTATCTATAAAGCATATATTGCACTTAATGAGTCTGAAAATGATACTTTTTACGAGGGAAGTTTTGGCAATGTGATCTAGGGCGAGACATTGCAAACAATTCAGCACTAAAGATACTGCACTCTATTGGAAGAGACTGTGAGATTATGCTGTTTGGCAATACAACAGCAGCACCAACGTGTGGCCGTCTTGGATCCATCAGTGTACAGATGAGAATAGTCAGAGAATTGTGTTACATAAGAGGAATGAAGCGGTTTTATATGTTGACTTGGAATATTGTTCTGTTTCCATTTTATGAGGACCATGTCACAGTCAACTGAACTGATTTTCCACGGTGGAAGGGCTGTGGGGGTATCTTGGTAGATTTTATCCATACTTAAGTTCAATTGTGAGAGTATTTCTTTTAGTCGGATGCCTGCAGGTTTGCATATATTAGGTTTGTTCGTATATAAATTTTCCCATTTCGGTTTATACAGATATTGCCATGTTGGATGTCCAGGAAGGCTTTGAACTTTCGCAGCATAGTTCATAAGAAGAACTTGTCTACAAAGACTGAGTGGGAGTTCATGGATCTCTGTGTATAGACTATACACAGGTGAGGTACGGAAGGCTCATGAAACAACAGTAATGCATTGTGACAAATTGGATCTAACCAGTTCAACACACTTTTCCTAGCTGAGGAGTAAATGGGAAAACCATAATCTTGTTGTTGTTTTAGGTTTTTTGGCACAAGGGCCTCCTGGGCCATATTGTGCCTTTTCATTATTAATTTATGACTAAGTTATTAATATAATTGTTGTCAGAGGCCATTATATACATTTATGCTCTTCAAATATCTAAACAGTGCTTCAAAATTCATTATTTCCAAGTATGTGTAGTAAATTTAAAGGTTCCAGCAGATTGGATGCAGAATAAAAACTGGATTTCCGGTTACTTGAATAATTAGGGCATTCTATTAGAATATGTTTGATTGTTAGCTGAGTCTGACAGAATGGACATTGAGATGGGTTTTCTCCCATAAGCAAGAACAAATGAGTTGTATATGAGTGTTCCAATACGGAATCTTGCCAAAATCACTTCTTCACGTCTGCTTTTCCTGAAACTAGAAGTCCACAACTGAGGTTCCTTTCTAATCTGAAACAGTTTATTATTCACTTGTGTTTGCCACAGATTAGTCCATTGAAGCCTACATGCTGTTTTAACAGTGGATTTATAATCAGTGTGTGGGACTTTCAGATGATAGAGTGATCTACTGATAGGATGTTTAGCAGCACGATCTGCACTTTCATTACCTGGGAAGCCGACATGCCCAGGGATCCAGCAGAAGGTAACCAACTGTTTGGATGTTTGATATTGGTATAATTGAGACCGTATCTGTTTCAGAATGGGGTGTTGGGAAAAAGTAGTAGATTGAATGGCAGTGATGGCGGCACTTAAGGAGTCGGTGTATATAAGAGCTTTTTTGATTTGCTGTTTGGTTATATTATCTAGAGCTAGTTTTATTGCATACAGTTCTGCTGTATAGGTACTGCATTCTGTAGGAAGAGACACAGCTATTGAAAAAGCAGAAGAAATTTCTGCAGCACTTACAACTTCATCTGTTTTAGAGCAGTCTGTATATATATATATGAAATTTCTCTGCATTTTCTAAGGCATGGGCTTTATGCAGCTGCTGGAAGTTGTTTGACAGGGAGCCTTTTCTCCATCTCAGAAAGAAATTATCACAGAGATGTGAGTAATGAGACCAGGGATGTTCAGGAGGAGCTACGTCTTCAAGGATATGCTGGAAGTTAATATTTCAACTGAGCATCAGTTCTTGCAATCTAATACCCGCAGGGCGGTTTTCATTAGGTTTATTACGATATAGCATTTCATACTGAGGGTCAAACAGGTATTCCCAGCAAGGATGAGATGGAATACTTTTTTATTTTTGCAGCATAGCTACATAGTAAGGATTTTCGTCTAAGGTGTAATGGCGGTTCATTTGTGTCAATACACGGGCTGTGGACTGGAGATGTTCTGAAGGCTCCTATGGCTATCCTTAGGGCACTATGTTGAACAGTATTTAGACGTAACAAGGAATTGTTTCTTGCAGAGTCATAGACAGGTGACCCGTAATCTAAGCGGGACCGGATAAAACTTTTATAAAGATGTGTGAGGGAGTGTCTATCAACACCCCAGGAGTTAGATGGCACAGCTCTTAAGATGTTTAATTTCTTTTGACAGGTCGTTCTAAGGTAGGCTATGTGATTGGAAAAATTAAGTTTACTGTCTAGATATAAACCCAATAAATGAAAATTGTTGGTAAGAGGAATCCGATTGCTCTTTAAATATATTTCAGGAGCTGGATGTAATTTGAGTATTTTACAGAAATGAATTGCAGTCGATTTATTTTCTGCTAATGAATAGCCATTCTGTTGCACCCACAATTCTATTCTGGCTATGGACATTTGAAGTTGCCTTTCAATGGAAATCATGGTTTGTGACTGACAAGAGATAATCAGGTCATCGGCAAACATGTATGATTCAACTGTTTTTGGTATGTCTTGTGTTATATTTGTAATTCTTATTGTGAATAGTGTTGCACTCAGGATGGAACCCTGCGGTACACGCTCCTCTTGTTCAAATGATTTGGATATAGCGTTCCTATATCTGAACTGAAAAGTTCTGTAGTGTAGAAAATTTTGTATAAATTGGGGTAACTGCCCAGTCAGACCTCAAGACTAGTCTTGAGCTCGATGGCTCTAAAGGTGGAAATGAACTGTTTTCCATCTTTGCTGCTTTCAGCCCTGGGAGACTGGATTTCTTCTCCCAGGTTACCGGCCCTGCCAGAACCATAATCTAATTTAGATCTTATCATTGCACGATAAACATGCAAAAGTGAATAACGATCAGCTCCCCATGTCGTGGCTGATACAGCTCATAGAATGTTTAATTTCTTTAAGCACATTGTATGTAGATATTTTATGTGTTCCAGGAAATTTAATTTTTGATCCATGATTAGTCCTAGTAGCTGGATACTCTGTTTGAGTGGAATTTGTTGATTGCTTATCCTTAGTTCTGGATCAGGATGCATCTTTCGTTTTCTGCAGAAGTGTATTGCCACTGTCTTTTGTACTGAGATTCGATATCCATTATAGATGGACCAGGACTCTATTTTGTTAATAGCACATTGGAGCTGCCTCTCGATTGTCTGCATATTCTGTGAGTGACATGATATTGTGAGGTCGTCGGCATATAGGTAGGTTTCAACTGTTGCTGGAATAACTTCTGTTACAGGGTTTATTTTGATAGTGAAAAGGGTTGCACTGAGGACTGAGCCTTGGGGGACCCCCTGTTCTTGATTGTATATTTGAGACAGAATATGATGGTAGCGGACTTGAAAAGTTCTTTTAGTCATGAAATTCTGAAGAAACTTCGGTAGATGGCCTCGAAGACCTAATTTGTGCAATTCATAAAGGATACCATATCTCCACGTAGTATCGAACGCCTTTTCAATATCAAGGCATATCATTACAAGGTGTTCATTTCTGAGAAAGGCATTGCGAATATTTGATTTAGCTTTTGTCATTATGTCTAATGTTGATCTATTTTTCCGAAAACCATATTGACTAGGACTAAGGAGGTTATGAAAGTCAAGAAACCATGTTAACCGATCATTCACCATTTTTTCTAAAATTTTACCTAGACAGCTAGTGAGCGCAATGGGACGATAATTATATCGATTTGAATGATCCTTCCCAGGTTTTGGAAAGGCCAGTACAAACGAATATCGCCAAGAGTCTGGATATGTATCCTCAAGGTATATCCTATTATATAGCAGTAATAGCATGCATAAAGAATTTTTAGGGAGGTGTTTAATCATTTGATAGTGGATTCCATCCGGACCTGCTGCACTTTCTTTAGATTTGGCTAGGGCTTTATGCAATTCATTTATAGTGAAGGATTGATTGTATGAAATCTCATGAGCTGCATGGAAATTAATTTTGTATTTTTTGTTTTGAGCTTTATATGTTTGAAAGATTGGTCTGTATGACGTTGTTGCTGACAATTCCTCAAATGTTTCTCCTAGTAGATTTGCAATTTTTTCTGGTTCAGTTATGTCATGACCTTTTCAGCTTATGATCGGTTTAGGGACGGTTGTATATTTGCCTGAAATTTGTCTAATTTTATTCCATATTATTCTGCTGTCCGTATTTCTATTAATTTTGCTTGCAAAAGATATCCAGGATTCTTTCTGAGAATTCTGGCGTATATAGCGTGCTTTTTCTCTGGCTTTCTTATATTTTATGAGATTAGTGGTGGTGGGATACTTTCTGAATTGATTCCAAGCCTTATTTTTTTCTTTCTTTGCTTCCAAGCATTCTTCATTCCACCACTGCTTGTAATGTTTATGAGACTGGTCAGCTGTCTTTGGTATTGCAATGTTTGCTGCAGAAATTATTTGATTTGTGATATGAGTAACAGCATTATTGATATCAGTATGTCTTATGATTTTCTCATCTAAAGAAGCAGCATACTGGTATTTTTCCCAGTTTGCTTTGCAAAATTTCCATTTTATACCTCTTATAGGTTGATGTACATCATTTGCTAGTAGGTGACAAACAACTGGGTTATGATCACTGCTATTGGGATCATCGGAAACAGACCAGTCAAGGAGAGGAAAGAGAGCTGGGGAACAGATGGTGAGATCAATTGCAGAGGTAGTCCCTGTTGTTAAGTGGGCATGGGTGTGAGTACCTGTGTTTAAGAGTGTTAGGTTCCTATTATTTATAAGTTTTTCAATCATCTGTCCTCTTTTGTCTGTATGAAGTGATCCCCAGATGATATGATGCCCATTAAGGTCCCCCATCAAACAAAAAGGAGATGGTAATTGTTCAATTAAATCCTCGAATTCTTGCAGTGTATACGCATGATTAGGTGGAAGGAAGAGTGAAATCATAGTCAAGGTAATTCCAGTCACGATGCGTACCGCGACTGCTTCAAGGGATGTTTTTAGCTGAATATGCTTGGATGGAACATCAGAGTCAACAAGAATGGCGACTCCTCCATGATCTGTATTGGTTTTTCGATCTTGCCTATATACATTATAGTTCTTGATTGAAATACTTATGTGCAGAGTTAGGTTTGTTTCTTGCAAACAGATACTTGCAGGAGCATATACGGAAATTAGATCTTTGATATCGCTTGGATTACTTCGAATGCCACGACAATTCCATTGTAGAAGTGTACGCATTATTTGGGTTTAGTACTTGATTCAGATGACTTACGATGAGCTGCTTGTTTTAATCGATCTGTTTTGATTTTTTCTTTTCTTTTCTGGGGAAGCTTGGTCAGCCACCACTGCCCATGTCATCATTTGGGTAAAGTTCCAGAACTGGTTCATCTTCTTTCTCCTTTTCATCAATTTCCATAGTGTCAGTATTTTTTTGTGTTTTTTCAACAGGTTTGGTGGAATTTGTACTGCTTGTTGGTGTTGCATCTTCAGCATCTGGTGAGATTACAATGGGTGTATTAATTGCCTGGTCAACTTTTTGTTTTGTTTGTAAAAGAAGATTACGTGCCTAATCTGCTATTGAGATGTTAGGCGGGACTGTGATGTCAGTCTGTATTGCAATTACCTTTGTTTTCTGCACTGTAGTTGCTGCTGTTGCTGCTGCATATGATCTCACTGCTGGAAATAGTGGTATCTGCTTTTTGGCTTCTTGATATGTTATCTTATGTTCAGTTTTATATTTTTGAACTTGCTTTTCTCTTTTCCATATATTACAGTCTCTGGAATAGGCAGAGTGGTCTCCTTTGCAGTTTGGGCAGCGAGGAGATTGCGTATTGCAATCTTTACAGGTATGTTCTTTTGAGCCACAAGTGGCACAAATAGCTTGTCCTCTGCATACTGTTTGGGAATGGCCATATTTTTGACACTTGAAGCATCTTATTGGATTGGGGATGTATGGCTTTACCTGGCAATTCAGGTACCCGGCTTTGACTGATGATGGTAGAGTTGGAGTACTGAAAGTAAGTATGATGGTGCGGGTTAGAATGAGGTTTCAATCCTTTTTAATAAGGATTCTTTTGGCATGTATGACATTCTGGTTTTGTAGCTCTTGTACGATTTCTTCTTCAGAGCTGTTTAGGAGGTCCCATTCCACGATAACCCCTTTAGATGAATTTAAAGTGGCATGTGGAGTGACTTTGATGGGAATCCCTCCAAAAGTTTTGGTTTCAAGAAGAAGCTCAGAATGTCGATGATTTGTTGTTTCTATCAGAAGGTCGCCTGATTTCAAGTGGCAAACCATTTTCGATGGACCAGCTATATGTTCTAGACACCTTTGTATAACAAAGGGAGAAAGTTTACTAACTGGTTAGTCTGATAGGGAATGAACAATTAGAAAGAGTGGCGAGATGGTTTGGGTATCTTTCTTTTGTCTTTTGGCAGTAGATGGATTAGGATCACCTTGCTATCGATTATAATCAGTTTGATCCATAATTCCAGGAGAAGCCAGATTTCTCAAGTCCATTGTTGCTCCTTTTAGCCCTGAAAGGATTATTTTTCCGTTCAGATTTCCGGCCCCACCACAGGGAGGCAGGGGCAGTGCCACCTAGTGACCAAGCGGCTGGCGGATTAGTTTGTTAGTGAGAAAATGGATGAATATCCTAAAAAAGGAAGGTGATTTTCCTTCCTGGGTTCTACTTAAAATCTGCTAAGTGAAGAACCACTTACAGTGAACTGAGAATAAGAAAGCGGCTAGAAATGAAACAGAACAAAATCACTTGGAAGGATCACTTTAGAATTCGCTTGGCACTTGGGGCCCCATAAGATGGAAGCTTGTTTATAAGACCTTTATGCCAAACACGATCGAACGCCTTTGAGATGTCAAGAGCAACTACTTGTGTTTCACCGAACCTTTCCATTGAATTAGTCCATAAATGGGTAACATAAGCCGGAATATCACCAGTGGATCGACACTGACGGAATCCATACTGTCGATCGTTGATCAGACGGAAGGTTTCTAAGTAGTTTAAGAGTTGGCGGTTAATTGATTTCTCCATTACTTTAGAAAGAGTAGAAGTAATCACAATGGGACGATAATTGGATGGGAGGGATTTGTCACCCTTTTTAGGAACTGGCTGGATATGAGAAAATTTCCAAGCAGAAGGAAAAACACCTTTGGAATAAGAAAGTGAAAAAAGGCGGCAAAGAATAGGAGTAAGTTCAGGAGCACAGGTTTTCAGAACAAGAGGAGAAATACCATCGGGACCTGGAGCTTTCTTAGCATCAACATTCGACAAAATCCTTTTGACGGAAGACCACAGGAGGCATTGAATGGAGCGTGTTGGGAATGGTGGGAGGTGTTTTACCAAGATCATTAATATAGGAGTTGGAAGAAAAATGGGATGCTAGTAGGTCAGCTTTATCCTTGGCTGAAGTGACAACAGAACCCTCTGGTTTGGATAGAGGTGGGAGCAGAGATTAGTATTAGTAACGGCCGCATGGTGCAAGAAAGCCTATGACTTATGCTGCACCAGCCAAAAAAAAAAATCCGAACAAAACAATGATAAAAACAAAAAATAAATAAATAAATAAAATAAATAACTAAATAATAATAATTAATAAAAAAAAATAAAATAAAATAAAAAAATAAATAAAAAGGAAATTAAACCTATCATCCTATGCACTTCCCTTACCTGAAAGTAATATCCAGATGACCTTTGAATTTCCCCAAACTGTCGGCCTCTACCACCCATGAAGGCAACTTATTCCAGTAATTTATAACTCACTGGCTAAAATAAAACTTCCTGCAGTCCAATCTAAACATTTCCCCCGGTAACTTGAATTTGTGTCCCCTAGTTCTAGCATCATTTATAATCTTGAAAATTTTGTCTTCATTCATTTTACTGATGCCTCCCAGAGCCTTAAACACCTCAATAAAATCTCCTCTAAGGTGTCTAGTTTCCAAACTCCGCAACCCACATATTCGAAGTCTTTCTTCATAAGGACGCCCTTTTGCCGATCTCACCAGGCGAGTTACCCTTCTTTGCACCCTTTCAAGAAGCTCGATGTCTTTCTTTAGGTGCGGTCTCCATACTTGAACACAGTATTCCAAGTGTGGTCTAACATAAGCCTTATATAATGGGATTATCACGTCCCTATCTCTACTTGCAAAAGTTCGATAGATCATCGATAGGACACCATGGGCCTTCCTTGCAACCTATTTACAATGCTCAGAGAATTTCATGTCTGACCGTATCGTAACACCCAAGTCCCTTTCCTCCAGTACTGGGTTTAGTTGAACTCCACCAAGTGAATACGTTTTTTTGGGATTACTGTTTCCCAGGTGTAATACCTTACACTTTGTTGGATTAAAGCACAGCTGCCATTTTTCTGACCATTCTTGAAGTCTATCTAGGTCTCTCTGAAGAAGCTCAGCTCGACAGTGATCATTAACTACTCTACCAATTTTAACATCATCTGCAAATTTAGACATCACGCCCTCTATGCCTTCATCAATGTCGTTTATGAAAATTAAAAACAACAGTGGTCCTAATACTGATCCTTGGGGAACCACACTTCTTACATCAACCCAATCTGAGGAATAGCCATTTATCACAACCCTCTGCCTCCTGCCCTGAAGCCATCCTTCTATCCATCTAAGGATTTTCCCAGTGATTCAACCTGTTCCAGCTTATAAAGCAACCGCTCATGTGGGACTGAGTCAAAAGCTTTGCTGAAATCTAAATAAACAATGTCGAAACAATGTCCAGCTCGTGAGTGACCCTTTCGAAATAGCGAACCAGATTTGTTAAACATGATTTTCCCTTTACAAAACCATGCTGAGTATCCTTGAGAATTTCAATTCGATCCAAATGATCCTGAATTCCACCCTTGATCATTGCCTCCATGATTTTCCCTACTACTGAAGTCAGACTGACAGGTCGATAATTTCCAACTTCACTTTTAGAGCCACCCTTATGTATGGGAGATACATTTGCACTTTTCCAATCCAAGGGAATCTCCCCAGAGTCTAGTGATACTCGCATAATTAGCTTCAATGGTTCAATGCACTCGCTTGCCACCTCTCTTAAGATTATAGGGTATATTCCATCAACTCCAGGAGCCTTACTGGTCTGTAGGCTCGAAAGTTTTTTCATTAAATAATCTTGCAAAATTTCAATATCATTAATTACATATTTTTTAACTTCGCTCCCACAATTTCCCATTGCCACAAAACGTTTTTCATTTGTAAATATCGATGCAAAATAACTGTTGAGTTCATCTGCAACAGCAGCTAGTGTATTTATTACTATCCCCTTTCCCTTACGTAAAGGTCCGATCTGGTTTGTCCTGCTCTTCTTGGCATTTATATATGTGAAGATTTCTTTATCCCCCCCCCCTTTGCTCTGTTTGCTAGTAATTTCTCATAAACTGCCTTTGCCTGTCGAACCTTTTCTGTGGCTCTATTACACATCATCTTGTAGCTGTTATAGGCTTCAGTACTTTTTATTGCTCTGTAACCTTTCCATGCCACCTTTTTCTGCTCAAGTAATGCGGCAACTTCACTATTCATCCAACTTGGAACCCTTCTCGTGGAGTATTTTTTTAATGGTATATACGCATTCAAGGCATCTGTGATTAATGTTTTAAAAGCGTACCACAGTTCAATTGTATTCATTCTCTGCGCGATATCTACCCAGTTAATGACTGGCAAAGTTGGGCAAAAGTTGCAGCCAATAGCTTTGGCAAGAGACCAGAATGCTCGGCTACCATTAGGGCAAGAAGCAAGTTTTCTACTCTTAGCCTGTTCAAACTAGTTTGGACTGATTAATAACTGCTTTAGAATTGTTGCGAGCATTGGTGTAGGCAGAAAATAAAACTGGAGAATTAGAAACAAGCCAATTACGATATGCAACATTCTTCTCTTGAACAGCCTTAGCACATTTATTGGAAAACCAAGGTTTATTTAAAGGATAAGATTTTAAAGTGGAGTGTGGGATAAAGGATTCCATTCCTGCAAGAATAATTTCACTGACACGATCTGAGCAAACGTTGACATCAGAATTTTTGAAACAGTAATCCGACCAAGGAAAATAAGAAAAGAAGTCTCGCAGGTCATCCTATTTTGCATTCTTGTAATGCCAAACAATATGAGGTTGGGAATAGCCACGAGATAAAGGTTCCATTGGAGAAGAGACAATCACCAAGTTGTGATCTGAAGTGCCTAAACGAGCTCTCACTTCGATCGTGTACTTAGAAGGGTTTGTGAGAAAAAGATCAAGCGTATTGGCTGTATGATTAGGATTGTCCGGTATTCTTGTAGGTAAATGAACAATCTATGCTAGGTCATTAGTAATTGCAAAAGCCTCAGCATCTCGACCAGCTGGGGCGGTGTGACTAGAAAACGGAAGCCAGCTGGAGTTGTGAACATTAAAATCACGAGGGAAAATTACCTCACTGTTAGGAAAGTTGGACTGGAGAAAGTTAAGTTGCAAAGAGAGGAAGTCAAAGAGCTGCAAGTGATTAGTGGAGTTGGGAGAACCTTAGAGACAACAGATGAATTTGACACAATGAGGTAGAGAGATTTTAAGCCAGAGAAGATCAAAGAGAGGAGATTCCAAATTGCCAAGTCTCTGACAGGGAATATCAGAATGGACATATGCACAGAAAGGAATCATACAGCGAATAATTTGGGCATCTGAGATGAGCAGTAGTTGAATCAACTGATAACTGAAATTCTGTCAGAAAAAGTACATGGGGTTTGGCAGACTGCAAGTGGAAATGGACATCGTTGAGTTTAAAATTGAGACCATGTATATTTGTGAAATGAATTAGGAAGTGCTTGGGAGGTTTAGATCTTTTCGCAAATAAGCTTGCTCTATTAGTTTGACAATTCATGGTGCATTCAATAGTAAGAAAAAGTGGGTGGGACATGCTGTATGAAGTAATGAAATTTTTGGATATGGCATACACACGGTAAGAATATACGCAGATCCTTGACATAACGTGGCCTCGACAATGCTCCCGGCATACACACTACTCGGACTCCCGCCGGTCACTATCTTGCAGAGTAGAGGTAGCAATATTATACACTAGCTGATCCAGAAACCTCTTAGAGAGTTACCAATAGGTTCGGTCTGGTGTACTAACTGGCGGCCGGCATGCAAACATTGTTTTAGAGCTGTACCCTCGAAATGTAAGGAATATTGGATCTCGTCACGATGTTCATAATAACCTCAAAAGTAATCAATCATACTGCATGATGGAAGAGATGGGGAAGGGTTGACTGGAACTTAGGTCTAGAGACTAAACATGGGTTCCACAACTTCAAGCCTCCAATAAGCAAAGTGGTGATATTGCACCGATTGATGAGAGTTATCTACCACCTAGTACTGCCTGGTAACATAGAGGGGCGGCATTCCTCCATGTGGTGTAGGTGCACAACCTCGACCCCTGCTTACGTTGGTTCACGCCTGGGTGGTCACCCACCATGTACTTGTGCGTGGAGGTTATACCCAGTATTACTAACAGTCCCACCATCGTGAAGGTTAGGCAAACTAAGGCAGATTACAAGAAGTCTCTGGCAAATAATGTAAACAGCAGCAAAGACTTCTATGCTTATATTAAAAGTAAAAGGAAGGGATTGAATCGCATTGGATCACTTGATGTCAATGGTTTAACCTGTTGATGACCCTACTCAGGTTGCTGACAAACTGAATAGATATTTTGCACCTATTGTTATTAGCAGAGCCCCTCCAGGTTTCAGTAATAAGTTCACTGTTGTTTTCAATACTTATTAATGATACTGATGATTGTATATCAGGCTGAATTCTAAGTTTGCCAATGATATAAAGGTTGGCACCATGATCAATGACAGTAATCAAGGTAAGCTACTGCAGCAAGGTCTAAAAAAAATTAGGCTGATGGGCTGAGAAATAGCAGTTAAAATTTAACATTGACAAATACAAGATGCTGCATAAGGGTAGCAGCAATTCCAGATTAACATACCATGTGGTACTACCAGAATTGTGGAAAATGAAAACACCCAGAATTGTGGAAAATGAAAAAACCACAGTAGTAATTGGGTAGTCAGATAAGACATTCTCTAAGCTATATAAAAGCACTGCCAGGACAGCTCATGGGGTTTTGTCAATGATATACAGATAATTTGCCAGCAGGGATAAGGTGATTACCCTTTGTACAAAGCCATGGTTAGGCCACATCTGGAGTACTGTATACAGGTCTGGAGGCCTCATTTTAAGAATGACCAAGTATCTACTGGAACTGGTACAGAGAAAGACAATAGAACTGGTGAAGGGATTAAAAGGATGCTTACCATAAAATGCTTCAGGTTTTTCAAATTGCATCTGGAGACTAGGCACCGGCAAGGAGATCTGAGTGAGTGTTTATTTAAGGCCTTGAATGGATTCAGTAAGCTCAAATCCATTCAAACTGAGGAAGAATGGTTGTAGAATAGATGTGTGGAAGTCTGCCTTCAGCCAGCAGATAGTTGATTGTTTGAACAAACCTCCATCTGTTGTTGTTGTGGAAGTGGGTAGTTTTAATAAATTTAGGGAAAAACTAGACAAATTCTTGGAATGGACAGACAGGCAGAGTACTGTTTGTTTGTTTTTTTGTTTGTTTTTTTGGCAGATGCTCTATAAGCTTGTTGCTTTCTTGCATCACTTTTCATTACTAACTAAAATTCATGTTTCTTTTAATCATTTTCAAATTTTTATTTCTAGTAAATAATAATCCATTCCATACTTATTAATTGGAAATTTAATTTAGTCTACTTTCACCTTCTCTCTCTTTCTCTCTCTCTCTCTCTCTCTCTCTCTCTCAATTACATTTCATCTTACCTGGTGTTGAATTCCATACTAATTACTAATTAGCAATTTAGTTCTACCTGCACCCTCTCTCTCAATTACATTTCATCTTACCTGTTGTTGTTGCAATAATAGCTGATGTTGTGCTGCTAAGTTCTGTTCACTCTGTCTAATTTGTTCCTGAATTTCTTGAATTTGCTGCTGATGTAGCTGTTGCTGGTGTGGTGGTTGCTGGTGAGGTGGTTGCTGGAGTGGCTGCTGTGGTTGCTGCTGGTGAGGCTGTGGTTGAAGTGGCTGTTGCTGGTGTGGCTGCTGGTGTGGCTGCTGGTGTGGCTGCTGTTGATGTGGTTGTTGATGTGGCTGCTGTTGCTGCTGAGGGTGCTGTTGATGTGGTTGTTGCTGGTGTGGTTGCGGTTGTGGTTGCTGTTGGTGATGCTGTTGATGTAACTGCTGTTGCTGCTGATGTAACTGCTGTTGCTGCTGATGTAACTGCTGTTGCTGATGTAACTGCTGCTGGTGTAACTGTTGCTGTTGTTGTTGCCAAGGGGCAGACTGTATACTCTGCTGATTGATGGCATGTTGAACAATTGCCTGTTGTTGTTCAACTGTCCTCTGCTTTTGTTTCAAAACTGAAAAATAAAAAAAATAGTCAGTAACAAAATATATGACAATAAACAATAAAACAAAAATGTCAGGAGCAACAAAGTTAAAGTAATGAATATAAAAGCTGACATACAGATATTCCAACAATGCCTACTACACTACACAAAAAGCAGCAGGAATTGGTTCTACATGTGCTGTTATTAAACAGAGGCAAAGTCAAAATAAAGTAATGATAGCACTTGCACTGTTGATAGTGGTCTTGCTCTGTCAACATAGCAACTATAGCACAGCACTTTGTTTTGAACTCCACAACTCAAATACTAGAACAATTTTTATCCAGATATGTTAAGTTAATACTAACTGTAGCTCATCATAATTTTATTTAGGGTAGGTAGGGTGAAATACTATAAATAAAAAAAATACCTGTTGTTGAAATTTTGTGGTAGTTTTCATATATAATGTTTCAGCAAACTGAGGATTGTATACAAAAGCAACCACAAATATTCATCTTCATACGTGCTGATTGTATATTAGTACAAAATCATCGTGTCAAATATAGGCCGAGATTAATGTACGATGATACACATTAATTGTATATGTCCATAGAAATGTATAGCATATTTTATCTTCACCAAATATTTGGTCATTCTTCAAATTTAACAAATGATTTATTGCTATCATCTTACTATTATTTACTTTAACTTTTTTCATTTTCACTTTGCACTTAACTTTTTTTTTTCTTTTACTCTTCCTCTCCCACTTGATTAAATTCAAAATCACACACTGAATTCAAGCAGTAAAATTTCCTCTATTTCTAAAGGAATATTCTGAAAATATTTCAGAAAGTTTTAAAAACTTAAGTTTTATCTTAACAAAAATAGTTAACATAAAAATGTTTTTTTTTTTAATTTAATTATAGCATCTATATGTAAAGAAAGATTTTGTGGATTTTTGTTGAAAATTCATATTTCTTTATTTTTTTAGCAAATATTTGAAAGGCAGCTTGAAGTGGTGGAACCCATGTTTAGTCTCCAGAGCTAAGTTCCAGTCAAACCTTCCCCATCTCTTCCATCATGCAGTAGGACTAAAGACTTTTGAGGTTATGATGAACATCATAACCTCATTAGGTTATGTACAGCTCTAAAACGGTGTTTGCAGGCTGGCCGCTAGTTAGTACCCGGGATTGAACCTGTTGGTAACTCTTCAGGAGGTTTCTGGATCAGCTAGTGTATAATCTTGCTACCACTACTCTGCCAGATAGTGACCGGAGGGAATCCAAGTAGTGTGTATGCAGGGAGCATTGTCGAGGCCAAGTTATGTCAAGGATCTGGGTATATTCTTACCATGTGTACGCCATATCCAAAAATTTCATTACTTCATACAGCATGTCCCACCCACTTTTTCTTACTATTGAATACACCATGAATTGTCAAACTAATAGAGTAAGCTTATCTGCGAAAAAATTTAAACCTCACAACCACTTCCTAGTTCATTTCACAAATATACGTGGTCTCAATTCTAATCTCAACGATATCCATTTCCACTTGCAGTCTGTTGTTATTGCTTGTTATTTGGTTTTTAGGAGTATTAGCAACTAAGGCCATATTGCTCCGGGATACGCGGTGGTCATTCCCTGACCTTTCTACATCCTCCGTATTTGGTGGTGATGGGCTTCTTGCAGTCTGCCAAACCCCACGTACTTTTTCTGACAGAATCTCAGTTTATCAGTTGATTCAAGTACTGCTCATCTCAGTTGCCCAAATTATTCTCTGTATGATTACTTTCGCCTCAAAGGTGGTACTTGTGCATATGTCTGTTCCGATATTCCCTGTCAGAGACTTGGTAATTTGGAATCTCCTCTTTTCGATCTTCTCTGGCTTAAAATCTCACTACTTCATTGTGTCAAATTCCTGTTGTCTCTACCGTTCTCCCAACTCCACTAATCACTTGGAGCTCTTTGGCTTCCTCTCTTTGCAACTTGACTTTCTCCAGTCCAACTTTCCTAAAAGTGAGGTAATTTTCTTTGGTGATTTTAATGTTCACAACTCCAGCTGGTTTCCGCTTTCTAGTCACACCGCCCCAGCTGGTCGAGATGCTGAGGCTTTTGCAATTACTCATGACCTTGCATAGATTGTTCATTTACCTACAAGAATACCGGACAATCCTAATCATACAGCCAACACGCTTGATCTTTTTCTCACAAACAACGCTTCTAAGTACACGGTCAAAGTGAGAGGTCCTTTAGGCACTTCAGATCACAACTTGGTGATTGTCTCTTCTCCAGTGGAACCTTTATCTTTGGGTATCTGTTGCTTATGCCATATGATGTTAAATAATTTTAGTAGTGTGTTTTTTAGTAAGGTGCCCCCATATTTAAATAGTTCTACATTCAAATTGTCTATGCCTGGGCTTTTTCGGTTTTTTTATTTTTGTAATATTAACTCTAGTTCTTCCATTGTTATATTTTCTTCATCTTCCAATTCCCTAGTGCCTGGGTTATACCATAGTTTGGAATAGTGTTGCTTCCATTCTGCTTGGGAGATGGAGTTGGTTTTTATTTGATCATTTGTGTCTAGTTGTAATTTCTTAAAAATTTTAAAACCTCTTCGCTGTGGGCCCGTGTTATCACATTCTAAAGATTTAACAGATTTATCCCAGTCATCTCGTCGGATTCTTCTGGTTAGTTTTCTGACTTCTGCTCTAAGCTTTTTATATTTTATGTGTAGATGTAGGTCTTTAGTTTGTAGGAACAGTTCATAGGTATTTTTTTTTTCTCATTGAGTGTTTGTTTCAATTCTTCATTCCAAGTTCTTAGACAGTTTTTATTTTTTATAGGTTTATATCCAAGACTTTCTTCAGCAGCTCCCAGAATTGATTTTTTTCATGTTTGATCAGATTTCCTCAACATTATCACTTTCATCTGATTTGAGTTCATCTTTCAATCGACTTTAATATAGGAATTTAGTACTTTCATCTTCCAACAAATGTATTTTTAATTTCTTAGTAGTTTTTATTGGTATTTTCTTCTTTTTATTTTGAAAGTGCTTTCTACTAGGTAGTGATCACTGTCAATTTCACTGCCTCTGAATACTCTGTCTCTAATTTTGTCATTTAAATTTTCATTAACGATAATATAAGAATACCGGACAATCCTAATCATACAGTCAATACGCTTGATCTTTTTCTCACAAACAACCCTTCTAAGTATGCGGTCGAAGTGAGAGGTCCTTTAGGCACTTCAGATCACAACTTGGTGATTGTCTCTTCTCCAGTGGAACCTTTATCTCATGGCTATTCCCAACCTTGTGTTGTTTGGCATTACAAGAATACAAAATGGGATGACCTGCGAGACTTCTTTTCTTCTTTTCCTTGGTTGAATTACTGTTTCAAAACTTCAGATGTCAACGTTTGCTCATATCGTGTCAGTGAAATTATACTTATAGGAATGGAATCCTTTATTCCAGAGTCCACTTTAAAATCTCTTCCTTTATCTAAACCTTGGTTTTACAATAAATGTGCTAAGGCTGTTCAAGAGAAGAACATTGTATATCATAATTGGCTTGTTTCCAATTCTTCAGTTTCATTTTCTGGCTACACCAAAGGCTTGCAACAATTCTAAAGCGATCATTAATCAGTCCAAACTAGATTTTGAACAGGCTAAGAGTAGAAAACTTTCTTCTTGCCCTAATGGTAGCCGAGCATTCTGGTCTCTTGCCAAAGCTATTGGCCCCGCAACTTTTGTCCATCTCTGCTCCCACCTCTGTCAAAACCAGATAGTTCTGTTGTCCCTTCAGCCAAGGATAAAGCGAACCTGTTAGCATCCCATTTTTCTTCCATCTCATGTATTAATGATCTTGGTAAAACACCTCCACCATTCACAACATGCTCCATTCGATGCCTCCTGTGGTCTTCCATCAAAAGGATGTCAGAAGGATTTTGACGAATCTCGATGCTAAGAAACCTCCAGGTACTGATGGTATTTCTCCACTTGTTCTCCAAACCCGTGCTCCTGAACTTACTCCTGTTCTTTGCTGCCTTTTTTCACTTTCTTATTCCAAAGGTGTTTTTCCTTCTGCTTGGAAATTTGCTCATATCCAGCCAGTTCCTAAAAATTGTGACAAGTCCCTCCCATCCAATTATCATCCCATTGCAATTACTTCTACTCTTTCTAAAGTAATGGAGAAACCAATTAACTGACAACTCTAAAACTACCTAGAAACCTTCCGTCTGATCAACGATCGCTAGTATTGTTGAATTCCATCAGTGTCGATCCACTGGTGATATTCTGGCTTATGTTACCCATAAATGGAAAAATTCAATGGAAAAGTTTGGTGAAACACAAGCAGGTGCTCTTGACATCTCAAAGGCTTTCGATCATGTTTGGCATAAAGGCCTTCTAAACAAGCTTCCATCTTATGGTTTGCCAACTGTTTTTTCTAATTGGTTATCCAGTTTTCTCTCTGATCGCTCACTGAGGTTAATGGTAGATGGCTCTCTGTCTTCTAACTTCTCCACTAATGCTTGTTTCCCCCAAGGTTCAATTCTTTCCCCCACTCTTTTCCTCTTGTATATTAATGACCTTCTTCCATTGATTGGACATCCTATCCATAGTTTTGCCAATGATAGCACACTGCATTTCACTTTCTATTTTGTAAAACCTTGCCCTGCTCAATCAGCTTCAACTTTTCGAATATCCACTACCAATTCCTTAAATGCCAATCTCCAGATAATTCTCCAGTGGGGCAAAGTCTTATCCTGTCTTATATCTCGGAAAAAGAATTCTTCTGCGCCTATGCTTATCTTTGTACGTGATATATCTCTTTTGAAAAATGATATATTTAAAATGATATATCTCTTTTGGGGATTACCCTGACTTCTAATCTCTCTTGGCACAAGCACATTACAAATACTGTCTGCATCTAAAAAACTTGGTTTTCTCTTTTGCTCTCGGCATTACTTTTCTTCCAAACAGCTGTTCACTCTGTACAAATCGTATATCTGCCCTAACATGGAATATTGTTCCCACAACTGGGGTGGTGCCCACAAAATCTCTCTCAGGCTTCTAGATTCCATTCAGAAGAGGGCAGTTAGGTTAATTAATGACTCCTCTCTAACAGAGTCTCTCCACCCTCTGTCTCATAGATGTACTGTTTCTGCTGCATGCCTTTTCTGCGGATACTTCCATGGGCACTGTTCTTCTGAATTAGCGTCTATAATTCCCACTCTCTCTCTTTCAAAACAGTCCGAACACGTGCAGTCACCCACCAATATCCATTTACTGTCCAACTTCAAACTCACAGAACCAACTTTTCATCTTCCTCGTTTATTCATTCAACTGCCATTTTCTGGAACAACCTTCCTTCACATGTATTTCCTGAAAATATCTCCTTTCATCTTCTCAACCTCCAACCAAGCACGGTACTAAATACTATAGGTTCTAATACCTCTAGTGTTTGGGGTTTTCATAAAAAAAAAATATATTTGAAAGGGCCATCATTCTGATAAGCATTTACATTAGTATAACAAATAAATACCATTAGTAGTAATTCTGCACCAAGCTGGAAGCTCAGTTTAACCATCAAGTTCCATAACCAGTCAGTAAGACTTGTTATTTGTTGTTATTTGGTTTTTTTAGGAGCATTAGCAACTAAGGCCATATTGCTCCATGGATATGCGGTGGTTATTTCCTGACTTTTCCACATCCTCCATATTTGGTGGTCACGGGCTCGAACCCCAGTCTAATCAAGAAGACTGTGCTACACATTGTTGCTCCTGCCCACCTGGCTACGGAGGCACCTAGTAAGACTTGTACCTTCTACTATATATAAAAATAAACAAATATATATCCAACCAATAATAAGAGAAACTTTTGTCTTGGGCTTTAAATCAAATGCTGAGTTAGTTTACCTCAGGCTGGGGTAGTAGAGAGAAATTTTCCTGTCAAACTTTTTTTTTTAGGCAACAGAAGACTTATTTTCAAAGCTTACAAGGATTGAAAAATATTTCAGTTAAAAATTTGCTAGCCTATTTTAGGCTTCAACAAATCGCGGACGCCAGGTTGCCATGATATCACCTTGTAGCATCAATGACTGCCTTTTTCAATTACAGCTACAGCAACAAAACTGAACATCAAATTATTTGTTTTGCAATCACAGTAGTTCATACCTTGCAAAGGATAGCTCCAAAAGACTGGAGATACTTTCAATAAAGGTACACTATGATGATTCTTATCATGGACCATCAGCACTCTGTTATGGCATGAATCTTAATGGGTAGAGTTCTCATGTATTACAAAGAATAACAACTCAAATTCAGCTTTCATTTTATAATAGCATGAAAATGAAAGTTGTCTGAGAAGTATTCTTCATCGAACAGCACCTTAGAAAAATGGAAGTACTTGATTTTGTAAATGGTTTTGTTGATTTTTTTTTGCTGATACAGAAAAATGTACATTATTTAATTGATTAAAATTTGTAAGGGCAATAAAGTAGTCAGATGGTCTGCAGCAGTTCTCAACGAGTGCACCATGTCAATGACAATTTGTAATAAAATAAGCATGTAGATAATGATTTAAATATGATATCCTTTTTAAGTTCAGTAGTACATGGTATATCATTCAAGTGAGAATAGTCCACTGCGTGCATACTGAAAAAAATGTCAAGAACCAATGGGCTACAGTACTTTCAAAACCAGAGTACCACAAAAAAAAAACGTACAGTACACTGTTGAACTGTCCAACAATGAAACTTTTCTTAGTGACTTTGAAAGTCACCAAAGTCATTTTATTACTCAAAAATTCTGAGGAAACTTTTCTATGAACTAAAGTTCAACATCTTAACTAGTTTTCATCTGTAGTAAAAAGACGAAAATTAAAATAAGACATAGGATAAAATTGAAATTCTTCACCTCATAAGGAGTCTATGAGATGCTTATACAATATTTCAACAATTCATGCTCATCTACACCATTCTGTTTTGGTAAATGTTTTCTTTGATTCCTCCACTTAAAATTCCAGAAATCTCTGTTAATTATCACAATTAGGAAAAATTCGGGAATTACATTAAACCTAATTATATGTACACATTGGGTGGTATCTGTCAAGTACAATTATTGACTGAGCTGGCTTTACTGACACATTTTCCTCCAATCAGAAACACAATCAATGCTTCATGACATTGAAGTGTCACCTGGAACAAAACTGTTGACATGCATGCTTTGTTTCATACAGCAGCACTCCTGTTATTGCCACGCTGGCACATTGAAGCACACAGGTTTTTAGATTTCTGTTTCACCAACAGATCTAAAGGGAATTTTAATTTTAAATTTTAAAAACTTTCAAGTTTAAATTAATAAAAAATATGTTTTTAATACAAATAATGGATTTTTCACAGTGCTGTTTAAAAAAGGTTGAAAGTAAACGTGGCATCAAAAAAGTGAAAAATTTTGAATTATTTCTTGCTAATTTTTCAAATGTACATGTACAAGTGACCCCACATACATAGAGGAAAACAATCTTTTGTGTGCCTAGAAATAAGTTAAAGTAACACAGCCTATCTACACACAGCACAAAATCCCAACTAACGGTGGTGAATGGCAAGAATCCACCCACCATTTCTCAATCCAGCTTACAAACAAACTCAAATATAACATCCTGGAGGATGTTATACACTGTTCTCACCAAGAACCCTTGCAAAACTGCTGTCTGAACAAACTGATTTCAGGAAGTACCAGAGAGAGACTGAATCATCAAAATGGCACCTTCCTCTCAGAATGACACTCACAAACCTCTCAAGTTGTGTTTTGCCTTTTTAAGTAACTAACTGTTGTTAATCAAGACTGTGTGATGCATGACTGTGCATTTTTGGAGGTATTTTGAATAACATACTACAGTTTTTGTACAGTTTCAGCTATCTACTCATGTCTTTATAGGATAGACCGAAAATTTACCACTATCTTTGTTAGGTAAGTTGAAAAGTTGTTTAAAAATGGAAAACCACTGATTACAGAAAAATTAAAATCATAATTATAACAAAGAAATCAAATCTTTGAAGTATTGCAGTACAACTATACACTTCACTAACTATCAATGCCATGGATTTTCATATGTCAAAAACATTCAATGCAACGGACAGTTTTCCATGACAAAGTGAAGTAATACCTTTAGTTCTTGCCAATGTTTTAATCGCACAGAATTCATTGATGTCATTTCAAGCATATTTAGTAATGAAACACCGCTAAAAATGTAATTTATGATATTCAATGTCATCAAGAAATGCTTGTATTTGCTGTGGTGCAAAAAATATCTAAATAAAATGTACACAACAGTTGTTTGGAGGCGCTGGTGCCTGAATACATAATTTTCAAACTCTATATTTGTATTTATGTAATTAATAAATTAAATGTTATTTAACTCTAAACAGAAAAAAAAAATTAACATGCTGTTGACATACTTTTTAATTCCAAGGAAAAGTAAACCAACTTTATCACTATTGTTTTAAATGTAATTAATATTTGAATCAAAACATTTATATTGAAAATATTAAAGGAGATATCTACTATATAGCAGCAAATAAGACACTGCTATACGTAAGGCACACAAATAAAAACACAACTTACTAGCCTGCTCAGTAGTGACTCTGTACTGATAATAATTAAAAAATTCCCCTCCAAACAAGAAAGCAAACTTTGGATTGTCCTTTTGCTTCTGCTTGGTCATCTGTTCAAATTCTGGGCCATTTCTTGCAACAAATTGTGCTAGTTTGTCAATAATATTTTTTAATTCCTGGTCTATAAAATAAAGAAGAAATAGTTATTTTAGAAGAAATGTCAGAACAGGAGAAAAAACGTTATTTACAGTAGACTAATTCCTGGAGTAAAAAGAAAGTTACTATCAAGTCCCTTCAAGACTATACCGTATATTCTGGCATGTAAGTTGCTCTTCAAAGCACTAAAAAACAGATTGTCTAAAATTTTAAGGGTGACTTATACACACAGTATAAAATCCTAAACTTGATCTAAAGGCACATGTTTAGGGTTACAAAGACATGAACTGGTACCAATACATTTACAAATTAACACATTTTTACACAAATGTACAACACTGTTGCTCACCTTTTAAACCCATTAATTTGTTCATCCTAACACAAGATGAACACAATTTCTAGTACTTGTCAGAGTTGTTTTCAGGTTTACTTTTCAAATTCTTCAAAAGTAAACTTTAGAGATGATTAATTTTCTAAAGAAAAAATACTTCCACACATTGAGGCATTGTTTACGGAAAAACAATTTGGGTACTAAACAGACAAGGAATGGCCCAGTTATGTAATCAAAACCTCCCACGTACACATAGCATTAATAAGAACAATGTCACGTCATCATCTATGACAGTAGGCTTTGAGACCTACATAAGGAAGTATTGTATATCCCTACTACTTTCTTCTTTCTTAACAGTTTGCTGTGCAGTGCAGTGCAGTTAAATGTCACAAGGTAAAATTTTTAACAAAAAAGCAGAAATAATCAAAAAGTAGACAGTTTTATTACAAGTTTTATTGCACCACAATGCAATGGTGGTGCAATAAAAATTTTGGGGGATTCAACTTATACAACGAATATATTGATTAAGCAAAAATTATAAATTTACTTATACACCGGAATATACGGTACTTTTTTTGTTTTTAGAGGCACACTAGTCGATATTTCATGAATGAATTTTAGCAAGTCTGTGTGCTATCTATTGAAATGAAGGAAATATTTAAGAACATGGTATACTGCTATATGGTATATGCTGTTAAAATAATACATCCTATATATAGAATTATTTTTATTTATTATATGAAATGTAATTTCTGTGAAAAAAATAACTGATGACAACAAGAACAAAAAAAAAAAAAACACCTGCTTTAATATTTCCATATAACCATCAAAAGAACCTTGTGTTTATGGGCAGGGCACATACCATTAGACTGCTAGTTTTTGTAGAGCTACTTCGTTGTTTACGAGCTTTATGGCTGTGCATTACTTAGTAGTAAATATAAAATGATCAAATAAATGTCTGCATGTTAAGATAATTAAACAGTAACAGCAGTTCAGGCATGCCATTTCATTTTATACTACAGAAAGAGCTAGTGTAACCATACGGTGGGTGATGCAGCTGCTTCAGACCCTTAATTTTGGAATTCTTAAGCTGCTTCTTCAACAATATTTTTGGGAATTCTTAAGAATTCCCAAAAATATTGTTTTCATAATATCTTTATATTTGTTAAAGCTTTTTAATTTTTTTTGACATACCTTTCAACTAAAGATGAAATAATGAGTTCATATATTCATGGGAATCCATGAACACAGTTTTTAATACAGTTTCACTTAATGAATAGAGATGAATGAGAGTCTTGAAACTTTCACCTACTTTACTGTTCAATTATTCTCACACTAGCTCAACACTGAAAATAATTTTTTTTAATTAAGCTGAATAGGAAAAAAAAAAAAAAAAATTACTTACAAAGAGCTCAAATTTTAGCTGTTTGTAGGTGGGTTTCCCATCCCTTACCAATCTGAATATTATTACCAGCTGTGTTCGAGAATACTAAATTTATATTATAAAGGCACAAGGAAATGAATAATGCCATCTAATGTACAACCAACAAGATACGCTTGAACAAGGCTCCACAAAATGTAACAGAAAGTCAAAGGGTCAGAAAGCACAGTGATTACAATAATTTCTATTTCAACTTAAACTGCATTTCTTACATGGAAGAAATTTTAAATACCATAGAAATGACACTTATATGATTGCTGAGACAAATTTATCTGTTCTGATGCATAAGCACAATCAAAAAAAGTGCATAAATTTTTTAAAGAAAAAGGATGCAACAACAGAATATTTAACAAACTTGTCGAGACAACTTTATCTCTTTTTAACCATTACTAAAGTCTATCAACATGAAGTTCTAAACAATGTTTGAGGCCTAAACAAATTAGTGAGATGAACAGTATCCTCCAAAAATTTTAAACAGAATTTCACCCAGTGGGTGCCCCCCCCCCACCAGTAAAGTGCTATAAGGCTTTGATATATGAAATGCAGTGAAGATACATAAAATGTGTTGCAAATATAGCATAAGTTGTAGTTCAACACAATACACTGAGTTTTAAAGACCATATCATTTGCAGATCTTATCTAATAAGATCTACTCTTTAGCTATTCCCTTTCCCACATCTATTCCCTAAGTGGACACATCATATAGGTACATCCCTAACATCCATGGAATCAACTGCACAGTTAAAGATAGTGGCACACGTGAATAAGACCAAGTGCCAACCAAGTGAATAAGGAAGACTACATTCACCTCTTTTTGATATACTATATTCATTCTGCCTTTTGCGGCTGAAAAAATATTATAAAAATTCAAACAAAATAAACATCTCTAATCTATACATATCAGTTACAATATTCTATTGTATAGCGTAAAGCTTCACGGGAGTTATTCCTCAATAATAATATGGTATAACTACTTTCATAATCTCCCAGATAATGTGAAACACATTTTAATTTAGTAAATTTAAACCATCCCACAATTTAATGCACAGAAGAATTAGGTGAAGGGACAATAAATATAAATATATATATATATAAGCACAGAATTTTTTTATTTTCAATTTATAGAATATACTGGAGCAAAATGTATTATACAAAACCAATTATGTTCAATCTGCCACTGTATATAGAGCACCTATTCCAAAAAAATATATAAAACATCACAGTAGTTGATTTATATTTTCAAATTATTTAAATGTCCCCACCAAAAACTGTATTACACATATTGTATTCACTTTCCTGGGAAATCTTTGATCTCACCAACAAGGCCGAATTTAAAGGGGAACAGTGGAGCAGTTGCTGCACGGCTGCAAAAATTTGATGGACCCAGTGAAACAAAAAAGGTTCGAGCAAAATATATCTTTCATCTTATTTACTGTTGTCGGGATTGAAGGGATAAGCAGCAAAACTCTGTGCTGTTCCCCAAGACCATAAATCCAGTACTGATTTCCATTGACAGAGATAGGCTTAGGTAATTTTGGTCAACTTGGTGAAAATGGTATTCTCTAATGTGTAGCCCAAGTGTAGAATTCAAAGTTTGGGCCACTACATGAGTAGTCCAAACCTTGAAGGCTGAAAGCAGTAGCAGATCCACTTGGTAAGCTCTGCTCCCCCCCCCCACAAGAGACTGACTAATTTGGGCAAATATTGTGCTTTGTGATATTAAATTGCAATGTGGTGACTATTAGTGTTGCACGCATAATATATACCGTGATGGTTAGTTAAAAACTGAAGGTATCAATGACATGTAATATCACTGTTTTATCCTCTTCCACAAAAAAACAGAAAAAAAAAAAAAAATCTGGTTCCGCCCATCACTGCAAGTCGGACACTATCACTGGCTGAATCCATGATCTCAAGAAAAAACTGAATGCAGTAATGTATACACTTTTCAAAATATAAAACGTTTGACACTTAGGGAATAAACAAACACGTGCTTATTAGTGGATTAACATCAGCTTCAACTATAAAAATTGAGCAGCCAACCAGAAATTCCACAATTAGACAAACAATAATTACCTAAATTAGTTTTTTGTTGTTGTTGCTTTTTAAGAAGTAAAAATTAATGAAAATATATTACGCGAATGAAAATGCTGACCATGGATAAATATTTTTTTAATATGTAAAAAAAAAAGGTGCCAACATATCGCAGCATTATACATTTAAAAGGCAAATTCAAAATTATGCTAAAAAATAACCATTTTGCTTATTTCATGAATTTTCGTACCCTGAGGAGGTTTTGGTAAATCCATCTGAAAACTGCCTAAAATTGCTAATCACGAACACGAAAAATAATAAAACATAGGAACGAACGACAGTATCAACTGTTAAGCCTAATCGCCAAAGACTTATGACTGTAGCGCCATTACACTTCGGTACTAATACATATCGAAACTCGAAAATGATACTCCATCAGTAAACATATGAAATACTCTGTTCGGCAATGCCCGTCTGGAGAAAATGTCTTAGGTTCGCTAAAAATAAGATCACAGACCCAGGACCAGCAGGATTTGCATTATTCCGCACTTCTCGAGACCTTAAGGACTTGGAGTGAAAGTTTCACGGTACATCATTAAATAATCTATGGTGTTAAATGTGTGTAGGTGTGTAAGTGTGCGTCAAATGCCAAAGAAGTAAGACTAGGAGGAATCAGAATATTGTATCTGTAATATCACTTAGGTCTGCCTTTCAACGAAAAACACAAGTTTTCGGAACATAAACTATGTACCGCCTTAAAAATTAAAACCGACTAACTAAGCCACATCGTAAAAAAGGTCCATAAAACTTTCTCGTATCATTCATTGCACTTCATCAGCATCTTACATATATATACACTGAGCTGGTTTTGCATTAGCAACACCGACTAATAATAATAATAGACTGGTCCGTAACGCTGGTAAATGCTCAAGGTCGGGAACGGCTGATATAAAATTCTGGTTCGAACATTTTTTTAGCACCTATCCATGCTATTTTGGCTCCGGGGAGAGAGGCACAGCTTTCTTTTCTTCCATTCTTTTCATCCAGTAAAATAAGTAGATTAGCATTAGTTGAGGTATATGATGCAAGAAAGCAAGCTTATACAGCATCAGCCAAAAACAAATCCTTCCCATTTCACTCATCTGGTCACGCCAAAGGTTTGTCTAGTTCAGCCTTAAATTTATTTAAGCTATCAACTTCCAGAACAACAGACGGCAGTCTGGTCAAGCAATCAACTACCCGCTGGCTAAATGCAAACTTCTGCTCATCTATTCTACAACTGTCTTTCCTCATTTAAATTTATGTCCCCTCAGGCAACTGAGCAAGAGGAAGAATCACATCAGCATTGAGCTTGCTCAAACCATTTAAGGCCTTATACACCTCGATCAAATAATCTCGCAGGTGCCTAGTCTCAGTTCTGTTGCAACTTGCAGAACTTAAGCCTTTCTTCATAAGCGCACCCTTTGCTTAAGTTCTGCAAATTGCAGTGGCTGGAAACTAGGCACCTGCGTGGTAATCTGATTGAGGTCTATAAGGCCTTGAATGGGTTGAGCACGTGAATTCTGATGGGATCCTTCCACTTGTTCAGATTACGAACCTACGGGGACATAAGTTCAAATTAAGAAAGGACAGATGTAGAATAGACGTGCGGAAATTTGCCTTTAGCCAGCGGGTGGTTAATTGCTGGAACAAACTTCCATCTGTCGTTGTGGAAGTTGATAGGTTAAATAAATTTAAGGAGGAACTGGACAGGCATTTGGAGGGAATGGTGTGATTTTTTTTTTTTTTTTTTTTTTGGCTGATGCTGCATAAGCTCCAACACTTGCTTTCTTGCATCATGTGCCACTACTACTACTACTACTACTACTACTACTACTACTACTACTACTACTACTACTACTACTACTACTACTACTACTACTACTACCAATCTTGTTACCTTCTCTGTACTAGTTCTAGTAACTCTGCATCCTTCCTAAAATGATGCATCCAGACTTGAATACAGTACTCAAGGTGTGGTATGACTGTTGCCTTATAAAAAAGGGAGAATCTCCTCCTTGTCTCTGCTAGTAAAAATCCTATATAGCTCTGACAAAACTCCATGACCTGCTCTGGCAGCCCTTCTGCACTGTTCAGAGAACTTTACATCTGACTGCACAATAACCCCCAAAACTATTTCCCTCTCCACCTCCCTGAGTGTAATACCACACAACCCCAAGACTATTTCCCTCTCCACCTCCCTGAGTGTAATACCACACAATTGGTACGTTTCTCTAAGGTTACTGCTATCTAGAGGGAGTACTTTGCATTTGTCAATATTAAACTTCAGTTGCCAGTTCTCAGGTCACATTCCTAACTTTTCCATATCCTGTTGCAGTAGCATACTGTATTTACTGTCATTAACAACCCTGCCAACCTTTGAATCATCTGCAAACTTGGACATTAAACCTGATATACCTTCATCGATATCATTGATAAATACACAAAACAACAATGGGACCAGCACCGAACCCTGAAGAACTCCGCTAATAACATTAGTCCACGTACAGCAGTGTCCATTTATTACCACCCTTTGCTGTCTCCCACTCAACCATACTTTATCCATTGCAATAACTTGCCCTTAATGCCATACCGCTCCAATTTGAACAGCAGTTTTCCATGTGGAACAGTATCAAAAGCTTGCCTGAAATCCAACTATATGAAATCAAAATTATTTTTTGCATCCATTTCCTTTCTGACCACATCGTAGTATTCAATGAAATTGTTCAGACAAGACTTCCTCCTAACAAACCCATGTTATGTCTGATCTATTAATGTTGAATTGTATAGATGATCCTGTATCACCTTTTTAACCAGTGACTCCATTATTTTCCCCAGAACAGAAGTTAAACTAACATGTCTATTATTATTTGTGACACCCTTTAGCATTACAATTAGCATTAGCAAAGCCACATGAAGCAAGAGAGCAAGCTTATATAGCATCAGCCAAAAAAAAAAACACCTCATTTCATCCAGTAACTCGCTCCAAATGTTTGTCTAGTTCTGCCTTGAACCTATTTAAGTTATCAACTTATACAACAACAGATGAAAGTTTATTCCAGTAATCAACCACCCGCTGCCTAAAGCAAACTGTCGCAAATCCATCGTAAATTTGTCCTTCCTCAATTTGAATTTATGCCCTCTCAGGTGATCATCCTGAGAAAGAGGAGGAATCCAGTCAGCATTGAGCATGCTCAAACCATTCAAGGTTTATACACCTCAATCAGATCACCTCGCAGATGCCTAGTCTCCACACACTGTAATTTGCAAAATTTAAGCCTTTCTTCCATTCACTAATCTTGTTCCCTTCTCTGTACTCGTTCCAACAGCTCTACATCCTTCTTAAAATGAGGCATCCAGACCTGTATACAGTACAGTACAGTACTCAAGGTGTGGCCTGAACATTGCCTTATACAAGGGGATAATCACCTCCATGTTGCTGCAAGAAAAAATCCTGTATATCATTGACAAAACACCAAGATCTATTCTTGCAGACCATCTGCACTTCTCAGAAAATTTCATATCTGCCTGCATAATTACCTCCAGGTCCTTTTCACTCTCTACCATTGTCAGTGTAGTATCACACAGTTCATACGTTAATTCTGGGGTTACTGCTTCCTGTATGCAGTACTTTACATTTGGCAATGTTAATATTCAGTTGCCACCTCTCAGCCCATCTGCTCAACTTTTCTAGATCCTGTTGCAGTAGTGTACTGTCATTAGTGTCATTAACAACCCTGCAAACTTGGACATTAAGCGTGATATACCATCATCAATATCATTTATAAATACAGAAAACAACAATGGACCCAACACTCAACCCTGAGGGATACCACTAATAACATTAGTCCACGAAGAGCACTGCCCATTGCTAACGACTCTATGTCTTCTCTCACCCAACCATCCCTTTATCCATAGCAGCAATTTGCCTCCAATGACACACTGCTCCAATTTGTGCAGCAGTCTTCCATGTGCAACAGCATCAAAAGCCTTTCTAAGATCCATATATATATAAAATCAAAATTATTCTTTCCATCCAGTTCCTTTGTCACCACATCATAGTATCCAATAAAATTGGTCACACAACACTTCCCCTTAGCAAACCCATTCTGGGTCCAAGGTATAACTGAAGCCTTGCCTAGATGATCCTGCAGTGCTTCTTTAACCAGTGACTCCATTAATTTCCCTGGAACAGAAGTGAAACTAAGAGGTCTGTAATTACGTTTGTCGCCCTTTGATCCTCCTTTGTGGATTGGGGTCACACCTCCCCTGAGTACAAGGAAGCTCTCATAATTATGGCTAAGGATTTGCTTGCTTCCTTTGCTGCCTCCTTTAATATAACTGGATTGATCCCATCAACCCCAGATGCCTTTCTTATGTTTATCTTCAACAATTTCTCCTCCACTTGGCTCTCAGTAATTATAAAATCATCTACCTTACTGCCAGAGTTTAATTCGCCTCTGTCATTTCCCTCTCTGAATAACTCCTCATATGTGAATGTAGATGCAAAATACTCATTTAGTTTATTAGCTACCAGAGCAAGATCATAAACAGTTGAATCATCGATATCAAGTGGACCAATCCGATTCAGCCCCTTCTTTCTACAGTTTACCTAAGTAAAGAACTCTTTGCTGTTTTTCTTTGCATCCTATGCCAAAGATTTCTTGTAATCTGCCTTTGCCTGACTAACCTCTTTTGTGACTTGGTTACAGACAAGCTTATATCTATCATAGGCTTCCGTGTCACCTGTTAATATCCCGTACATTTTTCTTCTCTGTCATATATCTCATTATTTCATCTGACATCCATTTGGGCCTATACCTAGACTGTATTTCTTAGTTGGAACGGAAAGCCTAGACTGTATTTCTTAGTTGGAACGGAAAGCCTAGACTGTATTTCTTAGTTGGAACGAAACGCCTAGACTGTATTTCTTAATTGGAACAAAATTACTTCCTTGAATACTTACCATTTAAAATTTGCTGTTAGTAACATCATCAGTTGGTCTCACTGTATAGAACCTAAAAAATCTTTGCGACCACTGTAGTGGCCTTTAGGAAAGCAAAATCCGTTACCTTAAACCCTGATGGTAGTTACATCTTTAAGTAAAACCCACATCAGTACACTGATCACTGTCACCTACTGGTTCGTTTATCTGTAAATTCTTAACGCATTAATAATCACTGCTGATAATCAGATCAGGAGTATTACTGTCGATTGGTCACTCGAACACTAGTGTTCGAGTGACCTTGTCGATTGGTCACTCGAACACTAGTGTTCGAGTGACCAATCGACAAGTTCCAGTCTATATCTGGTAAATTAAAATCCCGATTATAATACACTCTGATTTACTGGCCCACCATTTCTCTGCACAATTGCTCATTATACTCATCAGATTCAATAGGCCTATAATAATATAAATATTGATATTAAGTAATAATAATAATAAGTAATAATAAAACACACACCTACTCTCATTTTTACTTTCCCAGTACTTATGTCACACTAAACTGACTCGACACTGCACTGTCCAGTCATGTCGATTGGCTGCACTTCCTTGGATTTTATGTGTTTTTTAACTGATAGCATAACCCCTCCTACCTTCCTATCTTTCCTGTACACATTGTTATCCCCAAATTCCAGTTCTGCATTCCTTATATCTACGTGACTCCCTGTCTGTGATATCCCAACAATATCTGCCTTTGATGTTTTGACCAACACCTCAAATTCATCAAATTTATTTACCAAACTCCTAGCATTGGTGTACACGCAATTATACATGCACCTGCTCCTCTTCTTACCTACCCTTACACAGTGCATCTATTTACTTGCTCGGCAATGATTCCAAACAGTCTCTGATATCCCTTGCACCTTATTTTCCAGGCGGCTGCTCATTTCAATACAAGCAGTGTAAGAATCACTTTCACCTCTACCAGCGGTTACTGTTAATCTATTAGTCCGTATATCCCCCCAAGCTAGCAGTTTTCCGACCCACCTAACACTGCCTGGATAGCATATGCAAATATTCTTGCACCCTTTTCTATTTAAGTGTATCCCATCTGTGTAGGTAGCTCAGTTGGTATAATCACTGTTCTCTCTACAAAAAGACTTGAGTTCGAATCCTGTCTAAAATGCAAGGAAGTTTTACGGGCTGTTTTCACAACTTAGCCGTTAAGCGGTCACAGACCAGGTTATCATGTCTTTTTCTCCCGGAAACAACGAGTTTTTCGTCCAGAAAACCGCAACTCGACCACAGAACACTTAATTTCGAACATCTTATATATCGCACAAAATGGCCTAAGTTGCTGATGCGCCTAAAGCTCTACTAAACCAACCAATTAGCTCTACCACTTCTCACATGATATGGCTTTAGTTGAAAACGAAAACAAACAAGTCTCAGTTGCTTAATATCGAAACTGTTTTAGCGGGTCATTTCTGGCATAACTAGGTCTAAAGTACTAAGTAATAATAAAATATTCCAGTGGAATATATTTTTGTACATTTTCTTAGGATTCCCTTGAGAAACAAGGATTTTATTGATCGAGTGAAAGGCGTAACCTCCTCAGCAATTAAATTTAATTAAATGAAATTAATCTGAAAGCAGTCGTATTCAATATTTTGAATAACACAATCCCAACGTGAATTCAGAAACATTCTATGCTAATACGTCAATTTTCTTCAGCTATAATATCAACAAGGAAATAAACCGCATTCTTCAAGCCTGATGTCGACAAATATCTTTTGTTTGCTAAACCTTCATCCCATGCTCATGTACAAAAGAAATTAGAACTATAGTTTCTAAAGCCTTTCGTTTTTCGGGTTTTTCATAAAACATGAGTAATAAAATGATGTGCAAAACTTAAGGAACAACACTATTTCTAAAGGTTACAACCACAAAATCAAACGAAACAGCCTGTGGCGATTTGCATAACTGTGGCTATTCAGCAGAAAGCTGGTGCCCAGGCAAAAATTTGAATCGTGATGAGAGGGCTCGCATAAACAGATAAAAGCATCAGTTCAGCAGTTATGTGAAAATTACCGAATGGTGAGCACGATTCTTACACACGTTCCATTGGTTTCATACAGTGCTACAGACAACGAAATGGACAGTAGACAACTTCTGAGTGACTTTACCGGGGTGGGTCGAATAAATGGTAAGGTCGAAGTGCAATGAGTGTGGCTGCAGAGTTCGGTATCGCCCATAGCATCGTCTCACGTGAGTGGTCGGCCTTCGGAACGACAGGTACAGCTGTTCGAATGACCACTGGTGGTCCTTCGAAAAACAACGTCCATGGAAAACAACGCCCAATGATGACCGCAATATACTCCTACAGGCCAAGAGAAACCGATAATCCCAAATATTGACTGGAATTTGGGGGCTGGTCACTCACACACTAGCAAGGCTTTTGTGGATTTATTGGATGATTGTTTTCTATATCAGCATGTTATGGAGGTAACTAGAGGGAGTAATACGCTTGATTTGATTATCAGTAGTGATTCTTCATGCATTAAGAATCTGCAGATAAATGAACCACTAGGTGGCAGTGATCACAATGTGCTGAAGTGGGATTTACTCAAACAGGTAACTACCATTAGGGGTAAAGGGAAGGGTTATTGCTTCCGTAAAGGCGACTACGATGGACTGAGACAGTATTTAAATTCTATACAGTGGGACCAACTGATGATGTTACCAACAGTAAATTCAAAATGGGAAGCATTCAAAGAACTTATCTTGGAAGCTACTAGGCTTTACATACCAACTAAGAAATATTGTTCAAGGTTTAGGCCTAAGTGGATGTCAGATGAACTAATGAGACATATGGCAGAGAAGAAAAATGCATGGGATACATACAAATTAACATGTGACACAGAAGCCTATGATAGATACAAGTTAATCTGTAACCAAGTTACAAAGGAGGTTAGGCAGGCGAAGGCAGATTACGAGAAATCTTTGCCAAGGGATGCAAAGAAAAACAGCAAAGAGTTCTTCACTTATGTAAACTCTAGAAGGAAGGGGATGAATCAGATTGGTCCACTTGATATCGATGGGTCAACTGTTAATGATCCTGCTCAGGTAGCTAACAAACTAAATGAATATTTTGCATCGACATTCACACATGAGGAGTTATTCGGCGAGGGGAATGCCAGAGGTGTATTCAAATCTGGCAGTAAGCTAGAGAATCTTGTAATAACTGAGAGTGAAGTGGAGGAGAAATTGTTGAAGATAAACACATGGTCCTTGATACCAAATACCTGGGAATTATTTTGGACAGTAAGTTATCATTTCACCGGCACTTATTATATTTAAGCAATAAAATCAGGAAATTTTCTGGCGCTATCATTAGAATTTCAAAATCTGACAGCGGCCTATCACATAAAACACTGTTTCTGTATTACAAGGCAGTATTCCTTCCTATAACTACGTACGCTGCAGGAGCCTGGTTCCACAGAGTTAAAATAGCTACGTTTCGGGCTAAACTAAATTCCATACAACGCATCATGCTTCTTGATATTGTAAGAGTGTGCAGAACGGTGTCCACTGCAACGCTGCAGGTGTTGGCCGGAGCGCTACCTTGGATCTACATTGGTTTTATCGTGGTTTTTGCTACCGTATTAAGAGGGAAATTCCTGCAGAACTTTTTGGTATAGAGATAAATATTCGCTCTGACTGCAGAGGCGAAAAGATAAGATGTATGAATGAAATAATTAATTTATGGCAGACAAGATGGGATATCATACCTATTGGAAGAGTGACCAACTTGTTTATCCCGAATGTGACTTTTCTGAATGATAAAAAGGTTCGCAATTGGTTTACACCTAGTTTACAGTCGTCATTTTTGTTAACAGGGTACGGGTCAATGAATGAGAAATTATATGCATTAGGACTGAGTAACACGGACCTTTGTTTTTGCGGGGCCAGGGAAGGCTGGCGGCACATGCTATATGATTGTCGAATATATTACAATGCCAGGACAGCCATACGTGAAATTCTTGAGAGTATAGCTCCAGGAGAAGAAGCTATATTTTTAAGAGACTGTAGTAAGTTTCAGATGCTCCAGGTATTTGCTAAAGAAGTATTTGAACTAAGGAAAAGTATGATTCCAGTGATACGAGGTTGATCAAATCCATCTGGCTGGAGGCACCGAAGTGTTTTTATGCTGCCGTTCTTAATGGTTGCACAACTGAAAGATCTACTCTTTTCTTTATCTCTCTCTCTCTTCCCCCCCCCCTTGGTTTTTCCCTTTTCACTTTTTGATATATATACGTATGCATGTTTACGTATATATGATACAAACCAACATATACATACTTAGTATATACAGGGTGTTTCAGTTAAACGTTTCAGAACTTCTAAGAGGGGTAGGGTACATCCTGACAACTCGAAATCATATAGCAATGTGGGGTCGGAAATGCTTTCCTGAAGCGGTGTTGTACACAGAAGCACCATAAAGAAAAGAGACCATAAGTGAGAAATCGTTTTAATAATACATGAAAAGAAGCAAAAGGTACATGGATTAAAGTAAGTGTTCGAAGTTTCTTCCACGGGCTACAATGCACGCCTCACATCTCCGACGCATGGACATCCGAACATTCTGGAATACTCCAGGCGAATTTCGAATTTCTTCGGCAGCTACTGCGATTCTTGCAACCAGCTCCTCAGCATTGTCAACAGGGGTGTCATAAACTAGCGATTTCATATGACCCCAGAAATAAAAATCAAGACATGATAGGTCGGGTGACCGAGCAGGCCAACGCACGGGACCACCATGTCCGATCCACTGTTGACCAAATGTGACATCCAGGTAGTTACGAACATCTCCGCTATAATGGGCAGGGGCCCCATCGTGTTGGAACCACATTGTCTGTTGCGTCGATGCAGAAATCTGTTCATCTCTCAAAAGTTGTGGCAATACTTGCTGCAGAAAGATCAAGTAGATAGGTCCGGTTAGACGACACGGTAACAGGTAAGGTCCGATGAGGTGATCTCCCATAATACCGGCCCATACATTGACCGAAAATCGAATCTGTGCTGCACGACGTCGTATTGCATGCGAGTTCTCGACCGCCCAGATATGGTTGTTATGCGTGTTGAAAATTCCTTCCCTTGTGAAGGATACCTCATCGGAAAACAACACTTCAGCAGGAAAAAGGGGATTTGTAGCACATTTTCCAAGGTACCACTGTGCGAAAGCAATACGAGGTTGAAGAAACTTCGAACACTTACTTTAATCCATGTACCTTTTGCTTCTTTTCATGTATTATTAAAACGATTTCTCACTTACGGTCTCTTTTCTTTATGGTGCTTCTGTGTACAACACCGCTTCAGGAAAGCATTTCCGACCCCATATTGCTATATGATTTCGAGTTGTCAGGATGTACCCTACCCCTCTTAGAAGTTCTGAAACGTTTAACTGAAACACCCTGTATATTTTTTTTTTTCTATTTATTTATTTACTTTTTTTTTTTATTATTATTATTTTTTTGTCATCTTAGTTAATTATTTTTATTCATTTCTTTCTCTTCCTTTCGGGTTTTTTTATTTTTTTATTTTTTTTTTTCCTCTGGAGTGGGCCCCAGAGAAGGAAAAATTTTTTTTTTTTTATTTTTTTTTTTATTATTTTTTATTTTTTATTTTTTTTTTTTTGTCTCATACTCTGAAACCATAGGTGTCCCATCTACTGGAACAGGCGCCCCTTCATGTGGTGTGGACGAGTACCCAGAATCATCTGTCCAGGTGACTGATGCTTCTGGATAGCCAAGAGGCCAGAACAGAACAACAGAACACACACATAATACACACACAAACCGACGTCATACACACATATCTGGCCCATTTGTAGTGATACTGTTCTTCACAGAGATACGAGGCGGAGTTGAACAAACGTTCTAGGAGCCGCCCCTAACATAAACACATGTCCAGATGTCCACATGAAGATAAACACAAGAAAGGCACCTGGGTTGGGTGGGATCTATCCAGTTAGCATTAGCATAGTACAGGCATTTGATGCAAGAAAGCAAGCTTATGCAGCATCAGCCGAAAAAAAAAAAAAAACCACTTCCACTTCACCCATCTGTTCGTTCAAAATACCTGTCCAGCTGAGCCTTAAACTTATTTAGGCTATCAACCTCCACGACAAGGGATGGAAGTCTGTTCCACCAACCAACCACCCGCTGGCTAAAGGCAAATTTCCGCACGTCTATCCTACATCTGTCTTTCCTCAATTTGAATTTATGCCCTCTCAGGTGATAATTCTGAGCAAGACGAAGAATCCCATCAGCATTGAGCATGCTCAAACCATTCAAGGCTTTATACACCTCTATCAGATCACCTCGCTGGTGTAATTTGCAAAACTTAAGCCTTTCTTTGTAAGAGCAACCCTTTGTTCCATTCACTAATCTTGTTGCCCTTCTCTGTACTCGTTCCAGCAGCTCTACATCCTTCTTGAAATGAGGCCTCCAGACCTGTATACAGTACTCTAGGTGTGGCCTAACCATTGCTTTATACAAAAGAATAATCACCTCCTTATCCCTGCTGGAAAAATTCCGGTATATCATTGACAATACTCCATGAGCTACTCTTGCAGCCCGTCTGCACTCCTCAGAGAACTTCATATCCGCCTGCACAACCACCCCCAAGTCCCTTTCATTCTCTACCACTGTCAGTGTAGTACCACAGAATTGATACGTTGCTCCGTGGTTGCTGTTTCCCATATGTAGTACTTTACATTTGTGAATGTTAAACTTCTTTTGCCACCTCTCAGCCCGTCTGCTCACCCTTTCCAGACCCTGTTGCAGCAGCATAGTGTCAGTAGTGTACTTGACAACCGTGCCAACCTTTGTATCGTCTGCAAACTTGGACATTAAGCTTGATATACCATCATCAATATCATTTATAAATACTTGGACATTAAGCTTGATATACCATCATCAATATCATTTATAAATACAGAACACAACAATGGACCCAACACTGAGCCCCGAGGGACTCCACTAATGACATTAGTCCACGATGACCAGTGTCCATTGATTACCACTCTCTGTCTTCTCCCCCTCAACCACCCCTTTATCCATAGCAGCAATTTGCCTCCAATGTCACACTGCTCCAATTTGTGTAGCAGTCTTCCATGTGCAACGGTATCAAAAGCCTTTCTAAGATCCAAGTATATAATATCAAAACTATTCCCTGCATCCAGTTCTTTTGTGACTGCATCATAGTATCCAATCAAATTGGTCAGGCAAGGCTTCCCCTTAACAAAACCATGATGTGTCCGAGCTATAATTGAAGTCTTGTCTAAATGATCCTGCAGTGCTTCTTTAACCAGTGCCTCCATTAATTTTCCTGGAACAGAAATTAAGCTCACAGGTCTATAATTACTTGTGTCAGCCTTTGATCCTCCTTTGTGAATTGGGGTCACATTTGCACTTCACATTTGCACCTCCCCTGAGTCCAAGGAAGCTCTCATAATTATGGCTAAGGGTTTGCTTTCTTCCTTTCCTGCCTCCTTTAATATAACTGGATAGATCCCATCCACCCCGGGTGCCTTTCTTGTGTTTATCTTCAACAATTTCTCCTCCACTTTACTCCCAGTTATTTCAAGATTCTGTAGCTTACTGCTAGAGTTGAATACACCTCTGGCATTCCCCTCGGTGAATAACTCCTCATGTGTGAATGTCGATGCAAAATATTCATTTAGTTTGTTAGCTACCTGAGCAGGATCATCAACAGTTGACCCATCACTATCAAGTGGACCAATCTGATTCATCCCCTTCCTTCTAGAGTTTACATAAGTAAAGAACTCTTTGCTGTTTTTCTTTGCATCCCTTGCCAAGGATTTCTCGTAATCTGCCTTCGCCTGCCTAACCTCCTTTGTAACTTGGTTGCATATCAACTTGTATCTATCATAGGCTTCTGTGTCACATGTTAATTTGTAAGTATCCCATGAATTTTTCTTCTCTGCCATATGCCTCATTAGTTCATCTGACATCCATTTTGGCCTAAACCTTGAACAATATTTCTTAGTTGGTATGTAAAGCCAAGATAAGTTCTTTGAATACTTCCCGTTATATTAAAGATTTCAGCAAAGGAAGTAAGCAAACCCTTATCTATAATTATGAGAGCTTCCTTGGACTCATGGGAGGTACCCACAGACTGGAGATGTGCAAATGTGAACCCCAATTCAGAAAGGAGGATCAAAGGCTGACACAATAATTATAGACCTGTGAGTTTAACTTCTGTTCCAGGAAAATTAATGGAGTCACTGGTTAAAGAAGCACTGCAGGATCATCTAGACAAGACTTCAGTTATAGCTCGGACATAGCATGGTTTTGTTAAGGAGAAGTCTTGCCTGACCAATTTGATTGGATACTATGATGCAGTCACAAAAGAACTGGATGCGGGGAATAACTTTGATATTATATACTTGGATCTTAGAAAGGCTTTTGATACAGTTGCACAAATTTGAGCAGTGTGGCATTGGAGGCAAATTGCTGCTATGGATAAAGGGGTGGTTGAGGGGGAGAATACAGAGAGTGGTAATCAATGGACACTGCTCATCGTGGACTAATGTTATTAGTGGAGTCCCTCAAAATTCAGTGTTGGGTCCATTATTGTTTTCTGTATTTATAAATGATATTGATGATGTTATATCAAGCTTAATGTCCAAGTTTGCAGACGGTACGATGGTTGGCACGGTTGTCAAGGACACTACTGACACTATGCTGCTGCAACAGGGTCTGGAAAGGTTGAGCAGACGGGCTGAGAGGTGGCAAATGAAGTTTAACATTCACAAATGTAAAGTACTACATATGGGAAACAGCAACCACGGAGCAACGTATCAACTCTGTGGTACTACACTGACAGTGGTAGAGAATGAAAGGGACCTGGGGGTGGTTGTGCAGGCAGATATGAAGTTTTCTGAGCAATGCAGACGGGCTGCAAGAATAGCTCATGGTGTATTGTCGATGATATATAGGAATGTTTCTAGCAGGGATAAGGAGGTGATTATTCCCTTGTATAAGGCAATGGTCGGGCCACACCTAGAGTACTGTATACAGGTCTGGAGGCCTCATTTCAAGAAGGATGTAGAGCTGCTGGAACGAGTACAGAGAAGGGCAACAAGATTAGTGAATGGAACAAAGGGGTGCTCTTACGAAGAAAGGCTTAAGTTTTGCAAATTACAGTGTGTGGAGACTAGGCACCAGCGAGGTGATCTGATAGAGGTGTATAAAGCCTTGAATGGTTTGAGCATGCTCAATACTGATGGGATTCTTCCTCTTGTTCAGAATAATCACCTGAGAGGGCATAAATTCAAATTGAGGAAAAGAAAGATGTAGGATAGACGTGCAGAAATTTGCCTTTAGCCAGCGGATGGTTGGTTGGTAGAACAGACTTCCATCCCTTGTAGTGGAGGTTGATAGCCTAAATAAGTTTAAGGCTCAGCTGGACAGGTATTTTGAACGAACAGAGGGGTGAAGTGGAAGTGGTTTTTTTTTTTTTTTTTTTTTTTTGATACTCTTGCAATGGGAACGTCTGGCCTCAGCAGAGGCCTGGCGGCTAAATGGCGAGAAGAACAACGGTACACAACACTACTCATGTACAATATCCATACACTTTTAAATCTCTGGCCTTTACAGCGTACTGTATCACACGACAATGGAAACTACGCGGAGGTGGGGGGAACCCCTGGTGCCATTTGACCCCAAACACACTTTACATATACCTAGTTTTTCTAAGTCTTTTTGCAGTACCATACTCTGATATTGATCACCCTGCCAACCTTGTATCATCGCAAATTAGAGATTAAGCTTGATATGCCTTTACACTCGACTATCCTTTTAACCATAGCAGTAACCCTTAATAGTACAAATATATACGATGTGAAAATTATTTTTTCATCTAGCTCCTTTGTAGCTATGTCACAGCAGCTGATCCGATTGAGTAGACAAGATGCTGTATAACTGCATTCTTGTCAAGACAATCCTGAATTACGTAATTACAGATTCTAAGTGATAAGAACCTTAATACAGACAAGCGTTCGTTCCAAAACGCGTTTTTCGGATTCAGTTTAGGCTTCGATTTCAGCATCAATGTTTTTCACAAAATATCTATAGCTTCATTTCTTTCCAAGTAGTAAACGATTGATAATGGTTGGGCTGTTTTCATCGGCTACCAAATTTTTTGTGACTTTTTATTTACTGAATTCCATAGCGTTAATCAGATCCAAAATGTTGATCGGGTATTAGATGTCGATGGAGTAAACAACAAACAGCAAAAACAGTAAGCAGCTTTATTCGATGGGGAATAAAGTAACCAATCCCGATTTACTTCATCTTTCAGTGATGTTTGCGGGGGTGATGCCGTGTGCTAACCTCTCGCCAGATTAGCTGAGACTAAATCTTCTCTCATCAGTAAAGAGTACCTTAAGTAAAGATTTTGTGGTTGTAACATTTTGAAATAGCGTTGGTCCTTAGGTTTTGCACACCAGTGTATTTAGCATTAGCATTAGAATTAGCATTAGTAGAAGCATTTGATGCAAGAAAGCAAGCTTATGCAGCATCAGCCTAAAAAAAAAAAAAAATCACTTCCACTTCACCCCTCTTTTCGTTCAAAATACCTGTCCAGCTGAGCCTTAAACTCATTTAGGCTATCAACCTCCACTACAAGGGATGGAAGTCTGTTCCACCAACCAACCACCCGCTGGCTAAAGGCAAATTTCCGCACGTCTATCCTACATCTGTCTTTCCTCAATTTGAATTTATGCCCTCTCAGGTGATTATTCTGAGCTAGAGGAAGAATCCCATCAGCATTGAGCATGCTCAAACCATTCAAGGCTTTATACACCTCTATCAGATCACCTCGCTGGTGCCTAGTCTCCAGACACTGTAATTTGCAAAACTTAAGCCTTTCTTCGTAAGAGCACCCCTTTGTTCCATTCACTAATCTTGTTGCCCTTCTCTGTACTCGTTCCAGCAGCTCTACATCCTTCTTGAAATGAGGCCTCCAGACCTGTATATAGTACTGTAGGCGTGGCCTGACCATTGCCTTATACAAGGGAATAATCACCTCCTTAACCCTGCTAGGAAAATTCCTATATATCATTGACAATACACCATGAGCTACTCTTGCAGCCCGTCTGCACTGCTCAGAGAACTTCATATCTGCCTGCACAACCACCCCCAAGTCCCTTTCATTCTCTACCACTGTCAGTGTAGTACCACAGAGTTGATACGTTGCTCTGGGGTTGCTGTTTCCCATGTGTAGTACTTTACATTTGTCAATGTTAAACTTCATTTGCCACCTCTCAGCCCATCTGCTCAACCTTTCCAGATCCTGTTGCAGCAGCATAGTGTCAGTAGTGTGCTTGACAACCCTGCCAACCTTTGTATCTTCTGCAAACGTGGACATTAAGCTTGATATACCATCATCAGTATCGTTTATAAATACAGAAAACAATAATGGACCCAACACCGAGCCCTGAGGGACTCCACTAATAACATTAGTCCACGATGAGCAGTGTCCATTGATTACCACTCTCTGTCTTCTCCCCCTCAACCACCCCTTTATCCATAGCAGCAATTTGCCTCCAATGTCACACTGCTCAAATTTGTGTAGCAGTCTTCCATGTGCAACAGTATCAAAAGCCTTTCTAAGATCCAAGTATATAATATCAAAGCTATTCCCTGCATCCAGTTCTTTTGTGACTGCATCATAGTATCCAATCAAATCTCCTTGTCCATTAGTCAGTGGTCATTTAAACTTTAGTCAGTGGTCATTGAATGTCCGTGTGACTTTGTTTTGAAATTTATCTATTCCTTGAGTTACCATCTCAAATCGGAGTTGCTGAGATATTTTAGGTAACTCTGATGTCTTGCCAACAAATTCTAACTACACAAAGTCACTGAACTTGAGTATATCAAGAACTATTTGTGTAGATATTTCACCACTGTTAATTCCCGTATTAGCAAATTTTAGTTATTGTCTTCTTCTTGACTAATGTTCTTTAATAAAAGTTTAAAGATAATATAAACTATTTTATCAGCAACGTCTCACTTTATGTTTCCTTCTCCAAGCGAATGATGAACATGTAACAAAATACAAACTTTATCAATAAATAAGATTTGTATTGCATCTTTAATTTTAAATATAAATAAAGAAATAGAGCCATCCCCTTAGAACGGGAGAAATTACCCTGTCTAGGAGTCTACCCTGCAGGTCCGCCTCAATCAAATGTCCGTTCTAGGACATTTGCTAGAGGATTGTTGATCAACAAAGACGATTTTAGCTTAAAGTCCATATAGATTCTTTTTTCTTTTTTTCTTTTTTTTTGTTTTAAGAAGAAGAAAAGGCCGATGTCCCTTTCGTTTGAAACTTGCTTGCTTATTTTGTTATTATTTTAATATTATTTACATATGTGTTTATTGTTTATTTCTATGCTTAATGATCACTTTGTACTCCATGCTTTTTATCGCAATTATTCTCCTTTATATTCTCAACGATAAACTAATTAATATCCATCAGCGAAAAGCACTACCCTCGAGCTCTGTGAAAATAAGACGGACTGCTCTCAGGTCGTTCAGGCCCAATTCTCAAGGATTTCAGAAGAAATCCTCGAGCCTTATATGAAGCTTTTAAATTGTATCAAAAATACAAAAGCTAGGTCCAACCAGGAGAGTTACTTTTAATTTATTCAAATTTACATCAATAGGTGGCAGCACTGATCAAAATCCGATAGTGTATATTCAACAGTTTGAAAATGGCGACGCAGCCAATATTGTGCATTAGCTGCGTCGCAGGACAGATGCACAACGTTGTTCCATCAAAGTTGGTAAAAGTATTTCAAACCTGCCTATGATTATTATCAGCTGATATCATTCATGTCGGTGGCTCAGTCGAACTGAAATGAAAATAGAATGATAATTCCACACAGTACTGTATCACAAGAAAGTTTAGAAGCCTCGATACCTCGGTTGCTGTTTAAAACAACAATTCTTCTGCATAAGCTGCGTGTGACTGCGTATTGAGCGTCAAAGCAACTAAGGCTATGAGGCGCCACTATATTATATAGGTTTGATGTTCAATGTACTAAAAACTGGAGTAAAACTGGACTAAAAACTACCATCGCCTGAGATTGACTAACTCAGTGACAACTAAGCTCAGGATTGGGCAGCCATTCACCGACTAAAGATCTCGAGAGAGAAAAAAAAGTCTATATTGCTCAAGGAAACGCTCCAACTACGAAGACCACCGGTTATCAAAATTGACAACACCTCCATAAAATTATACCCAGAAATCAAATATTTAGGAATCCTCTTAGATATGAAGCTAAATTTCCATCCTCACTTGAAATATATGTCACGGAAAATAAAAAAATACTCGGCCATGATCATCCGTATAAACCGTGCAGACTGGGGCCTTAAGCGCCGGGCTCTGGCCCTCATCTATAATGCCATATTTGTCCCAATAGCTTGCTATGGAACCTCAGTATGGTGTCTAGGGCCTCCCTCGACCGAAATCGCAGCAAACTAGACTCCATACAGCGTTCTGTGCTCCTTGCCGTAATAAGGGCGTGCCGTACAGTAAGCACCCCAGCTCTACAGGTGCTAGCTGGATGTATACCCCTACACCTAGAGGTAATAAGAAGAGGATTGTATCAACGGTTGAAGAAGAGTATTCCCACCGAAACAGCACACATCACTCTTAACCTTGATAACAACCACAAACAGGAAAGGAAGAGAATCTCTGAAATTATGTACAGGACCTGGCAAGAGACATGGGACACCACCAACAAAGGATTAATAACCAAAAAGTTCATTCCCTCTGTGAACCTCTTCAGTCCAAAACCTCCTCCCTGGTACTCACCAGGCCTCCATACTACATTTCTATTGACAGGCCACGGATCCTTTAAAGCGAAGCTAACATCCCTAAGCATTGAAGATGATCCACTGTGTCACTGCGGGGCTGAGGAAACGTGGGATCACGTGATGTATGATTGCCATGAATATGACGAGTTCCGGCTAAGGAATGCCACTAAAGTCCAAGAAAATCCCCGGCATTGTGAGCACCTGATTATAATGGACGAGCAGCGCTACGCCGCCTTTACCGAGTTTGCGTAGCCTGTCTTCACTGCTAGACGGGTTCGGCACCCAAACATCACCCATTGAAGATCAAAGTAAGAAACTTCCTGGATATGACAGCCCTCTCAGGAGAAGGAAAAAAAAAAAAAGACCTCCTTCCTTCCTTCCTTCGTCCCAGGAGTGACAGAACCCACCAGCACAGCTCAGCTGCTGCCATTAGGCCTCCCTAGCCACGCTCTTGCGTGGTCCTTTGCCTCCCCTCCCCGGCGGGAGGGGGAGTTTACCCCGTGTCCTCCCCCTTCGCCACCCCTCTTTTTCACTCTGGTGGGGCATGGGCCTGCTCCACTGACTTGGGGTCATCTTCTCTGTGGACTCCGTATCTCTATCTTTCCCCCCAGTCTCCCTCCCCTTCTCTAACTTACAACTAGCGTCCGAATCAACTCCAAATTGCTTGAGCCCTACACCCAAAAACTTAATAACATCAAATCGCCCAACTAGTACTCCCTTTGTTTTGGCTGACCCCTATCTATAGCGTTTTTTTTTTTTTTTTTTGTTGTTTTTTTTTAGGTCCTTGCCACTGAAATCTCTGGAAATTAGGTGGCAGGACCTGCCAGAGTAATAACTATAATAGTGGTGTACCTGGTCTGCCTCCACGGGGCGGAGTGGGGCAACGTTGGGTCCCATTAGGGGCCCAGCGGCTAAATGACCAGATGAACAACGGTACACGACACTACACAAATACAAATCCATATACTTTTAAACCTCTGGCATTAACAGTGTTCTGTTTCCCACCAACAATGTATAGCACGCGGAGATGGGGGAAACCCCTGGTGCCATTTGACACTAAAACACTCTACACTCTACTCTACTAACTCAGTGACGTTGTAGAGAAAGCCCGTTAACATTTCCGGAATCATTGACGGGATTCGAAGTAAACTTTTCCACTCAGTGTGAAAGGATGGTGATTATAATCAGTTTGCTACCCGCGAGGTTCTTCTGCACAAAATGCGCATCTTGTAATCACGAAATGAAACAACTTCTAGGCGATTTCAAGAGGGAAATGCTGCTTGCACAACATCGTACAGCTCCTATTTGATTCTGTCAGTTGTCAGCAACTAGTTCACCAACTAGTGGCGGTTCCAGGTATGTGGAAAAGGGGCTACAGTGTTAACATCAAAATAATTTTTTTGCAGCTACACTATTTTTAAAATTAATGATTCCCAGAAACATTGTTTTAGCCCCCACCTCCTTCCCTTGGATCTTGGGATCACTACTGCTTTCACAAAGATCACGACTACTTTCACAAAGGCGTTGTTCTCAGACAAGTGCTATGAGCAAAACTGATACAGCGATGTTATTAGTAATGGTATCAATATTGGAAAATCATGCAAGAAAGCAAGCTTATACAGCATCAGTCAAAAAAAAAAATGAATTACATCAGTTGCAAGTAAGGGAAATGCTAGCTTTTTTTACCTCATCATATGACTTGAGCTAATGGTGCCTTAGCTTATATTGAGGTCTAGCTATCGTTGATGTTGTAGTAGTAGGGTTTCGGGAGCATCAGAGACTAAGGCCATATGATCCGTATATACTGTCCGTAAAATGCGTGTGTTCTGTGGTCGATTTGCTGTTTACTGGACGAAAAACCCGAGTTTCCGTGAGAAAAAACCATACTACCCTCGTCTGAGATCGACAAACTCGGCCACGTTGTGAAAAAGGCCCATAAAAATTCCTTACGTCATCACGAGGATCCTACCAATTGTGCTGCCCACGAGGTCTTGAGCTCTAGCAATGAGCAATGTATTTTAATGAATCATCCCTAAAAATTAATCATTGTTTGTTAAATTTAATATATTTTATTCCGAAATATTTCTTAATGTTAATTAATTCTTTTTCCATGGCTGGTTTGATTTGCAGTTGTTAATTCGTCACCTCCTCTAGCACAGTTTTATTGCAACTCTATTTTAATACCAAAAATTCGTACAGCTTCCAGATTACAAAGCAAAGAAAGTGTGTTAATGCAAGAATGCCGAACATGCGAAACTGGTGCAACTCTTAAAACATTTTCTGTTTGGTTCAAAGTTTTATCAACTTTTGCAGGTTCGTGGTGACAGAAATAAAAGGTGTGATATTAAAGTTTCCAGACAGCGGCAATCTCCTATTTTGCGATGCTATCCAAGACTTTCTGCAATTCAGCTTGAATATCCACAATGTTTTCGAATCTTCGTCATCTTTATTTTCAGGAATAGGACGACAGGGACGTCAAGTCAGAAGAACGGGGAGTGTGCGTGACCATCGCCATTTTGTTCTTGGCTAAAAACTGCTAAATTGACAAAGTCGTATGAACTGGTACATTTTCGTGATAGAGAAGTCAATCCTGAGTGCGTTAATCCTCATTTGACATTTTCTCCTAACATCCTCCTCAAAACGCCTTAAGACCAGATATAGAAAAAGAAAACGGTATCCTCCTCTTTGTTCCAGCAATAAATTACTCTCTGACTGGAAACATAATTTCACACATCTGTCCTGCAATTTTACTTTTTAAATTTAAATTTAAATTGAAAAAGACTGAGAAAGAGTAAATATGCCATCACCAGTTTATTATTCCATTTAAAGCCATAAATACTCCAATCAAATCTCTTCTAATGTAACTAATTTCTAGGCGCTGCAATTTGCTAAACTGGAGTCTTCTTGGTAAGAGCACCCTTTTTATGTACCTGATTAATCTTCTCGCTCTTCTCTGCTCCAATTCCAACAGATCCACATTCTTTCTAAAGCAAGGCATCCAGACCACCAGTACTCAAAATGTGGCCTAACCACTGCTTTATATAACGGGACAATCACCTCCTTGCCTACTGGTAAAATTCTGAATATCATCGACAGAAACTCATGAGCTATCCTAACAGCATGCCTGCATTGCTCAGAGAACTTCGTATCAGATTGTACAGTCATCACTAGGTCTCTTTTATTTTCCACACCAAACAGTACCATGCAAATGGAATGTTATTCTTGGAATACTGTTACCCATACGCCTTCATCAATTTCATTAATAAAGAATGAAAATAGTAAGGGACCCAGTATTGAACCCATACGGACTCCACTAATAATATCAGTAGAGAAGAGCAATGCCCACTAATAACCACCTCTGTCTTGTGCTACCCAACCATCCCTTTATCGATAACAGCAACTTGCATCTAATTCCTCAGTTTTATTGATAATAATTAATTATAAAGACTTACGAAAGAAAGAAAGAATTACAAAGGTGTGATCAAAAAGTTCGGTGAATTTTATAAAAAAATTAATTTTATTCAATCATAAATGTTTACTCTCGTTCCATCTTGCTTGTCATTGATCAAAACATTTTTTGAAAGTCTTTTCTTGTGAATGCTTTTGGGTGGAGGGGATCACTGTGTTTGATTGGATTTCGAGAACCGACTCAAATCGGTTTCTTTTCGCATCCTGTTTTAATTTTGGAAATAGCGAAAAGTCTTATGGTGTGTGACGAATCAGAAGAACAAGGCATGCAACGCGACGGGAAGGATTTTATCGATCAAACATTTATGGATGGCAAGTGATGTGTAATATAGCGCATTGTCCTGGTGAAGGTGCCACTCATTTCGTTATTTTTGGGTCATTTAAAGCAGTCGCTTAAGAAATTTTCAGAATGTTACTCTCAAACATGCAATCAGTAATGACCCTCACTTGTGATTTTTACTGCCCCTAGTTTTTGTAACACCAGGTTAAAACTTGGTGTGAGCATTCTCAAAAGAAATCGTTGTAAGTCCCACCCACATTTTAATTGATTTTTCCCCTTAAATTAATCATAGACAGAATACTAAAAAGGATTTTAAAAGAGTAAAAAAAAGTTCAAAAAAGCAAATGAATGGTTCAATCTTTTCCCACAGGTCGATAGGACGCCACAGGTCGCAGCCCCTATCGGAAGGAAGATGATAACATTTGATACGGGTTCTTTGTAAGTCAGCGGTATCACGTTCAAAAGTGGGCCACAGGTGTGTGTGAACAATAAAATGCGTCTGCTCGGATCAAAAATAACCGTAAACATATCTGTTTCCTGTGTTGGCGACATTTTCTGATAGTGGACACAATGGCGGTAAACAACGCTGGATCGTTAACTAGAAAACGCCAAGAAGACAATGCGTGTGCGTGTGCGTGTCTGTGTGGCATCGTGCTAAGTTAAATGTTCCTAAAAATATTTACGATTGAATTAAATCACCCCCCCCCCCCGATTGCACTACTGTGGGCATTTTAAGTATAAAAAGTGAAATAGCCATCAACATTGGGCAATTGAAGATTGGAAAACGTTGTGGATGGATGAATCCAAATTTGAAAATTTTGGATCCAAGCGTAGAGTGAGACGTGTGAAACGATCAGCTAAAAAAAAAAAAAAAAAAAATGGTGCCACATTGTTTAGTGCCTACAGCCAAGCACGGTGGTGGTTTCGTGATGATGTGAAGTTACTTCTGTTTTTAATAAGTGGGCCGCGTGGTCAGAATTGAAGGAATTTTTAAAAAAAAGAAGGCTAGAAAACATTCTTGAACATAATGCAATATCTTCGGGACTTCAACTTTATGGAAGAAATTGTATATTAGAACAAGAAAATGACCCGAAGCACAGCACTAAGCTGTGCAGGAACTTTCTAACAGGTAGAGTTGTGAAATCGGTGTGGCCACCTCATATGGGATCATCGAGACCGAGAAGTGTACCCATCCTCACAAAGTTGACCGGAAATCTTGCAGGTCGCTTGGAATAATGTTAGTCAAGACACTATCGCCACATCTGCATAAGGCAGTGATAAAGTCATGGGAGGATATTTTGATGAGAAATCAGTAAAACTGCTAATATTAATCATTTGAATATTTTTTGCTGTAACATTTTCAATGCATAAAAATTCGCCCAAAAAGCGCCCATTAAACTTTGTAACTTGGCAGGATTTTAGGCTGATTGTAGTCGGGTTTTAGGAGCATCAGCTACTAATGGCTGTAAATTGCGTGTTCTGTGGTCGATTTTCCGTTTGCTGGACGGAAAAACCATGCTACTCTCACCTGAGACCAACTAACTCAGCCACATTGGGAAAAAGGCCCACGAAAATTCCTCACGTCATTGACAGGATTCGAACTTAGGTCTTTTCCACCCGCTGTGGGGAGGAAGGCGATTCTATCAACTGTGCTACCCACGAGGGCATTTCAACCTGGACATTTTCCTAGATGGAGATAGTAACTGTGCTAACCACAAAGTTTTTTGTTTTTTTTTACCTTGGTGTTACATCTTGAAGGTAGTGAAGAAAAGTAGTTTATAAATGCAATTGTGAGTTGGAAGCAGTTTCGTTTCAACCGATCACAGCTGTTTGGGCATATTCGCTTTATTCCGAATGACGTCGCTGGTCCCACATGGCTCCCAACTGCGGCTGCGATAATTGGGAGTAAGTGGAACTGTCCATCGTGAGTGCGGGGATTTGCTTTAACTGACATACGAAGGTCAAAGTTCATACTTCGCAACTCATTTCACGGGAAGTCGTTATTGGCTTCGGCCGTTCTGTTCCTTTTGACCTCTTGACACCGATACGGAAACCCACTGTCGGTTTTTTTTTTTTTTTAATTGCGCGATTTCCAGCACCAAGAAGTCGTTGATCTGATTAATGCGGCGACGCCACTCCGTGCTTCAACCCAACCGGACGCGGTTGAACGAGCACGCCTCGAAATCGGGACTACTCTCCGCTGGGAAGAGCGCGGGAAATAAACAGCGGACGTACGGACTACGAATCCGCAAAGTGGGGAAAGTAGAAAGCAATATTAATAATATGCAAAAAGGGGAAATGCGCCCGTCAACATAATCAGTGGCCATTAAAACATCGTTCAAAGCATAATAGATTGGGCTTTTTAACTTACCACTTTACTTGCGCTTTAATTATGTCGAGTCCAAAGGGGAATACCCCCCATCGCTCAATTCTGCGTTGAGCGAGCATTTAAATACGAGCTGTTGGTGACGTCGGTAGCAGCACGAGTCGTATAGACATTGCACTATAAAGACCGATTCTCTTAAGTTCTATTCTCGATGCATCGGCAGCAACCATTTTCCCTAATGGAAACTACGCGTTCATTATAAAATAAAAGAACAGCGAGTAAAGCAAAACATAACCATTATTATATTGTACAAGGGAGGGTCACACCAAAAAAATAATGATTCATTTTTCTTTTCTGAAAAATAATTTTTTGCAACGTGCGTATAAATTTCTCCCCACTCGTTTTCGTATATTGAGTGGTGTAAAGTGGTATTCCTTGAATAGGAATTGAACAATAAGGTGCTTCAGACCGAGTTCAAATATCTTCGCTGAAAATTTCACTCATGTATAACTGCTTTGACCCCCTAAATCCTGGAATTTCTTCCCCCTAAGGTGCAATGATGCTTTGTTAGGAAAAGCAACAGCTCTTTCATTATTCTGAACAAAATAGATGTTTCTATTTAGTTTTTACTGCGATTTCATTAATATTCACACCATCATCACCAATATCTCCATTTAATACTACTAGCTTCATTACGCATTGGTGGGTGAATCGTGGCTTTGGTTTCACAAGTGCAAAACGGGCCACAACTGTTCGGAAAATTATCATCATGTAGCAGTAAAAAAAACACCGATTATTCATGAGAAGAGGGCTATGGCCCCTTAGCCTTTACCTGGAACCGCCCCTGATCGCACCATAGCATTTCGTCAAAAATGCCAACCCACCATTGTCCAAAATGGCAGAATGCAGCCTATCAGTAGCATGACAAACACTTTTCACGCTAAAACCTATGAGGGACATAATCGAAGATTAGTATTGAGAGATTTCAATAATCAATGATTAGTACTAGCTGACTACTAATTATTCGATTATATCATTCGAATGAAATACTCGATAATTTTTGATATTCAAATGATTTGAGAAATATGAATTGATTTAAATATTCAGTCAATTCATATTCGAATGATTTCTCCATAATCGAATGAATCATTCGAATGATTTCTCCATAATCGTGAATCATTCGAATGATTTCTCCATAATCAAAATAATCGATTATGACCTCTCGAGTAACGCTTATCACTAGTAAAACATATTTGAGATGTTTTTGGGTGCGAATATATATAATCGAATTCCGTCGCATTCATATAAACTGAAAAAAGTTTTTCGGTTCAAAACAAATACATAAAAATTTTTAATATAATTTTATTACTTACTTCATTCTGATCGTTTTATTAAAATCGTAAAATAAAATATATAATTTATTAATTAAACTTTAATAAATAAGCACAGTATTATTGCATACTCGTTAAAATTTTGTCTTCAAAGATCAACATTGCTTATCTATGGATCGTTTCATCGAGGTCTAAACCCTCATTTTAACCGATGAGGTCTCAAATCCATCCAACTGACCTTGTGTCAACGTGGAATGGAGGTAATTTTGATTAACTTCACATTTGAAATGGCGTTCTGCGCTAACCATTGATATTGCCAACGTTATAAGATTTCTCAGGGTGAAAAAGATTTGTGCTCAAATCTTTTTCCCCCTTTGATAATTTATGTGCTCCGTTTGAGCACATAAATTATCAATACTTTATATTATCTATCAATAACAACTTTTAACCCTTAAGACCATCTATCTTTCCAGGGTCTGGCGCCTTAACCACTCGGCCACTCTGGCTAGTTACGAGACTTTCAGCGGAGAATTCAGCGAAGCTTCCATCTTCGAAATGGTTTCGCAAATATTTTTAATTTTTCGTACAAATCGATTCCAGAGATGTCTTACCGATGACCAGGACAGTATAATGAAATCCAGGGGCGAGTGCATCACTAGTTTGGAGAGCGTCCCCCTTTTTAGCAATCATAAGATTATGTAGTATTTTAACTCCAGCATTTTCAGGTGGGAAAACCATGAACAGATCTGAATTGGTATATCGTAGCATTTCATACAATATGCAGCAGTTACAGTAATCTGAATGTTTAAGTATTGAGCAAAATCTTTTAAATGCTCTCAGGCAAGAGAAATTGTGTGTGTGAGATTTGCTGTTAAGGAAATGTTCAAAACAGTCGGATGAACAAACGAAGATGATCACTACGAAATCTACTAAATTTTTCTCTCGGGTAACAACAATGGCATCTTAGGATCGAGCATGATATTTGCCAAACTTATCTACTCCTAACAGTAATCCTTTTATAAGCTATTTCAGTTAGGTGTGTAAAATAAGGTAACGTTATCTGGAATCTGTTCCGGAATTGGTGGAAGAGATTTCAGATAACGTCTGAATTCTGGAATCTCTGAAATTCAGAGATTTCAGAAACAACGTCCGGGGCTTCCCGGTGAAGCCCCGGAAGTTGTTGTTAGCAGGCCTTTACTATCTTTCAAAACTTTTCAAAAACTTTTTTGAAGGAAAATTCTTCTGATTTATGAAGTTATTACAATGAAGAACATAAGGTGTAGTTTGGTGGAACAATAATCCGTTATCATAGTTAAGCAAAAAGCGAATTTCACGATATGAAACCATATATATTGTAGAAATGTCCTTGGAAGCTGTACTCTGTCTTTCAGGTGATTTTTCCTTCCATTTCCACCAGCAACACCTATCTTTATGGAATTTGAATGCTTGGCCATGGACATTGGTACTCTTGTGTGGGTAAGAATAATTATGCCATTCGTACTGCGTTCACTTCTTGTTGTTGGTCGTACGGACTTCGCCGCATCCTTGTTAATTGACAGTGTCTCTTTCGTGATGGTGAGCTGCAATTAGTCGATCAAGGAGCATTAGTCTATGAATATAATGCATAAATGATTGTGTGAATGCTGCTTATAGCGGATTCGCTCCTTCAATACAGCATCGTGGATACAATATTGTATCCATGATGTTTATTGAGCAGCTTGAGCAAGTGGAACTTTGCGATCAGAACTTCATGAGCTGTTTGCCGACACCCTTCTTGATTTGAGGCTTTTTTAAATGTGGCAGCTCTCTAACTGCATTACGCCTCCTTTCTTACCAATTCTATTGATCTCGATTCTCGGACTTTCCTATTTTTCTGTTCATGTTTATTAGCTTATTGCTAAGATCAGATTTTCCAAGATGAAGCTGCCATTTTTGTTTCGTTGAGTAGAATTTCCTAGCTCATGTGAAGGATGGAAACCGTCCATTTTTAGTGGTCAATCATGCAACAGGAAAACAGAACACAAAGCTACACAATACAACAGTGGTGAAACTACCATACCACTAGTTCCAAATATGATTATATGTGGAATGAAATTTTGAAATATCAATTTGTTCTTAATTGTGTACACAAGAGAAATTGTCAAATCAAATCAGATTAAAAAAAAAAAAAAAAAATACCACTAGTTCGCCATTGCGGAAGGTCAGAGGAATCACGCTATACCCATAAAGGTCTCGATATATTCTGTGCCTCTGATCTCAACTTCTCAGTCGCATCAACCATGCTGTATCTAGTGCAATGCAATATCTAGGAATCTCCAAAAGGTTTGTTCACTCATTCAAGCCTGGTGGAGACATCACCCAACTTTATAAACAATTGGTTCTCTCCATCCTGATTACGGCAATGTCATTTGGTCACCTTATCACAAAAGTTGGAGTCTATAAAAGTCAACTTTATTTGCTTCCTATGCTCCCTTCCATGTGTTTCTAATCATGCCTAAAGAATGCAAACAGTCATGTAATAGGTTCGGTCAGAACTCGAAATTTTATAAAACGAAATGCCGGTCAGGACATCAGAATGCAGTTAAAGATATTACAGATACGTGTGATACATTTCCGAGTGTATTCACTTTTCTTCCTTACAGAATTTAATTTTCTTGCAACCCTACTTTTCTTCCCATCAGTATAGCACTTTTTTGAACCTATAGTACATTTCTCCCGATCTGGGATCTGGAAGTTTATTGCAGGAAATCTCTCCCTGTCTGGGCGCTGATATAAAGTTTAATGAACAGTGCAAACAGCTGCCAGAAAACCCCATAATGTCCTGTCGATAGTTTATCGAACAATAGCCTGTAGAGATGGGGAAATCATAATCCCACTCCATAAGATAAGTGTAAAACCGCATTTGGAACACTTAATCCAACTACGCAGGCCTCATGTGAAAAAAGACATTGAATTTCTTGAAAGGGTACAAAGACAAGAAACTTGCATGGGGAGAGCGTCAAAAAGGACGATAGTAGAGGAAATATGTGGGCTACAACGCTTGGCAACCAGGCACCTTAGATGGACCGCATTGAGGTTTATGAGGCTCTGAGAGGGGTCAGTAATATGAATAAAGCAGGAATTTCATTGTTATACAAAATTTCAGAACTAAAAATAAAATAATACAATACAGAAAAATAAAATAGAACAATACCTCATATGACAGATGTGCCCAGAAAGTAAAGATCATCTCTTTGGAAACTGTAGAAAATTTTATTGAACAACTTATTTAGGGTTATATATTCCATTATTTTTTTACACAATCGCTAAGGTATTTTTTTTTATGAAAACCTTGCGCACGAGAGGTATTAGAACCTAGAGTACTTGGTACGTGCATGGGTTGAAGGTTGAGAAAATGAAAGAAGATACTGTTCACATTAGACTTGAATTTCTGTAGATTATAATTTTCAAGAAATAAGTGTGAAGGGAGGTTGCTCCAGAACACGGAAATTTAAGGAATAAATGAGAAAAGAAAAGTTGGGTCAGTGAGTTTGAAGTTGGACAGTAAAAGGTTGCTGAGTGACTGTGACACATGTTCAAAGGGGTTTGGAAAAGAGAGCTGGAATTACAGAAGCCAATCAAAAAAAAAAAGGTGCCCATGGAAGTAACTATAGAAAAGGCATGCAGCAGAAACGGAACATCTATGAGAGAGGGGGTGGAGAAAAAAAAAAAAACAAATTATGATATTAGGATTCTCTGTAAATGATTACATCTACCCATATTTATTTTGTCTGTAAATTATGTGTGTTCTCTGGTCGATTTGCCTGTTCGCTGGACGAAAAATCCCAGTTTCTGGGGAGGGGAAACCTTGCTATCTACGCCTGAGACCGACTAACTCAGCCACGGAGTGAAAAAAGCCCACTAAAGTTCCTCGCGTCATTGACGGGATTCGAACCCAGCCTTTTCCACAGGTGGGGAGGACGGTGACGATACCACTGTGCTACCCACGCAGACAGAGGGAGTGGAGACCTGTGTTTATGTAAGGGGCGGCTCCTAGAAGGTCAGTTCAACTCCGCCTTGTATCTCTGTGAAGAACAGTATCACTACAAATGGGCCAGATATGTGTGTGACGGAGGTTTGTGTATTATGTGTGTGTTCTGTTGTTCTGTTCTGGCCGCTTGGCTACCCAGAAGCATCAATCACCTGGACAGATGATTCTGGGTACTCGTCCACACCACGGGAAGGTGGGACACCTATGGTCTCAGAGTATGAGACAACAAAAAAAAAAAAATAAAAAAATTCCTTCTCTGGGGCCCACTCCAGAGGGAAAAAAAAAAGAAACCCGAAAGGAAGAGAAAGAAAAGAATAAAAATAATTAACTAAGATAACAAAAAAAATAATAATAATAAAAAATAAATAATAAATCAATTAATAAAAAATTTAAAAAAAATAAAAATAATAAATAAAATAAAATAAAATAAAATAAAATAAAATAAATAAAAAAATAAAAAATAAATAAAAAAATAAAATAAAATAAAAAAATAAAATAAAATAAATAAAAAAAATAAAAAATAAATAAAATAAAAATAAATATATATTGGTTTTTAGCATATGTACGCAAACATACATATATATACCAAAATGTGAAAGGGAAAAAACCAAGGGGGGGGGGAAGAGAGAGAGAGATAAAGAAAAGAGTAGATCTTCCAGTTGTGCAACCATTAAGAACGGCAGCATAAAAACACTTCGGTGCCTCCAGCCAGATGGATTTGATCAACCTCGTATCACTGGAATCATACTTTTCCTTAGTTCAAATACTTCTTTAGCAAATACCTGGAGCATCTGAAACTTACTACAGTCTCTTAAAAATATAGCTTCTTCTCCTGGAGCTATACTCTCAAGAATTTCACGTATGGCTGTCCTGGCATTGTCATATATTCGACAATCATATAGTATGTGCCGCCAGCCTTCCCTGGCCCCGCAAAAACAAAGGTCCGTGTTACTTAGTCCTAATGCATATAATTTCTCATTTATTGACCCGTACCCTGTTAACAAAATGACGACTGTAAACTAGATGTAAACCAATTGCGAACCTTTTTATCATTCAGAAAAGTCACGTTCGGGATAAACAAGTCGGTCACTCTTCCAGTAGGTATGGTATCCGATCTTGTCTGCCATAAATTGATTATTTCATTCATACATCTTTTCTTTTCGCCTCTACAGTCAGAGCGAATATTGATCTCTATATCAAAAATTTCTGTAGGAATTTCCCTCTTAATACGGTAGCAAAAACCACGATACAACAAATGTAGATCCAAGGCAAGCTCCGGCCAACACTTGCAGCGGGGCTGTGGACACCGTTCTGCACACTCTTACAATATCAAGAAGCATGATGCGTTGTATGGAATTTAGTTTAGCCCGAAACGTAGCTATTTTAACTCTATGGAACCAGGCTCCTGCAGCGTAAGTCGTTATAGGAAGGAATACTGCCTTGTAATACAGAAACAGTGTTTTATGTGATAGGCCGCTGTCAGATTTTGAAATTCTATTGATAGCGCCAGAAAATTTCCTGATTTTATTACTTAAATATAATAAGCGCCGGTGAAATGATAACTTACTGTCCACAATAATTCCCAGGTATTTTGTATCGAGGACCATAGGTAACTGTACACCATTCAACTTGATCTGAGGAGGTCGATTTATATCTAAAGCTGTTTTAAATAACATCATTTTAGTTTTGTAAGGACTAATAGCAAGCTTAAAGCTTTGAGCCCAAGAACTTAAGTCTGTCAGCAGACTACTAGCTCTCTGTTCTAAGAGTGAGCGAGATCGTCCTGCAATTATAATTGTCAGATCATCTGCAAATGGCAGCACCTTACAATTAGGGAATGTGCCAACCAACCAATTCTGCAAGACTAGGTTCCAAATAAGGGGTCCCAAGACGGAGCCTTAAGGACACCCTCTCACAACCTGTTTTCGTAGCTCAAAGTGGTGCTTGGACTTCACTAGCACATATCTATTTGAAAAGGAACTGTTGAAAAGCATATATAATTCCTTGGAACAATCAGCGTTTCTTAACTGAGCCATCGCTGCCTCACACCAAACAGTATCAGTCCCTTCGAAATCCACGTAGATTGCTAATTCATATTTGGATGTAGAATTCTCAATATGCGTTCGAAATGCCACTAGAGGGAGTGGAGAGTATTTATTAGAGATGGGCCATTATTATTAACCTAACTGCCCTCGTTTGGAGGGAGTATCGAAGCCTGAGAGAGGTTTGGGGAGCACAGCCACAGATGTAGTAACAATATTCAATGGCAGGTTTTTAGGTTTGAGGTTTTTACAGAGTGAACAGCTCTTTGGAAGAAAAGTAACGCCGACAGCGAAAGTACAAACCCAGTTTTTAAGATGCAGAGCAAGCAATATTTGTGATAGTAGTAGTAGTAGTAGTAGTAGTAGTAGTAGTAGTGGCACTTGATGCAAGAAAGAAAGTGTAGGAGCTTATGCAGCATCAGCCAAAAAAAAAAAAAAAAAAAATCACACCATACCCTCCAATTGCCTGTCCAGTTCCTCCTTAAATTTATTTAACCTATCAACTTCCACAACGACAGATGGAAGTTTGTTCCAGCAATTAACCACCCGCTGGCTAAAGGCAAATTTCCGCACATCTATTCTACATCTATCCTTTCTTAATTTGAACTTATGTCCCCGTAGGTTCGTATTCTGAACAAGTGGGAGGATCCCATCAGAATTCAGCGTGCTCAACCCATTCAAGGCCTTATACACCTCAATCAGATCACCGCGCAGGTGCCTAGTCTCCAGCCACTGCAATTTGCAGAACTTAAGCCTCTCTTGGTAAGAGGATCCCTTCATTCCCCTCACCAATCGTGTTGCTCTTCTCTGTACACGCTCAAGCAAATCTACATCCTTCCTAAAATGAGGCCTCCAGACCTGTACGCAGTACTCAAGGCGTGGCCTGACCATTGCCTTATACAGAGGGACAATCACCTCCTTTTCCCTGCTAGCAAAATTCCTATATATCATTGACAAAACCCCATGACCTGCCCTAGCAGCCTGTCTACATTGCTCAGAAAACTTCATATCTGACTGCACAATTACTCCCAGGTCTTTTTCATTTTCTACCACCTTAAGTGTAGTACCACACAGTTGGTACGTTTCTCTGGGGTTACTTCTACCCATATGCAGTACTTTGCATTTGTCAAGGTTAAACTTCAGTTGCCACTTCTTAGCCCATCTGCCCAAATTATCTAGATCCTGTTGCAGTAGCACACTGCCATTACTGTCATTAACAACCCTGCCAACCTTCGTGTCATCTGCAAACTTCGACATTAAGCCTGATATACCTTCATCAATATCATTGATAAATATACAAAACAACAGTGGACCCAACACCGAACCCTGTGGGACTCCACTAATAACATTAGTCCACGAAGACCAGCACCCATTGATTACCACCCTCTGTCTTCTCCCACTTAACCATCCTTTTATCCATTGTAGCAACTTACCCTTAATACCATTCTGCTCCAATTTGTACAGTAGTCTTCCATGCGCAACAGTGTCAAAAGCTTTCCTGAAATCCAAGTATATGATATCAAAATTATTTTTTGCATCCAGTTCCTTTGTGACCACATCATAATAACCAATCAAATTTGTCAGACAAGACTTTCCCTTAACAAACCCATGCTGTGTCTGAATTATTGCTGCAGTCTTGTCTAGATGATCCTGCAATGCATCTTTAACCAGTGACTCCATTATTTTACCCGGAACAGAAGTTAAACTAACTGGTCTGTAATTATTCGTGTCACCCTTCGAACCTCCTTTGTGAATTGGGGATACATTTGCACATCTCCAGTCCGTGGGAACCTCCCCTGAATCCAAGGATGCTCTCATAATTATGGCTAAGGGTTTGCTTAGTTGCTTTGCCGCCTCCTTTAATATAACTGGATAGATCCCATCCGCCCCAGGTGCCTTTCTTATGTTTAACTTCAACAATTTCTCCTCCACTTTGCTCTCAGTTATTACAAAATCATTAAGCACACTGCTACAATTTGATAACCTTCTTCCATTTTCAAACTGTAATGATTCCTCACGTGTGAATGTAGATGCAAAATACTCATTCAGTTTGTTTGCTATCTGAGCAGGATCATCAATAGTCGAACCATCGATGTCAAGTGGACCAATCATATTCAGCCCCTTCCTTTTAGAGTTTATATAAGTAAAGAAATCCTTGCTGTTTTTCTTAGCATATTTTGCCAAAGATTTCTCGTAATCCGCCTTTGCCTGCCGAACCTCCTTTGTGACCTGATTACAGACTAGCTTATATCTGCTACAGGCTTCTGCGTCGCCTGATAATTTATATGCATCCCATGCATTTTTCTTCTCTGTCACGAGTCTCATTAGTTCATTTGATAACCATTTAGGCCTAAACCTTGAACAATATTTCTTCATCGGTATGAAAAGTCTAGTAGCTTCCACGATTAATTCCTTGAATGCTTCCCACTTAGAATTTACTGTTTGTAACATCGTCAGTCGATCCCACTGTACAGAATTTAAAAACTGTCTGAGACCACTGTACTCCCCTTTACGGAAGCAAAAACCCTTTCCTTTACCCCTGACGGTAGTTACCTCTTTGAGTAAATCCCACTTCAGCACACTGTGATCACTGCCACCTAGTGGTTCCTTTATCTGCAAATTCTTAATACACGAATGATCACTGCTGATAACCAGATCAAGAGTATTACTTTCTCTGGTTGCCTCTCGAACATGCTGCTGCAGAAAACAATCATCCAATAAATCCACAAAAGTCTGACTAGTGTGTGAGTGACCAACTCACAAGTTCCAGTCAATATCTGGGAAGTTAAAATCCCCCATTATAAGACATTCCGATTTACTGGCCCACTCTATTTCTCTGTACAATTGTTCATTGTACTCATTCGAGTCATTAGGCCTATAACACACTCCTACTCTTATTTTTGCTTTTGCAGTGCTTATGTCACACCAAACTGACTCAACAGTGCACTGTCCATCTATATCAACTGGATGCACTTCTTTTGATTTTATGTTTTTCTTAATTAACAGCATAACACCTCCTCCCTTTCTGTCCTGTCTATCCTTTCTGTACACATTGTACTCCCCAAATTCCAGTTCTGCATTCCTTATATCTTTGTGACACCACGTCTCTGCTATCCCAACAATATCCGCCTTTGATGTCTTGACCAACACTTCAAATTCATCAAATTTATTTACTATACTTCTAGCATTGGTATACATGCAAGCATACATGCTCCTGTGCCTATTCCTTGTTACCCTAACACATCCCATATACCCAACTATTCCAGGATGACTGCCATCCGTCCCTGAAACCCCCAACACCCCTCGCTCCAGGTCGCTTCTTATTCTAATAGAAGTTGTGCAAGAATCACCTTCACCTCTGCCTGCGGTTACTGTTAAACTATTAGTCTTTGTATCCCCCCAAGCTAGCAGTTTTCCGACCCACCTAACACTGCCTCGATAGCATCAGCAAATATTCTTGCACCCTTTCTATTTAAGTGTATCCCATCCCTGTAGAAGCAATCTCTCCTGTTAACAAGTACAGTCCAGGCTGAAAAAAATTCTACCCCTTGAGCCTTGCACAATCTTTCCAGGGCCGAATTGATCGACAAGGCTCTCATCATATACTCCCTCCTATCGTGTCTTGGCAGAATTGCAGACACTTTCAAATTCAACCCTAATTCTCGGCTTTTTTTCAACAGTGACCTGTACTTGTTGAGTAATTCTGCCGGTCTCCTACTCTTAATATCATTAGTGCCAACGTGTACAACTATATCACCTTTTGTGCCCTTGAAAGATGATATCCGCTCTACAACGTCATCAACCTTTGCCCCTGGCAGACATACCCTGGTCCTGTTCCACCTATCCTTTTTACATAGCATGTTCCCCGTTTCCCTGACAATAGAGTCACCAACAACTAATAGTTCCTGTGGGATCAGCGCATTCTGCCTTGGGGGTTGCCGCTGTGTTGCGTGATGACCAAGTGCAAGCTCTGGCGTTGATGTGGGCAGCTGAGAGCTTGATGGGCCCCTCAATTTATTTCCTTCGAGGGCATCCACCCTGTCCTTCAAACTCTCATATAGGCCCATAACAACGCTGAGTTGTCGCCTGATTTCCTTACACTCCTTACATCGCGCACACACAAAGACATCCCCCATGGCAATATCATGTTCCGTTCCAGAGAGTTCGGCAAACATTTCACAAGTTGCACATTTTTTTAGGCTGTGACGCGTTGGAGAATCGCCCCCCTCAGTTCTCCCCCGAGTCACAACACTCCTGCCACTTTGTGCCCGTTGCTTTGCTGCTCTAGTTCGGGGCATGATGTGCACATGTCAAGAGAGATTTGAAGTCAGGGTAATCCGCAATGAAGATACAAGTATGTGATTTTGTTTAGAAATTTGAGTGTCATTAAAGATAGGCACAGGAGCAGAAGAATCCATTTTGTGAGATATAAAACAGGACTGAGTTTTGGAAGGATTGAATACCTGCAGATTAGCATTTAAGAAAAACAAAGCAGCGTGTTATCATCGGTCAAATTAGGATTTCCGTTCAATGGAAGAAGGTCATTAATGTACAAGAGGAAAAAGAGTGGAAGAAAAAACTGAATCTTGGGGATCAGGGAACCATCAGAGAGAAAACTGGTACTCAGTTACAAAAAACAGTTGGCAAATTATAAGATGGAAATTTATTTAGAGGAGCTTTATGCCAAACACGATCAATAGCATCTGAAATGTCAAGAACAGCTGCTTGAGTTTCGCCAAACGTTTCCATTGAATTTGTCTATAGATGGGTAACATAAGCCAGTATATCACCAGTGGATCGACAAGGAGATTTAAGTAGTTGTATCCAGGGATTAATTTTTCTTTTATTTCCATTTCGTGACGGGCTATTTTAACAGGCAATGTATGTTTATATCATACCCTACACGATACATAAATATGCTCCTTTTTCGATTAAGGAAAGACTAGGGTCCACAAAGAAAAGGAACGGACGACCATTCGGATTGACCAGCGTATAATTCAGAGGGCTGATGAAAGAATTCGGGAGGAGAGGAGGCGAACAGTTTCCGATCTTCGTCGCAGTTCCCCCGATTTCTCAAAGGTCGTTGTGTTTGTCAAAATTGTGAAACAACATCTGAACTACCACAACTGTGTGTCCGATGGACACCGAAAATCTTAACCTTTGCTGACAAAGCAAAATAAGTGACAAATGCATTTCTGTAACGTTACACAGAGCAGCAAGATTGTTTGTTAAACCGAATTCTGACCGGACCTGGGTCATCATACTGCAGACAATGTAAATACCAAACACTACATGGAAGCTCACCTCGAACGAAGAAATTGAAGTAATCAATTTTGGCGAGAAAAAAAAGTCATGCATATTGTTTTCTGGAATAGAAAATAGTGGTAGACTATTAACGCTGGATGCAAGAATTGTGGTAAACGCTGGATGCACACATTGACACTCGTAGCACACATCGACTGCTGTATAAACAAACAATAACACGGAAACGGGGAAGTTAACTTTCATATTTTCGAATTAATTCCTATGCGTAGAAAAAGAAAATACTGTACACATAAAAATGCTAAATTCCTCAACCGCTTGCTGGCATATTGCTAAAGTAAAAATATGTATATTTTACTTTTTTATCCTTCAAAAGTTCTCATGTAGACTGCTGGTAAACTTAGGTATCCTGGTGCGGAAATAAAACTGTTGCTATGGTTACGATTTGTAAAGAAAGCGCTACAAATGTGAAGTGAACGAGGAAAGCAAATAATTCCTCCACCGGACACTAGGTGGCGATTGCGAAACAAGGAAATAGCAATCAATGGCTGATGTAGCTACGAATTATTAACATCTAAGTTGGATAGCTTCCACAGTCTGAGTGACTTTGTTTATGGCTGCTATTTTTAATTAATAAACCCGCAATGTTTTTTTTTTTCTAATTTATTATTTTTCAATTTGTCCCACTGCCACATTGTCTCCTTGAGATAAAGATACAACTTGATCTTTACTTGACCTTGAATGTTAAATGTCAGATTCGTGAACGTGCGTTGCTGTGGTAACAGTGGCTTCTGACGTCATTCCAACTTTCGAGGAAAAAACCGCGCATCTATTTGCGTAGCAGTGTGCGCTACGAAGCTAACTACTGTTTGAGAGAGGGCCCATCGGCCGGCTGCGCGTACCTCTACGTGGTGCTGCGTTCAAGAACAGTCAAGGTCAAGGTTATCCATGTTTACAATGCACTGTGGACGCTTGGTTTCCAAGTTTCGGTTTGAATTAATGTTTGATAAGAGAGACCCTTTCTTTTCCCAACCACTTGTGCTCCATAAACAGTGAACTATGATGCTTGAATTGTGTTTTACTTGTATAACGAAATTTGCATAAATTTAATATTCTCATCGCATAAAAGCAAGTTTCGATCATCAGTATTTTTGGCAGTGAAGAAGGAAGCGAGCAGCAGCGTGAAGATATTCGAAGGAAATTGTTTTAAACTCAGTTCGAAATCAATAACAGTCACCTGGTGGTGAAGAAGGAAGTTAACTGACAGGAGCAGATGGCAGTGCGCCTGTACGGCAGCAAAATAGCCAAATTGGTGAGGAGACGGAGACAAGAAGCAGATGGAGACCATAACGGATACCGATGGCCGTTATTCTCCAGTTCGGAAAGAGGAGTGGGTGGTAACAGCAAGGATGGAAAAATAATCAAATAGTGACAAACACAAGTTCGCTGTTCGGGATGTTTGGGCTTTACGATTGGAACTTGTCTCAGTTGGCAACAAATCGTAGAAAGATTGCCACACCGTAGCAATAAAATTAAATTATTATTTAAAAAAAAAAAAAAGAAAGAAAGAATAACATGACTGAAAGGATGAAACTGCAATTGTTAGTTAATGGTAAAAAATATATTGATTTTATCGTTAATTCGATAAAATGATTTTGAACAGTGTTGACAGTAATTTTAATTCTTTGTTAATAATTTAATATTCTACATCTAAAAATAATTTCTCAATTTTTTTTTACAAATTACATTTTAATCAAAATATTGTTGAGCTGTTGTGCACTCTTTTAGGGCAAGATCATAAAAAGAAAAAAAGTTTCTTTAACTCCCTTATGAACCCCAGGTACAGCATTGTCTTTTAAGTAATTCCATTATTTATTTAATTTTTTATTTTATTTATTTATTATTTTTTTAAATTAAAACCTGAAACACGAGAGGTATTAGAACCTATAGTACTTAGCACCGTGCAGGGGCTGAACGTTGAGAAGATGAACCATCTGAGAAGGGAGGTTGTTCCAGAAAAGGGATAAATGAGGAAACAGTTGTTTCTGTGAGCTTAAAGTTGGACAGTAAAAGGATGCAGATTAGTTTTGGAACGTGTTCGATCTGGTTTTGAAGAGAGAGCTAAAGCAACCAATTCCAAAGAACAGTGCCCATGGAAGTTTTTATAGAAATACAGAATCTATATTTATCATAGAATCTACAGAAATATAGAATCTATGAGACAGAGAGTGAAGAGACTCTGTTGGAGATGAGTCATTAATTAACCTAACTGCCCTCTTTTGAATGTAATCTAGAAGCCTGAGAGAGGTTTTGAAAGCACAGCCTCAGATGTGGGAATAATATTCCATGGTAGGGCAAATTTGTGATTTCTTCAGAGTGAACACTTGTTTGGAAAAAAAAAAGTAACGAACGCCTAGAGCAAAAGAGAAAACCCAGTTTTTCTAAATGCAGACAAATATTTGTAATGTGCTTATGCCAAGAGAGATTAAAAGTCAAGATAATCCCAATAGAGGTAGATGATCTTGCCTAGAAATCGGAGTGTCATCGAAGATAAGCATAGGAGAAGAATCCTTTTTGAGATATAAGACAGGACTGAGTTTTAGAAGGCTTGATTTGTAGTGGATATTCGAGAAGTTGAAGCTGTTTGTGCAGAACAAGGTTTCGCATACTGGAAAGCAATGTGCTATCATCAGCAAAACTTACATAGGATTTCTGGTCAATGTAAGTAGGTCATTAATATACAAGAAGAAAAGAGTGGGAGAAAGAAATGAACCTTTGAGAACACCAGCATTAGTAAAGTTAGAAGACAGAGAGCCATCTACCATCACTCGCAGTGAAGGCTCAAAGAGAAAACTGGATACCCAATTACAAAAAGAAGATGACAAACCATAAGATGGAAGCTTATTTAGAAGAGCTTTATGCCAAACACGATCAAAAGCCTTTTAAATGCCATGAGCAAGTGCTTCAGTTTCACCCTACTTTTTCATTGAATTTGTCCACAGATGGGTAACATAAGCCAGAATATCACCAGTGGATCGACACTGACGGAATCCACCTATCGATCATTGATCAGATGGAAGATTTCTAGAGTTTAAGAATTTGCGGTTAATTGATTTCTTCATTACTTTAGAACGAGTAGAAGTAAGTGTAATTGAAGGATAATTGTATGGAAGGAATTCGTCACCCTTTTTAGGAACTGGATGGATATAAACAAATTTCCAAGTAAAAGGGAAACCAGCTTTGGAATAAGAAAGAGAAAAAAGGCCACACAGAACAGCAGTAAGTTCAGGAGCACAGGTTTTGAGAACAAGTAGAGAAATACCATCAGGACCTGAAGCTTTCTTAGCATCAAGATTCGTCAAAATCCTTCTGACGGAAATTGAATGGAGCGTGCTGGGAATGGTGGGAGGTGTTTTACCGAGATCATTACCGAGTTGTAAGAAAAATGGGGTGCTAACAGTCAGCTTTATCCTTAGCCGAAGTGACAATAGACCCATCTGGTTTTGACAGAGTTGGGAACAGCGATTGGCAAAAGTTGCGTCCAACAGCATTGTCAAGAGACTAGAATGCTCGACTACCATTTGGACGAGAAGCAAGTTTTATACTCTTGGCCTGTTCAAAATCTAGTTTATACTGATTAATAGCTGCTTTACAGTTGTTACGAGCTTTGGTGTAAGAAAATAAACATAAAGATATTGATAGCAGCCAATTTCGACAACATTCTTCTCCTGAACGGCCTTAGCACATTTATTGGAAAACCAAGATTTAGATAAAGGATGAGATTTTAAGCTGGAGTGTGTGGAATGAAGGATTTCATCCCTACCAAAATAATTAAATTTTTCAGTCATTTGCTGCACACTGAACTTTCTATTCTGAAGCACAATTCGCTTTAAATTCCTGTGTTTAAAGCTGCATTCTCCTTCGTCTTCCATCGCTATATACAGTACTTTTGAGATGGTTGCTTTCGACACACAAGTGATTTCATTTGTTTTCTCGATTGTGTTTCCTGCTAAACGTGCTCCAAGAAAAACACCTTTCTGAAAATCTGAAAGATTATCTGCCTTTCTTATGATCCTGATTGATAAGAAGATAATTAAAAAGCGTACAATATTTATCTGACACGAAGGAAGTTGTGATCGTACGATGTGACAACTTATCGTACATTTAATTATCTGTTGATTCCAAAAGGTTTCTAATTTTTTAGCCAGTCAGTATACATGCCATCACCAATGACTAATGTACAGCATTCCTATGCGTTCTGGACGCTGCACTTTCAATAAAATACAAATTTGTACAGGTGAAAAACCTTGCCCCGGATCCCCTCTAGATTTGTTCCTTCGCTAAAATGAAATATTTTTTTGATTTAATATTTCGAAACGTACCTCGTGATAAATATTCTCAAACGTTACGTTGGTGATGCTTTAACGTCAGTACAAATTGCCTTCAGTCATCTCGGATTACCGGTAATTTTATTGCACGTTCTTCTTCAAATAGGGACTTCCTTATTTTCGGGTGCCGTCGTGGTGAGCAAGATCACGACCGCAGGCGTATTAAGTATTGCCAAAGAGTCCACTTGACGTGTTTCCTGTTTCATCCATCGCAAAGAAAAGAAAAAAGTTTTACAATAATAAATTTTAATAAATGAATTTATTAATAATCCCCGTATATCTTATCAATAATTCCAGTGATTTTTATTAATGACTACAGCGCCATTATTTTGACAGTTTTAGTAAGATGTGATTTTGTCCTCTGAATTTTATTTTGCGAGAGATTGCACAGGAAGTATTTCAAAATGTATAGAAAACTTGAAATAATATAATAATTTTCATTATTTTATTTAAACAACGAATTGAAAATCAGTAATTTGTGAACTTCCTTCGATACACTTTGAAATCCTGTCTGCCGATTGGAACACTTGACAGAAATTACAAATGCCAGAACAAATCACAAATATTAAGGCAAAAACCTCAAGCTACGAATACTATATAACATTATGGTACAGGTAAAGGTAAACCCTCAGGTTTTTAAGTGGCTGTGAGCAACATAAATCTACAGAGCTTGGAAATCAGGCACCTTAGAGGAGACTAGACTGAGGTGTATTGAGAGGGAATAAGAAAATAAATGAAGGAGAAATTTCTAGCGCATAGTGCAATACCTGGACCAAAAGATAATGAAATGTCCATTTTCACTAAAACCATGCTTCAAATGAGTAACCATGAGGACCAGTTTCGCATAATTCAGGCGTTTAATAAAAAACACGACCTTTCTCCACACCAAACAACTTTCATAAGAAGTTTTCATGCTTACATGGCTGATAACGTGCTCTTCAGGCGCTATGAACTGCTCTTGTATACTCTTGTATACTTGGGATTTATTCCCAAGAGGTCTTGTCCTCCGCCACCTAAGCATGGCTCATGACAAGACCTCTTGGAAGACTCACGATTGATGGCACGACGAACTTGCTTAATGAGACTTGCTTAACTTGCTTCATATTTAGAGATCTGAGGGTATTTAGTCCAATATCATCACTTTGAAAGAATTCGTATTCATGAACTACCACCAAATTGAGGGCCCATGGCTCCTCTGAAAACCTTAAACCTCAGCAGAGATTCTGTCTCAAGACTCGCCATATTTTTGACAATAGTAGCAGAGAAACCGTGCAGGGCCTAAAAATTCGTACAATACTTAAAAGTATCTTTTTTTTTCTTTTTTTTATTAATCATAAAAATAGCAAAAAGCCTTACATTTGTGAAAAACAGTTTGAAATATAATAATAACATGACATATAAATATAAAAGTAAAACAAATAAACTTCAGTAAAGTTAAAATACAAAGAATTAAATAGAAAAGAAGAATGGGCTAAAACAACAGTTTGTGATATTCATTTTTAACACTAGTTTTATTAATAAAAATATCAATTGTATTTTCATTTAACAAAGCATCTATTCTGTTGAAAAATTCAAATCTAAGATGATTTGTCCTAAATTTGGAGATGTGAAATAATTTATGTTCCCTCAAAGGCCTAGGTGGACAATTGAAGTTAATATATGATAGCAGCAATGGAGCATCTATTTTGCCTTGAATAATCGAATGTAGAAGGAAGCAGTCAAACATATTCCTTCTAACATTTAACCTGGGAAGATTAAAAATTTTACACCAATCTTTATAATTATACATAAAATAGTCTAAATCGGATTTATAAACTAAGGATCTGATGAGAGATTTTTGAACCCTTTCAAGCGTATTAATATTTTTTATAGTGACATATGGGCCTGGAGTACTGGGGTCCATAGTTTAACAAATAGATATTTATTTAAAGTATACCCAGTATAAAATAAAATATTTCAGTAGCTTTCGGAACTCGTGTCCCTTTATCAACTGACAAATTTGAATACATTACAAGCAAAGTGTGGCACGTTACTCATTCGTCATTGTTGTAGCACGGACGTGTGCTGCCTTGCGCCAGTGATCATCCATCAATAAAACGGTTGTCTCCAGGATTGGATGTATACGCATGCCTTTCTGGCGATTTAATGCCTTAGGGTTGTTCATTATGTTTAGTGACTCTAGCCATAGGCGGTGGCGAAAGTGTCGCGCGTGGTCCACTATCTCAAAGTCGCGCTTGGGGTCAAGATCGTGGTTGGTAGCCCAAAAATGTTCTGCAAGCGCGGACTGGTCAGTTTCGGCAAGCCGGATTGATCTGTCCGTGTTCCGTGAGGCGATCCTGGAGACGTCTCGATGTCTCACCTACGTAGCAACTGTTACAGGCCCTACAGGTGATACAGTACACTACATTGCTGCGTAAGACAGGTGTGACAGGGGTCTTCACACTGGAGACAAGTGAACGTAGGTTCCTACCTGGTAATTGTACACATTTGATGTTGTAACTTCTCAGGATCTTCGAGATACGTCCTGACACTCCTGGATAGTACGGAATGTAGGCGGATGATATGCCGACTTGCTTCGGAGGTCTTGGGTTGGAAGTAAGTTCTTGTGCCTGTAACAAGCATCTGTTTAGTACATGGGATGGATAACCGCATCTGGTTAGGTCCGCCTTCACACGGGAGATCTCGTTACGTCTAATTGTGTCGGTGCTGGAATGGCTCCAGGCCCTGGAGAACAGGGTGCGGGCAGTGCTATTGAGATGGCTTGGAGCGTGGCCGGACCCGTAGTTGGTGAATTGACCGCACCACATGGGTTTGCGGTATACTGAGGTCTCTAGATGTGGGCCTACGCGATGCACTAGCACGTCCAGAAACGGGAGCGAACCGTCCACCTCTGATTCTACGGTAAACTTGATGAAATTGGATAGAGAGTTGAGGTATTCTAGTAGTACCGTTTCAGAACCACGTGGTATTATGGTAAAAATATCGTCGACATATCTACACCACGTTGTAATAGGTGTAGGTGGGTTCTGGTGTATCTGCTTCTCCAGATCTTCCATGGCGATGTTAGCTACTACGGAACTGACAGGGGCACCCATAGCAGTGCCATGTACTTGTTTGTAGAGTGAGTCTTCAAAGGTGAAGATGCTGTTAGAGAGGCATAGGTTGAGGGCGGTACAGATGTCATCAGTGGATAGTGACGTCCTGGATTGGAGTCCTGGATTGAAACGGTACTACTAGAATACCTCAACTCTCTATCCAATTTCATCAAGTTTACCGTAGAATCAGAGGTGGACGGTTCGCTCCCGTTTCTGGACGTGCTAGTGCATCGCGTAGGCCCACATCTAGAGACCTCAGTATACCGCAAACCCATGTGGTGCGGTCAATTCACCAACTACGGGTCCGGCCACGCTCCAAGCCATCTCAATAGCACTGCCCGCACCCTGTTCTCCAGGGCCTGGAGCCATTCCAGCACCGACACAATTAGACGTAACGAGATCTCCCGTGTGAAGGCGGACCTAACCAGATGCGGTTATCCATCCCATGTACTAAACAGATGCTTGTTACAGGCACAAGAACTTACTTCCAACCCAAGACCTCCGAAGCAAGTCGGCATATCATCCGCCTACATTCCGTACTATCCAGGAGTGTCAGGACGTATCTCGAAGATCCTGAGAAGTTACAACATCAAATGTGTACAATTATCAGGTAGGAACCTACGTTCACTTGTCTCCAGTGTGAAGACCCCTGTCACACCTGTCTTACGCAGCAATGTAGTGTACCGTATCACCTGTAGGGCCTGTAACAGTTGCTACGTAGGTGAGACATCGAGACGTCTCCAGGATCGCCTCACGGAACACGACAGAGCAATCCGGCTTGCCGAAACTGACCAGTCCGCGCTTGCAGAACATTTTTGGGCTACCAACCACGATCTTGACCTCAAGCGCGACTTTGAGATAGTGGACCACGCGCGACACTTTCGCCACCGCCTATGGCTAGAGTCACTAAACATAATGAACAACCCTAAGGCATTAAATCGCCAGAAAGGCATGCGTATACATCCAATCCTGGAGACAACCGTTTTATTGATGGATGATCACTGGCGCAAGGCAGCACACGTCCGTGCTACAACAATGACGCATGAGTAACGTGCCACACTTTGCTTGTAATGTATTCAAATTTGTCAGTTGATAAAGGGACACGAGTTCCGAAAGCTACTGAAATATTTTATTTTATTTTATTTTATACTGGGTATACTTTAAATAAATATCTATTTGTTAATATTATTTATGCCAAAAGGGGGTCCACACTTGTGTTGCGTATTCCATCTACAGAGAGAAGCTATGTTTACATCTAAGGGTAGCTTAACTAGTTTGAGAGCAGTGTGTTCAAATATGGAGACCTCACCTGGAAAGAACACTTCGAGCTTCTTGAAAAGGTCCAAAGACGATGTGCCTGGTGGGATCGGCCAAGGTATCGAAATGAGGAAAGATTTCGAATATGCTGGCTGCAGAACTTAGAAACTAGACACCTTGAAGAATGTGACTGAGGAGAGGGGAAAATCAAATGAATGGTGTAAAATTTTCACTTATAAATGTTAGTAAAACTAGGCCATCAATTTGAAATTACGGGGTGACAATTTTTTTTGTCATTAGCTTTGTTAATTCTTATTGTTTTCATTTTTTTTCTTTTTTTTTTTTTGTCACTTTGTTAAATTCTCATTTCAAAGCGACAAAATGTTATCATTACACTGGAGTGCAGGAATTTTTTTTTTTTTTCTTTTAATCAGTGAGTTGTTAATTATTGGAATAAGTTGCTTTCATGGGTGGTTGAGGCTGACAGACTGGGGAGATTCAAAGCTTAACTTGGTAAACCCCTAAGTGTTTCCCTATGAGGAGGGAAACGAATAGGATGTTTTTTTATTTTGTATATTCTTACTTTTATTATTAACTTTAAAAAAAAAATTAAAGGGTGCCGTTACACTACGTATGCAGTTGAACTTATGGTGTATTTACACCGATATTATATAGTTAATTTCAACCCATAACATATTATGCCGTGTGTGTTTAGTCTTCAATACATTATTTATTTTTATTTTTTTGATTTTTATATTTTTTTATTCAAAATAACGAATCTGGGAGCCTCCTGAACAAGTCATGTTGAGGAATGGGCCAAAATCTTCCACGCTAGCTCAATGCGGGTTGGTAGATCGACCGTATTTAACAGTCAGAGGCTTGAACCGCGGTCTATACAAATAGCGTGTACTATTGTACTTCCGCTGCTAACTACTCGGCTACTCAGACCTAATATAAGGCTCTACATTCCATATATTCTATAGTCGGTTTATCAGTACTGCTAAATAAAATAAAGCAGGAGTGCAACAGCACACTCTTTGAGTAGACCAGGGTTCGAGCCCAACAGTCGATCTACCAACCCGGTCTGGACCAGTGCGGCAGATTATGGTCCATTTCCCTCAACATGACCTGTTCGGGAAGCCCCCATCCTGCAGTGGATTGGCCATGGCTGCAAATTTTTTATTTATTTAATTAAATTTAATTTTTTACTTTTTTCTTGCTGATTGCGCCAAAAGCCTGTGGCTTCCGTATATTACATTGCTAATACTAATGCAAACTTTTGGACACCAGTGCATGTGTGTGTGTGTGTATATCTGTCTTTCTATCTGTCTTAGTCTGCGCGGGTAACACAGTGATATCGTCACTGTCCTCCCCACATCGGGTGGAAAAGGCCCGGGTTCGAATCCCGTTGATGAAGCGAGGAACTTTAATGGGCTTTTTTCACTCCGTGGCTGAGTTAGTCGGTGTCAGGCGTAGATAGCAAGGTTTTTTTTCGTCCAGCAAAAGAGGCAAAATCGACCAAAGAACGCACGCAATTTACAGACACAAATATGGGTTTATGTTACAAATATGATTTTGTTTATGTTGCAAATGTGATTTATGTAATCAATTACGGATAACCCTAATATAATAAGCTGATTTTTTGTTTATATCTGACCAGGAGTAAGAATGTAACGAATATTACTGAAGGGGTGTGCATGTGAGCGTACGTTTCTGGGTAGAAGAGGATTTTCCTAAGCTGCTTCCGAGCCCTTCCAATTCAAAACCCCTTTACGCCCGTCTCTTATAGATAAAGTTTATCGCAACAGGATCCAATATGGCCGCGATCCACCCGCATTCGCGATACCAGGAGATGATTTAAGTACACTTCTTATGTGCGTCAGTGAGGAACAGATAAAAATGCGCTTCCCCGCATCGACGATTTACTTTACGTATTATTGCATTCCAGGTCATCAACTCCGCTCCTCCTTGGAGCAGCAAAAAAGGCGAAACATAAGTTGCCACACATGCGATATGTTGCTGTAGCTGCCTTTCTGTTTTTAGCGCCTAATTTTCTTTCCTTAAATACTTCTTATGTTTCTCTGTCATTGAAGAAGAAGGTCAAAATAAGACTGGCATTACGTTCTCGCGGCTGTTAGCGACGGATTGGCCTTCCCGCCATGCGAATCAGGGTCGTCTAGTGGGCTTCTTCGGCTTTCACCAAATCAAATTGTTATTTTTTATCCCGAAGAAACATTTCTTGGAAATTACTTTAACAATGGCGTGCGCTCTGCTTTTCAACCAGATGACAGTATCGCGTGCTTCCGGGCTAAGTGTCACCCAATTGCATTTTCGTACGCTTACAATATCTTGTGTTTCCAAACTGATGCGAAATTTTATAAAATCGTCTCCTTAGAGGGAGAAAGTTGGAGACAAAAGTGCGACCCATGTTTGCATTGCATCAAAAATGGCGACGGGATGATGCCGATATTCATTTGTGGATTCGTTATTTCGATTACACAAGTCATCAATTGTGTTTGTTTCATTGGAAAAAGTATACGTGGACTAAGATCTTTGGAAGCTGATTCCAAATGTTTCCAGTTTCCTTCTAGCGCTTGTAGTTTTTATGATGAGATTGATTATGCCACTCCTGTTTTGAAGTGACCTCAGAGTATGTTAATGTACATGCAAGGAGATTTCACAAAATAAGTGTTGTTTCCTGAGAGAGCCGTTCTACCGCTGACCAATTATATAAGAAGTGGCTGGCCTCGAAGAAGAATATGAGTCAGGAGCGAGTAGAGTGAAAATTGGTCCCTTAGTGGATCCAATAAAGATTTTCCTTCCACCTGTTCCCATTACACTTGGCTTAAGGAGTAATTTTGTGAAAATGATGGGTAAGATGAATTCGAGCCGATTTCATTACTTACGTGAGAAATTTCCAAAGTAATTTGTGGACATACTGGTGGTTATTCATATTTTCAGGAAGGGTCGGTGAATGCTCAGAACGGGATATTCTTGTATGACCGTATTGAGCACTCTCTATCTATCTATCTATTTATCTATCTATCTTCCGAATTCCTCTGATCCTATGTGGGCGTCCCCGAGTATAAACAAAAATTTATTTTATTTATTTAACTAATAAAAATAGAACAGCCAGCTAAAACGAGATGTGGAGTACAAGAACCAGTAATCTGGATGTCGTACTCCACATTTTGCTCGATTAATACGAACACATTTGTCCATACTTTTTTGTTGGGGTGGTGAAGATGGGGGAAATTATCTGTATTTTATGATGAGCAACGCATTTATTTTCTGCTTGGGTATTATTAATAATAATTAAAAACATAATTATATTACTTTTATTAATAATAATAAGAGTATCTGTTTTTCCGCCGTGTTAATCAGGTCTGCTTAGCCAGTTTATCTTGTCTGTAAGTTGCGTACTGTATATTCTACTAGGTTTGTTGTTTTTGGGATGAAAAACCCGAGTTTGGAACAAAACCATTCAATTTCTAAAACGGACTTTTACGAAAGTCATCCTTCCATTAATAATTAAGTAATTATTAATAATTATTTAATTATTAAGAGAAAAGGAATATGACAAAACCAATGAATGGTCTACTGTGCCCTCTTCCATTCATTCACTGTAACTTATAGGAATTGAAACGCCGCGAGTAGCCACAACTAGCGTTGTTTCTTTTGCTGGAGATTTATACCTTTTTAAATATATTTTTCAGTCAGGAAATATCTCTCGCTTTATTAACCGATCCACAATTTAGCTGCTTTGTACAATCTCATGCTTGCACGGACTTTGCATCTGCCCTGTAGTCTACACGTGGCAACTTTAGCAGACTCCAATCTGATCACACAACATTGAGATCGAAATCACCAACGCTAATAAAAGTCACACAGATGTCCCCAGCAGATGAATTTCTTTCTTGCCTTTATTACAGGTTCACTGTCATATCCTCTCTCTCTCTCTCTCTCTCTCTCTCTCTCTCTCTCTCTCTCTCTCTCTCTCTCTCTCTCTCTCGTATACATAAAAATAATGTCTACATTAAATTAAATTACATTAAAAACAATGGATAAGATTACTACTCTCATAAGCCATTGTACAAGTCAAACAATAGCCTCCTCCTATGCACGATTTAGTAAACTGGGTTTGCTACTAAGTGCATCGATCTCATATTGTGGAGCACTTCGTCACAAGTTACCTTGGTATTGCACTATTGTCAATAAAGAGCACTTCTCCAATGTTGTTGCTGTAGTAGGGTTCTAGAAGCATCAGCGACTAAGGCCATATTGCTCCATGTATATGGTCTGTAAATTGTGTATGTTCTCAGGTCGATTTTCGGTTTTCTGGACGAAAAACTGAAGTTTCCGGGAGAAAAAGCCATGCTACTCTCGCCTAAAATCGACTACTCAGCCACGTTGTGGAAAGGGCCCATAAAAATTCCTCCCGTCATCAACGGGGCACGAACTCGGGTGTTTTCCACCCAGTGCGTAAAGGACGGCGATTCTAACCAACCGTGCTACCCAGAGGGTCTGTAATGAAGAATTTTTTTTTTAAAGAGTATGCCAGTACACAACACCCGGCTTTCGATCCTTTTTGAGATCACGTCTGTGGACTTTATTTCTTTCTGTGCATAGCCGTGTTATGCTCACAGTTATACACAAAAACACATTATGCCCGATATACGCATATAATGACGCTTTATAGCTATCATAATCAGAGGCTCTTGCCCTGAACTTAATCATGTCACTTGCTCATAAGGTAATTTCCCTGGGCGCAATGGCAGGAGAAATTGAGAAATACTATTCTAGATGGGATATCATTTTATTACATTGGATGTAGTACAAATTGGACTGGGTCCTGTTTCGAAAACTCTTTCGTTAGGGGCGTCTCCGTAGCCAGGTGGGAAGGAGCAGTAGTGCGTATCACATGCTTCTTGATTAGACCGGGGTTCAAGCCTGTCACCACCAAATGCGGAAGATGCGGAAAGGTGACCACCGCATATCCCGGAGCAATATGGCCTTAGTTGCTAATGCTCCTAGAAACCAAAAAAAAAACAACAATCTTTCGTTAGTCAATTGCTTATGAGCGCATTTCCTCATACAAACGATTCCATAAATCAGCGATTATCAAACGCTTTTATCAGAGGCACAGTATTCATGCAAATACGACGATGGAAACTGTACGTAGGCTGTATATCGGGTTAATGCTTGATACCACTACCATCCTAGCATGAAAGAATTGAGAATGGGTGGAAACAGAAGGGATTTCAGGTTGCAGGTAGTAGTGCACTGGTGTGCAAAACTTAAGGACCAACACTATTTCTAAAGGTTGCAACCACAAAATCTTTACTTAAGGCGCTCTTTACTGATGAGAGTAGAGTCAGTCTCAGCAGCGATTCTGAACGTCAGCTAATCTGGCGAGAGGTTGGCACACGGTATCACTCCGCAAACATCACTGAAAGGGATCGATATGGCGGTCGAGGTGTTCTCGTCTGGGGAGGCGCTATCTTGGATGGACGCCATGCAAATCAGAAGCAAAAAATGCCCTGGCCCAGACCTAATTGAACCGGAAATTGTGAAGAAAACGGTGGAATACACCCCGGATCTGTTACTCACGCTATATAACACCTACCTCCAAGAAGGAACCTTTCCTAATGACTGGAAAATTGCCAACATCAAACTTAAATTGAAAAATCCATCAAAGCAGCCAGAAAAACCAGAGTCCTACCGTCCGATCGCCTTACTCCCAGTTGTAAGCAAACTATTCGAGAGAATGCTGCACAAGAGGCTACTCCACTATTACGAAGGGGCAAACCTAACAAACACAATGCAATTTGGATTCAAACCTGGCCTATCCACGATCGAAGCTCTCAAGACACTGCTGGATAAAGTAGAAGCCTGTACTACCAAATATTTTCTCGTTATCAGTATTGACTTCGCAGGGGCGTTTGACGCCATCTGGTGGCCGAGCGTCCTCGCGAGACTTAGGCAGGCTGGAGTGCTCCTAAACCTGTATAACACAATCAGGAGTTACCTAACACAGAGAACGATCAAAGTACATGCACCGTATAGGAAGCTAACTAGACAAATCCACAGGGGTACCCGCAGGGCTCTGTCCTAGGACCCCTGTTATGGAATATGATTTTAGATGAATTCCTGGCCCTTGATATTGGCGAAGTTGGCGCCCAGGCCTTCGCCGATGATTTAATAATTACTGTTGCTGCTGACTCACGGGCGCAGATCGAAGAAAAAGCCAACCACGCGATACGAATTTTGCAAAACTGGGCTACAATCCATTGCCTGCGGATTTCTCCAAGTAAGACCTGCTCGGTACTCCAGAAGGGCAGACTCGACCTTGCCAGACCACCGCAAGTGAAAATCCAAGGCACCACAATTAAACTTGCTACAGAAATCAAATATCTCGGAATCATCATTGACAAAAATCTGTCTTTTCAGCCCCATCTAAAGTACATTAAACAAAAGATACGGAAATATTCTGCATTGGTCGCAAGAGTGACCAGGAGGGACTGGGGGCTAAGCAAGCGGACCCTGTCCCTCTACTAAAAATGTACATTCATCCCGGTCATCACATATGCTTCACCAGTTTGGTACAAAAAGGTAACCACAGTGGAAAATAGAAGAACCTTGGACAGCATCCAGCGGTCAATAATTCTGACAATCACACGAGCTGTCTCCACAGTCAGCACGCACGCACTCCAGATTCTGGCCGGAGTCCTCCCGCTGGACTTGGATATCATCAGATGCACCCTGACATATAATATGGCAAAAGAAATACCGTGCACTATCCTGAACTTCACGTTGGATCTCGCCAACAACAGGAAGCTTGAAAAAACCAGACTGCTCGACCACCTCCGACAGGAATGGCAGGATCGGTAGACAGAATCCACTAAAGGGGAAATCACCAAGAAGTTCCTCCCTAGCGTAAACAGAGTCTTTCTAAAACTCCCGAGTTGGTTCCAACCAGGCTCCACGTCACCTTTCTGCTCACAGGGCACTGGCCATTTAATGCAAAACTATCTAGCTTCCGAATCACTGAGGATCCCCGTTGCCTCTGTGGCCACGAGGAAACATGGCAACATCTCATGTATGACTGTGACCAGTATGAAGACCTGTGATGCAGGCTCACCACTGCTATCACTTACTTCCCGCAGAACATGGAACAGCATCTTCTCGACTCGGAACAAGCATACAAAGCCCTTACCATTTTTGCACAGAAACTCTTTGCTAGAAGGCGAGAACTTATAGCAAACCACCATGCACAGCACCCAGAAGCTGATGATGAATCCCAAAACCAGGACTAGAGAAAACCGGAATACACAAGAAAACTGTACCAAATAACCCACAACCACGAACATGACCATCATTTAGCCTTGTCCACAAGGGAACTGACAACCAGGAAGACCTACAGCTGAACCAGAGACAACCTGACACAGGACTTGATTCATGTATGACCCTGCGACTGGGATCTGACTCCTACATTGAAAAAGAACACCAAAGAAGATCCGGTTCAGATCTCTTGGATCCCCACGTGCTCACAACTGTCAATGCCTGATGGCGATCTGTACCAGACTCCCTTTCCCCTGGTGGGGAGGAGGAGACAGTCTTGTCTTGTCTCCTCTCCATCCCTGCCAACCCTGATTCTTCTCCTGGTGGGGCTTGGGCCTGCCTCACTGAAAATCCTGGGGTCGCCTTCTCTATCGTCCCCATACTTCTGTCTTTTCCCCCCAGCCTTCAGTCTCCCCCCCTACTCTGCCTAATACGCCAGCGTATAACCACACAAACTGCAAAAACTTAACTTCATCCAAATTAAACCGCATACACCTCAATTGGCTTTTCTAATTCCAGCGCTCACCCCTACCGAGTCTTTTTTTTTTTTTTTTTCTTTTTTTTTTTTATAGGCCATAGTCACTGAGATCTCAGGAAACTAGGTGGCAGGGCCTGCCAGAGTAAAACTTCATTCTGTGTACCTGGTCTGCCTCCACGAGGCCAAGTGTGGACAACGTTGGGCCTCAGTAGGGGTCCAACGGCTAAACGGCCAGATGAACAACGATACACAACACTACACATCTACAAAACCCACACACTTTTAAATCTCTGGCCTTCCCAGTGAACTGGTACACCTACAATGAAAGCAACGCGGAGATGGGGGAAACCCCTGGTGCCGTTAGACAACAATACACTTTACACTTTACACTATCTTGGATGGACGTACACAACTCCAGATACTGGAAGGCGGTACTGTAACCGGTGCACGCTACTGTACTGAGGTAATCCTTCCCCACGTGTGTCTATTCCGAGGTGCAATTGGCCCCGAGTTCGTGTTTATGGATGGTAACTCCACACCCCATCGCACTGCAGCTGTTGATATGCTTTTGGAAAGTGAGGACATTATTCGTATGGATTGGCCTGCCCGTTTTGCCCGACCGTTCTAAATCCCATCGAACACATATGGGACGCTCTGGGAAGACGCCTAGCGGCACGTCCACACCCACCAGAAAACGTTCACCAGCTGAAGATGGCGCTAACATAGGAATGGACGATGTTACCGCAAGAACTTATCAACAACATTGTTCTAAGTATGGACAGGCGATGCAAAGCCTGTATCGACATTAGGGGTGGCCATATCTCCTACTCAGGACCACCTCTTCTTCCCTTTGTTCCATCTTTGGCAGTGATGCATCTGTATCATGGCAGCCAGTGCTATTTTTGAGTCAAGTCCCTCTGTACCGTTTTGTTTCCGTTGTTGTGTCGGTGTTGTTTCCTTCATCATTTCTGTACCTCAGGAGGTTCCTTTGGTATGCTTTTCCCATATCCAAGCCAGTCCTATGAGAAGCTATAAGTGAAAACCTGACTGGTCCTTAAATTTTGCATACCAGTGTAATAGTAGTAGTAGTAGAGACATGTGAAGCAAGAAATAAAGCTTATATAGTGTAGGCGTACACTTTTTCTTCTGCGTACTATATACATAAATAATTAGTTTACTTATATATACACAAATTTCTCCACCTACTTTTAATTTTATCAGGTAACTATAAGTTATCCTTGGGCCTCTGACTGCATAAACAAGTCCAGGGAAATTCGGTTTTTCGTTAGAATTTGAGTGAGACAACTGACAAAACACATGAAAATTGAAACATGTTTAATTATAGGAAACTGAACTTATGTACATACAAATTGTTCACTAATTTTTTAATACCTCCACTGGGATGGACAGTTACAACAAGTCCTTACTATATCTCATTGCTAAGCTGATTTATATAGTTCCTTTTAAAACATCCAATTTGTTTATCCTGCCACTTCCTAGGTTAATCAAATTAATCACAGTTAGGATTACAGAATGTCTTTCTCCTTTTTCGAGGACTATATTCTTGACTAGGAATAATAACACTAAACAGTACTTACAATAACTTTTCCCATTCTCCAAGTTGGTCCAGCTCCTTGATCTTCAGGCAACTTTCCTTAATGGTCTCCACATCTGATTTCTTTGTTCTGTACCAAAATCTCCCCGACCAACTCACTCTAATACGGTCTACTCATACTAAAACTGCCCACTCACTTTAAAACTACCTACTCACTTGAAACTACCCACTCTCTCTGAAACTACCCACTGTCTCTAAAACAACCAATAACTACCTCCAAACCACCAACTCACTCTAAACCGACCAATAACTACTCTTTTTCCAGCCGAACAAAACCTTATATATCCTGTCGTCCTAAATTCTCTCCCCCATCCCTTACCTTAGTGTAATCCCTGATTAGTTCCCCTGTCTTTGACCTTCTCCGTTTCTCCATATTTTATTCTCCGGGTTCGGCCCATTCTGGGAAAATTTAACCTGACCCTCTTCAGTAGGTCGAAGTTCACCCTCCTTCTAAGAATTTAACCGAACTCTTGTCTAGATGATCCTGCAATGCTTCTTTAACCAGTGATTCCATTATTTTCTCCGGAATAGAAGTTAAACTAACTGGTCTGTAATTACTCGTGTCACCCTTAGATCCCCCTTTGTGAATTGGGGATACGTTTGCACATTTCCAGTACATGGGGACCTCCCCCGAGTCCAAGGAATCTCTCATAATTATGGCTAAGAGTACGCTTAGTTCCTTTGCTGCCTCCGTTAATATAACTGGATAGACCCCATCCACCCCGGGTGCCTTTCTTGTGGTTAACTTGAATAATTTCTCTCCCCACTTTACTCTCAATTATTACAAAATCATTAAGCTCCCTGTTAGAGCTTCTGTCCTCCACTTTCCTACAGAATTCCTCATGTGTGAATGTAGATGCAAAATACTCCATTCAGTTTGCCAGCTCTCTCAGCAGGATCATCAACAGTCGAACCATCGATATCAAGTGGACTAATCTCATTCATCCCCTTCCTTCTAGAGTTCATATAAGTAAAATAAGTTCTTGCTGTTTTTCTTAGCATCTTTTGCCAAAGATTTCTTGTAATCTGCCTTCGCTTACTTAACCTGCTTTGCGACTTCATTACAGATTAGCTTATATCTACCATAGGCGTCTGAGTCGCCTGATAATTTATATGCATTTTTACGACTGTAATAGTAATTTTTGCACTACTTAGCGTTAACTAATTATTTTCTTTGAACCAATCTCCACCTATATGCCCAGTTCCTTTCGTTTTTCTCCATACTTCGAATCGGTCATCAAAATTTTACCACAAAATTCAGTTAACAGGAAATATTTGTGAAAATCCTGGGCATTTCTTATTTACCAGTTTCCACTGTAATCATAAGACTTTTGTATAAAAGTCATATTATTGTACAAAATTCGAACAAAGATTTTCTTCACATTTGTACATCATCATAAAAAGGGCCGCGGTCGCACTTTGTAAACACCTGCCATAAACAGTGGTTAGTTCCTCAAAGTAGCTTCCAAAAGTCTATTTAATCATTTTGATGTTCCAGTATTCTCCGGGCTCAGATTTGGGCTTCTCTCCCCTTGATTCTCAGAAGAAACATGCTTTGTAAAAAGGATAGGTGGAATAGGACCAGGGTATGTCTGCCAGGGGCAAAGGTTGATGACGTTGTAGAGCGGATATCATCTTTTAAGGGCACAAAAGGTGATATAGTTGTACACGTTGGCACTAATGATATTAAGAGTAGGAGACCGGCGGAATTACTTAGCAAGTTCAGGTCACTGTTGAAAAAAAGCCGTGAATTAGGGTTGAACTTGAAAGTGTCTGCAATTCTGCCCAGACACGATAGGAGGGAGTATATGATGAGAGCCTTGTCGATCAATTCGGCCCTGGAGGGATTGTGCAAGGCTCAAGGGGTAGAATTTTTTTCAGCCTGGACTGTACTTGTTAACAGGAGAGATTGCTTCTACAGGGATGGGATATACTTAAATAGAAAGGGTGCAAGAATATTTGCTGATGCTATCGAGGCAGTGTTAGGTGGGTCGGAAAACTGCTAGTTGGGGGGGATACAAGGACTAATAGATTAACAGTAGCCACTGGCAGAGGTGGAAGTGATTCTTGCACTGCTTCTATTCAAATGAGCAGAAGTCTGAAAAACAAGATGCAGGATATTTCAGAGACTGCTGGTAGTCATTGCGTTACAAATAAACACATGGGTTGTGTTAGGGTAGCTAAGAATAGAAACAGGTGCATGTATACCTGCGTGTACACCAATGCTAGGAGTTTGGTAAATAAATTTGATGAATTTGAGGTATTGCTATAAACATCAAAGGCAGATATTGTTGGGATATCAGAGACGTGGTGTCACACAGATATAAGTAATGCGGAACTGGAATTTGGGGAATACAATGTGTATAGAAAGGATAGACAGGACAGGAGGGGAGGAGGGGTCATGCTATTAATTAAGAAACACATAAAGTCCAAGGAAGTGAAGCCAGTCGACATCGATGGACAGGGCAGTGTCGAGTCAGTTTGGTGTGACATAAGCATAGGGAAATCAAAATTGAGAGTAGGAGTGTGCTATAGGCCTAATGACTCTGATGAGTATAATAATATATTGTACAGGGAAATAGAGTGGGCCAGTAAATCAGAGAGTCTTATAATGGGGGATTTTAATTTCCCAGATATTGACTGGAATTTGTGGGTTGGTCACTCGCACACTAGCAAGGCTTTTGTGGATTTATTGGATGATTGTTTTCTACATCAGCATGTTCGTGAGGCAACAAGAGGGAGCAATACTCTTGATCTGATTATCAGTAGTGATTCTTCATGCATTAAGAACCTGCAGATAAATGAACCACTAGGTGGCAGTGATCACAGTGTGTTGAAGTGGGATTTACTCAAGGAGGTAACTACCATCAGAGGTAAAGGGAAGGGTTTTTGTTTTCGTAAAGGTGACTACGATGGTCTGAGACAGTATTTAAATTCTATACAGTGGGACCAACTGATGATGTTACCAACAGCAAACTCAAAATGGGAAGCATTCAAGGAACTAATCTTGGAGGCTACCAGGCTTTACATACCAACTAAGAAATATTGTTCAAGGTTTAGGCCTAAATGGTTGTCAGATGAACTAATGAGACATGTGGCAGAGAAGAAAAATGCATGGGATACATACAAATTAATGTGTGACATGGAAGCCTATGATAGATATAAGTTGGTCTGTAACCAAGTCACAAAGGAGATTAGGCAGGCAAAGGCAGACTACGAAAAATCCTTGGCAAAGGATGCAAAGAAAAACAGAAAAGAGTTCTTTACATACTTGAACTCGAGAAGGAAAGGGATGAATCAGATTGGTCCACTGGATATTGATGGTTCAACAGTTGAGGATCCTGCTCAGGTGGCTAACAATCTAAACGAGTATTTTGCATCTACATTCACGCATGAGAAGTTATTCAGGAAGGAGAATGATGTAGGTAAAGTAAACATTGGCAGTGAGCTGGATGATTTTGTAATAACTGAGAGGGAAGTGGAGGAGAGATTGTTGAGGATAAACATAAAAAAGGCACCTGGGGTGGATGAGATCTATCCAGTTATATTAAAGGAGGCAGCAAAGGAAGTATGCAAACCCCTAGCCATAATTATGAGAGCTTCTTTGGACTCAGGGGAGGTACCCATAGACTGGAGCTGTGCAAATGTAACCCCAATTCACAAAGGAGGATCAAAGGCTGACACAAGTAATTATAGACCTGTTAGTTTAACTTCTGTTCCAGGTAAATTAATGGAGGCACTGGTTAAAGAAGCACTGCAGGATCATCTAGACAAGAATTCAGTTATAGCTCAGACGCAGCATGGTTTTGTTAAGGGCAGGTCTTGCCTGACCAATTTGATTGGATACTATGATGTAGTCACAAAAGAACTGGATGCAGGGAATAACTTTGATATTATATATTTGGATCTTAGAAAGGCTTTTGATACTGTTGCACATGGAAGACTGCTGCCCAAATTGTAGCAGTGTGGCATTGGAGGCAAATTGCTGCTATGGATAAGGGGATGGTTGAGTGGCAGAAGACAGAGAGTGGTAATCAATGGACACTGCTCAACGTGGACTAATGTTATTAGTGGAGTTCCTCAAGGTTCAGTGTTGGGTCCATTGTTGTTTTCGGTGTTTATGAATGATATTGATGATGGGATATCAAGTTTAATGTCTAAGTTTGCAGATGATACAAAGGTTGGCAGGGTCGTTAAGGACACTACTGACGCTATGCTGCTGCAACAGGATCTGGAAAGGTTGAACAGATGGGCTGAGAGGTGGCAAATGAAGTTTAACATTGACAAATGTAAAGTACTACATATGGGAAACAGTAACCCCCGAGCAATGTATCAACTCTGCGGTACTACACTGACAGTGGTGGAGAATGAAAAGGACCTGGGGGTAATTGTGCAGGCAGACATGAAGTTCTCTGAGCAGTGCAGACGAGCTGCAAGAGTAGCTCATGGTGGCTTGTCAATGATATACAGGAATTTTTCTAGCAGGGATAAGGAGGTGATTATTCCCTTGTATAAGGCAATGGTTAGGCCGCATCTTGAGTACTGTATACAGGTCTGGAGGCCTCATTTCAAGAAGGATGTAGAGCTGCTGGAACGGGTACAGAGAAGGGCAACAAGATTAGTAAATGGAACAAAGGGTTGCTCTTACGAAGAAAGGCTTAAATTTTGCAAATTACAGAGTCTGGAGACTAGGCACCGGCGAGGTGATCTGATAGAGGTGTATAAGGCTTTGAATGGTTTGAGCATGCTCAATGCCAATGGGATTCTTCATCTTTCTCAGAATAATCACCTCAGAGGGCATAAATTCAAATTGAGGAAGGACGGATGTCGGATAGATGTGCGGAAATTTGCCTTTGGCCAGCGGGTGGTTGGTTGGTGGAACCGACTTCCATCACTTGTTGTTGAAGTTGATAGCCTAAACAAATTTAAAGCTCAACTGGACAGGTATTTCGAACGAACGGAGGGGTGAAATGGGAGAGGGTTTTTTTTTTTTTTTTTGGCTGATGCTGAATAAGCTTGCTTTCTTGCATCATATGCCTCTACTAATGCTAATGCTAATGCTAATGCTAAGACATAAGTCAATTTCAAACAAACAAATTTTGGGGCGCTTGTTGTAACTATACCCTTCAACCATTTCACCTCCACCCCAATGAGTCCTGGCCAAAATACTATGAAAGTTATGTAAAGAGCCTCAAAATATATTGGTTTTGCTAATCTGCACTGATAAAAGCCCGAAATTAAACTTTTACCCAAGTGAATTGGTAAATACCAGTTTGCGTTGGTTATTGCCCGGAAGTCAACAATTTCACTTTATTTTCGACTTTTACCACTCTCACACGGTAAATCCTTGCATTTGAAAGTTCATTTTGGAAAAAAAGATAACGAAAGTGATTTGTAAAAACTAACAATTCAATATAGGTCAAGTTATTTTAGGTGAGTTTTCTTCAAATTCTAGTACAGAAAAAGAAACATCAAATCATAAAAACATAAACAGATCTGACTGAATACCTTATTCTCATTATTCGAAATATAGTGAATATGTCACCCAGACAACTTTGCGGGATATCAAATATATCCCGCAAATAATTGGAAAAGTGAATGAAGCAGAAAATTTTCGATTATCTCTTTTCCGATTTTTAAACAAGAACAATAGAGAGATACATCTGCTAACCCTGCAAGGTTGTCTGGGTAACATATTCACTATATTCTGAATACAGAGAATATCGCCCCCCCCAACATCCTTGTTTAAAAATTGTAAAACAGATAATTGAACAGTTCAAAAAGGGAAGAGATGATAATTTCCTGCTTTTCGACTCTTAAACAATCCAAGCAAGATTCTGGGTAACATATTTATTATTATTATTATTATAATTGCTCTTATATTATTTCTCCCTGACTGGAGGTTTCCACCTCGTGACGGGTATTACTACCCGTCACACAGGGTGGTTATTATTATTATTATTATTATCAGTTTATTTGTACAAGGTTCATCCTCCCTGTACAGCCAGTGGGCTAGGAGGGTTTGTTTATATTTACTGTATCCACAGTGCCTAATACAAGGTTCTTCAGTCACAACGGAAAAGAATGGTGTAAAAAGAATGGTGGTAAAAAGGTCTCAATTTCGACTTTTAACAGTGCAAATTGGTAAAACCGATGACTGGATTTCGGTCTGTTACAGCAACATATGTAATATTCTAATTATTATATTAAGGTCACCCGTATTTTCGTACATATAATCATATATGTATTGTCTGTAAATTGCATATGTTCTCTGGTCGATTTGCCTGTTTTGGTGGACAGAAAAACCCCAGTTTCTGGTGGAAAAAAACCTTGCTATCTATGCCTGAGACCGACTAACTCAGCCACGGAGTGAAAAAAGTCTATTAAAGTTTCTCGCATCATCGACCGGATTCGAACCCAGGCCATTTTCACCCGGTGTTGGAGGACGGTGACGATACCACTGTGCTCACGCAGACTATATGTATATGAAGTGATTATTATTACGTTACTACTATACATTTGAATGTAAACGAAATTAATTTTCTTGCTCAGGCTGTGATTTCATCTGAGAACCATAAAAGCTCTTACTCCTTCAAACACTTTGATGTTACAAGTTTAAGATGAGCGAGTTTGTCAGAAGGTCATCTGATTGACTGTTGCTAATCCGAAACAAGTTGATAAGTTGGAGAATGAAAGAGACCTGCAGGTAATTGTGCAGTCAGATATGAAGTTTTTTGAGCAGTGCAGACAGGCTGCCAGAGTAGACCATGGGGGTTTTGTCAATGATATACAGGAATTTTGCGAGCAAGGATAAGGAGGTGATTATCCCCTTGTATTAAGGCAATAGTCAGGCCACACCTTGAGTACTGCGTACAGGTGTGGAAGCCTCATTTTTGGAAGGATGTAGAGTTGCTAGAACGAGTACAGGGAAGGGCAACAAGACTGGTGAGTGGAACAAAGGGGTACTCTTACAAAGACTTTTTAAGTTCTGCAAATTGCAGCTTCTGGAGACTAGGCACCTGCGAAGTGATCTGATTGAGGTGTATAAGGCCTTGAATGGATTGAGCAGGTTCAATGCTGAAGGGATTCTTCCTCTTGCTCAAATTACAAACCTGGGAGGGGCATAGATTCAAACTGAGGAAAGGCAGTTATAGAATAGATGTGCGGAAACTTGCCTTTAGCCAGCGAGTAGTTGATTGCTGGAACACACTTCCATTTGTTGTTGTGGAAGTTGATAGCTTAAATAAATTCTAGACAAACATTTGGAACGAATGGATCAGTGAAACGGGATGGGGTTTTTCCTCTTTTTTTTTTTTTTTTTTTTTGCTAATGCTGTATAAACTTGCTTTCTTGCATCATATGCCTCTCCTAATGCAAATGACTAATACCCATTATTAATAAACAGAATTTTTGTACGTTTATTAATAATTAAAATACACATATGGACAATCTTTCTTCTCCCAGGAATCTCATATTTTTGTTCCGCTCCTATTCGAAGAAAAATTTTGTAATAGTAGTAGTAGTAGTGGTGGCATGTGATGCAAGAAAGCAAGTGTATGAGCTTATGCAGCATCAGCCAAAAAAAAAAAAAAAATCACACCATTCCCTCCAAATAACTAAAGGTAGTAAAATTAATGCAAAAAACTGGGCTTAAGTACTTAACGAAAGTCCTTTCGGCCATCTTCTTTGAGTGCATGGACTAATTCTGGTGTATAGAGATCGAACCAGTGATCTTCGAGAACTTTCTAGTAGAGGTTAATAATAGCAGTAATTCGTTGAAAAGTTTTTGAGTCAACTTCTGTGGATTTCTTAATCTTTCAGTAAATTATCAGTATTAGATTCACTTGTTGTTGTTGTTGTTGTTGGTGGTGGTTTACCATATCATGAAAAAATCTGCCACACCTGGAGAACTTGCCCAAGACCCCGTACCTCACTGGAATTTAATAATAGATACGTGTATTATTAACCTGAAGTGATGTTTGTAATTTAACAAAGAATATCTGCTAGGACGGAAATTATTTTATACAGGGTACCACGAAACCTTCGTCCGCTCCTGGTTGAATCAGGCTCCTTTATATATTATGAGCTTACGAGTACGTACTTTAATTTACGGTTCAGCAGCTTAGTTTGTGATTATGATAACGCTACCCTGTCAGATGTGATGAGCATATAAACATCCGCTTTATCAAAAAAAGGGCCTTCGCTATTTTAATTTTAATTTCTACCTTTTCGTGAATGTTTTAGATAAAAGTTTTTTTTTCCCCCTTTTGTGGATCTCTCCAATCTCATACCGCGAAAACGATATGGAAGAGGAGAGATTCATAAAGTAAGATAAGCCGCTACTTACTCAGATGGGTTGTATACGAAATCGGGAGAGCGCTGCGAGGTTTATTTGAAGGCACATCAGCCTGTTAATGAACCAGTGAATATGGAACACTGATACTGTATTTTTGGTCACGCTACATAGATGGCGCAATTATAAATAAGATAAAGGCGGGATCTTTGCACGCAGTTGCTCTTGCACGTAATTAGAAAAGAAAAGAGGGATATCTGGTGATCGCATGTGTGGGCAGTATGGGGACTCAGGAGAGATCTGATAAATCGTTAAACCAACATTCTGAAGGTCTGATAAAGGTCGTGGGTGCCTTACAATTGTATCGGGTGGCCCTAGAATATCCCGTCGAAGTTCAGAATATTTAAAATGTGCGTCGTTACCCAGTCCTGTTATTTGGCACGAACGCAAATTCCAGACTATAGTTGAGGTCTGATAGTATCTGTTGATAATACAACAGCAACATTAAAATATCATTACTGGTAAAATTAAAGGATCCAATTTGGTGTTCTTTTTTTTCTCGTGTACTGATACTGACCCGCTGTTGTAGGTGCAGCTTTCTTCTTCTTCTTAAAAATTTATATTTGGGTCGATTTTAAAATTGCGCAACCGACAAATGCAGTAATATTCTTAGATTTTCATTCGAAAATTTGGTACAAATCCCGTAAGTGGTAGACTAACCCTAATTTGGTTAGGCTACCACCCACAAATTTTGAAAATCTGGGTGGAGGTACCTCCAAAGGTTGAAATGGTGCCTCCCTTTCAACTTTATCAAAGGTTCCCTCAAAGGTAGGGGTCCACTATGGGATAAAGACGGTCCTTTTTTTAAGCAGAAAGCTTTATTTCTCTGGCTGCAGTTAGAAAGCAGAATCACGGTTCGAAATGATTTTGTCCATCTTGCCATGAGAGGGCGCAAGTGTAGAAAACTTGTTACAACGACCCGACCGCTGATTATACCGTTCAAACTCGGAGCAATTGTGTGACCTGTTTTTTTCTTCTTTTTTGTGTGTGTATAATTCGCTAAGTTCTGCAACACTGCCCAGCCTAGTTGGCGTGCTAAACGAACCTGCCGTACGAATAGCCGCTGCCGAAACTAATCATCATGCATACGACGACAGTGTCGCTTGGTTTTATCAGTTTTACATTCGGCCAAAATCAGGTTTCGAAGGTAGATAAGCAGTTTCCATTCAGAATATCGTGGAAGGGAAGGGAAGTAAAATAAGAAAAAATAATAATAAAACGGGTCACACACAACACGTGGCAATGGAACAATTGATAACAGAAATAATTATATAATATCAAATGTCTTCCCGCTGAAAGACTTCACCAAATAATACTTTTTAAAAGAAAAGAAAAAAAAAAGTAATAAGTACTGTGCATCTGCAAGACTGCATTCTTCCAGGACTGGACTATGGTATTTACCCTCCTGACCCGCGCTATATTAAAGACCAACAAAACTTGCTTAAGACGTTTCATATAATATTATGGTGGTACTCTGTCTTAATACTTCCAAAGGTTCATCTTTCTGGTCTTCACTTTCTGATTTTTATCGTTTTACTCTTCTCCATGACTTTCGGGTTGCTTCGTTTCCTTTCCCACTTAATACTACAGTCTATGAATGCGTACGAGAATGAAATGAGAAAATTAAAGCGACACGCAGCGGAAATTATTATTATTATTATTGTAGCTCTTATATTATTTCTCCCTGATTGGGGGTTCACCTCGTGACGGATATTGCTACCAAGTACACAGGGTGGTTGTTGTTATGTCTGGTGTTACTGCTGGTCGAGAAACTCTCTGACTATCCTACAGGTGTTAGCATTTTAGCATTAGCATTAGTAGAGGCATTTGATGCAAGAAAGCAAGCTTATGCAGCATCAGCCAAAAAAAAAAAAAAAAAAAAAGTAACATAAATAAATAAAAATAACCACTTCCACTTCACCCCTCTGTTCGTTCGAAATACCTGTCCAGCTGAGCCTTAAACTTATTTAGGCTATCAACTTCCACGACAAGGGATGGAAGTCTGTTCCACCAACCAACCACCCGCTGGCTAAAGGCAAATTTCCGCACGTCTATTCTACATCTGTCTTTCCTCAATTTGAATTTATGCCCTCTCAGGTGATTTTTCTGAGCTAGAGGAAGAATCCCATCAGCATTGAGCATGCTCAAACCATTCAAGGCTTTATACACCTCTATCAGATCACCTCGCTGGTGCCTAGTCTCCAGACACTGTAATTTGCAAAACTTAAGCCTTTCTTCGTAAGAGCACCCCTTTGTTCCATTCACTAATCTTGTTGCCCTTCTCTGTACTCGTTCCAGCAGCTCTACATCTTTCTTGAAATGAGGCCTCCTTTGCAGATAAAGGAAGGGGATAAAGGAATTTGCAGATAAAGGAACCCCTAGGTGGCAGTGATCACAGTGTACTGATGTGGGATTTACTTAAAGATTTAATTACCATTTAATTACCTGCCATATCATATTTTTTGTGATGGAATATTGGATTTTGCGGGATATTCACCCTCTCGAAATATATTATTATTATTATTATTATTATTTCTCCTTGATTGGGGGTTGCAACTCGTGACGGGTATTGCTTACCAAGTACACGGGGTGGGTTGTTTTTTTTTTTTTTATTTTATGTCTAGTTTTACTGTTGGTCGAGGAACTCTCTGACTATCCTACAGGTGTTAAGGATTGCTACTTTCTGGAGTTCCTTGTAGGTGTTCGCTGGGCGACATATTGCTGCTAGGCTGTTATGTAGGGTCTTTGGCACCATACCTGTGGTTGACACGATGATCGGAATGGTCGTTACTTGTTGCATATGCCACACCTCTTTGATCTCCTGTCTTAGGTTCGTGTACTTCCTGATTTTTTTCTCCATGGGTTTTCTGCAGGTTGCAGTGTTGGGTACCGCTATGTCAATCAGATAGGTAGCCTTTTCCTTCTTGTCCGGTCTGTTGTGCAGGATTGTTCTATCCGTTATTATGGCGCGGTCCCACTACAGCTTGTGGATTGGGGTCTCTAGTACTATCTGGGATTCGTACTAGTAGTACAGTACACTTTCTTCGACTAACTGGTATTTCCTTGCTAGTTTCTGATGTATTATCCTAGCTACCTGGTCGTGTCTATGAGTGTACTCAGTCTGGGGGAATCACCTTGCATCCCGCGGTGATGTATTGGATCGTTTCTGAGGCCATGTCGACATGTGTCGTCGGACACTCCGGGTTCCTTGGCGATGTATTTTCTATAGTTCCTGGCGTTCATTACCTGGTATTCGATGGCGAGCATGAATCTTTCAGTCTCGGAGAAAAGCGTCCCGCTTTTCTCACGAGCCATGCATTGCTTCCAATGCATGGCTCGTGAGCCATGCATTGGAAGCAATTTTATCTATGTGATCTTGATGGAGATCATTGTAGTGTCTGCCATGGAGTGCCTTCTCTACCCATCTTTGTGGCTTTGTTTCTAGCTCCTGGTTGAGGGGGCTCCTGAGTGGGATATACCGCTTGTCTATCTTCCTTATGGCCTGGTGGAGTGCTGCTGTTTGTTTCTGGAAGTAATCCTTCAGGTTAACTATCGCTGTCTTCTGTTGCTCAATGAGGTCTATCAGGCCCCTTCCTCCTTCTTCCCGGGCAATTGTCAGTCTCTCCACGGAAGATTTCGGGTGGTGTTGGCGGTTCTTGGTCATTTGTCCTTATATTTCTCATGATAACCTCCAGCTCGGTGTTAGTCCAATCTATGACCCCGAAGGAGTATGTTAGCACTGGGACTGCATAGGTGTTTATGGCTTTAACTGTGTTCCCTCGGTTCAGCTTTGCTTTCAGCAGGCTTCTGAGTCTCTGATGATATTTTTCGGTCAGACAGGCCTTAATTTCCTTTTGTTGTAACTGCTGAGCTTGCATCATCCCCAAGTATTTGTAGGCCTCTCCCTCTGCCATAGCTTGGATCCCTTCACCACTCTGCAGCTGGTAGTTTCGGTTGACTAATTTTCCCTGGCGCAATCCGTGTGTCTTGCACTTGTCTAGACCAAATTCCATTCTAATATCATTGCTGAATTCTTCGGTGATCTGGAGTAGTTGCTGAAGGTGCGTCTCGGTTTCCGCTTAGAGCGTGATGCCATCCATACATCAGGTGAGTAAGGGTGACAGGTTCTTCCTTCCTTCTTTGAGGTTATATCCGTACTTGCTACTGTTGAGCATGGTAGATAGCGGGTTAATTGCTAGGCAGAACCATAGTGGACTCAAGGTATCTCTCTGAAAGATTCCTCTCCTGATGGGGATTAGCCTGGTTGTGATGTTTTCGACCTTAATGGTGGTACTCCATTTCGCTATCGTTTCTCCTAGAAAGTTTGTCACTATCGGATTGACTTTGTAGATGTTCAGCGCCTCTATTAGCCAGCTATGAGGCACGGAGTCGAAGGCCTTGCAGTAATCGATGTAGGCTGTGTACATGTTGAGGCCCTTCTTGGAGGCTCGTTCCATAACCACGGCATCTATTGTTAATTGCTCCTTGCATCCTTTGCTCAGCCGCTTGCATCCTTTGCTCAGCCGCTTGCATCCTTTCTGCTATTCGGCCATTATGTTCTGGCTCTCTAAGTGGTCTGATATCTTCTTGGTTATGCAGCTGGTCAGGATCTTGTACATTGTTGGGAGGCAGGTGATTGGCCTATATTTTGCCAGGTTTCTTGTATCTTCGTCTTTAAGCATCAGATATGTGATTCCTTGAGTGAGAAACTTCGGGATTGTCTCTGGGTGCCTTATCATTTGGGTGAACTGCTCTGCCAGCTGCTTGTGTATGCAAGTGAGCTTCTTATACCAGTAGTTGTGGACGTTATTTATCTGTTTTACTTCTTCTTCCCGAATCTTCCACCCTCTCATTTCTTGTACGTCCTTGTCTTTCCAAGCTGGTGGTTCCTTCTGTTTTCGGTTCTTCTGCTGCTGATCTCTCGCTTCTCTTCCATTAATCCTCGTGGTTGCTGCAAATATACGGCTGTGTGAATGGCCTACAGTGTTGCACCATTGGTACTGCGGTATTATGTGCCGATTCAAAAGGTCTGTGACTCTCCACAAGGTTCTATTCGGCCTCTGCTTCGATATCACATGAGTCTTTGTAGGGTACATTCCTTTGAATTCTGTTAGGGCCTTCTTCCATTTGTCCTCTATTCTGGATATCATGACCTCGTCTGTTTCCACTTCAGCTGCTATGGATTGTATTTCTTCTTGCTCTTCCTCCTCTGATTCGGTGGTGGTATGTTCTTCCTCCTCTGGTGCCGTATTCATTATCCTTTGTAGTTAATCGCTCACGTCCTGCTTGATTTTTTTCCAAGATTGCAGGAGCTATCAGGTTCTTCGTGACGATGGTCCTTCTCTGGTCCGCTATTCGGTGACCTGAATATCCAGGAATCGTTCCAGCCACTTGGTATGTAGTCTCGTCCTGTAAGTTTTCATATCGGTCTCCAGCTTCGTTGTTTTGTAGTATGCTTGCATGATGTACATATTCATTTCGATGCTCCACTTCATTCTTTGCGTTTTCTCCCTTCCTGGGTGGTCACTAGTGCAGTTGCCCAGGAAACACTTCCAGTTGTTGGGGATGGATCGTCTTGCCCTTCTCTTGTGGTAGCCATACTGGGGACAGCACCACTCGCTCCACTGTCTTCCTCGGGTGACCGTCTCTGATTTTCGAACCGACCTCTCTGCCTAAGGCCTGAACGCGAGTGACTTTAACCTGCACCGCACTCGATGCAGTATGATTAATATTTCTCTGTGACATCATCCATCTATTAGGTATTAGGTATTAGGTATGTTCGGGGTCTGACGGCACCTGGGATTTCTCCCATCGTGTATGTTCTCTGTATCGGAGAAGCCAGAGATTTAAAAGTGTGTGGGATATGTACTATGTAGTTTGTTGTGCCCATTGTTCGTCCGGTCTGTTAGCCGCCGGGCCCCTAGTGAAATCAATAAATAAATAATCTATTGTTGCTAAGTAAGGGACACTTACTAGAAACTAGTGTTGAAAATCACGACAAAAAGGTTCCGTACGAAATTTTTCTAAAACTGTGTTGGTTCGAAAAGTTCGAAAAAAGTAACTTTCGAAAGTTATCGTACAAATTTCAGAGTTCGAGAATAAAAAGTTCCGTACCTTACTACCGCGCTGCCACCCTTGGGCGTTTGTCGATAAACAACAGCACTGCCACGAGAACCCATCAGTTAAGCTACTACGGATCGTGGACGCACTTACGGACACCTTTGTGACATTTGGAGTTCCAACGTAAAGTTTCCTGAAGACGTTGCTTCTTTGGCTTTTAACAAGGATCTGAAAGCGGCAAATAATGCAAGGAAGTAACCTAATGTTGCATTAGTCAAAAAAAAAAAAAAAAAAAAAGAACCACTTACCCATACCTCGTTATCTTCTGGGTAGCACGATGGTTATAAATACCATCCCCCCAGATGGAAAAAGACCGGGATTCATACCCAGGAAACTTTTATGGAATTTTTTATTCCTTGGCAGAGTTATTCGGTCTCGGGTGTAGATTTTCTCCTAGAAACTCAAGGAAAACAGTAAACCGACCAGAGAAACCATGCAATGTCTCTCCACATAATCAGTCCATCAACTCTAATAATTTCCTTAAATTTATTCAAAACACTCACTTCCTCAATACCAGATGGAAATCTGTACCAACATTCAATCACTCCGGTCGAAAGTAAATTTTCACACATCTTTTCTTTAACTCTCCTTTTTCAATTTAAATTTATTTCCCTTTTCTTGTAAGTTGTCTACGAAAGAATGAGGATGCCATCACTATTTAGTTTACTCAATTTATTTAAAGTCTTAAACACTTCTATCAGGTCTCTCCTCAGGGTGCAAGTTTCCAGACGCTGCTGTTAGCAGAACTTACCAAGAAATCCTTCTTGATAAGAGTACCTTTTTGTGTCCTTACTAATCTTGTTTCTCTTTACTGCACCCCTTTCAACAGATCCATATCCTCCTTAATACGAAGCTTCCAGACCTGTATGTAGCATTCAAGATGCGGCCTTTCTTAACCTAACCGCTACCTTACACAACAGGATATTGCCACCTTTTCCCAGTTGGCAAAATTCTTACCATTGACAGTACCTTTCATGAGCTGTCCTGGCATCATATCTGCACTGTTTTGAGAATTTTATGTCGGATACAATTACTTCTAGATCTTTTTCATTTTCTATCACCTTCAGTACCACCGAAATGATACCACTCTCAAGGCGTTCTGGAATTACTGCTGTCCATGTGCAATTCGTTGCATTTATCAATGTTAAACCTCAACTGCTGCTCCTCAACCCGTCTTCCTAATTTATCTAGGTCTTGTTGGAGTTATAATCATCAAACTTAGACTACGTTTGATATGCTTTCATTATTACGTTAAAAAGAATAAGGGATTGATTTGATTTGATTTGGTAGTTGTTGGCGCATCGGCTTCTGTGGCCATATTGCACCTCCCAAGGTTTTTGCAGTACTTTGATCCAAGCCCGAGGCGGGAATCGAACCCGCGACCTTTGGGTTGCCGGGCAGGTACTTTACCCACTCGGCTAGCCCGGTCGGCCCAAGAATAAGGGATCCACCACTAAATAATGACTCTACTATTAATACCACCCAAAGAAAAAGAGCAGTCCCCATTAATGATCATTCTGTCTCCTGCCCCTCAAACAGCCCTTTATCCACAATTTCTCTAACCATACTGTTCCAGTTTGTGGAATTTCTTATGTGGAACAGTATCAAAAGCTTTTCATCTAAGTATATGATGTAAAAATTATTTTTTCAGCAATTTCCTGTGACTACTGAAAAATTGATGGATTCATACCTTTAATTTTTTTTTTTTTTTTTTTTTTTTTTGGCCTTCCTGACCATTTTTGCACACCAAAAAAACTTTCGTTCCTCCATCTTTTAGCTACGTCGGCTACGATTGACTTTTCGAGGTTCAACTTGAGGTTGTCGCATTCATTGACAAATTTCTGATATGGTATCCGAGGGTTACACCATTTTGAAACACCACAAATCGCTCGCTGCATTTCATTCTGCTTGTTTGTAATATCTCTGTTATTTCTAACCTGCACATTTTTAACTTGTACCTGCGTTGCATACTTTTTATTTGCTATCTTACATGCAAAGAGTGTCCTAATACTTTTGCTAGGGTAAAGTAGTTTATATTATTAAGCTTTCCTCTGCCATGGACAGACCACCATGTAAATGAACAATTTTTACATAGTGGCATAGTGGCATAGTATTTAGGTTCAGGCGCCACCGGTGGTTTCCCACATCTGCACCATATGTACTCTGTGATGAAATGCAGAACTACTGCACAGTCAGAAAAAGTGTAGTGTCTGGTTAATGTAGTATTGTGCTTTGTTCTGTTGTTGTGTCTGGCTGCTTAGCCGCGGGGCCCCTACTGGGACTCCACGTTGCCCGCCACAACCACTGGGAGGTGAGCCAGGCTGCCCATTATACTCTGGCTGCCTCTGCCAGGGTTGCCTAAGCTTCCTGACAGAAGCCATAAAAAAATAATAATAATAACATAAATAAAAAAAAAAATAATAATAATAAATTTTAATTAAAAGAAAATTAATAAATAAATAATAAAAAAATAAAAATAATAATAATAATAAAATAAATAAAAAATAATAATAAAATTAAATTAAATTAAAAGAAATTTGATAAATAAAAAATAAAAAAATAATAAAAATAAAAATAAAATAAAAAAATGAAAAGTGAAAAAAAAGAAAAAAAAAGAACAATTTTTACAGATTACCTATTTTTATTTGAATTTTAATTGAAATTGAGAAAGACAAATGTTAATATTTCGCAACCACAGTTGTCTCGTGGGGTGCGCCAGTGAAGCACTAACCTCGGAAGGCAAAATTTTAAGACCACAAAAAGGTCTAAAAATGAATAAAATTATGCGAAAATATGCCTCAGATTTGCCTGTCATTTTACATCTTCTAATTGTTTCCAGTTGAATTAGAGAAATACATATTTTGTTGCCGAAAAGTAAAGCATTCATACTGTTATGGCTCAGTTAATGCACAACAGACGGTAGCACTCAGCGCGTTGTACACAAGCGACAGCGCAGGCGCAAGAAATGGGTGACAAAATTCAGATGTACCTGGATGACAAAAAAAAAAAGGCGCTGCCACTGTTCTCATCGAGATTTCCTACTTTCCTGGGAATGAGACACAAATCTGAAGCTCAATGTGGTTTTTCTATGAAGCTCATTTCATTTAGACTTCTATGTTATCAAACAAAATGCGTGTTAATTTGCATTAGAAGTTATGCCTATGAGGTATACTGTCTGTAATTGCATGCATTTCTCGGTCTGTTTGCTGCTTGCTCAACGAACAATCCGAGTTTCCGGAAGAATAATTAATAGTAATAATATAAATAACAAAACAAAAATAACGCGCCATTCGTGTCACTGACCGAATTCGAACTCAGGCGTTTTTCACCTGTTATGTGGGAGGACAATGAAAATATCCACTCTGCTACCCACAAGGACATTGCTTTAGAAAGGGCACATAATAGTGTTATGTGGTCACTCCACTATTGTCATTTTTGGGTCTGTGTTCATTGAAGGTCAGGTTCGGTGTCGAAGATGAAGTCATTCCAAAGTTTGGCTTGATGTTTGCAGAATGACTAATACCACAGCTGATATGACTGAAACTGGTTCGAAGATAGTGTAAGGCTTCATAAAACGGTACTGTTTGGAATTTTGGAAGAAACCATTTAAAAACAGACGGCAATATACCCAAACATCTGGTGGTCATCCCGAACATAACCTCTGTCCGAACATTACATTTCCTAATGTTCGGACAGAGGTTTCAATTGGTCACCTCTATCGCTCAGTTTAAACCCGTGTGGCTATTTTTCTGTAGGAATATCTCAAAAATAAGATAAAATGTGATCGTGCCAGCGATAAGGCTGCGAATCGATCCCGTACGTTTCTGCAAAAAAAAAAAAAAAAAAAAAAAAACACTTAACCTATTTTGATAACTACGCGTGAGCAGATATGGCTCTGTTTGGTATGCCTTATTTGTGCAATAACTTTAAATTATTAATCTTTATAATTAGAAAGAGAGAGAGAGAGAGAGAGAGAGATAATCTTTTATTGCAGCACCCTCAATTTTAACAGTTACATGATTGAATAGTGTTGCCATGTCCCTTTACGGCCAAAATGCCAGGGGTTCCAGAATTACCTATATGATGATTGTTTTATTATTATTATTTTTTTTTCTTATTCCACCGAAACGGTTCCATGAAAAAAAAAAACTCAAACTGTATACGACAGGTGTTATATACCAGTTTGTTTTTTTTTTGAAAATGTTTAATTTCAAATATAAGATATTTTTAATCTTTATCAATTTCATTTGTTATCAGAAATGATTACGAAAAAAAAAGGAGTAAAATGATATTAATAAACTATGCATCTAAAATTTGAAGCCTGCTAGCATATTCTGCCAGCCATAACTCATTAAACCTCAATGGACAGATTTATAAATAAAGCTGTAAGCATTTGACTTTATGAGATTACTTTAAATTGACAAAATCTAAAAAAGATGTGGGCCCATCTGACCCTTTATGAGCAGCAAATTTAGTAAAATGTAATAATTATTTTACACTGTGGAGGAAAAATTCCCTGGAAAGTCTAAATATTAGACAACTTTGTGCTGCCGACACTCAAAATTATGCTGAGTACAATCAGATATACTAATAATCAGATAATGCTGGCTAATAGCTGGATATAGCAATTGATACTGCTGCAGTCTTACCTGCCTATATTGTTTCAGCCTCTTTCCAACGAAATTTAGCAATTTCTCTGCAGAACTATTTCCTTTTTTATCTAGCAGAAACCTGAAGTTTGCTATTTGTCTGGCAAACTTGAACTTTGCTATTTGTCTAGCAAACTTGAACTTTGCTATTTATCTAGCAAAAACTTGAATACCTGCATCTCAAACCTCACAGCGTATCTATCATCTATTCTGACTCCTTAAGTACTGTTAACTAAATGCAGAAAAAAACATATCCTAACCATCCTCTACTGAAATAAATCAGATCCAAACTTATCTCGCTACAAGACTGATGGTATTCAACAGAATACCCGATTGTGGTATTCTGTTGGATACTTTGGATATTAGGAAAAGAATGCACAGGTTGGGTAGCAGAACAACCGATAAACTCAGATGTGATTGAAATGAAGGTTCCCGTTCAGGACCAAAAACGCAATCATAAAACTAGGTCTCTGTTCCTAGTGGCAAAATATATGGCGAGAACATACTAACAATGAACTTATGGAAATTAAGATTCAGCCATCCTTCTGGACCTCCAACAAAGGAAAATGAAACAAGAAGTAATCCGTGCCAGAATGCTCATCGAGTATGCTCATATTTATGTTTTCAGACGCGCAAACTCTGTGCAATGCACTCATGTCGCAGTGTTTTTACAGTAAATGATATTTTTTTTATCGGAGATAGTTATCAGCAGGAAAGACAAGAAATTTTATCTTTCAGAAATCTACAGGAATCTGTAGCATTGAAACATTTCGAGAAATGAAGCGCGTTTACAGGAACTCTTCACTTTACTAAAGAAGATACATATGTTTTTTCATTTCTTATCAGAGTTCTCATCTTGAAATTTGACTCACGAACAATATCTGAGTGGCAACATCATTTGCCTATCAACAACACAATATCCCTGTGCCAAAACTCCCTACAACAACAACAAAATTCCCTGGCAAAATTTCTTGGTCCGTACATTCTTTCATCAACAGAAGAGTTGCTAGAGAGCAAGCAGGGACACATTTAACTAATTTCTTCAAAGTGGACAGAACAATAGCATCAAGAATACAAAAATAAATTATAAATCTGAAATGTAGCAGCTGAAGAACATTAGTATAAACCCGAATTATGTAAGGAAGAAAATTTTCCCCATTAGCAAAAAAAAAAAAAAAAAAAAAAAAAAATTAAAACAAAACAGACTATTCACACCATCTCATTCCACAAGGTAATCCGATTACCTACAAATTTAGGTTCACTGCTCCACCACATTGGGCAACCACCGTTCGACAACCCAATGATCACAAAACGAACTTCCAGAAATATAATCTTTGGTTATTCCTTGAAATTTTATATTTGCATTCCACAGTCCGTGTCTTCCCCATGGGATCTTACTTCGTGGGCGAGACACGAACCGGACCTTCAGACCTTCCTCATTCATTTTACTCAAGGTTCCTTGTGCTTTATAACTTCAATCAGATCTTCCTTTCGATGTATGGTTGTCAAACTGTGGAGTCCACACCATCTAAGCCGTTCCTTATATGTGCATCACTTCGCACTCGTCACCAGTCTTGTCGCCCTTCTTTGACCCTTTCCAGGAGCCCGATTTCTTAGGTGCACTCTCCAGATCCGAATACAATATTAGAACTGCGGTCTAACCATCATCTTGTAAAGAGGGACGACGACGTCCCTACTAGCAAAGGCCCCCTATAAATCATGGACAGGACATTGTGAGCCTTTTAACTTTTGTCTGTTTACATAATGAATAACGCAGGAAATAACAGATTTGGTGGAACGTATGATCATTTAATTAACGTAATTATGATCTAAACTACACTGTGCTGTATAAATATTAAATTACGATCATACAAACGCAGTGTAGTAATTTTTATAGTGAAATCTATAATAAAAATAATATTAATTAATAAAAATAAAAATTAATATCGGAATAAATGTCCAGAATTATAAATGATAAATAATAATATAAATAATCAAAAATAACGAATTATAAATAATAAAAAATTTCAGTAATATTAAAATACCTATCTGAAGCAAGGAAAGCAGAGGTCTCTGCTTAGTTTTATATTTCTATAACTTATATTGCATCTATAACAAATATTTAGTGAAATATTTGTTATAGATGAGATTCAGTTGTATGATTTAAACGCATCGCTTTCCTGTCCTTCTTTCTCAAATTTCTAGAGGAATTATTGTCCCTATACTGGAAGCCAATGATTGCGCTTTACGGAAACTTCTTATGGCGACATTCGATTCTCTTTTCAAAAGTAATGCGTGGCACTCCAAAGTTTATAAAATAGTGCGAAGTTTCTTTCAGCCTATTCAAACCGTACATAAAGAAAATGGCGTGAACTGTGTGAGAATAATATTTTCACATAAACTAAATGTCAACTTTGTGGTGCTATTTCATTTGAACTCAATTTTTTCGCCTCGTTTAGAACTGACTATAAAAATTACTTATTTTTTATCATTTGGAATGGAAATACAGTGTATTTCCATTCCAAATAACAGAAATAATAGAAACGCAGTTTTTTTAAATGGATATACTGAATCAAATATAATTCTGATTAGAATGTATCATATTAACAACAAATAATCGACTTAATCAATGTACTAAATGTACATTTATCTATTGGCACACATTCAACTGGGTATCATTCATTACCCAGTTAAATGCATATGGGATACCTCATATAGTATGAATAAGACAGCAAAGACAACCCAAGTCGACTACAGTGGGGGACAAAAAACCGCATCACCTTAAAAAAAGTAACATTTGTAGTGAAACGTATAAGATATTGTTTTATTACAGTCATTTTGTTTGTCGCAAAGCAGAGGTATTGCGTCAGATAATGTTTCTATTGCATCAGACAGTAATTGCAAGGTTTTGCTTCAGCCGTTTCTATAAATACGACGTGGGAAGGGTATACACGGTCATTAGTATCCTGTTTTGCGGAGGTGTAAGCATGGCTCCATATGTTCAGCTGACACCAATAAAAAAAGTGTAGCTGTTGCTCTGTCCCAGGAAGGACTTTCTACGCGTGCTATCGCTGATAAAATAGGCTGCCACCAGTCAACCAGTCCCGGGTGCTGAAATTAAAGCGTGAAACCGGTGATGTGAAGAGACGACTTGGATCAAGCCGTAAGAGAGTGACTATGCCTTCCCAAGATCGATATTTGAAACGGCTATACCGTCGTAATCGCCATGCTAGTGCTCCTGATCTAAAACTGGACTTTGAGATGGCCTCTGGTTGAAACAAGTGCACCAACTATCCAAATACGGCTTTCGGAATGTGGTCTGCATGCCTATCGGCCCAAGAAGAAGTCTTTGTTGACCCAACAAATGAGGAAGAAGCGACTTGCTTGGACTAAAACGCATGTTTCATGTACAAAACAGCAATGTGACACCGTCATCTTTTCTGACGAATCGAAATTCAACCTGCATGTATGTATGTATGTATTTGTATAGGGCGGCACCTTGAACGTTAGTTCATCTCTGCCTCGTTTCACTTTTAAGAAACAGTACAGGATTCTGCAGAAATGACCAGAAACGAATTGGCTGTTTGGCTACCCGGAATCGTCAAGTCGGAAATGTGCCATCACCACGGGAAGGTAGACCAGGGGCTACCAACTGGCGGCAGCAGAAGAGAGGGACGCCAAGAGCCCAGCAAGGTTCCAGCCAAAGACTCTAGCCAAAAATAGTAAAAAAAAAAAAAATATATATATATATATATATCTTATGAAACTATACAAAAGTTAAATACTGTACACAAGTTTAACCTCAACAGATTGAGGTAAACAGATGATACTTTGAGGTTTCAAAATAAACAATGCAAGTAATCTCGTTAAATTTTTAAAAATTAACATAAATATCAAAAATTAAAGGTTATATATACAAAGTCAAAAAAATAATTAAGGAAAATAATTCAACTGCATGGACATGGACATGTGTATATGTAAGGGCGGCACCTAGAACGTTTGTTCGACTCCGCCTCGTATCTCTGTGAAGAACTGTATCACTACAAATGGGCCAGATATCTGTGTGACGCAGGTTTGTGTGTATTATGTGTGTGCTCTGTTGTTATGTTCTGGCCTCTTGGCTACCCAGAAGCATCAGTCATCTGGAGAGACGATTCTGGGTACTCGTCCACACCACGGGAAGGTGGGCCAGTCCCAGTAAAACACGTACCGTCTCGAAAGAGACTCTGACCCGCCTGGTGTTGTCAGCAGGTGGGCCAGGAACCTCTGGGGGCCCATTCCATAGGGAAGAGAGAAGAGAAAAACAAAAACCTACCTGTGGTGCAGGTTGTAATAAAAAAAAAAGTGCAGGTAAAATAAAATAAATTGATAAGCATGGCAATTTTAGCAAAAATAAATAAAAAATTAAAATAATAATATAAAATAATAAAATAAAAAATTTGAATTTAGCCTTCCTTATCACAAATGTGAAAAGTAGGCTGTAGAACTGTTTGTCTGGTTTTGGTTGGCATTGGCATACAAGGTCTTTCGCCGGGTAAAAATGCCAGATGCAAAGGCCTGCAGGGAAGAAAGATTGTCTGGCATCTGGATTAGTTGATCCACATGGTAGTAGTAGTAGTAGTAGTAGTAGTGGCATGTGATGCAAGAAAGCAAATGTATGAGCTTATGCAGCATCAGCCAAAAAAAAAAAAAAAAAAAAAATCACACCATTCCCTCCAAATGCCTGTCCAGTTCCTCCTTAAATTTATTCAACCTATCAACTTCCACAACGACAGATGGAAGTTTGTTCCAGCAATTAACCACCCGCTGGCTAAAGGAAAATTTCCGCACATCTATTCTACATCTGTCTTTTCTTAATTTGAATTTATGCCCCCTTAGATTCGTAATCTGAACAAGTGGAAGGATCCCATCAGAATTCAGCGTGCTCAACCCATTCAAGGCCTTATATACCTCAATCAGATCACCGCGCAGGTGCCTAGTCTCCAGCCACTGCAATTTGCAGAACTTAAGCCTCTCTTGGTAAGAGGATCCCTTCATTCCCCTCACCAATCTTGTTGCCCTTCTCTGTACACGCTCAAGTAAATTTACATCCTTCCTAAAATGAGGCCTCCAGACCTGTACGCCGTACTCAAGCCGTGGCCTGACCATTGCCTTATACAGAGGGATAATCACCTCCTTCTTCCCATGGTTTGGGAAGAAGTTGGGAATTCCTCTCCGAAATTGATCTCTGAGATCCTCGTACAAGTCGCAATCAAAAAGAAGATGGTACCAGTTTTCCTTGGCTCCACAAAAGCATAGGTCGGTAGCGAGAACCCCCATTTGGTATAGCTTTTCATTCAGGGAGCCGTGGCCGGTCATCAAGAAAGACGTCTCAAGGCTCAGAGAGAACCAAGATCTTGCAATTTTGCATAGCAAACTTTACCTCCGGGAGGAATCTTTTGGTTACTAATTCAACCTGCATGGCTCGGATGGGAAGCGATATGTCAGAAGACGAAAATCGGAGGCATACAATCCTGACTGCATAACACCGATTGTACTCCGCCGGCCGGTCAGATGGTCTGGGGATGCATAACAAGCAAAGGGGTAGGGCGAATTAAATTTATATTAACGGAACGGTGAATGCAGAAACCTACACTGCTATCTTGGAGGAGTGCCTGAAACCCGTTATTAGGGATCACTACGTAGACGTCCAAATCTGCATTTTTCAACAGGACTCAGCACCTTGCCATACAGCAAAATTGGTAAGTTTTATGCTATTTAGATTTAATGATGAGTTTGGCTTCTTGTCTCACAAGGCTTAAAACTTTATTACACCAATGTTTTCCCTCGTTTTCCTCCCTTAAGGTATACTCATACCTCAGAAATGCTGGCATTACAGTGTTGGACTGGCCCGGCAACCAGGGCCGGTGCTATCATTAGGTCAACTAGGCTGCCGCCTAGGGCGCAGACTTCAGAGGGGCGCAATACTGACCTTTGAGGGGCACAATTTTATACACATTAGTTTTTTTAACTCATGTAAAAAATGCAACTGACAATTTATATTTTTTATTTTAAGATAAATACCACAACAGTGCTATGAATTATAATTGATTATTACGTTTTATAAAAAAATTCTTTACTCTAAAGGTGCATGGGTTAAAAAAAGTAATGTGTATAAAATTGTGAATTACATTGTAGACTGCAGGTGTGATGATGGGTTTCAACAAGTTTTGATAGATGCTATTGAGCTAGAGATACTACCAAACTTTGAGGCAGAACAAGTTAGAAAGAGGAGAAAGAAACGGCAGTTTGAGTATGAGACCCAAGTAGAGGCTCCGCAAGATCCAAAACAGAAATTCAAAGTAGGTTTCTACTATGCTGTCTTAGACATGGCCATACAATCTGTTGAGAGATTCCAATAGCTACAACAGTATAATTCCCTATTTGTCTTCCTGTATGATATATACAGTATCAACAAAAAATCTACTGAAGATGTACTTAAGGCCTGAAAGAATTTGGAAAAATCATTGATGCATAATGGAAACAAAGATATTAATGCTGAAGATCTGTGCTGTGAACTTATAGCACTAGTTTGAAGACTTCCAAAGTCTATGCCGCCACAAGGAGTACTTCTCTTCATACTACAACAAAAACTCCTGGATAATGTGTCTAATGTTTCAGTTGCTCTAGGGATGCTTTTCACACTTCAGTGTCAGTGGCAAGCGGTGAATGCAGTTTCTCAAAGCTCAAACTTATAAAAACTTAAATAGGCTCAACAATGTAGCAAAAGAGACTAGTTAGCTTGGCATCAATTGAATACAGCCTTCCTGTTTTCCTGCACAAGTTTTGTCAGCTTCCGTTGGCCTCTCGCATCAGAGCTGTTTCTGACCACAGGATTGTCCTTGGCTGGATGTTTTCGGTTATTGGATCAATTCGATATACCCGAAATAGTCGTTTGAAAACTGTAGCAGTTTCCGAGATACGCGTACTGGTGCGTCTGGCGTCGACACCATGCAACGTATAGTCACACCAGAAAATCTCACACAGAATTACATACATCAGTGCTTCCCAAAGTGGGCGATATCGCCCCCTGGGGGGCGTTTGAATTATCCCCATTTGAATTGGGGGCGTTAGGCATGAAAGGGGGCGACAGGGGGGCGATAGGCCATCAACTCTGCCAGGTAACGAATCTTTACTACTACGTACGTTTCATAAAAGATGAAACGTTGAACGAAGAATTATTATTTGCAAGATGTCTAGAAACGTATACCAAAGGCGAGTCTATATTTCAGGTTACTGAAAAGTTTTTTAAAGACAGAGAAATTTCACTTACAAATGTACTTGCTTGTGCAACGGATGGAGCAACATCAATGATTGGCCGTTACAAGGGTTTTATGGCTTATTTAAAAAATGCTGTGCCAAATATTATTACTGTTCATTGTGTCATTCAACGTCAGCATTTAGTTGCGAAAAAACTTGGTGATCAACTGCACAATTCTCTACAAACTGTTATTACTTCTATAAACAAAATTAAAGCACATTCTTTGAATGATCGTACATTTCGAAAGCTTTGTGATCAAAACAGTGAAGATTTTGAATGATTGCTATTTCACTCAGAGGTTCGGTGGCTGTCAAAAGGCAACTGTCTCAACAGATTTTATGAACTCTTTGATACTGTTGTCGAGTTTTTTGAAGATAGGAACAACGACCTTAGTAATGACCTCAAGAAAATGAAAACTGATATAGCTTGTCGTGCAGATTTATTTACTAGATTCAACTCAATGAACTTACATTTACAAGGACAAGATGTAACTCTTATTAAGGCGAAAACTCAAATTTCAGTATTTATTTCAAAATTAAAGCTTTTTATACGCAACGTAGGACGACGTGAATTGTATCAATTTCCAAATCTGTTGGAAATAGAGAAAAAAGAAAAAATAGCTGATAAAACTCTACTAACTTTTTGTAATCATCTAGAAATATTGCGCAGAGATATGCAGGAAAGGTTCGAAGAACTCCTTAATTTGAAAATTCTTTTTTAAATAATGACGATGGTGAACGTTTTGTAGAAGAAGAATTAATTGAGTTACAAAATGAAGTTGAACTGAAGCCAAAATTTTAAAAATCATATCAGGAATTTTGGTTACAAAAGAAAATCCCTGACCATTATCCTGCATTGTGGGAATTGTAAAAAAAAATTACTTATTTCTTTTCCAACATCATATCTAGTCGAAACCGGTTTCAGTGCTGTATCTCAATTGCTGACAAAACAAAGAAATTGTCTGGATGTTGTTAAACGTGGCGATTTACGACTTCTACTTACAGATATTAAACCTAATATTGATAAGCTAATAAATCTCCACCAAGCTCATCCATCGCATTAAATATTCAAATATAATTAACTATTTCCATTAATATCGTGACTTATTTATGTAATTAACTTTAATTTTTATGACTTAATTTAAATGACTAATAACCGACTTTATTTATGTAGTTGTAATTTTTTACGAAGAAGGAATAAAGTGCAGTAAATAGTTTTCTTTATAATTCACATACATACATGCAGGGCTGCATTTACATTTTTGGAGGCAAACAGACAAATATTCATTTCAGTTATTTAGCTTCACTTTATATTGGTGGGCTAAAAAAAAGCCCTGGCGAGGGCTTTTTTTAGGGGGGGGGGGGCGGTGATCCAAAAAAGTTTGAGAAGCACTGACATACATCATCCCTACGAGACTGCTGGTCTGCTTTATAGCTCATGGGTCTGCATAGGTAGCACAGTGGTGTCGTCACCGTCCTCCCCACACCGGGTGGAAAAGGCCCGGGTTCGAATCCCGTCGATGACGCGAGGAACTTTAGTGGGCTTTTTTCACTCCGTGGCTGAGTTAGTCAGTCTCAGGCGTAGATAGCAAGGTTTTTTCCCTCAGAAACTGGGGTTTTTTCGTCCAGCAAAACAGGCAAATCGACCAGAGAACACACGCAATTTACAGACACGAATACGGGTTAATGTAATCATTTACGGGTAACCCTAATGTAGTATTTTTTTTTTTTTTTATATCTCATGGAACAAACATGTGATGCTGTTATTGAAGACGCGCTCAAGCTCCTTCAATAACAGCATCACATGTTTGTCCTGCCTATTAAAACTAGAAAATGCTACTAAGGTGGGCATTAAATGGTGAAGTAAAATTATAAATGTCGAACTGAATTATCTATCACATTTAATCAAAATAGAAATCAATCGAAATTTTAATATACATGGGATGTCATGTAATACAACTAAATTAAATAGTGACCCCTGGGTGCCCTCATGGGTAGCACAGTTGATAGGATCGCCGTCCTCCCCACACCAAGTGGAAAAGACCCGAGTTCGAATCCATCGATGACGGTAGGAATTTTTATGGGTCATTTTCACAACGTGGCTGAGTTAATCGATCACAGGCGAGGGTAGTTTTTTACCCCTGAAACTCGGGTTTTTCGTACAGCAAAACAGAAAATCAACCTCAGAACGCATGCAATTTACAGACAGTATACATGGCCTTATTCACCGATGCTCCAACCCAATAATAACAGCCGTCGTAGCCTAGTGGTCAGGCGCGCGGGTGCATAAGTACACGTGCCTTGAGTGACCGGGGGTTCAAGCCCGTGAACTCGTATCTTGTGAACTCCTCTGACCGTTTGGTCGTCCCGGAGTATAAACAGAAAATTTATTTATTTTATTTAAAAACAACGGCCCCCTGGGTCAAAGACCCGTATACACTAAAACAATCACCAGAATTTTGATCTTATCCAATGTAATTTTTTGTAGACAAACAAACTAAACAATTTTAACTCAATACAAAGGTACAAACTCTGAACTCAATTGGTTAATAATAAAACATCAAAATAATATTAAATTGGTCTTTAGCTTCTCACCAGTGAAATGACAACTCGAGTCATCAATCACTACCAATCTTGGAGGTAGACCTTTACTATTTCAGTTCACGTTATCTTCGGATAAAGACTTTCTCGATGTATTCACAAAATAATCTGAAATATTCTCTATTTGTAAAAAGCCAATTTTAAATTGTCTTGACCAAGACCAAAAGTCCTCCACTCCAATTCTTAAATCAACATAATTTGGACATTGTAGCATGACATGAAGTCCTATAAATACATATGGGATACAATGATTGGTGATTGTTTTGATAATTTGAGAAGTAGATTCCCAGTTTTAATTTTTATTTTCAAAGGAAAGTAGGAAAGCCAAGAGTTTTTCAAGGTTAGAAAACAGTTATAGAAATCAACATATTATTACCAATAATAATTATAATAAATAGTTGAAAATTTGCAGTATGCTAAAGTAATGGATAACTCTTGGGATTTAATTTCTCCTTTATTTTTTACCCCCGAGTAGCAACAAAAAAGATCGCGTAGATGCCATGCTGGCAATATCAACAATAACATTCTTCTCCCATCGAAGATGGTGCGATCCAAATTTATCCAAACGAAAGACTCCGCCATATAACGCGACGACCTCCAACGTATTTATAAACAGAAAGCCACGTGACGCTTCGTTGTCATACAAAATGCTGCGCTTGCGCGTTACCAAGGCGCTGCTACATATATAAACGAACGACCTGGGTTGTGGAGCTGTGTACATTCGATGTGAGCGAAAGGTACCTGGTGGGAAAGGGAAGAAGGGCACCAGCTTGACAGCTGTGGTCCTGGCTTGCAGCTGGCTGGAAGCCTTAGCAAGCCTTGTCTTGCTGTGGGTGTTTTGATGTGGGGTCTGTTTGTTAGGGATCGAACATATTAGACCTACTGACAGGTCGGTTTTAGCGGAGGAGTTTCGCTCCTTTGTTTCTACTGTTGTCAGTGTTGCGCATCCAAGGCGTAGCTATGTTTCTTACGATTTAAAATTTGGGCTAAATTTTAAGCCGTCAAGGCTTTCAATCGTCGAGATTTTTAGTTATTTTTTTATTAATTCTAGAGCAAATTGCGATCTAGAGTTTTCTTTCAACGGGGAAAAAATGAAGCAAGGTGTACTTGAAAGTGCGAAGGTGTCGAGGTCTCAGGATTCAAGCTGTTTGGGATGTAGCCCGGATACCCATATTCCCACTCTCTTGCTGGAAACAGGAGGGTCATCATCGACGGAAAATCAAGGTAAGACCGCACGATGGCTCGCGATTTATTCCAAGTTTTTCAGTTTTAGTTTTTTTCCCTTCCCATTAAAAAAAAAAAAAAAAAATGCACTTTTAGTACATCACTCTGTCTTCGGTAAATTTTATTTATTGTGTAGAAAAAAATATAACCGGATTCCGTGTACAGATCAATGGAAACGGTTTTCCCAGTACATCACTTTGTTTACAAACAGTGCTGCAGGTATTGGCACATGAACGGTCATGCCCGCCGTCACAGCTTTAATGGCTTCCATCTAACAGAAAACCGAGAACGCTTGAGAACCTCATTCGACACAGACGTACCGGAAAATGTTATCACAAAATGAGCTGATTGATTTTAATATTGCACCAAACAGATTCAGATACAAATAAAATGTTTTGTTTTCGTATGTCGCCTTCCGTTTAATAATGGCTTATCAAAAAAAAAAAAAAAAGTAGTTGCAGTAATTAGGATTTAATCATACGATTGATTTTTCATTCCAGTTAGTAATTTATTACAAGACTGATTTTTCAAATATCCTATAAAATGAAATAAAAAATTATAATAAACTATTTCTAGGTTGAATCCAGTTCGTGGCATTGTTTTAAATATAGTACTGTATATACCGTACGTCATATTTTTGATAAATTGTCAAAAAAAGAACTGTCTAAAATTTAGACTCCATAAAAAATAAAACTTTCATCCATTTGTTAAAAGCATTCATGCAGAATCGTGTGTGTGACTACAATTTATTGCATATCCAACAGTTTTGAGCTTACGTAGTACGTATAAGAAAAATAGTTGATTTTTCATTCCAGTTTCTAATTTGTTACAAGACTGATTTTTCAAAAATTCTATAAAATGAAATAAAAGTTATAACTGTTGTTAAAGCATGCCAATTAAAAAAGTGGTTTCTGTGATGTATATATTACGATACTGTATGGTAATATTTATGTACAATTTACGTCTTTTGTGTTTTTGTTCTGATGTAAATCCCACAATAATATGTATTTTTCTATATATTGTATTTAATAATATATATATATTACAGACAATAATATATGCGATAGACGTTAATGTAGGAAACAAGTTGCTGTATAACACATAAACCAACGGCCTCCGTAGCTGAGTGGTCAGGAGCGAGAGTGCAGTAGCACACGCTCTTTGAGTAGACCAGGGTTCAAGCCCCTGACTGCTGAATACGGTCGATCTGCCAACCCGCACTGGACCAGCGTGGCAGATTATGGTCCATTTCCCTCAGCATGAATTGTTGAGGAGGCTTCCATCCTGCAGTGGGTTAATAATGGCTGCACTTTACTTTTTTTTTTTTTTTACATAAACCAAAACTATCTTCGAAAAAGTAGTTTCGTAAACTTTGTTACATGTAAAACGCTGACAACATGTTTAAACTTTCTTTCCTAAAAGAAACATGTTCTTTAGACATTTTTATATTCTGAATACGAATGAACCGAATCACCCACCTCCCTTAGTAACCCAGAATTTCAGATATACACGTGTGCTCAAATATGTATATCCAAATGTTGAAGCATCTAGGAATTTCATGCTTCAACATGTGTATCTGAAACATTTTTCGATTGATACATATTATGTTCACATATATATCAATCAAAATATGATATGTATGTGAACACATCATACTAGAATACTTTAAATTTCTTCAATAACTCTGAGTTGTTGCTATCTTTTGTTCCCAGCCAACCTCATCACTGACTTCTCCAAGGCATTAGCATTAGTAGAGGCATATGATGCAAGAAAGCAAGCTTATTCAGCATCAGCCAAAAAAAAAAAAAAAAAACAACCACTACTCCCATTTCACCCCTCCGTTCATTCGAAATACCTGTCCAGCTGAGCCTTAAATTTGTTTAGGCTATCAATTTCAACAACAAGCGATGGGAGTCTATTCCACAACCAACTGCCCGCTGGCTGAAGGCAAATTTCCGCACATCTATCCGACATCTGTTCTTCCTCAATTTGAATTTATGCCCTCTCAGGTGATTATTCTGAGCAAGAGGAAGAATCCCATCGGCATTGAGCATGCTCAAGCCATTCAAAGCCTTATACACCTCTATCAGATCACCTCGCCGATGCCTAGTCTCCAGGCTCTGTAATTTGCAAAACTTAAGCCTTTCTTCATAAGAGCAACCCTTTGTTCCATTCACTAATCTTGTTGCTCTTCTCTGTACTCGTTCCAGCAGCTCTACATCCTTCTTGAAATGAGGCCTCCAGACCCGTATACAGTACTGAAGGTGTGGCCTGACCAATGCCTTATACAAAGGAATAATCACATCCCTGTCCCTGCTAGAAAAATTCCTGTATATCATTGACAAGACACCATGAGCTACTCTTGCAGCTCGTCTGCACTGCTCAGAGTAGCTCATGGTGTCTTGTCAATGATATACAGGAACTTTTCTAGTTTGGAAGAAATGTAGGTGAGAGTTAAGGAAGTGAAAAACCAAAAATTTCATTATTTCATAACAAGTATCCCCCCCCCTACTTAATGGAAATGGGTTTAAAGGAAATGGGGCAACATATCTTCAGTAATATGTTGAACCCCATGTTTTGATACAGTCCAGTAGTTGTTCAGTTCAGTTTGCATTCATTTTGCTTTCTAAGGTTTTTTTGAAAGATCCTAAGATGTTAGTTCTTGGTAAGTCAAGAACATTTAGAAATGTCTAACATTTCTTGATGTTCATTTCAAAGGACATTAAGAACAGTTTGCTAATTTGTGAGCCATTGAATTACAGTCTCTTTCAGTTACATACATCTCACTGACTGCAGGAAATAATAAATGTTATAAGTAGATACTTAAAGTCATCTCCTTTACAGAATTCTCCATTAAACCCAATTTTTAAAGGGGCAGTAGAATTAAGTTCATTTTGTTGATCATGAGCTTATTGATGCATATTTTTCATCATATAGAAGATTGCTATGAGAAGGCTAACTTTTCCCATATTTTCTATTTGTTTCTCATAGTGTCAGATGAGCAACTCCATATTTGCATGTCTTATTCAAATTTTAGAGCATGTCCGATTGGTATAGAAGGATGCACATATTTCTCAGACTGTATGTATTTTCCTGGTATATTTATGACATGTATCAATTTGGCTTTAAAAAACTGAACTTCAAAGAATCAATAAAAAGCCTCCATTCTTCTGGTTCGGTGTCCATCCCATAGCTTCTATCAATTCGCCCACATCATTACAATCACAAAGTATTTTGCTCGTATAAAAAAAATTTTGACAGCTTTCTTTATGATGAATGAAACATATATTGAAATTTTTGATTTTTTTTTTTTTTTTTTTTTTTTTTTTACACTTATATTTATGCTGCAAAACCTGCATGAGACTTTTCAGCATAATGTTATCAATGAATTGAATAGATACTTTTCATTTATATTTATGGACGAAAGATGCTTCAGAATGAGGAGAAACTTTGCAGTAAAGCTGTGACATTAAATTACAGTGATATTCAAATTTCAGAAGATTATTCATCACAAAACTTACATTCCTAAAGGCAAGTAAAGTTCCTGGACTGATGGCACACCCACTAATTTTGAGAGAGGCAATAAGAAACCACATGGAATTATGAAGGTTAATTGTGAAGTCACCACTGGACTCGGGAGAAATTCTCTCAATTGGAGAAGTGCCAATATAAAAGGTGTTTTTTAAGAGTGAAGTGGGTAACTACCAACCAGTCTAACTCCAATGGTAAGGAAAATCATGGAAGCAGTGATCAGGACTGCAGTACAGCATCATTTCAATAGAATTGGAACTCTGAACAAAGCAGAGCATGGTTTTGTCAAGGAAAACTCGTGTTTAACTAAACTGGTTAACTATTTTGAGAGAATCACTTATGAGCTGGATGCAGGAAATAATTTTGTCGTTGTTTACTTGGATTTTAGCAAAACATTTGACTCAGTCCCACATAAGAGGCTATTGTGTGAGTTTGAATGTGTTGGAACTACAGGAGAAATTATTAGATAGATTGCAATGTGACTGCAGGGTATGAGGAGGCAGAGGGTTGTGATTGATGGTTACTTTTCAGATTGGGCTATGTAGAAAGTGGGGTTCCCAAGAATCGGTTGCTGAAACTACTGTTATTTTTGATTTTTTTTAACAGCATCAAAGGGATACAGGGCATATTGTCAAAATTTGCAGATGTCAGGGTTGGTAGACTAGTTAATGATCAACACATATGTATACATATATATATATTGGTAATAGAGCTATTAAGTGCTTGATAATTCCTATATTCTATTATATTATGAATCAACAGGGATTACCTTTATTTTAGATATAGGAAGCTTCTTTTCCAACCAACTGTCCTTAGGGAAGGCGATATCAATTTTGCAAAACATATGGGACATCTCCCCCACTGTCAAAACCGTAGTGTTCAGACCGTACAGTCTCAACAATGAGTGCTGAAGACTTCTGTCTTCAAACACCATACCTCTGTCAACAAGGAAACCATTACGTGGATTGACATAAAATTAGATTTTTTGAAGGTCTAAACTGCTTAATAAATATGGACCGATTATTTCTTTTGGTCCTGTAGCTTGACTTTAGAGTTAAATTTAGGGGTCTAAAAAAAAAAAAAAATGGATGTGGGGGATTATTCTCTACATTCCTTAAGTCGGACTAGAACTTTTCAAGGCATCATGTTCACAGGAATAGAGAAACTCACAATTAATCTGAAAATTTTGTCTTATGTTGTAGTGTTTGTTCTTCACGCATGCGTATAAGTGACCATTCGTCGGACAATAGGAATGGTCTACAGATATTGATTGAAGTTTCATGTAATTTCATCTCTAAGGTTTCCGCAATAAGTAGTTTGTGGTAGTTGTGTTGAATATTTATAATTTTTGTGTTTCATTCAAGCCGAATGAATGTCGTTCATTTATTGCATGGAACGAAAGTTCTGATGCATTTGAATGACCCGCCCGCACAGAAGCTTTGTGTTGTTTTGCTCCAAGCTGTGCCACTCCCATGGTAGATCCTACATAAACAGCATCGCAATTTTTGCACGGGATGCTGTGATTGGAATGTGGTGTTTGAAGGTCGATTTCTGAAGAACAAAAATTGCACAAAAATCTGACAAGACCAAAATACATTTCATCACCATTCCATATGTCGAGTACTGGTACAATAAACTTAACCAAATATGCAAGGGAACCGACATGAAAATCATAGCAAAACCCATGAACAAATTATACACATTCTTCAGAAATCTATCTTCAAGCACCACATTCCAATCATAGCATGACCTAGTATACAGCATCCCATGCAAAAATTGTGATGCTGTTTATGTAGGATCTACCATGGGAGTGGCACAGCTTTGAGCAAAACAACACGAAGCTTCTGTGTGGGTGGGGTTCAAATGCATCGGAACTTTCGTTCCACGCAATAAATGAACGACATTCATTCAGCTTTAATGAAACAAAAATTATAAATATTCAACACAACTACCACAAACTACTTATTGCGGAAACTTTCGAGATGAAACTTCAATCAATATTCTTAGACCATTCCTATTGTCAAGATTGGTCACTTATACGCATGCGTGAAGAACAAACACTGCAACATAAGACAAAAGTTTCGGATTAATTGAGTTTTTCTCTATTCCTGTGAACATGACGCCCCGAAAAGTTCTAGTCCGACTTAAGGAATGTAGAGAATAATCCCCCCATATCCATTTTTTTTTTTTTTTTTTTTTTTTTTTTTTAGACCCCTAAAGTCAAGCTACAGGACCAAAAGAAATAATCGGTCCATATTTATTAAGCAGTTTAGACCTTCAAAAAATCTAATTTTATGTCAATCCGCGTAATGGTTTCCTTGCTGACAGAGGTATGGTGTTTGAAGACAGAAGCCTTGAGCGCTCATTGTTGAGACTGTACAATCTGAATGAACACTACGGTTCTGACAGTGGGGAAGATGTCCCACATGTTTTGCTAAATTGATATTGCCTTCCCTAAGAATTATTAGCGAGTTGGACTAGGAGAGTTGGTTGGAAAAGAAGCTGCCTATATCTAAAGTAAAGGTAATCCCTGTTGATTCATAATTACGTATATATACGTAATGTATACACATACGTTAATGATCAACACAGAGTTAAGGGTGAATTGTTCTGCTGAATATGACAATGGTTAGGCTACATCTTGGGTGCTGCATATAGGTCTGGAACTTCATTTCAGGAAGGATATAAAACTGTTGGAATGGGTACGGAGAAGAGCAACAAGATTAGTGAGGCATTGTTGTTATAGGATTTCTGATGTATCAGTGATTTAGGTTGTATTGAATTGCATATATTATCTATAAATTGTGTGTTCTATGGCTGGGCAAATTATTAGATGGGATAGGGGCAGGTGATGCAGGAAATGTATTTTGTTTGTTTCGATTGTTATTTGGCTGATGTTATATAAGCTTGCTTCCTTATATCATTTTTTTGCTATTAATACTAACACTAACCAGCGCTTCTTTGGGATTTCAGGATTGGTGAGAAAAGTGTCAGTTGTGTTTTAATGCAGCAGGATGCAGGAAGAAGATGCTATTCCCTAACTGTCTCTAACAGGGTTACAGTTGGGGAATCGCAACCTCAGATAACTTAACCACTTGGTAGGGTTGAATTAAAAGCAGTAGAGGAAGAAAGGGATTTGGAAGTTATGATAGTATCAGACATGAAGTTCTCTGAGTAGTATAGACCAGTGACAAGGAAGGCTAATGGTATCCTTTGGATGGTATATTGAACATTTGCTTATAGAGATGTTGTAAGACCACACTTGGAATACTGTGTTCAGGCATTAACCGAGCAGTCATTGATCAATGTTATGTCTGCAACTAAGATTGTTGATATTTCACATAGAGGGAAATGTGCCAGTTAACTTCCTTCAAAGAAGCAAAAAAAGAGCTAAATTACCACCATATACAGTAAAAGGAATGTGATTAAATATTTATTTATCAAAAGTATGAAAAATCAAGAATTATAAAGAAGGAGAATTAATAAAGGGATAAAATTTTATACATTCATGTTATTTTAGAGTTTTTATCTGTCATCCTCATGCCTATATCACAAAGCTTATAATGAAGCTGATAACCAATAGAAGTTCACAGTTATCTTATGAAACTCAGTGTAATATTCAGTTTTTTATATACACAGAAATTCCATCCTTTCTGTCTGGGATCCCAAAAAGTCACCTTTGGCTTTGGACAAATTCAAATCATGGACAAGATCATTCGGTTCTGATTGGCTAATTAAATGTGGTTTGCCTTGCATCTAAAGTCAGAGAATTCTGATTTGGTCCCTTATTTCTCTGATACCACATTCTGCCTCTACATTTCTGGACCACGTGTTTGAGGTACAGGAAGTTCTTCACTTTTGCTAACTATCTTTGTAGTGGAGAGAAGGCAGAACTATCAGCTAGTGGCTTGCCCCTCCTGGTTCTAAAAGACAACAAGTAGTACCATGTTGTTGTTATTATTTTTTTCCTACCACTTGCCATTAACATTAGTAGTGGCATATGATGCAAGAAAGCAAACATATACAGCATCAGCCAAAAAAAAAAAAAGCTTCCCATTTCATTTACCCATTCCCTCCTAAAGTTTGTGTAGTTCTTGAGTTTATTTAAGCTATCAACTTCCAATATTACAGATGGAAGTTTCTTCCAGCAATCAACTGCTCACTGGCTAAAGGCAAATTTCCACACATATGTGCTGCAACCATCTTTCCTCAGTTTGAATTTATGCCCCCTCAAGTGCATAATATGAACAAGAGAAAGAATCCCATCAGCATTCAACTTGCTCAAACAATTCAAAGCCTTATACACCTCAATCAGATCAGCTCGCATGTGCCTAGTCTCCAGATGCTGCAATTTGAAGAACTGAAGCCCTTTTTGGTAAGAGCACCCCTTTGTTCTCCTCACCAATCTCATTGCCCTTCTCTGTACTCATTCCAGCCACTCTATATCCTTCTTAAAATGAGGCTTCCAGACCGAACCTGTATGCAGTACTCAAGGTGTGGCCTGACCATTGCCTTATACAAAGGGATAATCACCTCCTTATCCCTGCTAATCAAACCCTTAAGTTTGTACAAGATGCCCAATGTCCGTGTATCACCCAGAAGTTGTCCTGTCTCGTAGATCACACCCAATATTGAAATAAAAGTTGTAATTTTTATGTTTTATATAAGCATTAATTTCTTTCTTCTTTGACTCAATGGTATAGTATACTTGCCATGCATATAACAAAATGCATTCGTAGAATTACAAACTGACAACATAGTGAAAGAGCATAGCAGTGGTGAAACCACCATACTGCTGGGTCTGCCACTATGGGGATCCCAAGAAGTCAGGGACTGACAACTTGTGTGATATTTTTATTAGAGATCACATGGGGCCTCTTGGCAACCTGGCAGGTAGGGGGCCCAGAATTTATAGTTTCACCACTGGAGCATGGCTATGGCATTCTGATTGTAATGCATTTTATAGCAGTAGCAAAACCACAAACTCTGGGACCCCAGAATTTGCATACAGTATGGCAACTCATTGTGAAGGTATTCACAATATGAGATATAATTAAAACAATGCCAATTTAACTACTTTGGTAGATGACTACAAATTAAACTGATGCAATTGCGCTAACCAATACGTTATTCATTCTACCACATAACTTGAGGCTGTTGTCCTTAAATACTTTATAGTCTATACCAGAGGTTCCCAACTTTCTTGGTTCACGGCACCCTTAGTGTCTCAGTAAATTTTTCAACGGCGCCCCTAGGCCAAAATAAATACCTAACAGTTCCGTTTATTAAGTAGTTAGGTCCAAACAACTTAATAAGTAATGTTGAAACTGTGAACTACCTTGAGCTAGTGGTTTGCGCGGTGTCTGATGGATGTCATCGAGTGTCACTGTTTCCCTTGCAAATTTTAAAATATCCTGCAGTTTGGCGCCCAGTTTGGGAACTGCTGGTCTATGCTGTTGTACACCATCGGTTGGCGCCTCCGTAGCCAGGTGGGAAGGAGCAGCAGTGCGTAGCACACGCTTCTTGATTAGACCGGGGTTCGAGCCCGTCACCACCAAATACGGATGATGCGGAAAGGTCAGGGAATGACCACCGCATATCCCTGAGCAATATGGCCTAAGCTGCTAATGCTCCTAAAAACCAAACAACAACAACAACAACACCATCGGTTACCTCTCATAATGTGGAGTTATACTTCATAACTGGGTTGTCACTATTGCAACACCAAGGTACCTTGCCCACCCACCAAAAAGAGGCCAGTAAGCTTCAAAACAGTGCCATCTGGGTGGTGGTATCTGCTTAGAATAAATAACATTAGTCTTCTTCTCGGTGAAGCATTACTTATTTGAGGTAGTACATCATGGCAACTCATGAAGGTATTCACAATGTGAGATTGAGATATAATTAAAATGATGCCAATTTAACTACTTTGGTAGATGGCTATGAATTAAACTGATTCAATTGCACTAACCTATGTCTGGGACTCCCTCCACAAGGTTCACAAATGGGCCCCTTTGCTCTTTAAAACAACAAACAATCCAGGTTCCTCTGACCCCCCCCACAGTAGTAGACTGTGGGGGGTCAGAGGGGGGTCTGATAGTATGGTATTTTTGCCACTGGACAACAGCCTATTGCCTAATTTCATGTTGCACGTTATGTGAAATTGAGTAAGGAAGGAGTACTTGTGCTCATCGTGTATCCATTGCTCCACCTTACCCTGACAGCTTGTTGTGTGCTGTTACTAATTTCAATACACATGAAATGTACAGTATAGTGCAGATTACTCTTCTTGTTCTGTCATGATATTTATATTTTTATGTCATTTTTCTCACTGCAAATAGGTGTTTTTTTTTATATGCCAAGCTGAGGAAAAAGGAGTAATTTTATATTATAAAAAACTGAGTTAAAAGAAATCTAGTATGATTTTTGAACTCTGTGTTGAAAAAAGGCATACATATGAACTTACTTTCTGTAGGAAAGAAATAAATTGTTGTACACTGTTATTTTGTTTAACTCCTTGAGTCTTTTTTTTTTTTTTTTTTTTAACAGCAAAAAAAAAAAAAATCATGATGTGTGTAATTTTTTTTTCTTTTTGATAGATAGCCTGCACAACATTTTGCACTCTGGATATTATAGAAGCATTAAATGTTGCTAATTTCACTTGTGTACATCTTTTAGCATTATTTTCTTAGATATTCAGCTAATATTTGAACTTGCATTATATTTATCTTGTTTGGAGTATCTTTACCAGTGGTTGTTAACTTTGGATGCTGTAGCAAACCACAATATCCAAGATACCTTGATTTTACAATTGTTACCCTACAACCTTTGCTAGTAAACAGGATGATTTGAACTAATGTAACAAATCTCTTATTATTAACAATCTTTTCTTATCTTATTATTAATAGTAGAGAGTGCTCTTTAAGTCGTGATCGTAGGTGCATATCCTTAAAGATACCCTTTGAGATCATGGAAGACATTCACAACTGAAAATAAACTTTAATAATTTCTCTTTTCATTCACTTTTATTTATTTATTTGTGTTAATGCAACAGAATTGTGTGTTAATGGTTTGAAATGTTTATTTTTACTGTTGTGAGACTCTCAAGGAATGGTGACATTCACATTAAGTGAAATCCCCCCCCCCCAAAAAAAAGCCTGACAGATTATTTTTATTTATATACTTAATACAGTACTGTATCAAGTATACAGTATTTAATTTGTTTAGTTATAATAAACACAAATTTTCATTAATAATCAACAGCAATTTTAATCTGTAACTAATGCTTTTACACTGAGAGTAAAAGAGGCTATTTAATGAGTTCACTTGAGAACACCCCGCCTGGTAATCATTTATGTCATACATATACTTGGAACACAAATGGAACAATTATGCAGTAAAACAGTTGTTTTAGATCAACTAGAGAAAGCAGATGATATTAAATAGTAATGATATTAAAGTAGTTTTTAGTTAAATATATCATTTGGTAAAATTTTTATCACAGAAACATCACCATATTGAATAGTTAAATGGCATATTTTAGTACATTGAAATTATATAAACATAAAATGCAAGTATTAGCTAAAATTTAAAAACAGGTGCAAACATAGCGTTCACAAATTTTTATCTTTGAAATACACTTTTGGTGCAGTTAAAACACTATTTATATACCAATTTTTTTTTTTTTCTTTAAGAAATTTATTTTTTAACAAACAAAAATTATATTCCATCAAAGTTCCTTAATCTTTGAGTGAATGTAAAATAATAAGATCAAAATTTTTATTTATTTTTTTTGTTACTCAGGGCTTAAAATGTATATGTAAATACAAGAGAACTGATCTTTAAAGGATAGGATAAGAGAGCAACTGACCTCCCTATCAATCTGATTGACCAAATAGGGGGTCAGTTGCTTTCTTATGATGCCACTACCTTCTCTTACTTGCCCCAACATCCTGGCCAATAAGAGGAGTTGGTGTGTGTGTGTAATCAGGGGACTGGTATAGGTGCTGGAATGTCAATGCTCATTATAAAGGTAATTATCACGCTGAATAAAAGTATTTTAAATTGTAGTTACCTCTTAATGGAAATAACCTGCAAAGGCAATGACTGGAAGTCACGATTAGAGAAAGATCAGAAACAACATTCCTGATATCCAAAAAAATTGTCCTAAAATTATTTATTCAAGTCAGATTATATTGTTATGAACAGATTAAATCAAGAGCACACAAAAAAAAAAACAACTATGGAAAATTAACATATGGTATGAAGACACCTTTTTTTACTCCAAAGTGGAGTCTTAAGAATTGACAGTACTCCAATTATTTTACCTTCAATTTTTATAACTGATAAAGGCAAGTATTAAAATTCAATAACTGTGCATGTACATAACCACTTGAAGCAGCTATGTACAGTGGTTCTTGAGATTGTGCAGAAATTTTGTGCACATTTTTAATATTAGTTATTATTCAAGTTTTTAATTATTTATTGCCACTAAACCAAACTGGATATGTCAATATAGTTGAGCCTTGGCAATCCATTAACCTGTACTCCCTTTTACAGACTGTTTTTAAGAAAGTGGGTAAATCCAGCAGATCATTTTAGAATTTTAAAATTATTGCTTGAGTTGGTCACTCACAAAGTAGCATGTTTGAGGATACCAACTGATAGCAATTAGTGCTATCAGTTGGTATCCTCCCTGTTTTGATCTACAGTATTTTACCAGTTTATTTGGCCTACATTTGCTCTTGAATATGCTTCCTAAAAGAAAAACAAGTTGTCCAGAGGATTGTGGTGTTAAAACTATAAAAATTACCTATTAGGAAATTAGTATATATTACTCTGTGCAGTAAACTTCAGTAAATGAAACCTTGCATTTTTTTCTCCTTATTTATATGTGACTGTAATATGATCACTTAGAGTGAAAAATCCTGCATCTCTTGGACCTCAGCCTTGTTGTTGTATATCTTAAATAGTGCACATTTCTTCTTCTATATATAGTAGAAGATTGTTTCAAGCTAGCCATCTTGCTTTTTGTGTAATAAATACTACCAGGCAGTACACTATTCACACACAATAAAATAAAGACACACTTTCCCTGTGTTTTGAAGATTATTGAATCCCTTGTGTAAAAAAAAAAAAAAAAAAAAAACATTTTTATGCAAATGGCAGATTATCTCAAATATGCTGAAATTAAATTCCAGACTTCTCATGAAGACTGGTCCACTCGGTCACATACTGATTGCCAAAGAGGATGACATTTAGTGTATTCTAGTAAACTTGTTTAATGTGCAAAGTGGTAGTAAAATGCAGGCAAAAATATTGTTGTTAAGGTGTCTATTTGTTGTTCTACAGTGTAATTTTCTTAGAGTATTTTGTGAATATAGTGCTTTCCAAAAAAAAAAAAAAAAAAAAAAACTATGCAGAAGCAAATCATAGACTATATTAGCATAACATTAAACTGTTTCCTTTTATCACTCTGCTGAAAAGAAAGGATGTCCTATTTTTCTGAGAGCAGCTGACAGTCACTCTAGGCAGAGCCAACCATTAGCTCATAGGCAAGATGTTGTATTTAAGATAGCTGGAAGTTTGCCCATGAAGCATTTATATAGCCTTCTGCACATCTTTCATGGCTTGTGAAAAAGTTTTTTTTTTTCTATTACTGTATCACAGCCATTAGATATGAAAGAATATTAAACTGCATATTTCATCAGAAGCTGACAATATCAATGCAAATTCATATTACAGAAGTTGGAAGAGATTTATTATTTTTTTTAATGCAGGTTTTTGAGATTAATGAAAGAGAACACTGCTGTATTAATCAAGTAACTTTAATAGGAACATAAGTATGCCATTAGCATTAATTTTAAGTGTACACTAGAGTAGCATTTCCCAACCTTTTTCATATAGAGACCACTTTTATATTTGAAGTAGAAGCAACAGACCACAAAAATTTATTAAACAACCTTGGAAATACAGTTATATATGTTCATACTTAACCTTTTAACGTCATGCCGGGTTTTTTTTTTTTTTTTTTTCTCTTTACACTAGAAGTCAGTTAAAAATAAACTATAGCTCCATTTATAACCTTATAAATCAGTAAGAAATAATTTCAGAATTTTTCACTTTTTGATGCCACCTTTATTTTCAATCTTGATATGAATTGGAAAAATTTATCCAGTTCATTTATTTGAAGACATTTTTCATCACCTCTCTTATCCAATCAGTTTTGAATATTATCTTGATTGACAGTGAGCAGAATGTCAATCAAAAAATCCACACACTTCAACAATTAGATGTTAGTCAGACTCTTCTGTGACACGAAGCCAGATAGGATAATGATTTGATGCACTGCTGTAAAGCATTGAGTGCATGCTTCAATAATTGGATGCAAGAAATACCACATGATTTTAAATTCATGTTTCTTACCATGTGCATATAATTATTGTAAATAGGCTTAAGTGATCATCCTAAATTTTTCCTGTTTGTGCAATAATTAACAGAGATTTCTGGAATTTTCAGTGTAGAAATCAAAGAAAACATTTTTGTTGAAAGGTATTGAAAATTTCAGCTGTGCAGACTAAGTAGATGAAGAACATGAAACCATGCCGGCTGCTGAAGATACCCATGTACCCAGCTCCAGGTTAATGACACCCTTTTCAGAACTTAATGGGTTCATCATTAGATAGCAGTCAGCATCCAGTAACAGTTTCCTGACAAAACAGTGATTAAGTTGCTTGGCATAGACAGCTATATGGCCTTGGAAGTTAGAACATCAAAATTTTAAAATTGCTAATGTTGGCATCTTCAAAATTATGAGAAGCAGAGAACTCTCATCTTCTCTTGGCAGTGGTGTATCATCATGAGTGCAGTCCCTGGTGCAGTGTTTCTTTGGCTCACAAAGTCTTATTAATTAATTTTGGGTCCCTATAACTTCTGACCCTTATGGCTGCTTTACCTGCACTATAACCCAAAGACCTTTTGGTCACAGGCCTTTGGGTTTTTGTGGGAAATAAACTCCTTAGTAAATGCATTGGTCTTAATTAAGACTATTTAAGACTTCGGCCACTTAAATAATACCACTGAAACATGAGAGAGAGGACAAGAAAGTGCTACTTTTCATAATTTTGGAAGGCCAAAAAACATTAGCTGCTTTATAAATTTGAAGTTCTAAAGTGGGAATTCAAGAAATACTTAATTGGTTTAAGATATTTATTGAGCAAAATAATGTATACATAATGGGGATGACCAAAGTTAAATAAATAAAACACATCTTCTTCCTACAAATGAATAAATCTCTTTATTTGCCAAAAAAAAAATACGTATGCAGAAGTATTGGGCATTTTTCAACATTATTTTCTGCCAATTTTTTGTTTACTACAAAAAATGTCAGTGAAGGAACCAAAGAAGTTTATATGGCTGACAAATAAACTGGCTAATAAATGCACTGGTTGTAATTAAGAATAGTTAGGACTTAGGCTGCAAATTTATCTATATCATTAAGTATCTTGTTAAAAGATATTTAATTTAAAATTTGTTTTTTGATTACACTGTATTATATATTTTAACTCCTAAGATTATCAATTACTGAATTTATGATATATGTATGTATTTAAAAATTGCTGTAGGGAAATTTGTAAAATAAAATATAATGAAAATTAATGAAACACATAAAATAAAAAAAATAAATCTGCTTGCTGTTTTTATATACCATCACAAATTCAGACTAAGTAGTTTGAATATATTAACATAAGAATTTCATTCTCAGTAACCCTTCCATATTTATGTTGTGATATATAATGAAGACATCATATAGGTTTTGTTTGGTTATTTCTTGTATTTCATTAGTTTCCATAATTTTGACATGTAACAACAGTTATTACTATTTATTTATTTCACAAATTTATGTATCTATAATTTGATAATAAATGGCAGTATATGCATATCAGGAGAGAATTCCTCTCCATCTTCCCCTCTTTTTCCTGCACTTGAAAAAATAGACTCAAATTTTTATAGTTTATACATCAGTAGGAGTTCTGATCCTTTTTTGCTGACTGCTCCCTTAGCTTTAATTGATGCTTTGTAGACCTAGCAGTCTGTAATGGGGATACAGAATATCCTGGGTATCCATTGTACTGGCACATATGTTGAACTAGTACTATATACACAAAGGAATATGTGACATAAGAGATTTGCTTCCTAGGTAGTATAGATTCTACACGGTATGTGAACTGCTGTGCTGGTAGTGAAACTTTCATCTGATTTATTTTAAGGTTTTCTTCTTTTTGTAATTGGGAAACAAAGTTTAAAATAGCATGGATATGCATTTGATTCCATTATCAGCAAGAGAATGGCACAATCCCAAGTGACAGAATTTGGAGCAGAGCATGTTGTGCCTCAGAAAATAGGCCTAGCTGACCTGGGTTATATTAGTATTGATAGTGGCAAATGATGCAAAGAAGCAAGCTTGTACTGCATCAGTCAAATAAAAAAAAAAAAAAAAAAAAAAACCCTACTCACATCACCTAATAATCCCTTTTCATAATTTGTCTAATTCTTTATAAAAATGTAGATGTTGCTTGACTGGCATAGTGTGAAGGTACCAGGGGCAGGGGCATTCCTAGGGTATGTGTCACCCCTTTAAAATTTTCTACATGTGTAAGTGTCAGGTTTTCAGGCATCCCTTGAACATTTGTGCCCAGGTGCAGTGCACCCCTTGCACCCTTGGGACAACCTGCCCCTGGTAGATCCTGTAAAGGCTTGTCAAAAGAGGAATAAGACTTCAACCTACATTAGAATATCTGTTATCTTTTGGCCTTTATGATCTATGTAACAGTGAAGTTACAATGACAGAAATTACTGATGAAATAGTACGAATATACCATGAAATGTTTGATTTCCACCTAGAGATAAACACATTCTAATGTAGGTTGTGAAGTACTTTTATTCCTCTTTTGACAAGTTCCTTAAATTTATTCAAACTACCCACCTCCACAAAACCAGATGAAGTTTGTTTCAGCAATCAACTACCCAAAAAATAAAATAAATAAATAAGCACACCTATCCTGAAACCATCCTTTCTTGTTTTAAATTAAATTTATGCCCATCTTATTGTATTGTTTGAACAAGAGTAGGGATACCATTAACATTTAGCTTGCTCAATCCAAGCTTTAAACACCTCAATAGATCTTTCATAAAAGGTAGATATTAATAAACATTGACAATATTGTGTAAGCAACAAGAATTGTAATCAATGAGTTTCCTAATTTTCAAAACTTTAGCCTTTTCTTTAAGCATATCCTTTCCCCCACATGTTGCTCTCTTCTCTGGACCTCTTTCAACTAATCTACATCCTCCCTAAAATGTGGCTACCAGACCACACTGGTAGGGTTATTCTAGGATTACTGTTATCCATATGCAGTACCTTGTATTTGTCAATGTTAAATTTCAGTTGCCATTTCTCAGCCCATCTGCCTAACATTTTCTAGATCTTGTTGCAGTAGCATACCTGGATTACTCTCATTAACCACATTGCCAACTTTGTATCATCTGCAACACAGCGGCAACACCCAAGGCAGAATGCGCTGGAGAAGTCCCACAGGAACTAGTAGTTGTTGGTGACTCTGTTGTCAGGGAAATAGGGAACATGGTATGTAAAAAGGATAGGTGGACCAGGGTATGTCTGCCACGGGCAAAGGTTGATAACGTTGTAGAGTGGATATCATCTTTTAAGGCACAAAAAGGTGATATTGTTGTACACGTTGGCACTGATGATATTAAGAGTAGGAGACTGGCAGAATTACTTAACAAATACAGGTCACTGTTGAAAAAAAGCTGTGAATTAGGGTTGAATTTGAAAGTGTCTGCAATTCTGCCCAGACACGATAGGAGGGAGTATATGATGAGAGCCTTGTCAATCAGTTCGGCCCTGGAAAGATTGTATAAGGCTCAAGGGGTAGAATTTTTTTTCAGCCTGGTCTGTACACGTTAACAGGAGAGACTGCTTCTACAGGGATGGGATACACTTAAATAGAAAGGGTGCAAGAATATTTGCTGATGCTTTCGAGGCAGTGTTAGATGAGTCGGAAAACTGCTAGCTTGGGGGGGGATACGAGGACTAATAGATGCCACTAGCCACTGGCAGAGGTGAAAGTGATTCTTGCACTGCTTCTATTGGAATGAGCCGCAGCCTGGAAAATAAGATGCAGGATATTTCAGAGACTGCTAGGAATCATTGCGGTACAAATAAACACATGGGTTGCGTTAGGATAGCTAAGAATAGGAACAGGTGCAGGTATACTTGCGTGTACACCAATGCTAGGAGTTTGGTAAATGAATTTCAGGTATTGCTCAAAACATCAAAGGCAGATATTGTTGGGATATCAGAGATGTGGTGTCACATAGATATAAGGAATGAAAAACTGGAAATTGGGGAGTACAATGTGTACAGACAGGATAGGAAGGGAGGAGGGGTTATGCTATTAGTTAAGAAACACATAAAATCCAAGGAAGTGAAGCCAGTCGACATCACTGGACAGTGCAGTGTCGAGTCAGTTTGGTGTGACATAAGCATTGGGAGATCAAAATTGAGAGTAGGAGTGTGCTATAGGCCTAATGATTCTGTTGAGTATAATAAGAAACTATACAGGGAAATAGATTGGGTCAGTAAATCAGAGAGTCTTATAATGGGGGATTTTAATTTCCCAAATATTGACTGAAATTTGTGGGTTAGTCACTCGCACACTACCAAGGCTTTTGGGGATTTATTGGATGATTGTTTTCTACATCAGCATGTTCGGGAGGCAACTAGAGGGAGTAATATACTTGATTTGATTATCAGTAGTGATTCTTCATGCATTAAGAATCTGCAGATAAAGGAACCACTAGGTGGCAGTGATCACAGTGTGCTGAAGTGGGATTTACTCAAAGAGGTAACTACCATCAGGGGTAAAGGGAAGGGTTATTGCTTTCGTAAAGGCGACTACGATGGTCTGAGACAATATTTAAATTTATACAGTGGGACCAACTGATGATGTTACCAACAGCAAATTCAAAATGGGAAGCATTCAAAGAACTTATCTTGGAAGCTACTAGGCTTTACATACCAACTAAGAAATATTGTTCAAGGTTTAGGCCTAAATGGATGTCAGATGATCTAATGAGACATATGGCAGAGAAGAAAAATGCATGGGATACATATAAATTAATGGGTGACATGGAAGCCTATGATAGATATAAGCTGGTCTGTAACCAAGTCACAAAGGAGATTAGGCAGGCAAAGGCAGATTATGAGAAATCTTTGGCAAAGGATGCAAAGAAAAATAACAAAAAGTTATTTACCTACGTAAACTCTAGAAGGAATAGGATGAATCAGATTGGTCCAATGGATATTGATGGTTCAACTGTTGATGATCCTGCTCAGGTGGCTAACAAACTGAGTATTTTACATCTACATTCACCCATGAGGAGTTATTCAGGGAGGGGAATGCCAGAGGTGAGTTAAATTCTGGCAGTGAGCTAGATGATTTTGTAATAACTGAGAGTAAAGTGGAGGAGAAATTGTTGAAGATAAACATAAAAAAGGCACATGAGGTGGATGGGATCTATCCAGTTTATTAAAGGAGGCAGGAAAGGAAGTAAGCAAACCCTTAGCCATAATTATGAGAGCTTCTTTGGACTCATGGGAGGTGCCCATGGACTGGAGATGTGCAAATGTGACCCCAATTCACAAAGGAGGATCAAAGGGTGAAACAAGTAATTATAGACCTGTTTTAATTATAGACGTTTAACTTCTGTTCCAGGAAAATTAATGGAGGCACTGGTTAAAGAAGCACTGTAGGATCATCTAGACAAGAGTTCAGTTATAGCTCGGACACAGCATGGTTTTGTTAAGGGAAAGTCTTGCCTGACCAGTTTGATTGGATACTATGATGCAGTCACAAAAGAATTGGATGCAGGGAATAACTTTGATATTATATATTTGGATCTTAGAAAGGCTTTTGATACTGTTGCACATGGAGGACTGCTACACAAATTGGAGCAGTGTGGCATTGGAGGCAAATTGCTGCTAAAGGGATGGTTGTGGGGGGGGGGAGAAGACAAAGTGGTAATCAATGGACACTGCCCATCGTGGACTAATGTTATTAGTGGAGTTCCTCAGGGTTCAGTGCTGGGTCCATTGTTGTTTTCTGTATTTATAAATGATATTGATGATGGTATATCAAGCTTAATGTCCAAGTTTGCAGACGATACAAAGGTTGGCAGGGTTGTTAAGGACACTACTGCAACAGGATCTGGAAAGATTGAGCAGATGGGCTGAGAGGTGGCAAATGAAGTTTAACATTGACAAATGTAAAGTACTACATATGGGAAACGGTAACCCCCAGAACAATGTATCATCTCTGTGGTACTACACTGACAGTGGTAGAGAATGAAAAGGACCTGGGGGTAATTGTGCAGGCAGATATGAAGTTTTCTGAGCAGTGCAGACGGGCTGCAAGAGTAGCTCATGGTGTTTTGTCAATGATATACAGGAATTTTTTTTAGCAGGGATAAGGAGATTATTCCCTTGTATAAGGCAATGGTCAGGCCACACCTTGAGTACTCTATACAGGTCTGAAGGCTCCATTTCAAGAAGGATGTAGAGCTGCTGGAATGTGTAGAGAAGGGCAACAAGATTAATGAATGGAACAAAGGGTTTCTCTTATGAAGAAAGGCTTAAGTTTTGCAAATTACGGTGTCTAGAGACTAGGCACCAGCGAGGTGATCTGATAGAGGTGTATAAAGCCTTGAATGGTTTGGGCATGCTTAATGCTGATGGGATTCTTCCTGTTGCTCAGAATAATCACCTGAGGGGGGCATAAATTCAAATTGAGGAAAGACAGATGTAAGATAGATGTTTGGAAATTTGCGTTTAGCCAGTGGGTAGTTGGTTGGTTTAACACACTTCCATCCCTTGTTGTGGAAGTTGATAGCTTAAATAAATTTAAGGCTCAGCTGGACAGGTATTTTGAACGAACGGAGGAGGGGTGAAATGGGAGAGTTTTTTTTTGGCTGATGCTGAATAAGCTTGCTTTTTTGCATCATATGCTAATGCAAACTTCAACATTAAACCTGATGTGCTTTCATCAATAACTATTGAAAATAACAATGGGTCCATCACTGAACCCCAGGGGACTCCACTAATAACATTAGTCCAAGAAGAGCAGTGTCCATTGTTAACCACTCTTTACCTTCTCCTACTCAACCAGTCCTTTATTTATAAAAGTAATTTAACCTTAATGCCACTTTTCTCTCGGTTATCATAAAATAATTTCATTTCCTATTAGAATTTGATAAACATCTGGCATCATTCCTTACTTATGACTGTACACAAAAATATCTTCAGTTTATAGCAACCAACCCAGGTGCTCAAATCTGGTGAGTATGGGCTTGGCACAGCCAGAGTCCTGAGCTGGATATCATCATTCTTCTCTTTCTTGGTAATTCCCTTCAACTTCTTTCTCTCTTTCAGGGTAACTCAAATTTTTTTTTTGGCTGGTGCAGCATAAGCCTCAGGCCCCCTTGCCCCATATGGCTAATAACTTGAACAGGACTGAAGTATTAGAATGGCTAAGTAGGATTGAGTGCATTCACTGACACAGAACGTACATTTGTAGTTACTGAACAAAGTTAGTTCTAGGCATATGCTAATGCTGTTAGTTAATAAAGCATCTTGTAATAAAGGTTTGTTTTATTTTTTTTTGTTACTTAGGTATCAACTTTGCATTTATTCGTATGTTAATTATTATAAAACTATTATTACTATGCTGTATCTACATTTTAAAAGCTTTGGATTTAACGGGTGGTCTTTGTCTGACCAGATTTTATTGAATACTGTGATGCAGGAACAAAGGAACTGGATGCAAAAAATATTTTGATATCATATGCTTATATTTCAGGAAAGCTTTTGATACTGTTGCACATAAAAGAAACTGTACAAATTGAAGTAGTGTAGCATTAGGGGAAGGTTACTGCTATGGATAGTTGAGTGTGAAAAAAACAGTATGGTTATCACTGGACACTGCTCTTCATGGACTAATGTTATGGGGGGGGGGGTCACCAGGACTCAGTGCTAGGCCCATTTTTTTTGTATTCATTAATGATATTGAAGGCATATTAGGCTTAATGTCTAAGTTTACAGATGATATGAAGGCTAGCAGAATGGTTAACAACAGTAATCAGAATGTGCTACTACAACAAAGTCTAGAAAAATTAGGTGGATGGGTTGAGAAATGGTAATTGAAGTTTAATATTGACAAATGCAAGGTACTGCATATTGATAGCAGTAATCCCAGATTAATCTACCAATTGTGTGATACTCAAAGTAATGGAAAATGGAAGAGACTTGGGGGTATTTGTGTGGTAAAAATTTGTGCACAAATACCCCCAAATATTTGGGCAGTACCCCCAAACTACTAATAGAAGTGCAGACAGGCTGCCAGGACAGGTCATGGGATTTTGTCTTTTATATATGGGACTTTTGCTAGTAAGGATAAGGAGGTGATTATCTCATTGTACAAGGCAATAGTTGGGCCACATCTTGAGTATTGTATACAGGTTTGGAGTCCTTAGGAAGAATGTAGAGCTGCTGGAATGAGTGCCAAGAAGGGCAACAAGATTGGTGAGGGGAACAAAGGGGTGCTCTTACCAAGAAAGGCTTCAGTTCTGTAAATTTCACTGTTTGGAGACTAGGCACCTGCAGAGTGATATGATTGAGGTGTTTAAGGCATTGAATTCCTTAAACACTATCAAGCATACCATCAGGATGGAATGAGCTCAGTGCTGATGGCATTCTTCCTCATTCTCAGACTATGCCCATTAGGGGAAATAAATTTAAACAAGGAAGGGTGATTGCAGAACAGATGTGTGGAAGTTTGCCTTCAGCCAGTGGGTGGTTGATTATGGAACAAACTTCTATCTGTTGTTGTTGTTGAAGTGGATAGTTTGAATAAATTCAAAGAACTACTAGCAAAGTATTGAAGGGGATGGACAGGTGATGTGGGAACTTTTTGGCTGATGCTGTATAAGCTTTTTCTTGCATCGTTTTCCACTACTAATATTAATACTAAAACAATGTAATTGGTGTGGTAGAGCTAAAAATAGACTTTTTTTTTTTTCTCTTTGTTATCCACCTTTCATTAATATTAAATTAAGGTATGTAATATGTAAAGAATTGCATGGAAAGTAGGGAATGACTTTTGGTAGCTTGCAATCACTGTCCTAGGGTTATGCAACCAGTAAAAGTTTAGAAAGCATTAAAGTAGTCTTTATAATTAATAACTTCAGCATCATCTAATATCTAAGGAAGTAGTCTGTTATGTATAGTAAAAGATAGCCTAAATGATTAATGGGATGGAGGGGCACAGGTTCAGTGCTAAGGAGCAAAGCAGGCACTTGCCATATTTGCCATTCATCCTGGATGAATTACACTGGCTGTTTACACATTCGTGTTTCCATATTAGATTGGCATTTTGCTTTGTTTTCAGTTTCCTTTTAATATATTTGCTTATAAATGATTTTAAGCAAATACTAATATTTGTTTAAAGAAATACAGCAGAATCTCTTTTTTTTTTTTTTTTTTTTTAGATAACTTATTGAATAGACACAGACGATATCTCATATAGAAACAATAGACAATTAGATATTGTCTGTCTTTATTAGGGATGAACAATATCTCTCTAAAAAGATATTTTTAAGACTAAATTTTGGTAACCATATTTAGTGAATTAATTAGCTTTTTTTATAGTCCAGTTGAGATTAAAAAAGAAAAGTCAGGAAATGTATAGAGTTTATATGCAGAACTGTTTTGTCAGCCTAAAATAACTGCTGAGCTCTGCAGATGTTGATAACACACTATAGTGAATATCTGAAAGGAACTGGCTAACACTCACATTAATGCAATAATTTGGTTCAAGCACCTCAAATAAACTTTGAATCCTGTAGTAGCCACTATTTGCATACAAAAACACTCCTGGTTTTAACAAATGTGTGAAGAGTTACTTTTGTGCTGCAGTAATTTAGTGAGAAATAATTATTATAGTGTTCAAGAGTTTGGGCTTATTGTGTGTGGCATTAAGTGGTGTAAAAACCATAACCCATTATTATTTCGGAAAGATGTCTTCCTTTTGTCAAGGGTGAGTGGCTTTGTGAGACATGTAGGACAACTTTTGTGATATGTATGTAGAGGTGGATAGAAGAGAGGAAAGTTTAACTGAGGACAGATAATCATTAGTATTGTCTACATGTAGCAGCACTGCCAGAATAATCAGAGGAAATATCACATCTGTCTCTAATTTTGAATGCCACTCCCCATGCAATACATTCTTCCCTTCTGTGTGGAATTTTGGTTAACAGCATCCCACACTATAATTATGATGCTTATTAACTAATTCTCATGCTCATTGTAATATAATTTTGGATTCTGAAATTATTCTGTAATTACAATTCAAAACGTCCATGTGAAAGCTCAAACTAAAAATAAATTTTTCTCACTGTATTACATCATTATTAAAACTCTACTCGTCATGCAGCCATTGAAATTAAATGCATTGTTATGATAATATTAACATGGAAATTTCGGTGATCTATGTGATGTGGATCTGCTAAATTCACATGTTGAAACTGGCATAATGAAGAGTGTATAGTGATAATTTATTAGTTAAATGAACAAATATAAAATTTATAATGTAGAACTGATATTTCACAATTTTATGAGGTAGGCAGTATGGAATAAAGTAGATAGGTTTTTTTTTTTAATGGGTTGCACTCTGAATACGGTGATAAATTGTTTATCAGCATTTTTATCTAGTTGGCTCCACTCTGCAGGCATGGCCAACTGTGATCAATGTCAGTTTCATGAAAAATTCAAAGAAGACACAAGCATTATCTTTTTTCATTTGCAAATCAGAAGTAAAAATTTTTATTAATAACTTCATTACAGTAAGCTAGATGAGGGAAAGTGCGAGAGAGAGAGAGAGAGAGAGAGAGAGAGAGAGAGAGAGAGAGAGAGAGAGAGAGAGAGAGAGAAAGGGTAGGGGAAGGATGTGGGTCACATTTGCTCTCATTCTAATCCAATCCTCGAATGCAAGTATAGTCGGGTAAATTGTTGTTGTTATTATTATTATTATTAATAGCCATATGGTGCAAGGAAGCCTGAGGCTTATGCTGCACCAGAAAAAAAAAAAAGTTCCCGAGTTACCCTGAGAGAGTGTGTGTGTGTGTGTGTCAAAAGTAGAAGGGAATCACCAAGAAAGAGAAGAATGATGATATCCAGCTCAGGACCCTGGGTTTTGCATATCCCATGCCTTCATTTTTGCTCAGTATGGTTTTTTTTTTTTATTGTTATTTTTACCTGATATTAAGATAAATCATTTTGTTGAGAGATTTTCAAAAATGTTCTAAAAGCTATTTGAATATCTCCTCCACTCTTAGAATTCATAAGTGTTTTGGCCAGTCTGTGTTATGTAGCCAGTTGCATGAAATCTATAGCAAGAGTAATAGCAATGCAGCATGATTACTATTCCTATTGTATCTGAGTACATTGTGCAAAAAACCTCCCTGATGTGCATTGGACTTATTGCAGGTTACATTATAGAAAAGATGCTGCGTGAATCAAAGTGACAAGTTGAAACCAGTTTTTCCACAGAAACAAATATATAATGGAGATTACATTCTAGACCAAGCAATTTTTTTTCTAACTTTGTGTATAGATATATAAAAAATGTATGTGAAAATTTTTCATTATTGCAATCAATTACTTTGCCAATACATTATCACTAAACGTTATCACATTTTCTTTTTGCCTTGTAATGTAATAGTCTTTGTTATATTTCTTTGTAACATCAATCGCTGGGGCAATCCCCACTGATGGGTGTGGCCTTTCCTTTTTTGGCCATTTTTAGCATTTTTATGGTAAAGTCATATCGCTCACTGACTGCAATAGTGGCATAACTCAAAAATCTTAATTCTGAGATAATTGATGAGAAAATTTGGCTTTTAAAATTAGTTTGTTTAGAATTGAGGAAATTATGTGATTGTTGAAATATATTGGGATTCATCTCATACCCAGTGGTACTCAAAATTAGGCTGGCTTGATCAATGTTCCCTTATGGGTAACCAGAACACTCGAAAATTTAACCCCCATTTGAGTTGTGCCACTATTGCACTAGCAAACACTCAAAATTTGTGACTTGAGTCTCCTAAAGTGGAAGGTAATTAGGATGAACAAAAAAAATAAAAAACATTAAACAACAGTTTTATTTATATTCATAAACTCAGGAACATGTATGAATTACATTTTAATCTTTGAGAACATAATTGTGGTAAAGCATAAATAAGAACAAGAAATTAGTTATTGGTGTACAAACAAGCAAAATGGAAGAATTGAAGTCATTCTTAGAAAAATTTATTCCTTCTGTAATTATCTTTTAGACTGTTATAAAAGCTGGCATGACATTTGGGAATTATGTTATTGTTCAACAAACAGTGGAGCTCACTGTGCTTCTTTTTCAAAATCGAAATGGAACTCTTATAGCCTTTTCTTTCAATTCGAAATCTGCAAATGTCTCCAAAGGTTTTTGTTTTAACAAAAACCTTTGGAGAAAACTTTTTAAGAAAGTTTTCTTTAACTAGTTAAAGCTGTCTTAAAAGGTTTTTGTTAGAAAACCTTTTAAGAAAGCTTTAACTGGTTTATAATCATCCTGTTTGTATGATGTTTTATAAAATAAAGAGTCATGCTTTTCTGCTTTAAAGCTAGCAATGTCATTGAATTTCACTTCATCAGTATTTTCATTAAATTTCATAGAAATACGTCAGGTGAAATCTTTCATGTTGTAAAAATTGCAATGACTTGTCTCTGTGACCTTGAAAGGGTTTCCTGTCTTTCTGGCAGTTCTAGGTAATGTATAAATATGGTTGATAGGATGAATACAGGACCAGACTTCAGAAATCTTTTAATATTTTTCTATAATAATGAGTTGCACAGTCACCCTCGTTTTGCATATGACCTACAGCAAGAAATTTGTATTGTATTACACTCCAATACTGGCACAACTAAAAAAAGATCACTATTGCACACAGACCATGCTCCATTTAGTCCCAAGGTTGGGGCACACTAAAGAAGTGCCACTATTGACGCTTCTCAATGCAGTAAAAACTCAGATGACGTAACGACACTTGTCACATAACGAGATAATATTGATATCACTTTGTACTGTTATTGCATAAATGTAGAGTCCACTATCCCAATCTCATCAGTTGTATTAACTCAAAAATTAAGAATTTTGAGTTGTGCCACTATTGCAGCCAATGAGCAATATGACAATAAATTCCTTGGGGGAATGTGAATCATTTTGATGTACCAAAATTTCATTCTAATGAATTTTGCTCAAAATTCATAAATGAATGAAACTGTTTGTAAAAATAACTTCTTAACCTTATACATGTATGGTTGTGTGGGATGCGTGACATGAAAAGCATTACAAGTATAATTCTTATAGCAAAATATAATTATTGCCTTGCCAAAGTTACTTTTTTTTTTTTTACTTTTAAGAATTGACTTGTGGTGGCATATAGGTGTTTAAAAGTGTATTATCTTTCACGCATCAGCTGTAATTTGCTTTAGTAAATTTGATGTTATTGTGGTGGGTGGCATTGAGTGTCAAACCTCACTTTACCATTACTGTTAAGAAAATATGAAGGCACCCAGTGTAAATAAAAGACAACTGCCTCTATAATGTTCACCATCACTGTCTAATACATGACCACTCCCGGCATCGTTTGATGTTTCATTGTAATGTCAGCTGACGAAGGGACCTGATACAGTTTGTATATTTGTAAATAGTTTAAATATTTGTATAGTTTGTAAATATTTTAGTCATGCTCTTTCAGATGTAACAATATTCCTCATGCATTATGGAACCTGAAGTAAAAGGCCTTTTCCTAAGTGACCTATATAAATGCAGGTAAATAATTACATAATGATATTTATTCCACCTTGAGAATGCCGCATGATAGGGTAGCCAATGGGAGAAGAGGGTGCGGGTCACGTGGTACAAGTGGGCGGGGAAATTGCATCACTACAAATGCACAGGTAAACAATTACATAGGTCATTTCCTGTAACATAAAATCGACCTCAGAATACACAATTTATAGGCAATATACACAGAGAAACATGGCTTTAGTTGCTGATGCTCTTAAAATCCAATAACAACAACAGCTCTTCTTTTTCTTTCATTGATAAGCGTAATGCTGGAATTACTAGGAATAATGCAAATGGATTTAGAATCCAATCAAATTTTTTTTGCATCAGGTATTTCAAAATAGTGATAAAGTTTTTGGCCCAAGCAAACACATATTGCTCTACTAATCCCAATAATTATTCTTTAGGATTTAAATTATAACACAGATTAAACATAATTAGTGATCCGTTTTTAACCTCATTTTTCCAAAGTTTAATTTTTTTCTTTGAACCCTGAAACTTGTCCATACATGTTAGTAAGTTTTCATGTAATACGTGCAATTTTCAATTTAACTCATTCAGGTGCTCAAAAATATCAGTTAATTAAGCTACTTTTTGGGACCAATGACTATCCTGCATTAAATCTGCAAAGTAAAAATTATTCACAAAAAAAAAAAAAAAAAAAAAATTAACTCTTCTCTTAGCTCAAACTCGTAATAAAATTCTTCCTTTGGATAGCCAACATACTTCAGTGTGAATTAGCAGAGAGTGGCATTCCGATCCCATTTCTTCACACAAAGCTGAAAACAGACGTGACTTTAACAGTTTGGATTTCATTAAATTTGCCATCTTGATAACAGCATGTAATGCGGAATTCAGATCCACAGGCAAAAAATTTTAGATACCAGAGCTTCTCTTGTGAATAAAACAATGTATTATCTGAATATCAGGGTTTTCAGAAAGAACTCGATGTAAACTTTTAAGTCTTCTGATCATTGCAGCTGTGCCATCAGTGCACAAACTTAAGCAATCTTTCCATGATTTCTTATTTGTCTCAGTATTCATTTACTACTTTGAATATTTCATCCCAGTAGTGCAATTTGGCAGTTTTGTAGAACAAATAATGTTGTTTCAAACATTTCAATGATTCTAAATAGTTCTATTAATTGAGCACAGTTACTAATGTCTGTAGATTCATCAATTTGAAATGAAAATTTTTTAGATTTGATAATGCTTTGAATTAATTTTGTTTCTATGTTATCTGATATATCTTCGATACGTCTACTGATAATGATTCAAAAGTGGCACTTTTTCAATTACCTTTGCTTTTTTCCCCCAAGCATAGTTAACAATTTCAATGCAGGCTGGTAAAATAAGAAATGCTGCAATTGTATGAGGCATTTTGGATTTGGCTACCAATTGAGTGATCTTATAACTAGCCTCTTTAGCTTGATATTGTTGTAATCGAATTCATAAAAGAATTTTGCTTCCTATTTTGCATTTGAAGACACTGAAAATCTTTTTCTGTACATGGTGGATGCTTCTTGGTAAGGTGCCGGCATAGTTTACTTGGGACCATTGTTTCATTTGATAACTCTTCTAGGCAAATAAGACATATGGATCGAGGAACAGAAGAATTATCGGAGCATACAGATCCATATTTGATATATTCCTCATTATATTGCCCAAATACTGGCTTTATCTGGTTTTTATTTATTTATTTTTATTTTTTGACTACTCTGTTTGTTCTATGAATCTGATGACTTTCTAGTTCTCTTCAAAAAGTTTTCTATTATGGGGGAAAATAAATATCTACAAAAATTAAATTTGGTTAAATATAAAGTTCTTATTGAAGCAATTTAATAAATATATTTTGAATAATTATTGGTTTTTAGATATAAACAACGATTTTTATTTCTAAAAGAAAGCAATAACTTATTATACGTATATCTTTCCACTAGAAAAATGTGAAAAACTGGTCTAAAATAATTAAAAAAAAAAAAAGACAAAACAAATTGCGACTAAAGTAAGTAAAATCCCATGTGTTTGCATTTAAGCGGCAATATCAAACTATTTTCATATAAAAAAAAAAAAATGGATTTTATCAAAGATAAGAGAAAAAAACATGAAAAAAACAAGTGTAGTATTACACAGTTGGTATGTTTCTCTGAGGGTTACTTCTATCCATATGCAGTACTTTGCATTTGTCAGTGTTAAACTTTGGTTGCCACTTCTCAGTCCATCTGCCCAAATTTTCTAGATCCTGTTGCAGTAGCACACTGCTATAACTGTCATTATCAACCCTGCTAACCTTTGTATCATCTGCAAACTTTGACATTAAGCCTGATATACCTTCATCAACATCATTGATAAATATACAAAACAGCTGTGGGCCCAACACCGAACCCTGGGGGACTCCACTAATAACATTAGTCCACAAAGAGCAGTGTCCGTTGTTTGTTTGTTTGGTTTTTAGGAGCATTAGCAACTAAGGCCATATTGCTCCGGGATATGCGGTGGTCATTCCCTGACCTTTCCACATCCTCTGTATTTGGTGGTGATGGGCTCGAACCCCGAGTCTAATCAAGAAGCGTGTGCTACACACTGCTGCTCCTTCCCACCTGGCTACGGAGGCGCCCGCAGTGTCCGTTGATTACCACTCTGTCTTCTCCCACTCAGCCACCCTTTTATCCATTGTAGCAACTTACCCTTAATACCACACTGCTCCAATTAGCGAAAGCTTTCCTGAAATCCAAGTACTATATATATCAAAATTATTTTTTGCATCCAGTTCCTTTGTAACCACATCATAGTATCCAATAAAATTTGTCAAGCAAGACTTTTGCTTAACAAACCCATGCTGTGTCAGAATTATTACTGCAGCCTTGTCTAGATGATCCTGCAATGCATCTTTAACAAGTGACTTCATTTTTCCTGGAACAGAAGTTAAACTGATTGGTCTGTAATTACTTGTGTCATCCCTAGATCTCCCCCCTTTGTGAATTGAGGATACATTTGCACATCTCCAGTCTGTGGGGGACTTCCCCTGAGTCCAAGGATGCTCTCATAATTATGGCTAAGGGTTTGTTTACTTCCTTTTCCATCTCCTTTAATATAACTGGATAGATCCCATCCACCCCATGTGCCTTTCTTATATTTAACTTCAATTTCTCCTCCACTATTCTCAGTTATTACAAAATCATTACGCACCCTGTTACAGTTTGATTAACATTTTGGCATTTTCCTCCCTTAATAATGCCTCATGTGTGAATGTAGATGCAATATACTCATTTAGATTCATAGCAGCAGGAGATTTAATTAAGTGCAAACATAAATATATTCATCTTAACTGCCAATTAAGTTGCTATCATCAAGAAGCTAAGCTTCCAAGTGGCAGATATGTGATGATGTATATGATAAAAGCCATTAAAAATATATGCTAGAAATGAAACATGTGACATAATTTGAGTTCATTTTTATCAACAGTTCTGTTCTGTTCTCTTCCTGTTCTGTTCTTGCATTAACCTTCTTAACATTCTTTCACTCTATTTTTGTGACAGACAGTATATGGACCATTATAGCAAAGAATGTTGTGGTAGCTTGGTGCGTCAACATATTTCAATCAGCTGTCACTTGCTCTGTCTTTTCATCATTTGTTCAAAATGAAAATGAACAAATTACAGATAGAACTAACTTATTTCATAGGGAAATATGAATGAGTTGAAAGAGTTGCTCATAACATAACTTCAGTGAAATAAGGAAGGAGACTTTAAACTTTGACCAGCAATTTAGTTTCACTGTTATTACTGTTTATCAAAACACTGATTGCATCATTCTTAAGGCATGAAACCTTATGCTCTTGAAAAGTGCAGAGCTCAAAGGCTTCTCTGAAGTGGTAGGAAATATTATTTGATTGAATGCAATATGATCTTTTCATTTTATATGGTCTTTCCAGTGTAATAAAAGGAGAGTATGTCATCAGATACTCTCCCTTTTATTAAAATGAACATTTTTGTCTTAGTTTTACAATTGTAAAATGCATATATTAATTTGAGTATTGAATTTATGACATGACATGTTTCTTTTCATGTAATTATGGATTTTTATTTTTTTTTTTTCATAGTTGTAGTTCCTCAAAAGAGGAGCTTTGGCATATTTATGGTTACAGTATTTATAATCAGCATCAAGTCGAATTATATGCACATTCCAGCAAAATATTGCAGATATTTGTTATATATCTTCACAGTCCAATACGCTGGTAATTTCGAAAATGAGTTCAACTGCTAAAATCTCGATTCTGAGGCAAGTCTCAGTTTTGGAGTGGATGGTGGTGAAGTCAGTGGCCTTGTTGCCTCTCACTTGTCAGTCACATATTTGAGGATGGTATTTCGGGAGGTTGTAAAAATGTAAACCCCTGGCTTTTTGGCCGTGAAGGGCATTAAAGATTATCTCTCTCTCTCTCTCTCTATTTAAATCAGATCAATGAAAAGAGGATGTTTTATCTGTATCAGATGCTAAGGTAGTCACAGTCCTAGAGAGCAGTTGGAAAGCCCTTGCTCCTGCAAGGTTTTACTTTGTAAAACAGATGTTTTGCATTTATTTGTTCAAAAAAAAAAAAAAAAAAAAATTAAATTGAAAAAGGATGGTTCAAAGATTAAAAAAGAAAAATTACAAAAGAAAGTGATACACAGAAATTTGCATTCAGCTGGAGAATTGATTTGTGGAAGTGGAAAGTGAATAAGGAAGCAAGCTTATACAGCATTAGAAGAAGAAAAAAAAGTAAGAAAAACCTATAGAAATTGCCCATCCATTCTATTAATTTATTCGATCCTTCTTTAAATTTTTCTGAATGGAGTGTTATGCGGATTTCAATATTGAATTATTAAAAAATGAAAGGTGTTCTTGTATGATGTTAGAATATATTTTATTTCAACAAAAAATGTACAGATTGTATGCACCAAACATTTCAATATTTCTTAGGTCTCCTTCAGTGGCTGCTGTCTGCAGTTGCAGACTACAACTAATAGTTTGCCTCCGTAGCCTAGTGGTCAGGAGCGGGAGTACAGTAACACACGCTCTTTGAGTAGACCGGGGTTCAAGCCCCTGATTGCTGAATACGGTCATCTGCCAACCCGCATTGGACCAGCATGGCAGATTGTGGTCCATTTCCCTCAGCATGAATTGTTGAGGAGGCTTCCATCCTGCAGTGGGTTGATAATGGCTGCACTTTACCTTTTTTTTTTTTTTTTTTTTTTTTTTTAACACTAGAAGAAAAGGGATATTCCACTAGATAATTGAAGGTGGGGATGCCAGAAGTAAATCAAGTTCTAACAGTGAGCTCACTGGTTTTGTGATAATTGAGAGGAAAGTGGAAGAGAAGTAGTTGAAACAAACTAAAAGTAAATACAGCACCTGGTGCAGATGGGATTTATTCAGTTATGTTAAGAGAGACAACAAAAGAGGTAAGGAAACCTTTAGTCATAATTATGAAGGCATCCTTAGATTCAGGGATGGTCCTTATGGACTGGAGATATACAAATGTATCCCTAACTCACAAAGGGGTATCAGAGGGTGACATGAGTAATTACAGGCCTGTTAGCTTGACATCTGTTTCAGGAAAATAATGGAGTAATTGATTAAAGAAATAGCACAGGACCATATAGACAGGAATGCAAGTTATATCTAGTGACAGCATGGATTTGCTAAGGGACAATCTTCTCTGACAAATCAGATTGGATGTATGATGCAGTAACAAAGGAACTGGAAGCAAAAAATAATTTGCACATCATGTATTAGATTTCAGAAAAGCTTTTGATACTGTTGCACATAAAGGACTGCTATATAGACTGGAGCAGTGCGGCATTAGGACAAATTTCTGCTATGGATAAGAGATTATTGTGTGGGAGAAGACAGTGATTATCACTGGGCACTACTCTTTGTGGATTAATGTTATTTTAGTGGAGTCACCCAGGGTTCAGGGGTATGTTATTCTGGAACAAGATCTTGAAAAATTAGGCAGATGGGCTGAGAAGTAGCAATTGAAGTTTTAACATTGACAAATGCAAGGTACGGCATTGGATAGCAGTAATTTCAGAATAACATGCTGATTGTAATTGTGCTATTAAAAAATGAAGTCCTTTGAGCAGTGTAAACAGGCTACTAGAACAACTCATACAGTTCTGTGAATATTATATAGGAATTTTGCCAGCAAGAATTATGAGGTAATGATTGGGTTAAGTCTTGAGTACTGCATAGAGGAAGCCTCATTTTAGGAAAGGTGTAGATGTGTTGGAATTGATGCAAAGAAGACCAATGAGGTTAGTAAAGGCAGTGAAAGGGTACTCTTACAAAGAAAGGCATAAGTTCTGCAAATTTAAAACATCTGTAAACCAGGCACCTGCAAGGGGATCTGATTGAGGTGTCTAAAGCTGTGGATGGATCAAGGTTTGATTTTCATTTCAAAGCTCCAACGTTGATGGCTCCTTACTTTTCCTCAGACATATGAGGCGGGCATAAATTCAAAATGCGGAAGGATGCTTTCAAGATAAATGTCAGGATATTTGCTTTCGCTCAGCATGTAGTTGATTCCATCTGGTGTTGAAGTAAATAGTTTGAATAAATTTAAGGAAGAATTATAAATATGGTTGACTGCCAACCCGCACTGGACCAGCATAGCAAATTATGATCCATTTCCATCAACATGAATTGTTGGGGAGGCATTCATCCTGTAGTGGATTGATAATGGCTGCAGTTTACCTTTTTATAAAAATTGTTAAAGTGGACAGGTGATGTGGGAAGCTCTCTCTTTATGAGGAGTGATGCTGTGTAAGCTTGTATCATTTTCCGCTACTTAATTCGCCAAAGATGATGGATTAAGATGAAAATGCCCCAAGTACATTCTCATGTGTATTGTAAACTTGGTTTGAATGTAAACGAGATGTTATTAGTAAAGTTAATACGCTTATCTTTTTATTTTGTGAAAATTAGGCTAAGATAAATCGTATTGCTAGTTAAATCTTGCATTACAGATGCTAGCCAGAAACTGATAGTATCGAAAATGTAAATTGGCTTTTATTCAAAGGTGATCAAATTATCCACTTGAGATTCATGAAGAGAATACTTTCTGATTTAGGATTACAGATATGCTGACTCTATAAAGCAGCCGTTCTGTAAGTTATTGAAGTATACATCTGTTTGAAATTCACATAAGAAGATTCACTGGAAACCGTCCAGCGCTAGGAATCGTTCGTCTATTCCTCGTATTACTATCAATCACACTTTCGCCCCAGAACTCTGATGACAGAAGATCCCTAGCTGATATCATGTTTCTCTGTAAAATTCTCTCTGGATTTTTACAGCGAATTATGATTCCCCATAACTGTTGCAACGGATAAAGTTCCATGTCCTCCCACCTAGGCAACCAGATATCAACAAACCCTCCACGTCCATCCATCCAGCAGTGATATTAAGAAATAGTCTCTTCTCTACAGATTCTCCTCAGTTGCAGATAATTTCAGTTTAGATTTCGTTCAAAAAAAAAAAAAAAAAAACTTCAGTTAATATCCGTAATACCATTAATGTACTTGCGCGTTCCCTGGGTTCAGTAAGTAATATCGGTTAATTAAACATTTTTTATCACGGTAATTCCTAATTTATTATTATGAATATTATTATATTCATTTATAATTACTTTCATTGGGTGCTGTGCAGTGAATTTTCTAATTTAATAAAGAAATAATGATTAAGATAATAAATTATAAAACGATACGGATACCTTCGTATGATTTTTGTATTTATTTTTAAAACGGTTTATCAGTACCGTTAACGGGTGGTATACCGCAGGCTGTCTTTGGTCGAGAGACAGATGTGGTTGTTAAACCGTTACGCGTTTTCGTCTGGCAGATGTAAGTGATCAGTGAATGACAGAAGTAAACCCATAGAGATCAGATTGTATGAGGGGGCGTTACCGGGGCATGAAAACCGACAGCTGTGCTTCTTCCTCTGTTTCCATTTGTCGCTGTCACCGGTGGTTTAAGGACATAATCGGATATAAAGGACATTTGTATCCCTCCCATGATGGAACGAAATAAACACTAAGACGGATCATCACAGGCGCAATAAAAGAATTTTGTTATTCCATCCAAGAAACCACCCTTGCGCTACAAGTTTGTTTTTCAGGAAAAGTATGTCGTGCAAATAAGTTGTCCTGTACAATCAGTAAAATTATTTTTTCCTACTGTGGATTTTGACTTTTTGTGGCAGTCGTAAAAGCATTTACTTAAATTAATAATGAAATATAAAAAGTGGAAACACACCGTGCGTCTCTATTACACTTTAAAAATGAGAAGAGTGGACTCGCGAATTTTTCAAAAAAAGTCAATCGTGGTCGCTGAAATTTCTTAAAATTTTTAAAAATTGTTTAGAAATAACAGCGCTTTTTCCCATGCTTCTTTTTATCTCAACATGTAAGGGATATTTGCCTATACATTTATAAAGAATTATTTACTCGCATATTTTAATTATTAAAATACATACAGTATTATACATTTTGGAACTTCAAACTCCTCTGACCCTACAGAGCCTTCTAAACAGAATTTATTTCTTAAGTGAAATTGCTCTATGGCCCACAGATCGAGGGGGAAAAAAATAATAATATAAAAAACCGTACAGTAATCTACTGTACGGTTTTTTATATTATGATGTTATTTATTGGTAGAGTAAAATGCAGGTTGCTAGGATATTAATTCCGTAGAATTAAATTATAAAAGAATGTACGGTGTATTCATTTTCTTCGGGCTAAAAAAAAAAAAAAATAATTTTCTCCGGCTGTATGTTATTGATATCCAACTTTAAAGTGTACCTAGTACCTGTACGTGACCAACTTTAAAGCGTACCTAGTGTACGCTTTAAAGTTGGTCACGGAGCAAAAACAAATAACCCTACAGGACCACCACCAGATCCCCCTCCTTCGTCTTTCTTTAAAATACGGCCGTTCCCTCAACCCAGCCCAATAATATTACAGTACGTATTTCAGTACAACTGGATTCGCGTTTTCAGGTCAGGTCGATGAACTGTAGTGGCGATGCAGTTCACAGTTATGACCCGCTCTGCCGGAGCGGTCCGGTATTTTCCTTTAAATTTATTTATTTTATTTTATTTGTTTATTTTTTAACCGTTCGGGTGATTGGTGTGGAGGTTTTCATTGACACGCCAGTTGCAGATAAAAATAGATTGATTACTAAAAATATTAAGCCCAGAATTTGAAACGATGAAAGTAATACCCCCCCCACCCCAGTTCTGTAAATAGGTCGAAGATTTTTCTATAGGATGGGGCGCATGCAAAAGTGGTCCAGGAGTAGAGTTGTTTCTTCTTTTGCTTGATATATGTGTACCAGGGATTGTATTTTATACCTACCAGATCATCGCCTCATTTAGGTGAGGTGGGTTTCCTGCCATATCTGAAGGGCGTTGTTGTTAGTTGGCCAGCATCAAGTCTTGTTTGTTAGTTTCAACGAACAAGAAATTTTCATCGAATGGTAAATTTGGAAAAATGTTATGTTACACAAGTGTGAAAAAATAAATCGCTGTGTTAAAAAACAAAACAAAAAAAAAAAAAAAAACTTTTTTACCTAGTTTGGAAATTAAGGCATGTGGAAGGATAAAATAAAATGAAAAATACGAGATTTGCGTGCGGGTGTGATACACAATGATATCCAGAAGGAAAATCCAGAATGTATCATTCTGGACAGCGCCTGTGGGTTGCAAATATCCTCAGGGTTTCAACGGCGACAGGCGTGGTCTAAGAAGTACTACCCACTTGCTAGGCTGCTATAGCGAATGTGGGCGATCTCACACGCCGATAGAAAAGTAGTTTTTGAGTCTTCCGAATTAACAAGCTTCCCCTGCTCCGGTTACCTCTTGGTGTTGAGTCTCATCGACGATGTGGCTCAAACGAAACTCGCGGGATCCATTAGACAATCTGGCATTATTGGCACCCATTTTGAACTCACTTTTGTTCTCCGCTTACTCAATAAATTGTACCAAATGATAACACAGTGAACATTCATCTGTCTTCCTTTCTTCTTTTACAGCGGTATATTTTCAGGTTTTTCGGTAATTTTCAGTTGACTGTCTGCCGTGTCATGATCCTTAGAGTTTCCCAATGCTGATTTCCCTTAATTTCATATTGATGTAATTGGTTGTATTTTAATCAGTCAGTTACATCAATATATCTTTTAAATAAATACATTTTCCGTTTATACACCGGGACGACCACACAGTCAGTGGAGTTCACAAGATACAAAGAATACGAGAAACAGCACCGCATTTAGCAGTCACTGGCTTGAACCCCAGTCACTCAAAGCACATGTACTTATGCACTACTGATGACTACTCGGCTACGACAGCAGTTTTAGTTTTCTTTCTCTTTGAAAGCTAATAAATGACTCATTAGTCGATTGAGCTTGGGCTCAATGCCCAAGCTCAATCGACTTAGTTTTGGGCCGAAACTAAGGAAGTTGCGTACCGTTGCGTTTACGACCAATTTAAAAATAAGGGGAGGTGATGATCCTTTATTTTCAAATTTAAAATAATTAGAAAATTCCGGTTGTGTGTCGAATTTTTTTGGAAAGTACATAATGACTTCTACCACTTTTCAATTAGAAAATCCGTTTCGTAACGCTTTCGGGCATTGCGTATTCACCATTAATCGGTACCAATTTAATGAATATCAGCATAATTTTTGCTTCTTTTAAAAGGAATTTAATTACTGTTCTTCCAGTGAAAGTCATTAGCGAGTCGGTAGCCTGAAAAACATGTTTTTCTAAATTATGCACAAACAACTAACGGTTGAACGACAGTGAGATTTGCGCAATATGTTGTTTACGTGAAACGGGAAAGGGGTCTGATCGCCTACTATTCTCTCGTTTCTTACAGCGAGTGGGCTCGATTTACTTGTGGATGGCATCTCATTTTCTGTTCGCCGCCTCCTCGTTAAATCGTTGTAATTGAGTTTTAAATGAAATTGTATCTGGCATTTGTTTCTCCCTGTGACAACAGCTCTGGCACGGTAAACAGCTAAAACTCGAATTTGCATCATTAATTCATTAAATTCTCCTGCCTTGCGTATTCTTCGGACTGGACCATCACCGGTGGGAGTCACTTCCAGCCCTTCAAAAACTTGGCGTTATCTTAATTTTTTCACAATAAAAAAAAAAAAAAAAGAAAAAAAAATTTTTTTTCGCCTGTTAGATTTCTAGGCATGATCAAATTTCTATATTTAGAATAATTCCAGAGTTCGGAACAGTTGCAATTCGTTGTACGCACCGGTAATGTCGTGTACTTGTTTATTAAAAATAAATTTTATTAATGAGCTTTCCTTTTAGTAAAATTTTCCATTTCAATCCATGGATGATCTTCACTGTTACAGATCTTTGCGCAACAGCATCCAGTCTGTGCTTCCATTTCCTTTCTGAATGTAAACATTCAGAGTTGGAGTGGAAGTGAGGGATGCATGCTTTTTTTTAATATAATTATTACCGATTTTTCCGTTTATACACCGGAAAAATCGAAACTATGGAAACTACCTTAGAAACGGAATGGTTTTCTACGGAATGGTGTCTCAAGGATGCCGGATTTATGAGTGTCTACAGTACTTTCAAAAGTACCAGAGACACTCAAAAGTAAACTCGTGGCAAAACTATTAATTCTGTCCCTCCCAACCCGCCAAATTCCCGAACTGTCATTCACTTGATCTGTAAATACCATACCAAACAAACCTTCAAACGTGGCGATATGGATGTTTTGCTATTGGAACATGAAAATTGAAGAAATCCAACGTCGATGACACGATTGTCTACAATTTTTGAAGTAATCTTAATCCGCAAGAAGTTCTGCAGAACTCTAAATTGGTGAAGATTGTAGAATATGTTTATATCCATGATTAGGACGATTTTACTCTGTTTTGCATTGCAGTTTTAACAGTTCTTTTAGGCTTCGTCTCTAAATTATTTCCTTTTCAGTTTTGCAAAATAGGAGATCAAATAATAGATAGAATTTTGATTAGGTAATAGTGGTGTGATGTCTTTTAGTTTACATATTATTATTATAGTGTTCAAGACCTAAGTCAGGGTCACGCCTGTCCCATTCAAAAATATACTGCTTTGCATTCATTACAGGTATCCCGTACCTTTGCAGAACTTCTTAACACTTGCAATGAGCTATTGTTTTTGTAGACCCACAAATTTCACAACCCATTGTATTAATAAATAAATTTTGCGTTTATATTCAATCTGACAGATCCTATGTGAAAACGGCCACATAGGATCTGTCATATAGAATGCATAGTTATGGCATTGAATTATTAGATTGTCCGTCACGGAGACAGATTGGAAAGCATATTAAACCCTCGCTGTGTGCGTATTTCTATAGTAGATACATATTTTTTAAAAAGTTTCTTACAGGCAGGGGTGGGGGACGCATTGTAATGAAAAATAAGCGTAACAAGGTATTTGCACATCTCCGTCGAGATCGGTCGGTCTTAACCTCTCATGCACAACTAATTTTGTGGGCTTAATAGAATGAGTGGGAAGAAGAAAAAATGGACTTAGTGGCTACTTAGCCTCGCTGTTGACCTATTTAGAGTACACTCCCCCTGCTATTTAAAACACTTGTGCAGTTTGCGTTTCTTCCTTACGAAACTGCGTGGACACGAAATATTAAAGATGGTGCCACTTGTAGAATGTTTTTATCAAAAATAAAATTCCTTTAAATCGTTCCCTGGCCACTTGTCAGGAGAATATCAAACAAGTATGGACTGAGCTATTTGAGGACGCGGTCACTGTTACTTGCGTTTATTAAAGATGAAGTTCTCCCACCCAGTGATTGCAATGTGCCTTTAAAAGAGTCTTTTTGTCGATTGAGAGTTATTAAGAAATTGCCTGCGAAATAAAAGTGAAACTTTTGCGAATTTCCTGGGAAAACCCCGACCTCGGTTGCTTTCGAAGACGTCACAAAATATGCACAACCGAGCGGATGTGCGATCCCCAACTTTAGGACAGGTGCTAGCGGAACTTTTGTACGCTTATTTTGCAGACAGCGGTCATGCTAGGTCAGACTGACGCGGGATATGCTTGGTCAGGCTGTTGTAGAACGCGTTTGTTTCTATGCCGGGATGTGGCTCCGTCGGACTCTAGCTGCTTCCGAGTGCCCTTAGGCTCAGCACGGGCCTCTTCGCGTCAGACAGATCCTGAGCACGCTCTGCCTGCCATGGATGACGTCATCTTAAAACGGTTCCGTTGTGCAGATTGGATCTTCCGCGAGCTGGACAACTGATAAAATTCAATTGGTTCTGGCAGTGTTTCTAATGAGCAATCGTTGGGAATAACCGAAGCCTTTAATTTTTTGATGGATTTCAGTGCAATGTAATTCTGTTTTCTGTCTCTAAAATGGCAACACTTCCTGAAAATTTAATCATTGCAATAGATCATACAGACGTCCTTGGTTCGTATGTTCAGAATCATTAATGGAACAGAATAGGTCCTTACAATGCAGATCCTCAAAACCATCTCCCCACTTCCCGAACCATTCCATTTGATTTGTACTTTTGTTCTCGTTTGATCCCGTTTCACTAATTAGAAAAAGCTCCGAATCACGGCAACCAAACGAGGAATTTCACTTTTTTTTTTTTTTTTTTTTCCTTCCGACCATAACGTGGCGGAATTCGTAAGTCAAGGGAAAGCCACCCAGCCCTTTCCTGAATTCGCATGGTTTTACCTCCCAGAAATTCGGGTTCATTGTCAGCAGATCGACCGAAAAATACAAGTACAGACATAATATACTGTCGCCTCATAGGCTTAATTGCCTTGATGTTTATCACATACTTAGCCTAACCTAGGGTATACTGGAAGACACCAAAGTCCTCTCTCTGTCTTCTTTCAACAGGTGATCCATAGCGGAGATGCGCATGGTCCTCTCATTTAGCGACACTCGCTTAAGTTGAAATTTGCTTCCTAATATACGTCCTGTTTTTTGTAAGATGGAAGACAAAACGAAACATTTATTTGAACCAGAGTCTACTCGGTTCATTTGAGCGTAGTAGTGCAGCTGTTTTTCCTTGTCTGTTTATCATGGGGTGGATCTTGCTAAAATATGCGTGAGCTGCATGTTTTAGAAAGTGTAAACTGTGGTGGACGTGATGATCAAACTGCGAAAAATTTCTGGTATAATTTCACCCGCTGCTAGTAGTTGAATACTATAACAGCGGGTGAAATTATGCTAACAGCATTCAGAATGCAATGTTTCGCAACCTGGGGATTGCCACGTGTTTCTGAGCTCCAATAGAGAAAGTTTAGTTTATTCTACTTACCGCTATTGAAGTAGTCAATCAGTATTCAGTAATTGAATTTTTATTATTATTATTATTATTATTATTGTTACGATTCTTCCAGTTTTGGGTTATTAAATATTATTTAACATTTGTCGTTTCTCTGTCTCGATTTCCTTTTTGATAAAAGGAACTTCTACGAGATTTTATCTTGCAGACAAACAAATTGACCATATTCCAATGGTCAGTTTGTTTGGTCAATTTGGAAAAAAATAAAGTTCATCTGTTCCGAGATCTGCGTACACAGGGGAACGATTCCTCGCTACTGTCGCATCTCTCTTCTGTGAATCCTCCCTGTCTGCCTGAAGTTCTCTGCCAATTCCAAAATGACTGTTTCAGAATTGATATGTCATCACCTAGCAATAAAGTCCTCTGGATATTAAAAATTAGGTATTGGTATTACTGTATTTGTATAGTGCAAAGAAAACACAGGTTTTTGCTGCACCAGCCAAAAATAAATAAAATAGGAAACAATAGCTAATAAAATTAAATATATAAATCTATATAAAAAATAAACTACTTGTATCTCTCTATTTTTACTTAGCTAACTGACCTTAAATTTCCCAAGCTGTCAGCTCCAACTACCCATGGAGGCAACTTATTCAGTAATTAACAATTGGCTGGCTAAAAAAACTTCACAATAAATCTATTTTCCTGTAATTTGAATTTATAGTCCCTGGTTGTGAAACTTAGCCTTCATTTTATTGTCCTCTCTTAGTGTTATCGACCTCGATGAAGTGCCCTCTAGGAGGCCTGGTTTCCAATTCCTGTTGCTACATGTTCTAAGTGTTTTCTCATACGGACGTACTTTTTCAAATCACACCAAGCGATTTGCCCGTCTTAGGAGACCCATGACCTGGAAGAAAGAGGCGACCACTTGACCAAATTGCCGGATCATTCAGAAACACTTATTTGATTGAGCTTCATCGGATCCTTCATCCCCTCTTTAGGGGATAAAAACTTTTCCCCGACACAAAGCCCTCGAACTTCTCCTGAGAAAAAGTGGAAGTGTTGCAAATTTGGTACCATATTTCTGATGGATGATTTGTCAGATGATATCGTTGTAGGCTGTTTACAATTTTGGATCGTTTTAACTAAAAATTGGTAAAAAAATTATTTCTGCAAATATTTTATAATGCACCCGAAAGACTTCTGCTTACTGAGAACCGCTAACACTTTTGGGGATGTTGAAAGTGATGCTCGTGGCCCTGCAGTCCTTTCACTGGCAAGCTTCCTACACTTCACGGCGTTTCACGCCATCTGCGGTATAATAAATAAAAACCGTACGTGAATACATGTACAAGATATCCAGTCGTACCTACCTTGAACGGCAAAGAAGTCCTGCACTGTCCACCCTACACATATAATCACTAGTTTACAGAGATATTAACATAATGTACAGAATATACAGTATATACAATCAGTCACATAAGAAAGCTTGGCTGACAAAGACACCACTAATTATGGAAGAATCGGTTGAAAAGGTTCCACTCTACAGTATATCAGGTGGAGTGTTATGGAGATGACTGTGTGAAAGGGTTATTACTCTGTTATGAACAAGTTCAGGTGGTCTGCTTTAAATGGTGTTTTGCTGATCTAGGTCATTATAATTTGTTCGTCCTCTCGAAAGTTCATAGAATTTATTGTTGTTTGTTACGCATTCTGTCTGTTTCGAAGGTATTGAAAGAGTATTAAATCCAAAAACTGATGTGTTTAAAGTAAAGCCATTTTTCATTGAACTGAACGTCGTAGTGACATTTGGAATATGAAGTGTTCATTATCTGGTCACCATTACTTGGGAACTTTGTAGTGCATCGATAGTCTCTTTAAAAGGTGAAAGAACTTGGATTCGTCAATCCAGGTGGTTAGACAAGTGAATTCAAAATTTCTCTGCAGTTGTAGTGTCACTGCTTCCCGCATAAATGAATTTAATAATTCACGTCCAAATCGCCTATTTTATTATTAGCATGCCCGTGTACTTACGTGCACTTGGAGTTAAACTAGGATTAAATTTTTTAAAAATTATAATAAATAAATTTTCTGGTTATACTCGTCGACGACCACGCTTTCAGAGGAGTACACAAGATTCAGAGAATATAAGAAAGAGCATTTTATTTTAATACGGTGGTGGTGTTACTTGTATATCTCTATCATGTGGATTCCTTTTATCCATCACAGAAAATTTATTTTATACAAATATGATCAGATGAGGAAATAAGTTAAATGAAGTGGGGATTGGATGGAGCAAGGGGCTTGTGGAAACCACACACACTACTCTCATTTCATAATAAACCTTTTGCAGAGGAAATACCTGTGCAGTTCCAGTGGAGGTACCATAAAGGTCTACAGGTGGGCGAATCCTTACTGAAAGGTAAAAAGGTGATTAATTATTTGTTTCAATGTGCGCGACGTTTTTATGAGTCGTATGATTTATTACGCACTCTTCAGTGATATTACGTAATTCATAAATCAGATGGAAAGGTTTTGCGAATAGTTGCGTGATTGTGGAAATGTGAGCTCCCTAGTTTCATGCAAACACCCATGCCATCAGCTCGAGGCATTCCTTATGCCTTGGAGAACCGGAATGCCGCACCCATCAGTTTGAGACCAGGTAAATTGTAGGGTAAAGCGGCGTAGTCTTGGGGAGGAAGAAGTGTACCCTGTCTACGATCACTCTTTGTTGTAGCTGAGAAATATGGACGACCGCCGTACGATTGTGGTTTGTTGAATGCTGGGAGCATTGCACAATTCTCCCACCTAATCGTGATATGCAATAACTTTTTTTTTCTTGTCAGTTGTAATAAGTTAGCATTATCAAACGTTAAAAAAAATAAATAAATAAATAAAATTTTGGTAGTAATCATAGGCCCGCCCATCCGGGCGCTCAGGCGAATAAAGCCGCCCCAAGAATGTTTTGTTTTATTTTATTTATATAACTTTACTATCACGTGTTGACTTACGTAAAAGTTACCAATGTTGAAGGTTTTCTGAAGGTTCCCCCTCCCTAGAAAATTCTGGTGTCCCCTTGATAGCCTTTGAAAGAAGCCTTTTCTATGCCGAATGCTCGGCCCAGTTTATATTAGTCACTTTTATTATTAGCCTTAGCCCCTTGCTGTGTAAAAAGAAACTTTTTATAGTCAAGTTTGGCGTTCGGTAATTGTGAAAGGAGGAGGAAAGAAAGTCTGATTTAGGCAACTTATAAGTAAGCCGATTATAGCGTAATTGGTTTTGGAAAGGTTAAACTACTCCAAAGTTTTAATGAGATACTCGACATTCTCTTGTTTGGGTGCTCAAGTCGAATTAAACACGGCTGACAGCACTTTCCCATTGTGTTTGGTGCTCGAGCAGGTTTCATCAACTTGGACCTTGAAAGAGTCATAAATCCGAGAATCTACAGCTGCATTGATTGGGTTGCAAAAAGTCCAATTATTGTCAGATGGCGAGATTCGGTTTAAAAGAAAGGGGAGAAAGAAAAGACGTGGTAAGTTGTGTGCTGGTAGAATCAGCGAGCTTTTCCTCATTGTGCTTGTACTACTTAGGAATAATTTAATTTGTGAGAAGTATTTCCTCATGTAGGCACCGAAAGTATTTTGTTTCTTTCGCGAACTGTCAGTGCACTTTACCTACCCTTCTTTCCATGCCGAAAAGAAAGTTAGCCGCCTTGGGGGAAGAGCCATTCGAACAAACTTGTTGCACTCGCTGAGTGGGCGGTAACACATTTTAACTGTGCACCGCACTGAAACGAGATCATTGAACGAAAATCTCTCGACGAAAATAAAAACAACACAGCACTAAAACTCTTCGTTTTTTGTCCGTTTTAAATCTTTCGAAAACTAGTTTTTTTTTTTTTTTTGCTCTGCAATTAAGTGTCGGGAAAGTTAACTGGAAACAAGGAAGAGACGCTGATTGGAAATCGTTGTGACGAAATTCGAAATTGAAAACAGGGGTTTCTGTCAGTGATGTACTTTTGCTGGTTGTGACAGAGGTGAATATTCCATTGTATAAAGCGACTGTTAGGACACATCTTGTATTGCGTACAGCTTCCACAACCTCATTTTAGAAAGGAAGAGCAGCGAGATCAATTATGGGCATAAAAGGTTATTCTTGGAGAGAAAGAGAACAACTCTTAAGTTGTAATGTTTACTACTTGCTTCATTGTTGACCCGATTGAGGGCTTTAAAAGGGTTAAACAAACACCCGGGGTATCCATTATGTTTCGAATAATCAGAGGGGAACAGATTTAAATTAAGGAAAAAGATATAGCAGTTAATGGCGGCGGAATTCATACTCTGCTCAGGTCATTCTCTAAGAAACTTATTCTCTACGTTTCTTAGAGAATGACCTTTTATCGAAACCTCGCGATTTCATTAGGTTAGATTAGACTAGACTAGATACTTGAGCAGGAGACTAGAGACCAGCGCAAGGTCAATTAGATTTAGAGTTGACGAATCCATAAAATTAAGCAACAGAACATGCAGTTGTAACTGGCAACTGTTTAATGAATCCAGCTTCCATCTAATAAATTTCCGACTGTTTTTTGTAATTAGATATCCAGTTTTCTTTCTGACCACTCACTACGAGTGGTAGACGGCTCTCTGCCTTCCATCTTCACCGCTAATGCTGGTGTTCCTCAAGATTGACATTGACAGGAAATCCTATTCATAGTTTTGCTGATGATAGCATTGCATTCCACCTCCTAGTTTGAGAACTCTTGCCCTGCGCAAACAGCTTCAACTTCTCGAATATCCACTACCAATTCCTTAAATGTTGATCTCCAATCTGGCAATGATAACTTAGTTAATTTCAATCCTTCTAAAACTCAATCCTGTCATATCTCGCAAAAAGAACTCTTCTGCTCCTATTCTTATCTTCGATGATACCCTGATTTCTAGACATCATCACATATCTCTGTTGGAATTACCCTGACTTGTAATCTTTCTTGGCATAAGCACATCACAAATATTGCTTCCTCTGCATCTAAAAAACTGGATTTTCTCTTTCGCTCTCGGCGTTACTTTTCTTTCAAACGGCTGTTCGCTCCGTACAAATATCAAATCCACTCTACCAGGAATATTGTTCCCACATCTGTGGCGATGTCCCCCAAACCTCTCAGGCTTCTAGATTCCATTCAAAGGAGAGCAGTCATGTTAACAATGACTCATTTCTAACAAAGTCTCTCCAGTCTGTCTCATTGACGTTCTGTTTCTGCTGCAGGCATTTTCTATAAATACTTCCGTGGGCACTGTACTGTCTGAATTATCTTCTGTAATCTCTCTTCTAAACACCCGTCCGAACACGTGCCCCAACCAGTCAACATCCACTTACAGTACAGAACCAACTTTTCTTCTTCGTTTATTCCTTCAACTTCCTTTTACACGTATTTCCTGGAAATTAAAATCTAATGTCAATAAGTGTCTTCTTTCATCTTCTCAACTTTCGACCCATGCAGGTTACTAAGTATTGTACTATAGGCGAAACAGCGTGTGGTGTTAAAATAAAATAAATAAATTACTGTCACCAGTTTTCGTAGTGTTCTGTGGAATCGTACTGGTCCAAAGTTCCTCATATGTTTTATTTATTTATTTTATTTTATTTATTATTTTTTTTTTTTGTTTAACTATAACTATTTTTTAAATAACGCATTTTCCCTGCCGAAAATTGGTTGAAAGCCTGAAACTTATTGGCGGAATAATTTCTCGCTCAAAACTTGTAAAATACAAATCTTCACGCATAACCTTGCAAGTGTTTTCTTGGAGGTAGCAATAACAGCGGACCTCGCATTTTTTGTGGCCCATACGGGCTCTTTGTTGCAGAGTCTGATAAGTTACCTTGGGGCTACGCCCTCCTTACGCATAATAAGCAGCGGGAGAAGGTTCAATTTAGCGGTTTATCTACATTATTTCAATTCTTAAGTGAATTTCACTTAAGAATCGAGTCGGGGTGTATACTGTATTCAGTTTGGTGAACCACACCCGAATGTGGAACATTATTGTAGCCAGTAGTTTTTGTGAAAGATTTGTGAACAGCGGAAGTTGCACGTGGTTTCAAAGAGTGTACGCTCTAATGACACAAATACTGCACATCCTTGGCACATTTCTCACCCTTAAGTAAACTGCGAGCCGCTGGATGGATGTCCTTGTCCTACACAGCGGTGTTTTGGTTCCTGGCACGTGGGTGACATATGCAAGGCTGCATCTTTTCAGCGCCTTTACGAAATCTGACGTCTGTTTTCAAGTTGAATTGCAAAGTCCAGGAGTAATGCGCGCAATATTCGCACGTGCGAACCGCGCCCGAAGCGGAACCCGTGCTTGGCTCGGAATTCAGCGCTGGTTATTACGATTCTGAGTCCTATTTGTTAAAATTCGCTTTCGAAACTACGTTTCAATGCGTGGCTCGAGTTACGCTTCCTGGTGCGATTTGTAGTTCGAACAAGGAAACCAAAACACACGCGCAAAAATAAAAAAAAAAAAAAAAAAGAAAGAAAGAAAATAAAAAACGAAAGAAAACAAAACCCGGCAGCTGTGTGTTTACTGTGAATTCGTAATTAAGTCAGTGAGTAATCCAGGACGGGGCTGAATTAGTTGCGAAACAGTTTGTGGTGTCACTGTTACGTAAACGGAGTTCACCGCCGCCTCTAATGATTGCCGTATGAAGTTGGGCGAAATTTCTTTGTCCGAGACGGAAGGAAGTAATGAAAACGCCGTTACGTTGTGTGACCGAGCGAGCAACGCGATATATTTGCCTCCAGTAAATTATGGACTACCCTCGTCCTATACGTTGTGGCGATCAGCGGGCTCTAACTGTTTCTACATCAGAATTGCGTCCGCGAGCAATAATTTTTCCGTCAGACGCCCAAATGAAGATTATCTAGTGGTAGACTTAATGAAATCGCCTGGGCATGTGTCCATTATTTCGAGCCTCTGTTTGCGAATGTGGCCCCTGAGGCGATTCTCTAGAGGGCCAACACCAATATGAAATAAGGTTTACTCCACAGTGGATTTATTTCCCTCGAGAATAAGAATTTCGTTTTTGTTGGACTGTCAAAGCTAACATTCAATCCATAGTCGAAATCCAGACCACTTTCATCATTTTCACATATCGTTTATTTATTATTATTATTATTATTATGGCCAGAGCCGTGCTGAGGGTGAGGCGAACGAGGCTCTTGCCTCGGATTAAAAGCTTAAAGGGGTGCCAAAAGAAAGATTAAATAATTGCGAACGTTGCCATGATTAACAGTAGGGCGCAATCTTTATTCTTGCCTCAGGTACTAAAATGGCTTGGCACCCTGATTATGGCCACTATGGTTAGTGTGTTTCCTGGATCCAGCACCTTATTGAGGAGATCAAAATGAGAAGGAAAAAAAGAAAAAAAAAAAAAATATATATATATATATATATATATATATATTTGGCTGTTCCTGTTTGTTACATCTACTTTCTTTTCATTTCGAAAAATTCTGAAACAGCTGTGCTATGAAAACCTGTTTAATGTTTTCAAAACCTTTTTTTTTTTTTTCCATTTCAGGAATTACTTTTCGACGTTAGATTGAGGAAAACCGTTGTAATAACGGAATAATCTTAAGATGTTTTGAATTTAATATTTACGACCAAAAGAACGATGTCAGCGGAAGGCAGACGAACTATGTGTCAAAATTTTAAAAAACACTCAGCAGCAAGTTTTTTTTTTTTTTAATTGGATGTTAATATTACACTTCCTGTATGTGTGTCATGCCGAGTCTAATATTCTGCTTGCTGTTTCGAATGTACGTCGACAATTAGCAACCAAACGACGCTTGGATAGGATTGGTTGGAATTACAACGTAAAATTACTCTGCGAGATTATCGAGTGCCGCATATTTTGTACGTTATCTTTCTTTATCGTCTGTGGGTTGTTATTTTCCGCGGACTGCCCGTTGCATGACTGACGTTGTCCTTGCGTTGCATCGCGCACGCTCCACGTGAGCGTTGTTTCCAGAGTCGGCACGTGTCAAGGTTACTGGCTGCTCAGGCCATTGTAGGAACGGGGGTAGAGGTGGTAGCAAGATGGCTCCAGTCGCCCATACACTTGGACAAATGAGTTAGTGGCGTACGTTGTTTGTTTTCATTTTGGCGAAGACACGAGGACAGTTTACCTACCGTTTGCGGACGTGTTTCATTAGTGTTTAATTGCATTAAACTTCAATATATTCGGTTTATATAAGGAACGTGGAAAACGCGTCAGTGTTACGCCTTGCGCATAAATCGTATATCCAAATATCGATTCTTATGTGATTTTCTTCAGGAGCGACAACGACGATGATTGTAAATGCCGACTGTTTATTACTGTTGCTTGGAGATCTTGCCCTCTTTTGACCTTAGCGTCCTTCGGGAGTTTGTGGAGCAGCCACCCTTCCTGTGCGTGTTCACGCTTGATTTTTAATCTTTTCGCTGACGGGTTGTTGAGAAGTTCAGTATTTACCACACTGGATTTCCAAGATGACGTGTAAATTCTGGATTTTCCCAGGTTGAGCTTAATTTAAAAAGTAAACCGGAGCCTTTCATTTTATAAAATCTTTACTAGGGTCTCTGAGGGCCTGGCTCCCCGCCCGATGAAGTGCGATGTGATGGAGGAACTACATTGCAAATAAACGTTACTTATTTGCAGCGTTGTTATTTATACAAATTAACCAAATAATCTTTTATATAATTGCGCAACAAAATCGCTAAAATAGTATCACGAAGTACGCTGTTCTTGCTGTACATAGTAAACGGGTCCCGCTGTGTACAACTTGTTGCGAAATTAATGCTATTATGTACTTGTTCCGATTTGGATATACAGTATTCCCATTGGGTATTAAATCTCTGTTATGTATAAAACAAACCAGTTGTTAATCTAGTTTATGTGCTGTCCCCATTGTATATGTCGATTAACGGTAACCTTATTATATGATGAAACAGTGGTGTCTGCTGTTAGCAGACACCAGGATGCAGTTGGACTGTCTTCATTTATTATACACTTGGCAGACAAAGCCACACGAATCTTTTACCATGTTTGAGAGAAGAGATACCTAGACTAACAACTATTTTGTTGAATTTGGCATTGCGTGTCTCAAGGCTGGTTTTGTCTGTTTGCGCCAACAACTAACACAAAGGGTGGGAAACCAAGTTGGATTGGTTATTTTCGGGATGATGGAAGCAATTCTACATTTAAAGCTTTCAGTAGCGGTAATTGTTCAGTGACCTCTCAGTCCAGCCTGTGAATACGCCTCACGGCATGCTACAGTGTGCAAGAGAACCAATCTATAGTGAAGCACATTCACGTGAAAACAATAATCGCACTAGAGGATAATACTTTTGAGATATTGAAAGGTTATCTCGGAAGCGCTGCCTTCTGGGACTGTCCTTGAAGTGGAGTCTGCAGGATTTTAATATTCAGGAATTTAAAGAGGAAAACTCCGGAGCCCATTGCGCTTAAGTCCCCGTTGATTTATCAATTAGCCACACTCCGTTAAACACTTTGAGGCATTTTCTTTATAGCATTATTTATTTTTTAGTAGAAACAGAGGGCCAAATGATCCGGTATAGCCGACCGGGCTAGGCAGGTGGGTAAAGTGCCTGGCAACCTAAAGGTCGCGGGTTCGAATCCCGCCTCGGGCTTGGATCAGAGTAAAATGCAAAAACTTTGGGAGGTGCATGGCCACAGAAGCCGATGCGCCAACAACTAACACAAAAAAAAAGAAAGAAAAAAAGAGATCCGATATTCCGAAATAATCGGTGTTTTAAGACGTTCTCGCCCTTTTTGTTGACTACCCATTTTTGCATTGCTGCCGCAATAAATGACAACATTCCCTTTTCAGTTTGACTTTAGTGACCCATTTCTGATCTACAGTCATTCGCCCAGACTCGGTGACGTCAGCGTATTGATCGGCAGATATGTTTTGTCGGAAGAAGCTATGGTGGCGACTGGAAGGAACAGCTCTTGTTGATCCAGTGATAGATATTCCATCACGAAAATATTAACTTTCTTCTGTGTAATGAGCTGCTCACGTGGGTTCGATCTGCTCAGTTGTCGAGAACTGGGAAGGGAGGGGACTCGCAATATTTTATCATTCGGTGTCGTACCCCTCATACGCATGGTATATTTATTTTGAATAAACCGAAATGTTTCAATTTTTACTGTACTCCAGATTCCTTACCATAATTTGTGGCGTATATTTTTAATACGTAAGTGGCGACATAAATAGTAATTTAACCAACAGACAAAGAAGCGTAAGTAGGAATTTTGACCTATGGCCAAATATCAGAAATGCGACTTTTTTGTTTTCATTAAAAAAAAAAAGTTAAAATATTAATATTTTTGAATTAACTATAATATTAATTAAATTTTAAAAAATATAAAATTTTTATCTGTATGTTTGATACTTTTATAAAAAAAAAAAGCTTTTTATAATCGTAATAATTATTTTAGATAATAACAATTGTCATCAGATTAAGTTAAAAGAATAAAATCCATTATCGTGTTAAAAAAAAAAAAAAAAAAAAATTCTGTAACAATCCTAGGCCACGTTCGCTATACCCTAGTTACGCCTAGAGATCCAGTCGGGTTTACAATTGGGTAATCACAAAGTAATAAGTAAATAAATATCGTTTCGTTTCACATTTTTATAATTCGTAACTGCCCTTGCGTTCTTTTGCATGTTTTGTTCTTTGGCAACGCGTGTTTGGGTCAGTGCTACGTCGGCAGGAAATAATGGAGAGAGAGAGAGAAAGAGAGAGAATTGTTTGTCCGAGAATATCACGCAGTCTGCGAATCGTGTTTAAGCTGCAGTCTGCCGTTTACCTGAGCTTGGTCGATAGCTTGCTGGGAGCTGAGGCATGCATCTAATTGGGTCATGCCATTAATAGAGAGGGTGATAACCTTTGGCGTGACGTCATCTCTTTCCTTTTAGTAGATGTGCCTTTAATGAATAAGATGCTTATCGATGTTGCCCTGCTGAAAAAGGCAGAAAAAGGCAGCGCTTATGCCCTGCCTTTTTCTGTTTTCGTGGATGGATGCATAATGGCAGCTCGCGATTCCGTTGAGATGCTGCGCAGATTCGACCCTTGTTGAATGCGAGCGTGAGAGATTTTCTGCAGGCTAATAATTGTCGTCTTATCTTATTCCAACTTCGATCTCGGTGTCATTAGGTTTCGATAGCATGTTGCTGTTCGTGCAGCCATAAATCTTGGTAACGCGTGTCTGGTTCATGGACTGTAACAATTTCCTAATCGGATATCTATACGATGCCTTCGAAATCTGGCTCAGTGCCTGCCATATCATATTTTTTGTGATGGAATATTGGATTTTGCGGGATATTCACCCTCTCGAAATATATTATTATTATTATTATTATTATTATTTCTCCTTGATTGGGGGTTGCAACTCGTGACGGGTATTGCTTACCAAGTACACGGGGTGGGTTGTTTTTTTTTTTTTATTTTATGTCTAGTTTTACTGTTGGTCGAGGAACTCTCTGACTATCCTACAGGTGTTTAGGATTGCGACTTTCTTGAGTTCCTTGTAGGTATTCGCTGGGAGACCTATTGCTGCTAGGCTGTTATGTAGCGTCTTTGGCACCATACTTGTGGTTGACACGATGATCGGGATGGTCGTTACTTGTTGCATATGCCACATCTCTTTGATCTCCTATCTTAGGTTCGTGTACTTCCTGATTTTTCCTCATGGGTTTTCTGCAGTTTGCCAGTGTTGAGTACCGCTATATCAATCAGACAGGTAGCCTTTTCCTTCTGGTCCACAAGGGTTATGTCCGGTCTGTGTGCGGAATTGTCCTATCAGTTATTATGGCGCGGTCCCAGTACAGCTTGTGGGTTGGGATCTCTAGTACTGCCTGGGGTTCGTACTTGTACTACGGTACACTTTCTTCGACCAACTGGTATTTCCTTGCTAGTTCCTGATGTATCATCCTGGCTACCTGGTCTTGTCTATGAGTGTACTCAGTCTGGGGGGGGGATCACCTTGCATCCCGCGGTGATGTGTTGGATCGTTTCTGAGGCCAGTTGGCATCTTCGACATGTGTCATCGAACACTCCGGTCTCCTTGGCGATGTATTTTCTAAGTTGATTAACTATAGAAAATACATCCTGAAGAAAATTTCCTGGAGTTGATTAACCTGGTCTTCGATGGCGAGCATGCATTGGAAGCTATTTTATCTTTCTGATCTTGATGGAGATCATTGTAGTGCCCCCCTCAACCAGGAGCCTCCTGGTTGAGTGGGGTATACCGCTTGTTTATCTTCCTTATGGCGTGGTGGAGTGCTGCTGTATGCTTCTGGAAGTAATCCTTCAGGTTAACTATCGCTGTATTCTGTTGCTCAATGAGGTATATCAGACTCCTTCTTTCCGGGCAATTGTCAGTCTCTCCACGGCTGATTTCGGGTGGTGTTGGCTGCTTTTGGTCATCATTGTCCTTGTCTTTCTCATTATATCCTACAGTTCGGCGTTAGTCCAATCTATGACCCCGAAGGAGTATGTTAGCACTGGGACTGCATCGGTGTTTATGGCTTTAACTGTGTTCCCTCCGTTCAGCTTTGCTTTCAGCAGGCTTCTGAGTCTCTGCTGATATTTTTCGGTCAGGCAGGCCTTGATTTCCTTGTGCTGTAACTGCTGAGCCTGCATCATCCTCAAGTATTTGTAGGCCTCTCCATCTGCCATAGCTTCGATCTCTTTATCGGTTTGCAGCTGGTAGTTTCGGTTGACCAATTTTCCCTGGCGTAATCCGTGGGTTTTGCATTTGTCTAGACCAAATTCCATCCTAATATCATTGCTGAATTCTTCAGTGATCAGGAGTAGTTGCTGAAGGTGCTTCTCGGTTTCCGCGTAGAGCGTGATGTCATCCATACATCAGGTGAGTGAGGGTGACAGGTCCTTCCTTCCTTCTTTGAGGTTATATCCGTACTTGCTACTGTTCAGCATAGTAGATAGTGGGTTAGTTGCTAGACAGAACCACACTGGGCTCAAGGCATATCTACCTGAAAGATTCCTCTCCTGATAGGGAGTGGCCTGGTTGTGATGTTTTTGACCTTAATGGTGGTACTCCATTTCGCCATCGTTTCTCCTTGGAAGTTTGTCACTATCGGATTGACTTTGTAGATGTTCAGCGCCTCTATTAGCCAGCTGTGAGGCACGGAGTCGAAGGCCTTGCGCTAATCGAAGTAGGCTGTGTACATGTTGTGGCGCTTCTTGTAGGCTTGCTCCATAACCGCGGCATCTATGGTTAATTGCTCCTTGCATCTTTTGCTCAGCCGCTTGCATCCTTTCTGCTGTTCGGCCATTACGTTCTGGCTCTCCAAGTGGTCTGATACTTCTTGGTAGTGCAGCTGGTTAGGATCTTGTGCATTGTTGGGAGGCAGGTGACTGGCCTATATTTCGCCGGTTTTCTTGTATCTTCGTCTTTAGGCTTCAGATATGTGATTCCTTGAGTGAGAAACTTTGGGATTGTCTCTGGGTGGCTTGTCATTCGGGTGAACTGCTCTGCCAGGTGCTTTTGTGTGCAAGTGAGCTTCTTGTACCAGTAGTTGTGGACGTTATCTATTCCTGGAGTTCGCCAGTTGTGAGAGTTCTTTATCGTTTGTTTTACTTCTTCCCGAATCTCCCACCCTCTCATTTCTTGTACGTCCTTAGTTTTCTTGCGTTCTAGATCTATCCGTGTGGCTCGGCTGTTATATCTTACTTCCCTACTCCATATGTTTTCCCAGAACTCCTCAATCGTCTTCTTCTCGGGTGGTTCGTTCCCTTCTTTCCCGTTTTCTCCGAGTTTCCTGTAGAAGCCTCTTTGGTCCTCATCGAAGATTCGGTTGTTTATTTTTCTCTGTAAATAAAAAAAAAATTATTATTATTATTCTTAGCTATATGGTGCAAGGAAGCCTGAGGCTTATGCTGCACCACCCAAAAAAAAAAAAAAAATTCCCGCGTTAGCCTGAGAGAGTGTCAAAAGTAGAAGGGAAGAGAAGAATGATGATATCCAGCTCAGGACCCTGGGTGTGCCAAGCCCGTACTCATCAGATACTTCTAGACTCTAGTGAATTTATAGATGATCCTCCTGGAAGCACGCTTTTCTCAGTAAAAAGTTGTCCAGCTTTGCCAAGCTTCTAACTCGCCGGATTGATGTTCGTCAATGGAACAAATCATCTCGCTTCCTAAAACAAGAAATAGAAACCACCAGAACAAGCATATTCTATCCCAGCATTTCGACATCTTACACGTTAATTGACTCAAACAAGCAGGGACCTATTCAGGGGAGGGCAGAGGAGCATATACTTCCCCTTAACCATGCGTATAAGCGTATGCAAATAAGTGCCCCTAGGTCTATCAAAAAAAAAAAAAAAAAAAAATTGTAATAAGTTTAGGATTATCAGAGTTTTGTTTGTATTTCTCATTTTGGGACAGAACGTTACAAAAAGGCATTTGATTTTAAATTTGGCGAATATGAATAACCAACGGCAAAAAGAAAAAAAAAAAAAATGATAAGTCTCAAACGAGAGCCTATCGGATAGTCAAAAGTACCAAGCAGGCGACTATCTGAATTTGCGCTGAATTTTGATTGCTGTGCTCGTACGCTGACACTAGCGTCTTTGTGCTACTGTTTCGAGAATTTGGCCAACAAAACTCAAAACAAAAAAAAAAAAAAAAAACGGAAAATTTACACGTGAGTTACGTGTTTCTTTAAGACTTATGTGGCCTATTACAGTTGAGAGATTTTCTGGGCGCAAACAGTGAGTCGAAGGAGGTTCCTCACCACCGTGGAACAGTGCCAAACATTTAACTGACGCCTTGCCAAAAAGGCGTAAAAACGAAGGCTAAGAGAGAACCGGTTGTTTATTAATAATCGTAAATAAAGGTGTCGCAATAAAAAAAAAAAAAAAAAAAAAAACTAAACATTTTTATTGCAACTGACACCTTAATTTGGTAAGGTTAGGCTGCCCTTTTGAACACATAATTACCGAATAAGGAAGGAAGCTGTAACTGCTTACAGAAACGTGACGCGCTTATAAAAAGTTATTACTTAAAAAAAAAAAAAAACACGAGAGAGAAAAAGCACTTTCACTCACAAAAGAGTCGACAAGCACAAAGAAAAGTCGTACTCGTGACGCAATGACCTGTTGTTGAACCTCAGACAAAGTCAATATTTTTGTAGTCAGGAACAACCACATAAGGTCAGTGAAATTTGGAGAAATACAATCCTTCCCCCCCCCCGCAGTTGCTTTGAGTGGTGCATATTTACTGGTATGTTCATCGCATCTTTAAGTAAGTTGGATTCTCTTTCGCGTAACCAATCTATCGTGAAGAACGCCATTACTCTGCTCCATTTGTGCCCGTGGGGGATGGGATGGGATTTCCTGCCCCACTGATGCACTCCATATATCAGACATCATTGGGAACACGGTCATGTACTCATGTACTCTCTCTTTCGTACCTGTGAGCGGTGAGTAGAGAGTCGCTCAAATAGTGTGGTTGCTATGCGCAGTAAAGATGCGCATCTTAAAAAAACATCTCTTCGATGTTTGTTTGGCTTCTGGTGGTGCTATTTCGTAACGATCAAAAAAGACAAATTCTCTTTTGCTGTTTAAGAGTTACCGTTGCTGTTCTTGTTTGTGCGTTCATATAATGAACTGCTGCTTATATAGTGCTCGTTTCTTCTGCTTCCACGATCAATCCTGTCAGGTGTAGGATCCTTGTGGTGCTCTTTCCTTCGAAAGTTATGCAGATTTCAATATTTTGGTGTTTCTGTTAGGGTTTCGTGCTTAACGGATTTTACGACGTTTTTATTTCTATTATTTATTTATTTTTTTAATAAAAGAGGGTAGATACTGTAGAAAAGTCTTGGGACAGGAATCCAGGGGTTATTCAAACGCTCTTTTACATTAAATTTTTCTTTTAATTTGCGCCAAAAAAAAAAAAAAGTTTTAAAAGCCGTGCTGAATTAGGCCACCGAGGTTATATTGGCCGCACTGCTTATGTAAACAGTTAGTACTAGGAATTGTGTGTGAAATATGGGCAGCTAACGAACGACCTTCAACCGCCTATGAAATTTGTCTCCACTATAGTCAGGTGAATGCGCTTTAGGCAACTACTGCAACGATTATGACGAAAATTGTAATCTTTTCTTTCGTTCACTTCCAAGCACTGTTTCATGCAGTTCCGTGTAGTATTTCCATGTAGCAGTTCCAAGGAAATATGACATATTTCCTTGTAATATTGTGTTTGAGGGAGGGGGAAGACAGCGAGGTTTTTATATATAATGTGAAGATTACCCTTTGTAAGCATTTCAGCGGGGAAAGGTAGCCCAGGGCGTTATGGCGTTGTCAACAACAGGTGGTAGCTGACTATTAACTCCTTTTTAAAAGGAAAAAGGGAAGTGAACGCAGCAGTTTGGATGTCAGAGCAAACTTGTTTTCTCACGGGGACTAAGTGTCTGAATAGTTGGCAAGTTCACTACTACCGAGATCTGAATTTTAAATTTAGGGCAGAGAAGACTCGCGTAGTAAAGGAAACAGATCTTTTAGCCGAAATATAATAATGTAGTGCGAAAAATTTCTCATTTTGTCTCCTCCAAATTTAAATTTATTTTAGTTACTCGCAGACATCTAAGGCGCGCTCACAAAAAAGAAAAAAAGATTGGCTTATATACAATATATGTTGATGAGTTGTGTGCAATTTCTCAATTGCCTCCAACAGAAATAATTTTTTTTTCTTGAAAAAAGAAAAGAAATAATGACTCAGTGCCCGAGCATCATACTGAGCTAACTTACGAGATGCAAGGAGTTAGTAACATAACCGATAAAAGTTGTTTGCTGGATTCCGGAATCAAAAAATTACTTTCGCTATACATTCTGAGGTGGATCGTTCCAGCAATCGTAAACGCATCTCTCATTTGATCCTCCGCACTACATCATATCTCCAGCGGGTTTGTCGTAATTGAATATTAGTTGATGACATGGTTAAACCTAGTCCAGAACCCAACAACCTTCTTGAAATGGATTATTTTTGCTACTCTCGAGGTGAAACCTTCGAAATTTCTAAGAGTACTGAAACCCAACAAGTAATCACAAGGAAGATTGATATATTAGCATAAACACATGATGCATAAAAGCAAGCTTATATAGCAGGGGTGGCCAAGGAGCCGATCGTGATCTACCAGTCGATCGCAGATTTAATTTCCGTCGATCACGACGAATTTTAAATATACAGTCATCCCTCGATTTGTGCACCTTGTGCAATGAAATTTTTGCGATGGTAGACCGCGGCACATTTTGAAAGAAAAAAGTAGATCGCATCACAAATTAAGTTGGCCACTCCTGTTATATAGCATCAGCCAAAAAAAAAAAAAAAAAAAAAAAGAAAAAAAGCCAAATCTTCTAATTTCACCCATCCACTCGCTCCAAATGTTTGTCTATTTAAGCTGCCAACATCTACAACGACAAATGGAAGTTTGTTCCAGCAATCAACCACCCGCTGGCTAAAGGCAAACTTCCGCACATCTATCCTACAACTGTCTTTCCTCAATTTGAATTTATGTCCTCTCAGGCGATTATTCTGAACAAGAGGAAGAATCCCATCAGCATTGAGCATGCTCAAACCATTCAAGGCTTTATACACCTCAATCAGATCACCTCGCAGGTGCCTAGTCTCCAGACACTGTAATTTGCAAAATTTAAGCCTTTCTTCGTAAGAGCAGCTCTTTGTTCCATTCACTAATCTTGTTGCCCATGTCGCTCCAGCAGATCTACATCCTTCCTAAAATGAGGCCTCCAGACCTGTATACAGTACTCAAGGTGTGGCCTGACAAGAGGATTGGCCATGACAAGAGTATAAGAGCCTTATACAAGAGGATAATCACCTCCTTATCCCTGCTGGAAAAATTCCTGTATATCATTGACAAGACACCATGAGCTACTCTTGCAGACCGTCTCACTGCTCAGAAAACTTCATATCTACCCCCAGGTCCTTTTCATTCTCTACCACCGTCAGTGTAGTACCACACAGTTGATACGTTACTCTAGGGCAGGGGTGGCCAACGAGTCGATCGCGGATTTAATTTCGGTCGATCACGACGAATTTTAAATAACCAATAGCCAGTCATCCCTCGATTTGTACAATTTGTGCAATGAAATTTTTGAGATGGTAGATCGCTGCACATTTTGAAGGAAAAAAGTAGATCGCATCACAAATTAAGTTGGCCACTCCTGCTCTAGGGTTACTGCTTTCCATATGCAGTACTTTACACTTGTCAATTTTAAACTTCAGTTGCCACCTCTCAGCCCATCTGCTCAACTTTTTTAGATTCTGTTGCAACAGCGTACTGTCATTAGTGTCATTAACAACCCTGCCAACCTTCGTATCGTCTGCAAACTTGGACATTAAGCCTGATATGCCATCATCAGTATCATTAATAAATACAGAAAACAATGGACCCAACACTGAACCTTGAGGGACTCCACTAATAACATTAGTCCACGAAGAACCATGTCCATTGATTACCACTGTGTTTGCTCCCACTTAACCATCCCTTTATCTATAGCAGCAATTTGCCTCCAATGCCACACTGCTCCAATTTGTGCAGCAGTCTTTCATGTGCAACAGTATCAAAAGCGTTTCTAAGATCCAAATATATAATATCAAAGTTATTCCCTGCATCCAGTTCCTTTGTGACCACATCATAGTATCCAGTCAAATTGGTCAGACAAGACTTCCCCCTTAACAAAACCGTGGTGTGTCCGAGTTATAACTGAGGTCTTGTCTAAATGATACACCGGACGTCGGATCTGTCATCTTTCTTACTCGTAGAAGAAACCATAATGCATTCATGAGACAGCTTCTCAACTTTAACTGCCTCAAATGTATCTTCCCCACCAATATTATCGAAACGTGTGGCACACTTGAAATTGACTCACACCCATTCTGTTCGGACGCTAAAATGCAGGCAATCCTGTCTTACGCTCGAGGAAGCCCGTACTGCACTTATAATTGTAGACGCCATTGCAACTTCTTAAGTTGATATTTTCTGTAAAAACTGTGTGTAGCGAGATGTAATGTCGACGCGATCTGCCCTTGGCAAATACATGTCATTAGCGAGGTGCATACTCCTCATGTCACCAGTTCAGCTTTCAACTATCCCAGAAGAAAACAACGAAAACAGTAATCATTAGATCTGAGAGAAACCTGTCTCATCCCTCAGCCTGCTGTTCTTTGTTCTCTTGAATTTTTCTGACCAATGACAATTCAGTTGCAGTTTACAATGACGCCCCCTCTCCCCTTTGAACTTGTTATATAAGTAAAGTGACCAGATCCTTAGTATTCCAATGCGGGACATCTGGGCGGGGATTTTGCAACCATCCCCCTAGAAACAATATACACATTTTTTTAAATTTCTTTTTTATTTATAAAAAAATATTCACGTACAAAATATAAATTAAATTCATACTTCTTTGAACTAAACTTCTAAAATAAAATATATCAAAAAAAAGCATATATATAACACAAATATAGCCTATATATTTATTTGTTTTATTTTTTTTTTTTTTTACACAAAGGCTAAAATTCAGTATAGGTACCCCTCATGTTGGACAGACAACTTGTGTGATTGAGACCCGTAAAATCGGACAAATGCAAACTTATTGTGATTTTCTCTTGTAGAGAATCTGTCTTGTAGAGAATCTGTCTTCATTCGACCAAATAAAAATAGGATGTAGACATGTATAGTGTCTTATGTAAGGCGGCTCCCAAACGCTAGTTCAACTCCGCCGTGGTACACTGTGATGTTACAAAAACTCTGCAGAAAGGCCAGAAATGTGTGTAATGCTATCTTTGTGCCGTGTATGTGTTTGTTATGTTGTTTAGTTGTTTCTGGCCGCTTTGCTATCAGGAAGCAACAAGCACCTGGGTGGTGCGTCCTGACACCCGTCTACTCCGCGTGGAGGCGGGCCACAGCTGAGCGCGAACCGCAGCAAACCTCGAGTGTCACGTACTGAATGTCGAAATCATTCAAAGTATGAGCAAAGTTAATTTTAACAATAAATTTAAAAACAAAATAATAATAAAATAATCAGAAAAATTAAAGATAAAAATAAGTAAAAATAAATAAATAAAATTCAGTAAAAATAAAGATAAAAATAAGTTAATAAAATGGAAAAAATATATATAATAATAAAAAATCATCTCCTCCTCGATTCAGGACCAGCCTGAAGTTAGCAGGAAATAGAAGTCAAGAAGACAGTGATGTCACTCGGCATCATACACGTTTGTTAATCAACTGTCCAAGTCGAAGGTGGTGGTGGTATCACGAGATGGCGATGATAGAGATGCTAGTCTGGACTGGAGGTAGAGCTGGAATAGGAGTAGTTCCTGAAATTGGGGCACTACTGATGATTTGTCCACGCCTGGCAAAGGCTTTATTTGCAAAATCTTGCAGAAGATAATTTTTCTTTGGAGTCCAAGAGAGAAGACCCATTGCCTGGGAAGAATGGTTGACACAGAGGCTGACGAAGATCCAAGTAATAAGGACAGGTGAAAAGAACATGCTGCCAGTCTTCTGGGCTGCCACAGTTACAGAGGGATGAATCAGACAGGTTAAACATAGCAAGTTTAGCACGAAGAGAACCATGGCCAGTTAGAAGAAAAAGAGTGCGGAGACTCGGACTGAACCATTTTAGAATAGACTTTTGTAAGGCAAAGGACACAGATGGAATAAATTTTCTTGTGACCATACCTTTTGAAGAAGAAGACCACTGATCTTGCCAGAGTTTGAACCAGATAATAAAAATAGGATAATAAATATAATGTATAGGATATTAAGAATATTAAAATTCTGAAATATTATATTTTAAGTCAAGAAAGGTACCCCTCGTGTTACGTTACATGACGAACAGGAGGTTGCGTTAAGGACATGAACTGAAAAAAAAAAAAAAAAAACTTATTAGAGGGGTCATGTTTTTAATCGACTTTCACTTTTGTTTAGTGAAAAAAATGTTAGGTTTTTTTCTGATTAATACATCCTTTTTTTTAACAATAAAAACAAGAGAAATTAAATATTTTTACGCTGAGTAAATTTTTCTTTAATAATTCTTCATTATTTGCTATTTCTTCGTAAAATTCTTCACAAGAATTAGCATAATTGCACTTAACTTGTAGTATTTGCTTTCAGCATTTCTACGGTCAGTTTTTTTTTTTTTTTTGTTCACGTCCACGCCTTATTTATTACCGAAAAAAACTTTTTCCGTTGTACCATTGGTTCCCGGAAAACATAATGCAAATGATTTGCATTATGTTCAATACCCTTTCCGGGACAGTTTGCAATGCGGGGCAAACGATGAAATCTGGGATTGTCCCGCATAATCCCGGACGTTTGGTCACTATATATAAGGGATACATGCTTTCCTCCGCGAACTCGAGATGAAATTTAGATTCTGAAAATATGATTATCGATGAGTAGTGTAGAATAAACGATAATTTTTTTTTTTTTGGTTTTTCGTCTCCACGTTCATCCTGTGATAAATCTTATTTGTTTTTGTAGAAACATTGTAGAGAAGGGGATCTTATATGTGATGTGTTGTAGAGCTGGGTAATTCATCCGTTCTGAAATTTCGTGATGCCTGTCTTTCCATTTTTTAAAAATTTATATTAATAGAAATGTCTGATAATGCCTTCGGACCGGGAAATTATTTGAAGGCATTCCCCCCCCCCCCCTTATTTTAAGCGAAGAACAGCGTTACATTTGTGTCATTTCCTTGAACCATAATGTATCTTAATGTTTTATTAGAAACTATATATTTTATTCTTCCATTATGAATTTATGTATAACCCCTAAATTAAATAATATATTATCCCATTAAGAAGCAATATATATATATATATATATATATATATATACACACATAAAAAAAAAAAAAAAAAGCACCGGCGCTACTGACCACACAGAGGCGAAAAAGAAAAAAAAAGTGTGAAATATCACTAAAATGATACAATAAACCAACCATAAATGAAAAATAGATATAGGACAAAGAAAGCAAGGAACAAAAAATAGACGACTGTTGCATCCAATCTCATCATAGGGTACCGTGGATACAACAGTCATGAACATCACTGTATTTATCGTAATGCAAATTCCGCAACGTAAAAGAGATTCACTGAATGCCAGCCTGCCAAAGCAATAAAATCACATAACGGTATATATCAATGATGAATCCTGAATTAAAAATACATACATGGCATGCTTGAATTATTCGATTCGCCCTTCTTCCTTCCTTCCGATCAGCTATCTAGCCTTAAACTTTTCGTCATGTGTCTTTAATAAAGAGATTATACTTTGGCACAATTCATTTTTAATGTTATCAGTTTTTCCGTACATTGCTCTTCCTACTTCTTGCTAAAATTCCCTTCCTACTAATCCCTGCTTATTAATGTCAGGCATAATTCTTATTTCTCTCCTCCGCATGTCATTGCCATTTGGAAGTTCCTCCCCCTCTTGTTTCACTTTTTTGTAAATAAGGCAGTATTTGTTTCACTCAACGTCTCTTTAAGAAATTACTTTTCGCAATTTTTTCTTTTGTTGCGTTTCATTATTATGTCACCATGCTTGCATACGCGCTGTGTAAATAAATAAACGTACTTACACGGTGAGAATAACATAACCGTGAAAATTTCTTTCCGGTGTGTATTCCTCTCCCCTTAACTTTCGGGGTGACTCACTCACGCAACTCTGAATCAGCGTGATGACGACGCGTTCGACTTTTTTGTTTTCACAACGAGGTCCGATGGCCAAGGGAAGAAGTCCGGAGAACCCCAGACCGTTCTCTTCAGCAGACATTTGAATCCCTCCGCCCCTTCTTATTTCCGAGGGATCGGCGTTTGACGACAAGGTTATTCTGATTTCAATGAAACGAACGTTTCTACCTCAGTTACACCAACATCGACGCAAAGCTTCACTGGAAGTTTAATAATGCTCTTTGATGTATATCTTAAAAAATAATTTTTGCACTCTTATATTGTCAAATTAATAATTTTAATTATTGCGCATTAGCATAGGAATACGATGCAAGAAAGCAAGCTTATGCAGCATCAGCCAAAAAAAAAAAAAAAAACCTCTCCCATTTCACCCCTCCGTTCGATCAAATACCTGTCCAGCTCAGCCTTAAATTTATTTAGGCTATCAAATTCCACAACAAAGGATGGAAGTCTGTTCCACCAACCAACTACCCGCTGGCTAAAGTTAAACTTCCGCACATCTATCCTACATCTTTCTTTCCTCAATTTGAATTTATGCCCTCTCAGGTGATTATTCTAAGCAAGAGGAAGAATCCCATCAGCATTGAGCATGCTCAAACCATTCAATTTTATTCACATTTGATTTACCTTTCAGTTGCGGTTTATAATTATGCTATATGCAATTAAAAAACCCTATTAATGTGGGGAGGACAGCAAGAAGGTGTTCTTTTCCTGGATTGAGGTGCCATTTGAATCCAGTTTTAAGCTCTTTCGGTCCTCCACCCGAGTGCGTGCACCCGCATACCCCGACAGCTAATTGAATCTAAGTTGTACTTTTAATAGTACGTAAATCGAAATGAAGAATGATGTAAATTTAAGTGCTTCCACCAGCGTAGAATAAAATGTCCCTTTTAATTTCTTAGAGGAATAATTCTCAGACGTTTCGTTGCAGTACTTCTTCAGTGACTAATTTGCTATCCTTATTTAACTACACACACACATACTTGGCAGTGTTAATAAGGACTTCCATTTATCATGGGATAACTTAAATAAATTCGAGGGAGAACTGGACCAACGTTTGGAGGGAATGGATAGTGAAATCGAGGGTTTAGTGTCAAAAAAACGTTTAACTACAAAATCTTTTTTTCAGTTTAACGGTTTTTTTAAGTTAACTAAGAAAAAGTCATTTGACTTTTTCTTGGTGGTTTACTGGAAATATACTTACAGTCCAAGCTAACTTGTAAAGTACTAATCAAGAGAGATATAGCTCTATGACATGATATGTATTGTTATTTGTAATCTCAAAGATTTTTAGATTATCTCAAAAGTTTGAGATAATCTAAAGTTATCTCAAAAAATGCAATTTTGCAGTTAACGTTTGACACTAAACCCTCGAAATGGGAAGTGTTTTTATTTTTTTGGCTGATGCTGTATACGCTTGCTTTCTTGCATTATATGCTACTTCTAATGCTAATAATGATAGTAATTAATACACAGAAAAAGTAGCTGCATGTTATAAAGTGCGCACTATCCTGTATGTTGATAAGCAGCATCCATTTGTGCAGAAGCGTTATGGATGTGTTTAGCAACACGTTTCATTTACTGAACTTTTTATTTAGTGGAGTATTTATTTAATTTCCCGTGCTTATGTACTTCACCGTTAACCCGTTTAGCTTTGAATCCTTCATTGCAGTATAGTGGTTTAGCCACTTTTTGTATGGAGTGATCGGTTTCCAAATCCCGTTCTAGACTGGAGTAATTCTTAAAGGTCGATTTAAGGCGGAAAGTAGTAGTTTTCCTCCTAAGATATTATTCCGGAATTTCAGCCCATGAACCCTTGTACAGACAACACAACCTCAGATTCTGATGCACTTTAAGATCAGCAACTGTGATATGAGACAATAGAATACTTCCTGAGCGCACTGCCAATTAGAGCATTGGATTATATAAGCCCCCCAGTGCGAGCAGACTGAGAATTAAAAATAAAAAAGGGGTAAAAAGATTGCTGCCTACTAATATTAGTACTAAACTTTTGGCACTGTCGCTGCGTAGGTCGCAGAGGTGAAACCTGAGATGCTTTGTTTTTCATGCGTGGTTCCCATGATTAAAGACAAAAGAAAAATTTTCTTTAATTCTTGTTTCTTGACATTATGAAGTATAGTTTCTCGAATGTAATTTATCGATTTTTTTGGTAAAACTTTCAGAACGTATCTAGTAAGAAGTAATATTGGAGAATGGCTTCAATAATTGAATTTAATCTCAACCACAGGTTTTAGATAAATCGAAGTTTGCTAATTTGAATTTAAGATTTAAAATTAATTTGCTTCTAATGCAATCCATTTTTTAAAAATGTTTCTTCTTTCACGACGGATGCCGTTTAGACTGATTGCATCACAACTGATTAAATCTCCGGGTTACCTACCCTTTCCTGTGGTACACCTGGCGGTATGATAGTTTTACCCCTGACATGCAGGATAGCAGTTGCTCGTGGAAATTTTCAAACTTAACTTTTATTTCAAACGGTAATTACGAGCTAAGTGGAATCTATTTGATTCTTAGATTAATGAGCTACTACATACCCATACTGCTGTGCGTAAGCTAAACAAATTAAAATTATAATTCCTCAAATACCTGAAATATGAACAAGTTTGAGGCCGTGGTTCCGAAGTATGCTTAGCTTTGGGAGGAGGGTACGTAAATCCTTCGGAAATTTCACAAAAAAAAGGTATATTTTATAGGCCCCGAAATCATAAACTTTAACCACGGTTTTAAAAATTATTTAAACTTAGACAAAAATTCAGTTCGAAGATTTAAACTATCAATAAGCTTGGGGGGTGATACCTAAATAATGTCGATATGATTTGGGGGGGGGATGCTGATTAAAGTTAAGAATTGCAGAATTAGGAAATTTTATCTAGTAGTACCTTTTGGAAGTAAGGTTTAAGCAATTTACTGGCATACTTTGTCATATGAGGGATGCATATCGTTGTAAGGCGCAATAATATATCCCGGTCATAACAAATATGTGCTTATTGGAAAACACATGCGTCTAGCGTGAGCTTTTTCAGGAACGGCTGTCGGAGGGGGAGGAGGAGGGTGTTACTGTACTGACATTCTTTCCATATCGTTTCCTCGAACTCTTCGGCCTTCGTTTCACCTCATAACTGCCTCTCCGATGCACTGTGAGCCAATGCGCCGTTAAATGGATCTTGGAAAGATATCCCCGGATAAGAGAAAAAAAAAAAAAAAAAAAAGCATCCCCTACAAGAAAAACCCCCTCAGAAAATAACCCTCCCCGAAGAAATAATAAATGAAATCGAATAGGAATCAGCTATTTTATTCAATGCAAATTTAAGTTAACAGATTTGTAAAACTTCAATTTACCCTTATATATTCGAAAATTCACGTTGCTACAGACCTTATTATAATTAACAGCTTCAGATGATTTTTAAGCGGACTTGTTTCACAAATTAGTTTGTGCCAACGAGAAGCAATTCTTGCTTCGTTTTTTCTCTACTAACGCTCATTATAATTGGATGTTTTTGTTCTACGAAATTTGCTACTCAGTGGTTCCAGTCTCCGGTTTGGTTATTTGTACGATCTTTGTTTCATGCACATTCTTTACCTCCGATGGAAACTTTTTCAAATCCAACAGAAATATTTTGTTTATTAATGCACTTGAGAAGCCAATCCAACGACCATTCCACAGAATTGTCGTATAGTGGTTTATTGCAGTATAGGTTTATAATAAGCTTCTTTATACTGTATCTTTGTTGAAGTCGCACCTTTTTGAATTTTTCGATGACTGCTCTGACACAAGTGATAAAAAAAAAAATAGCCGCGTATGTTTATACTTGCCAAATATCGTCTTCACTACTTGGATAGTACTATTCTCGAAATCTTTTTGATATACACCAGATGAAGAAAGATTTCTTTCTTCTGTGTTGAAGTATTTCCAGAAAGTTGCCGTTCTACTGGAGAAACTCGTAATAAAAGATTTTTAATGTACTACATAGGAATTGAAGAGGACAAACTTATAATTATATTTGCCATTGATATTGCCTTGCCAAAACTAGAACGAGGTGTCTAGATGGAAACTTTGCTCTTGCCCCAGCTTTATTTATTCAGCTGTACGTTGTCAGAATAGAAGTACACGACGTGTACTTCTTTTCTGACAAAAGGAGGTAATTGTCCCTCTGTATAAGGCAATGGTCAGGCCACGCCTTGAGTACTGCGTACAGGTCTGGAGGCCTCATTTTAGAAAGAATGTAGATTTGCTTGAGCGTGTACAGAGAAGGGCAACAAGATTGGTGAGGGGAATGAAGGGATCCTCTTACCAAGAGAGGCTTAAGTTCTGCAAATTGCAGTGGCTGGAGACTAGGCACCCGCGCGGTGATCTGATTGAGGTGTACAAGGCGTTGAATGGGTTGAGCAGAGCACGCTGAATTGTGATGGGATCCTTCCACATGTTCAGATTACGAATCTAAGGGGGCATAAATTTAAATTAAGAAAAGACAGATGTAGAATAGATGTGCGGAAATTTGCCTTTAGCCAGCGGGTGGTTAATTGCTGGAACAAACTTCCATCTGTCGTTGTGGAAGTTGATAGCTTGAATAAATTTAAGGAGGAACTGGACAGGCATTTGGAGAGAATGGTGTGATTTTTTTTTTTTTTTTTTTTGGCTGATGCTGCATAAGCTCATACACTTGCTTTCTTGCATCGCATGCTACTACTACGTGGAAACGAAAAGTGCAATCTACGTACACGAATCATTCGGATAGTACAGCAACAAAGATGTAAAGAATATGAAGCATTTCGGAAATTGTGTGGAATGATTGATTGCCTTTCCTGCTAGTGATGTCCTCAGGGATGTGGAATGCTTGAAACAGAAACATTCGACAGCACATACGTTTCTGACTTACATAAGAGTAGGCATCAATAATTGGATTATTCGATTTAGAAAGATTGCCTTATTATTAATTAGTGGAAGGACATTATAAACGGAAGATCGTACAAATAACTGAACTGAAGGTTGGAACTACAGATTTAAGATTTTGTTGGGACAAATACATCGACGATATGGGTGTTAATAGATAAAATGAAGCAAGAGCTTGCTTCCGATGGAACGAATATACAACAAAGGCTGCTACGAATGCCTGTAACAAAGAGAAAACGACCAATTTGACCGATTAAAATAGCTTTGTGAAGAACATGTAAATAATGACAGGAATTTTATTGCATTTAATATAATTAATGAGTGTCTATTCAGTCTTTTATCATTTTTTTTCTGGGGGGGGGGATTTTTCAGGCAAATTTTTCCAGTTTTAAGCGTGCGCGCGCACACACACACACACACACACTACCTCTTCGAATCGTACATCATCGCTTTTCCTGTTCTTCATTGGCTGGCAGTTTTTGCTTCCACTATCATTAGTTTTCACGTTTTTGCATAAATTTTCTGTGTTGTACTCCATGGCCTTAGGTTGGACGGTCCAGATAGACTGCAGGAATATTTTGTGACCATGTAGGAGTTTATTCCAGTAAGCAATACACTTTACTAAAGAAAATTTCCCTCGTGTACTCTGCAGTTATCTTAATTTAAATGTGTACGAGAAATATAAAAGATACCTCCTGTTTAGTTTACTTAACTCTTTTAAAGCCTCCCAGATGTTTGGATTCCAAGCAGTGTAAGTTACATAGACTGGAATGTTTCCTTGTGAAAATATCTCTTTACTCTTTTTACAATTCCTTCCACATCCTTACCGAAATTCGATTTGGAAACCGAATTTCCGTAGGGATGCCAAGGTGTGACTTAACCATTGCTTTACGCTCTGGAATAATAGAGTCCCGTGAGTGATACCCAGTGGTTCACGAATTGTTATTATTCCAGTGTAAAAAGCAATGGAATAATAACTCGCGAGTCCCTGCGTATCATCACGGAACGCTATGCGTGCGAAGTTCTGTGCAAACAAGTTCCAATAACCAGTTACAGGTTGGCCAAAGGGAAATTCTTTAGAACTTATTAATTCTTAATTTAAATCTGTACTCCTTGTTGAATAAGTTTGTGTAATTATCCAAATGTGTTTTGTTATCGCTTTGGAATATTGGTCCATTTGATGATCATTTAAATTTATAATGTAAATTTTTAATGGCTTGTGAAAATGTCCTCAAAAACATTTGTAACACCTTCATACTGTATTAAATTGGTTGATAGCATTATATTCATGCTTAATAAACATATTCAAAGAAATAAGTAAAAACGTTGAGTGATTTTTTTTCCCCCTTCAGATGGGGAAGAGCTGTATAAAGAGCTGATGAATGTGATGATAGAGAATTTGAGAAAAAGGTGATGAAAAAGTGATTTCAGCCAAACGATATTACATTGGGCATATGCACCAGCACAAAAGTGCGGCCAATCAGCTTTATAGTTGATTGGCCACACTTTTTTAAAATTATCGCTAAGGCACTAAGGATGATGATGATGTTGAGCTATTCTGTTTTTAATTGCACATCGGCCGTTGAACACCATAATATACGATTTAAAAAAACAAATCCCAGATAATAGCATAACAATTATGCTTCCCGATAGGGTAACATAATCTGATGATCGTAGTTCCTTCAGTACAGTTGTGTAAAAAATCTAGATGCAATCCCAACTCGTTGGGAAGAATTTTAACGAACTCATTAAAATTCCTCGATGGGACGAATTTTAATAAGTTCGTCGGTCTCTGGCGAAGGTTACGTAGTTTTATTCTAGAAAAGTTAGGTTTTTCATCCAGGATTACAAAAATCCAACCAGTGGCGTAGCTACCATGTAGGCAGGCAAGGCAATTGCCTCCGGGCCCCTAAAGGGCCCTGCTTTATGTTTTTACAATTTTCATTAATTAAGTAGGGGCCCGAACATTTTTCTTTGTCTCCGGACCTGAAAAAGGGTAGCCACGCTACTGAAGCCAACCACTAAACGCACGTAATTCACTGATATTATGTCCAGACGTCACACTGCCTTTACTGCTACTTTGTTTCGGAGTGCACATTTGAAATGAATCTGCATTATAGGCCAACGTATTTGTATATATTACATTCGCATACAATTATGCAGTACGGTCACTTATTGTATTATTAAATGTAAGTGATAAATTGGGATTTTTTTTTTTTTTTTTTGGCAGATGCCGAACTTGCAACATTTAGCTGTTATAACACTAATACTATATTTTGGTCCTAGAGGGCGCTCCACAACAACAAGCCTAGCTGACACCACTCTGCGCATCCAAACTGCGTTTCAAGATAAGGACAATGCGATGTATTTTACTTTCACATCAAAGTGCTTTCGACAACATAGATCTCAAAAAAGCTTTTGAAATACTAAAAAATCATTTCCTCGTTGACACAATGATTATTTCCTATCTTCAATACAACTAAATCGCAGATTTCTCCTCTTCCCCACTAGTACTGACTATTCTCGTCACAACCTCAACAGGCGTTCCTCAAGGAGCAGTTCTCTTCAGTACAGTACTGTATTTTCATCATCTATTCAACCACTTCTACAAAAAAAATCCAAATCTACTGGCATATGCCGATGATTTAAAGATATTTATAATCTCCAAAGCCAGTGATGATATTCGCAAAGTTAATGATGCGAATTCACAGATTCGTGAAGTCATAAAGTATATGAAAGATCTCAATCTGACTATAAATGCAAGCAAATCTGCTCAAATTACTTATTCCCTTCAGAAACAACCCAACCACATAGAAATAAAAAATGATGTCCCAATCCCAAATGTTTATGCTCACAAAGACCTTGGAGTTGTTTTTGATAAAAAATCTCTCCTTTAATGCCCACTATTTATGTTGCTAAAAAAAATACAAAAAGCAAAATGGTTAATCAAACAAGAAACAGCAGCGATTCAAGACAGAAAAACAGTCATTAAACATGTTCAAAGATGCATCTTTCCCATTCTGTCCTATGCTTCTGAAATCTGGTCTGATGGCCTTCAAGTAACCGTCAAGAAATTCTTTGCCCTAGAATATTGGGTTCTTAGATGGCTCAATAGTAAGCTTCATTTTCCCCATACAATATCCAGGCAACAGCTTTATGAAGACTTAAAAACAAAGCTTCTGCAACAGATGATCAACGAGTCTGGAGTCATGCTTCTTGCAAAGTTAATCACTTCTGCAAGCGATTCACCAAACTTAGCCAATATAATAGCCGCTCCCAACAGGGAAAATTCAAGAAACCAGCAATTCAAATCCAATCTCTCCAGGCTCAAAGAAATGGACAGAATGTTCCCCAATGCATCCGTTCACCTCATAAATAACAACATTGATTGCAACAGGTTAATGAACTCTTAAACCTACAGGGGTCAGATATCCGATAAAATGAAGAGAAATAAAAACAGCACCCTGCCTCCAACCCAGTAACTGCAACTGAAAGCCAAATGTCCTGTTCTGCAAATTCTTTTTTAATTCATAACTATAATTTCTAGTCATTGTTAATGTTTATATGAAATCCTCTATGTACATATATTCGATTATTTTATGTTATTTTCTTTGTATTTTTATCTGCCCCCAGCCATATGCTGTGATGGGCTTGCTGTATTTGCAATAAATGAATATTTATTATTTATATCATTAAGATCATTTAAATATCACCACACAGAGAGGTCGTTTCTCCTTTTTATTGTGTAAGACTAGCATTTAAAATTGTTGTGCTAAGCTTACAGAAAAGTTTAGGTTGTTCTACTCATTGCAGAGGCACTGCTTAATTTTTTTTTATGCTTACTACAAAGATCTTTTAGGAGGATGCGGAAAGATCCTGAAACCAAAATAACGACAGCAACTTTTAGGAGGTATGGAAATGGGATGAAGTTTGCCTGGAAGGGTTGAGTCTTGCCTAGACTGACAAAAATCAACCCTTCAAAGTGAAAAATTACTTTTCATACGGAATCCAAATTTTTATAAACGCTAATAGTTAAAAAGACGAAAGAATGGTTTTAAAGGGATGGTTTATTATAAAATTGTACTCAGTTTCCAAATGCAAGTGTACATTGAAAAGCGTGACCCATGCAGCGAGTGTAGCTATTTGCGGTACAGTATAGCCAAATTGACCTATACTCCGAATTGAAACAGTTGTGTATAATATATGCACGCACACAAGCGGTTGATGACTCATAAGAGATACTAAAAAATAAGTGCCATATTTTATTGTCTCCGAAATGCTCGTTAATATTGCTCTTGAGAAAGTAGGCCGGGTGAATGGCCTTCTTTGACTCAACTCTCTCTGGCGGGCGCGTCTCACGACAATGGGAATGTTCGTCTGCTCCACGATACGGTATAAAAGTGACGTATTTCCGGTTGCTCGTTTGAAGAAAGCTCTGGAAAGGTTCCACTAATGGCGCTACCTTACAATCATATAAGGTTGCGAAAATGGTAAGATACGGAAAATTCCTGATTTAATGTATCTATTTATTTATTATTATCATTTTTTTAAATATCACCGATCTCTACTTTCTCTTTTGAATTTATTTTTAGAAATGAATAAATATGTCAGTGCTGTACTGCATTGTTCTGTACTTCCAAGGGTTGCTTGGATGTTATAATGTAGAGAAAATTCTAGCGAACGTAATATATTTTTTATTAGAATAGAATATTCTTGAAATATAGAATGAACTAAAGTTTAGTGAATTTTATAACCATAAAGAATCTTCAGCATTAATAACTTAAAATCAAAATTTGTCATTCCCAAATGCAATAATTCATTTATCATTCATATTAGTGTTGGAATGATGAAGCAAGACAACATAAAAAAAAAAAAAAGTGCCCCCCTCATATCAGTTTACCATTCTTCTAATAATTTAGCTAATCCTGTTTTCCAATATCTAGGACAAAATAAAAATTTTGCCCTCCCCATAAATAAACATTAAAAATTAATGATGAATAAATAAAAGGTATGGTAAGCAGCTGCCATTATCAATTCACTGAAGGCTGGAAGCCTCCTCAACAATTCATGTTGAGGGAAATGGGCCATAATCTATCAGCTGGTCCAGTGTGATTTAGCAGATCAGCCATATTTAAGTCAGAGGCTTGAACCCTGGTCTATTCAAAGTGTGTGCTACTGCACTCCTGCTCTTGACCACTCAGCTGTGGAGGAAAAAAAAAAAAAAAAAAACTGGCAAAATTACACGTCACGCTCTCACTTTGTGGTGTTTCGAACCTAAAAAGTAACTACAAATTAATATAATTAAAATGAAGGGAAGGAATAAAAGTAAAAATGAAGTAAGGAATACACATAAAGAACTACCTTTGCATTAGCCTCACATATCTAATACCTTGTGGGCACCTTTTGCCTGTTGTACAACCCATACATGTCTTGGCATGGACTCCACAAGGTGTGTTGCGGATTGCCCTGTAGCATTGCTACCCGTCCCATGCATTGCACAATGTGTCCAGTAATGTCTGCACGTTGTCAGGTGGACGATTGCAGCATCGAATGTCCGTTCCAATAGGTCTCAAACAGGACAATTGGGTTGAGTTGTGAATGGCTGTGGGAAGAAGAAGAATTCATTGTCATGTTCCTGAAACCAATTAGCAACCAATTGTTGGGTGTTGTGGCACATGTTTCCTTGTTGATAGATGCTGGAGTTGTCTGGATATACCGTCATTATGAAGGGGTGTACTTGGTTGCTTCCCATCAAGCTGTTGATTAACAGAATCAGAGGACCCAGGCATGCCACAAAAGCAGTTCCCGGTAATAATACTACTACTTCCAGCCTGCTGAATACCAACGGTGCCACCATGGCCTCATTTCTTTCTCCAAATGAAGATGCACCCATCAACGTGATAGAGTTGGAAATGGGATTCATCAGACCAGAAAAAGATTTCTACACATCGGTGGCACAGTGTACAGTTTCTTGTGTATTGCCATGATGTGGGTATGGGTACCCCAGTGGTGTAGCTACCATGTAGGCAGGCAAGGCAATTGCCTCCGGGCCCTTTAGGGGCCCGGTGTCTTTGGCTGACTCCTCCTTTTTGCAATTTTCATTAATTAAGTAGGGCCTCGAACATGTTCTTTGCCTCCAGGCCCAAAAAAAAGGTAGCTACACTACTGGGATACCCATGATAACCATTGGCTGCTATAGTATGTGTGAGCTAATGTGCTATTCCTATGTTGTACTAGGTGGTTAGCTGGGCCACTGGCGTGTTATGAGACAAGGTGAGATGAAACATATGACTCACCACAGGCATCAACCACATGTAGCTGTCCCATGTGTGACTTTTCGCTGGTTATTCGACCACTGTTGATCCAGTCATGGTAGACTTACGATACTGCAGAGTGAGAGCACTTATATGCCATTACACATTCTGGAGGGATACAATACTAAGGATTCTACAGAGAATATTGCATCATCATGGGAGGAATTTACTTTTAATAGTTATTGTTATTTGGGGTTTTTTTTTTTTTTTTAGCAGCATTAGCAACTAAGGCAATATTGCTCCGGGATATGCGGTGGTCATTCCCTGACCTTTCCGCATCCTCCGTATTTGGTGGGCACAGGTTCGAACCCCGGTCTGTACTATGCACTGCTGCTCCTGCCCACCTGGTTACAGAGGCGCCACTTTTAATAGACTACGATGAATGTTATGTGTGGTGGGATATATGGCTGGAGTGTCTTTTTTTTTTGCTCCAGAACCTGGCCGAATCCCTGCCACTTCAAATGTGTAAAAAGCTCTTTCAATTTATGTTGTTTTGACATACATCATTGTAACAACCCTCAAAGGGATATGTATTTATATTGAATTGCAAAATAGATGTATGGAAATTTACTTTCAGCCAGAGAATGGTTGATTGTTGAATTGTTGTTTCAAAAAAGATTGGACAAATTATTAGAAGAAATGAGTAAATGAAGTAGGAAAGGTATTTCTCACCCCCCCACCCCATTTCCTTTTTTTACAATGATGCTGTGTAACCTTACTTCCTTGTATCATTTTGCTAAAATAAGGTACTGAATACTAATACCAATTACAAAAATTGGAAGGCAAACAATAAGATGGAAGCTTCCATAGAAGATCTTTATGCCAAATGCAATCAGAAGCCTCTGGAATGTTGAATGCAAGTGTTTTTCCAAAATTTTTCATGGAATTCATGTAAAGATGAATAATATAACCTAAGATATCACCAGCGAAGCAGCACTGACAAAATTTGTATTGGTGATCAATCAGGATGGTTTCAAGTTAGCACATGGATTTCTCTGTTACTTTGGAAAGAGCTAAGCTAAATGCAGTAGGATGAAATTGAAAGGATGAACTTGCTATCCTTTTTTTTAGGAATTTTCTCGATATAAAGACGAAGAATCTTTATTATAATGTATAGGAAATGATATAAACAAACGTTGAAACAGTGTCCCACCTTTGGCCAGGTGTTAATGATAAATTTGAGAAAATCCTTAAAAAAAAAAAAAAAAAAAGGACATGCTAAGAAATCTATGTAAATTAAATTATAAATAAAAATACAATATAAATTAACGTATAAAAGATGGAAGTTACAGTATTAACATATAAAAGATGGAAGTTAAAAAGCATGCAGTTATATTTTACACAGATATTTACAGGAAAATATTAAGTCAGGCTTGAAGGACTCTCCAGATCAGCTGAGGATATAGGTTATCAGGTCATAGTGGAAGACTGGTGTTCTTGGCTGATGGTCAAAGAACATTCTCCATGGAATTCTGAGTAGATTTATTCAGATTAATGTCCATTTATCATTAGCATTAGTAGAGGCATATGATGCAAGAAAGCAAGCTTATTCAGCATCAGCCAAAAAAAAAAAAAAAAACACACACCACTCCCATTTCACCCCTCCGTTCGTTCGAAATACCTGTCCAGTTGAGCTTTAAATTTGTTTAGGCTATCAACTTCAACAACAAGTGATGGAAGTCGGTTCCACCAACCAACCACCCGTTGGCCAAAGGCAAATTTCCGCACATCTATCCGACATCCGTCCTTCCTCAATTTGAATTTATGCCCTCTGACGTGATTATTCTGAGCAAGAGGAAGAATCCCATTGGCATTGAGCATGCCCAAACCATTCAAAGCCTTATACACCTCTATCAGATCACCTCGCCGGTGCCGAGTCTCCAGACTGTGCAATTTGCAAAACTTAAGCCTTTCTTCATAAGAGCAACCCTTTGTTCCATTCACTAATCTTGTTGCCCTTCTCTGTACCCGTTCCAGCAGCTCTACATCCTTCTTGAAATGAGGGCCTCCAGACCTGTATACAGTACTCAAGATGTGGCCTAACCATTGCCTTATACAAGGGAATAATCACCTCCTTATCCCTGCTAGAAAAATTCCTATATATCATTGACAAGACACCAATACCAATCAGAATACTAATACCAATTCGTATTCTGAATTGGTATTAGTATTCTGCTCAGAGAACTTCATATCTGCCCGCACAATTACCCCCAGGTCCTTTTCATTCTCCACCACTGTCAGTGTAGTACCGCAGAGTTGATACGTTGCTCTGGGGTTACTGTTTCCCATATGTAGTACTTTACATTTGTCAATGTTAAACTTCATTTGCCACCTCTCAGCCCATCTGTTGCAGCAGCATAGCGTCAGTAGTGTCCTTAACAACCCTGCCAACCTTTGTATCATCTGCAAACTTGGACATTAAACTTGATATCCCATCATCAATATCATTCATAAACACCGAAAACAACAACGGACCCAATGCTGAACCCTGAGGAACTCCACTAATAACATTAGTCCACGATGAGCAGTGTCCATTGATTACCACTCTCTGTCTTCTGCCACTCAACCATCCCCTTATCCATAGCAGCAATTTGCCTCCAATGCCACACTGCTCCAATTTGTGCAGCAGTCTTCCATGTGCAACAGTATCAAAAGTCTTTCTAAGATCCAAATATATAATATAAAAGTTATTCCCTGCATCCAGTTCTTTTGTGACTACATCATAGTATCCAATCAAATTGGTCAGGCAAGACCTGCCCTTAACAAAACCATGCTGCGTCTGAGCTATAACTGAATTCTTGTCTAGATGATCCTGCAGTGCTTCTTTAACCAGTACCTCCATTAATTTACCTGGAACAGAAGTTAAACTAACAGGTCTATAATTACTTGTGTCAGCCTTTGATCCTCCTTTGTGAATTGGTGTTAAATTTGCACATCTCCAGTCTATGGGTACCTCCCCTGAGTCCAAAGAAGCTCTCATAATTATGGCTAGGGGTTTGCTTACTTCCTTTGCTGCCTCCTTTAATATAACTGGATAGATCCCATCCACCCCAGGTGCCTTTTTTATGTTTATCCTCAACAATCTCTCCTCCACTTTCCTCTCAGTTATTACAAAATCATCCAGCTCACTGCCAATGTTTACTTTACCTACATCATTCTCCTTCCTGAATAACTCCTCATGCGTGAATGTAGATGCAAAATACTCGTTTAGATTGTTAGCCACCTGAGCAGGATCCTCAACTGTTGAACCATCAATATCCAGTGGACCAATCTGATTCAACCCTTTCCTTCTTGAGTTTAAATATGTAAAGAACTCTTTTCTGTTTTTCTTTGCATCCTTTGCCAAGGATTTTTCGTAGTCTGCCTTTGCCTGCCTAATCTCCTTTGTGACTTGGTTACAGACCAACTTATATCTATCATAGGCTTCCATGTCACCCATTAATTTGTATGTATCCCATGCATTTTTCTTCTCTGCCACATGTCTCATTAGTTCATCTGACATTCATTTAGGCCTAAACCTTGAACAATATTTCTTAGTTGGTATGTAAAGCCTGGTAGCCTCCAAGATTAGTTCCTTGAATGCTTCCCATTTTGAGTTTGCTGTTGGTAACATCATCAGTTGGTCCCACTGTATAGAATTTAAATACTGTCTCAGACCATCATAGTCGCCTTTACGAAAACAAAAACCCTTCCCTTTACCTCTGATGGTAGTTACCTCCTTGAGTAAATCCCACTTCAACACACTGTGATCACTGCCACCTAGTGGTTCATTTATCTGCAGATTCTTAATGCATGAAGAATCACTACTGATAATCAGATCAAGAGTATTGCTCCCTCTTTTTGCCTCACGAACATGCTGATGTAGAAAACAATCATCCAATAAATCCACAAAAGCCTTGCTAGTGTGCGAGTGACCAACCCACAAATTCCAGTCAATATCTGGGAAATTAAAATCACCCATTATAAGACTCTCTGATTTACTGGCCCACTCTATTTCCCTGTACAATATCTTATTATACTCATCAGAGTCATTAGGCCTATAGCACACTCCTACTCTCAATTTTGATTTCCCTATGCTTATGTCACACCAAACTGACTTGACACTGCCCTGTCCATCGATGTCGACTGGCTTCACTTCCTTGGACTTTGTGTTTCTTAATTAATAGCATAACCCCTCCTCCCCTCCCGTCCTGTCTATCCTTTCTATACACATTGTATTCCCCAAATTCCAGTTCCGCATTACTTATATCTGTGTGACACCACGTCTCTGATATCCCAACAATATCTGCCTTTGATGTTTATAGCAATACCTCAAATTCATCAAATTTATTTACCAAACTCCTAGCATTGGTGTACACGCAGGTATACATGCACCTGTTTCTATTCTTAGCTACCCTAACACAACCCATGTGTTTACTTGTACCGCAATGACTCCCAGCAGTCTCTGAAATATCCTGCAGCTTGTTTTTCAGGCTTCTGCACATTTCAATAGAAGCAGTGCAAGAATCACTTCCACCTCTGCCAGTGGCTACTGTTAATCTATTAGTCCTTGTATCCCCCCAACTAGCAGTTTTCCGACCCACCTAACACTGCCTCGACAGCATCAGCAAAAATTCTTGCACCCTTTCTATTTAAAATAGTGGAAGACTGGTGTTCTTGGCTGATGGTCAAAGAACATTCTCCATGGAATTCTGAGTAGATTTATTCAGATTAATGTCCAGATCCTGAGTGTGCGAAAGCATCTGCTATGGAAGAAACTGGTTGGACAGGTGAAGGCATGCACGAAGAGGGAATAGATGGGGATCCTCCAGACACAGGTATCCCAGAAGGAGAGAGAGAGAGAGAGAGGAGACAAGGCCAGCCAGAAGTTTAACTGTTAAACTTTTAAACTTCTTAGGAATTGCTTCTCTTCATTAAGCCATGGGGGCCTCAGAATATTGATAGTGTTAGCCATGGCTGTGGTCTGAAGCTGGGGCAATAATGAGTCTATGTAAAGCCCATTTGAGGAGCCACTACTCAGAGGCATACACAGGTTTGACGATGGAGGGAGCCGCTGATGCCCACATTCCTACTATACAGTAGTGTATACATTGGACAGATTTCCATGAGAAGGGGTAGCTCTGGTGGAATGAGGTTGTATATGTAAGGCAAAAGGAGCTAACTCTTGATCAGAGATTTTCAGAAGAAGCAGAGAAATGCCATCCATTGCTTGGAGACTTCTTAGCATCAAGGTTTATTCCAAGAAGTATCTTTGTTAGGAAACCAAAGAAGGCATTACAGTGCACCCTGGCCCATTCCAATGCTTGGAGTGCAATATAACACCGTTCTGATTCATCACGTGCATCGGTAATGTCATGGGGCTCCTTCTTGAATAGCTATTTGATTATTAAAAACAAGATATTTTTAATGAAATTTTCAATTTCAACACCGAATATTTTTGATATATTAGGAGATTTACGGAGACTAATGTTTGAAGGTAGTCTCATCTTTTTAACTATACTTATGTCAGTCTTTTTATATATGTGTCAATTGTTCTATGTTTCTTAGAATCTGAAACATCTGTTTCTCAGAACCAGAAACTGCACTTGATTTTTATCTTGTCAACCAATTTTTAAGGGGAATATTAAAAAAAAAAATACAAAGAATGCAATTTTCCATGTTCACCCACTGCCATAACATAGACCAAATGACTTGCAGAGTGAGAATTGAAACTGAAAGAAGCAACTATATATTTAATTGGTGTTTTGCAGTTACATAATTACCATTTTTTGTTAGATTTAACTTCTATAACTGAAGAAATCTAAATTAATCATGTCCATATAATGTTTTGCCAAATAAATAATAATAATTGTGATGGACAAGAAACTATTTTATATATTGGTCCAACCAGCTAGTGGGGTTAGTTATAAGATTTCTATTGTAAGTGTAAATTAAATAACATAATGTGCAGTGTGTTATTTAATTAATGAGTACTGTTAGAACAGACAGTCACAAAAGAAGTCTGATTGTATCTATGTTTTATTTATTTTTTTTAAGATTTCATATGTACTAAAAATTAGTCATTTTTGTTAGATTCATTGCTTGTGCATTGCTTATCTTTTATTTTGGAAATACAATGTCATTTAGCAGTGCAATTTCAACAAGAAAGTGGTGGCATCATACAAAGTGATGAAAATTATTATGAATACTTGATAATCCATATCTGTTACTTGTAATATAAAATTTTTGACTGTAGTACATTTTAATTATATGATTATTATTATTATTTTATTTTTTATTAGATGCACAAGCCAAAATTAATGTTCCTACTAGTGGTACTACATGTTCTCACTCACAGCTGCAAACCCAAAGGAAGAGAAGAAAGAAAAAGAGAACTGGTTCCAGCTTGAGTGCTACCAACTTTGTTGGTATGTATTGTTTATAATTTTTAAAACTCTGAGTGCATTTTGCAAATTTTCTTGTTAAAATTTACATACATTTTCAGTTTCTGCATTTTAGGATATATGATAACATCTTAGTATGCAAAACAAATTCATTCCTTCAGTAAATAACTTATAACAGTAGTACTGTGAGGATATTCTTTCAGCCTTCATAATTCACCATTTTACACTATAAAACTTCATAGCTTATCATTAAACTGACAATTTATATTGAAAATAATATATTTTATGCTATGTACTGTTAATTTAAAAAGGATAAAGTGGGAGAAGGGATATAGTTGATTGCTGATAGTTGAAAGCCTTTCCAATAGCTTTACTTATCTTTTCTATGAGTAGTTAGTCTGGAGGTGCCTCTGTAGCCAGGTGGGCAGCAGCGCATAGCACACACTTCTTGATGAAACCGGGGTTTGAGCCAGTCACGTTTGCAGCTTTCCTCACCAATAGAGGAAAGCTGCAAACTCTTCTTGTTGGATCTTGTTATATTGCTCAGATGCTCCGGACTAATGCTCCTAAAAACCAAATAACAACAATAACAGTTAGTCCGGAGCATCTGAGCAATATAACAAGATCCAACAAGAAGAGTTTGCAGCTTTCCTCTATTGGTGAAGAGAAAAATTGTTTATCGAAGAAGGCACAAAGCTAATGCTCTGTACCCTCATCAATAAATAATGATTTCTACAAAGAATTTAGAAGAATCTACCTTTGTAGCAGTTAATATCATTCATAACACTGCTATTTATGCACTGTTTTACAATCAATAGTGATGGTAAAACAGTCTTTTAGTGCAATCTTTAAATTTGGTTTTAAGCCTCAGAAAGAACTTTGATTTTGCTCAGGAATAACCTCTTGAACAACGTCACAGTCCTCATCTGCCCCTTGATGGGCACCCAGCTTCTTAAGATTTTAAGAAGTGGGATGGTTATCCAGCAGCATCATTAGCCATCTTCACAATTTTGTTGTGTGGTTGGACATTGCCTTTATAGTCTGAGACATCTTACAAAATCATAGACTGCTTCATGCCTTATTTTTAATTACAGATACTTTAAATACAAACAATATCAGTTGAGAAAACCAAGTACCATGTTTCCAGTTTGCCTCATGTGGATCCACTGCACACACACACTAAACTGACCTAACTGCAAAGAATATCCAGTGTATTCCATGGAGTGTCCCCTTTGGAAACAAAAAAAAAAGGATACAGCAGTACAAAACTGAACACAGTGTAACCTATCAAGAAGCAAAAAATCCTTACCAGCCCTGAATACTAACAAGCCAACTTATACCCAAATAACTACAAAACACACACATCAATTACAGCCACTCCCCGACTTACGTAAGAGTTGTGTTCTACAGAACACCACGTAAGTCTGATTTTACATAAGTTGTAATTTCCCCCGTGCAGCACTCGCAACTGTGCTTGATGAATTGATTGAATCGAACAAATGTTCGATGAACATGTAAATAGAATTATTTATTGTATTTGTTCTTTTATTTTTTATCTCATGTGCAGGAAAAATTACAAAAGCGTGCAATTTAAAAAATTAAGATTATAAAATTACAAAAAAAGAGAGGAGACAGGCATAATGTCAGTAAGTTTTACCTCTCGAGCATCGTTGCCAGAATCGATGACTTCAGGTGATAAGTACGCCGCTGCGGAGGTTGAGGGTTGTGGAGATTTAGAAGGGGTTGGCCGCTCAACCTTACGAAAGAACATGTTAATGGATGACTGTATGGTGGCTTTTTTCTTTTCATCGTAGATTTCTTTGTAGCAAGCAAGTATATCATTAACTTTTAAGAATCATTCGCTGTCAGGATCCACTTCTCAAACCTCGCCATTGTCGATGCAATTTTATGAAAAATGCTTTGTGAGCATTTTTATTCTTTCACTGTCGCTGCCTGCAAGTCAATAAGTTCTTCGTTAGATAATTCCTTCTCTTCCTTCTCTATTAACTCCTCCACATCTCTGGCATCAACCTCCAACTGAAGTAGCTCTGCAACCTTTACAGTCTTATCTGTAACCTCTTCATATGATTTGTCTTTTTCAAATCCTTTGAAGCCTTTTACATGCCATGGGCATATTTTCTTCCATGCACCATTTAAACAACTTTTAGTAATTTCCGCCAAGGCCTTATTAATGTTTAAGGTGGCGTGATAAATATTGTAAGATTTCCCTAAGATTCAAATTAAGAAAAGACAGATGTAGAATAGATGTGCGGAAATTTGCCTTTAGCCAGCAGGTGGTTAATTGCTGGAACAAACTTCCATCTGTCGTTGTGGAAGTCGATAGGTTAAATAAATTCAAGGAGGAACTGGACAGGCATTTGGAGGGAATGGTGTGATATTTTTTTTTTTTTTGGCTGATGCTACATAAGTTCATACACTTGCTTTCTTGCATTACATGCCACTACTACTTAAAAACCCATAGAATTCCAGCTATCAGTATTATCGCAAATGCAACAGGATTGCGTTTACTACCACAATCATAAAGGACAAAGACAGAATACGAGAAGCAGTGAATGAATCGGCACCAATGAAGTCAACTATAATAATCCAGGCTATGAAATACATATCAATTTTTTCTTCCTTTTATGTTTTCTTTTCTTATGTGCCACTCTGGCTACTTCACCGCTGTCCCCAGATAAAGTTTTTAATTGAACTAATTAAAAATATATAACTTTTTCTTCATTCTTCTGAGGATATTACGTAGTTTTTGTAATTTTGGCATATCAAGGATATAGTAGCAATATTTTATTAGTCATTCTCGAGTTACATAAAACTCTACTTATATAAGAAGTCCTGGAACGTATCCCTTACGTATGTCGGAGACACTGTATTTTTGGATTAACCGGGAAATCGATTATCCCAGGAATTTTTTTTTACCCTATATCTTGGAAAATCGAGAGTCTACTGTACCTCCATTTATCCTTACAGATGCAAAATACGTTTCCATATTTTTTTCAGTTTTCACCAGGCAGCAAAAACTTACATGAAGTCGATTTGCATAAGTCAAGTATTACGTAAGTTGGGAAGTTCCTGTACTCCCAAAACAGAAGTAACTACATCACCAAGAAAATCACTAGCTGAATAGGAAGGTCAGTATTGTCTGCAGTACCAAACAACAAGCACTATAAATACTGCCAAACAAACAAAGCACTATAAATACTGCAATTACAACTAGATACCATTCCACAGCAGAATACTACATTAACTACCACTCCTGCCTCAAACCAAACACACTACATGAACTCAGAAGATAGTATACATCATGATGAACAGATTTTATTACTGTTCACCGACTAGGAGATGGATACAGAGAAACCTTATTTTCCAAGGAAGGGGAAAGGTAAACTTGTGCAATATAAACCTTCAGTCCCTTAAAAACAAATCGAGGGTTCCACTAAACTCAAATAATGCTTATCTTCTTACAATGGAACTGTAGAGGCTACGTAGTAATTTGACTGACATCTTAGATCTCTTTCCCCAATATGACCCTATTGCCTTCTGTCTACAGAAACCAATCAACACCAAGTATAACTGTTTCCCTTTGGAACTACGCAATGCATCTGCAAGATTGTGTTGTACACAATCTGAACAAACTTGCACCTGGAAGGGTAGTGCTGATAATCAACTCTCAGGTACCCTTGAAACTAATCCCATTAAAAACAAATCTTGAGATTGCTGCACAAGTTAATGTTAATTTTGATTTAATCATAGGCTCATTATATTTGCCCCTTAACCAAAATATAAGCTATGCTCACTTAGAAGAATTAGTGGTACAACTTCCCAAACCCTTCTACATCCTGTTGGACCTCAACAGTCATCACCTGTTATGGGGAAATTAAAACCTGGAAAAGAGTGTACAAACTATCAAAAAGTTACTTGATCAACACAATCTGATAACTCTCAGTAATGAAGCACACACTTATATGCATCTACCTGCAGGATCCATATATGTGAGGTACTACACTCAGGGTAGTGGAGAATGAAAAAGACCTGGGTTAATTGTACAGTCTGATGTTTTCTGACAGTGCAGACAGACTACTAGCTCATGGGCTCTTTGTCAATGATAAACAGGAATTTTGCTAGCACAGATAAGGAGGTGATTATCCTCTTATAAGGCAATGGTCATGCCACATCTTGAGTATTGCATACAGGTCTGGAAGCCTCATTTTAGGAAGGGTGTAGAACTGCTGGAACAAGTACAAAGAAGGACAAAGATTGGTGAGGGGAACAAAGGGTTGAACCAAGAAAGGCTTATGTTCTGCAAATTGCAGCATCTGGAGACTAGGTATCTGCACGGTGATCTTGATTGAGGTGTATAGGGCCTTGAATGGTTTGAGCAAGCTTGATGCTGATGAGATTCTTCCTCTTGCGCAGGTTACGCTCTTCAGGGAGCATTAATTGAAATTGAGGGAAGACAGTTGTAGAATAGATATGCATAAATTTTCCTTCGGTCATCAAGTGGTTGATTGCTGGAACATAATTCCATCTATCGTTGTGGGAGTTGATAGCTTAAATAAATTCAAGGAAAAACTGGACAAACTTTTGGAGCGAATGGATGGTTGAAATGGGATTTTTTTTTTTTTTTTTTTTTTTTTTTGGCTGCTGCTATAAGCTTGCATCATATGCCTCTACTAATATCCTCTATTTGAATGGACTATTCACAGCAATCCACTGGGCAGTGATCATTACCCTGTTATATAGTGTATTGCTACATTTATTCCCCATTTTTCTTACCAAATTACCAAAGCTGATTGGGACTTATACAAGCAGCTGGCAACACTAGAGAAAAGGAGGTCCAACAAACACCCATAAATCTCGTAGTAGAATATAAATCTAACCAAATACTATAGGTAGCAGAAAAAGTGATTCCAAAACAATCCACAAAAGTATCACTTTTCAGGTGATACTTTTGTGGATTGTATCACTACTAAGTTCATTAAACTTTTCCTCACTTATCCCTTCTACATAAGTTCATTGGAATAATCTTCCTTGTGTGTTTTCTCAATTGCTACCTAAAGAAATTCAAGGCTAACATTTAAGATGATGTTCTCAACCCACACTTTTGATACTAGAGTTAGTGTAAGTTCCTGTACTTTTTTGGGGTTACAAAAAAAAGAAAAAAAAAAGAAAACCATAAATGCTCATCAAAATAATAGGAAGGATTCTGTTATCAGGAATCAAATTTGGAACTCTGATTTTTCATTTGCACGTTTGTACAACTGCAAGTATATCTGCATAGGGAATGCTTGTAATAACACTTCCTATGTTACTTGGTTGGTTGCAGATGGTTGACTGTTCAACAAACAGTCAACCATCTGCTGGCTGAAGGCAATTTTCCACACATCTATTTTGCAACCATCCTTCCTTAGTTTGAATTTATGCTCCTTATGTGCATAGTCTGAGCAAGAGAAAGGCTCCCATCGAGCTTGCTCAGCACCTCCGTGGGCAGAAGCGGCAGCGCATAGCACACACTTCTTGATTAGACAGGGGTTCGAGCCTGTGACCACCAAATACGGAGGATGCGTAAAGGTCAGGGAATGGCCACCGCATATCCTCGGAGCAATATGGCCTTAGTTGCTAATGCTCCTAAAAACCAAATAACAATAACAACAACGAGCTTGCTCAATCCATTCAAAATGTTAAACACCTCGGTCAGATCACTTTGCCATTGCTAGTTTGTAAAACTGAAGCCATTCTTGGTTAGAGCACGCCTTTGTTCCCCTCATAAATCTCATTGCCCTTCTCTGAACCCTTTCCAAGAGCTCTACAGCTTTCCTAAAATTAGGCCTCCAGACCTGTAGGCAGTACTTAAGATGTGACGTAATCTTTGCTTTATAATGGAATAATTACCATCGTTATCCCAGATGGCAACATTCCTGGTTGTCATTGACAAAACCTCATGCGCAGTGCAACCTGACTGCACAATGTCAGGTCTTTCATTATCTGCTTCTCTTAGTGTGATACAATTGGTATATTAATCTGGGATTACTGCTCAAATTACACATATGTTTATATGTGTTTTTGTAAAAATGAAATAAAATGAACTTCTAAAAAAATTTTTCGCTCTTGTCTGAATCTGTAGCACTTTATCTTTTCAAGCTGTATCCATGTTGCCATCCTTAGATCATGTTGTTCATCTGCAGAGCATGTGACATTTTAATTTTCTTGTCTTTTAACTGACATTTCTGTCGTATCATACAAAAATCCAGAATTCTCAGTTGAAGTATTTGTTAAAGAGATCTAGAAAAAACTTAAGATCTGTTTCCCTTTAATCTGTTACAGTTTAAGATTAACACACTGTTTGTTCATTTTATGATTTTTTATTATTACTTTAGCATAGTGGCATCTGGTTTGATCTGTGGCATACCATACTGCCAACTGTAGTGTGCAAGTTATACATGATTCCATCTCTTTGACAACTAATTAGTCTGATTTTCTTTCTTTCCATAGCTTGGTGCCTTGGCTGTCATGATTTCCTGTGGTATGCATGTTTTTCATAGATTCTTAAGTTCTATGAGCAAATCCAATCTGTCTTGTCAATTGTAAGTGATTATAATTTTAAAAATGCTATGCATTGCATAGTATTTTTAAGATTAAAACTTGATAAATACATCTTCATATGTAGGCGAGCCTTAAGTTGCAATTGCTGGTTCCTAGTATTCTGTTGTAGTTCTGAGGATTATCAGTTTTGCAAAATTGTGACTGAAATATATATAAATTCTTTTGGAAAGAAAAGGGTAAAGTTTGTAAAAGTAATTGATATAATTAAATGCCACCTTTTCTCCCTCTTTCCCAAAAGTAATTTTATTGTATATAATTTTTATTATAATTTTTTCTTACATTTTCTTATTACTAGACTTATATAAGTTGACAGATGAAGTACTGGGGGAAGGTGCCTATGCCTCCGTGAGGACTTGCATCAATGTGTACACAGGGAAGGAGTATGCTGTTAAGGTAAGAGCAGCTTGAGTAGTGATTAATGGAAAGAGTACTTTTTTTTTTTTTGTTAAAGATACCTTTATTTTTTTTATTTTTATTTTTTTCATATAGTAGTAGTAGTGGCATGTGATGCAAGAAAGCATGTGTATGAGCTTATGCAGCATCAGCCAAAAAAAAAAAAAATCATACCATTCCCTCCAAATGCCTATCCAGTTCCTTCTTAAATTTATTCAACCTATCAACTTCCACAACGACAGATGGAAGTTTGTTCCAGCAATTAACCATCCGCTGGCTAAAGGCAAATTTCCGCACATCTATTCTACCTCTGTCTTTTCTTAATTTGAATTTATGTTCCCTTAGGTTCGTAATCTGAACGAGTGGAAGGATCCCATCAGAATTCAGCGTGCTCTGCTCAACCCATTCAAGGCCTTATACACCTCAATCAGGTCACCGTGCAGGTGCCTAGTCTCCAGCCACTGTAATTTGCAGAACTTAAGCCACTCTTGGTAAGAGGATCCCTTCATTCCCCTCACCAAACTTGTTGCCCTTCTCTGTACACGCTCAAGTAAATCTACATCCTTCCTAAAATGAGGCCTCCAGACCTGTACGCAGTACTCAAGGCATGGCCTGACCATTGCCTTATACAGAGGAATAATCACCTCCTTTTCCCTGCTAGCAAAATTCCTATATATCATTGACAAAACCCCATGACCTGCCCTGGCAGCCTGTCTGCATTGCTTAGAAAACTTCATATCTGCCTGCACATATAGACTCAACTTGAGTTCTCAGCATAGTTTACTACATGATAAAAAATAACTATTGATTAACTAATATATTACTATATAATTAATTACTATATAATATATAATATAATATTACATAACATTTGCTTGTAGCACTGTTAACTAATCATTAATTCTTTGAATTAAATATAGCATTTGCATTAGTAGAGGCATATGATGCAAGAAAGCAAGGTTATGCAGCATCAGCCAAAAAAAAAAAAAAAAAACCCTTCCACTTCACCCCTCCATTCATTCGAAATACTTGTCCAGCTGAGCCTTAAATTTATTTAGGCTATCAACTTCCACAACAAGGGATGGAAGTCTGTTCCACCAACCAACTACCCGCTGGCTAAAGGAAAATTTCCGCACATCTATCCTACATCTGTCTTTCCTCAATTTGAATTTATGCCTTCTCAGGTGATTATTCTGAGCAAGAGGCAGAATCCCATCAGCATTGAGCATGCTCAAACCATTCAAGGCTTTGTACACCTCTGTCAGATCACCTCGCCGGTGCCTAGTCTCCAGACACTGTAATTTGCAAAACTTAAGCATTTCTTCGTAAGAGCAACCCTTCGTTCTGTTCACTAACCTTGTTGCCCTTCTCTGTAGAAATGATCCACAAAGATAATGACACATTTAAGACCATATTAAGGAAAACTTTTATTTATTATTATTATTTTTTTTTTTTTTTTTTATTCAACGTGCATGCAATTAATGCACAGTTCAATCCATTTCGGAATGAAATAAATCTTTCAGTCTGATAAAAATTGTTATAAATTTTGTACCGGAGGAGAAAGAAAATTGAGAAATTTCAAAAAAATAATATATATTTAACACACTGTCTGGCACTCCCATGTTTTAACAATTGGCCATTCCTCGTGGCCTGGTGGCACACATATCATGGTGAAACCAGCAAATGTGACCCTGCAGTTTCGTGGCATGTGGTCCACAAAGTGATTGATGTAGGACAGGGATGTGATCTGACAGATTTCAAAAAAAAAAAGATGATTATTTGGTATCAGTTGAAGGCTAGGAGTATTACAAAAACTGAATCTTGTGAGCTATTCATGGCTGTACTTAAGGTATTTAAAGAGTGAATGGATAGTGGACACAGCAGCAGTCATCAGGCCAGTGGGGAGCACTCATGTCTTGTTGATTGATTTGTGAACATAGGCTGTCCTACCTTGTGTTAGCTGATAGACAGAAAATAGAACTCCTGACCATGGACTTTAACCTGGGGGGGGCAAACAGCTGGGTTTCTGAGACCACAATCTAATGACTCCCCCTCCATAAGGGCCCCTTGAGTAGGCACTCAATCAAGGTACCTGTTCTTACAACCACTCATAACCATCGGCACCTAAAGTTAACATCTGAATGGCATCATTGGGGCCATTGATGGCTGGAAAAAGAGTTACTTCTCCAATGAAGCATGTTTTCTGCTATGCTGTGTGGACAGAGATGGAGAGTATGGTGACAAACTGTGGAGGGGAATCACTCCACTGTCCTGGTCCAACAGAAACAGGCATCCCCAAAACACTGATGGCAGTGATTTGGTTTCGAGGATATTTTCTTGGGAATTTCTTAGAGCTCTCATACACCTATACCACACTCTGAATGCTTAAAAAAAAAAAAAAAAAACCCTACCTGTTTATTATGGCAGTCTGCACGTGTAAAGATCAGTGGTATCGTTACTGTCCTCCCCACACCAGGTGGAAAATGCCTGGGTTCGAATCCCATTGATGACATGAGGAATCTTAATGGCTTTTTTTCACTCCTTGGCTGAGTTAGTCTGTCTCAGGCATAGATAACAAGATAGCAAGAAAAAACCCTAGAGTCCCCCCAGACTCTGGGGTTTTTTCGTCCAGCAAAACAGGCAAATCAACGAAAGAACTCACTCAATTTACAGACACAAATACAGGTTTATGTAAGAAATTACGAGTGACCTTAATATAATAATTTGAATTTTAATTTTTATCCATTATGGGTGAACAGGTGTGCTTCTTCATGGTGGCTGTCTTCCCTGATGGACTGGTCTGTTCTTGCAGGATGTGTCCTGCCCTGCCAATATTGTTAGAGAATTGTTTGCCAAACATGAAAGTGACTTCCAGTTAATACCTTGGAAGTTACTTTCATCTTTGGCAAACTACTCTTTCTGTTTACCATAGTATCCTGTGGCTCTAATAGATTATTCCTGGAGAGGTTCAAATTCTACTGGTTACACCAATTTTTGTTATCCACCTTATCACAATATCTTCTCTAGTTACAGCCACTTGTAAAAACTGCAAGTAGGGTGTAACAAATTCATATTATCTTCAAATTTTATTTTAAGGTATGCTAGAAAGTTGCACAGCTTTATAGTTGCATAACTTGCTATTACTTACAAAAGGTTACAACTGGTTGATATATGGCATATTGCAGGTTGGCTTTTTGAATAATTTTGAGTTTTCCCCCCTCCCTTAATATACTAAACTATAGTTAATATATAGTTTGAATTCATATAGTCATGTAGGTTAGTTTATTATTGTATTAAGTATTATAAAGTGACAGCTTAATGTTCAGAAGGCCTTTGTTATCAATATTTTGGCAGAAACTTCATAAATTTCCTTCGGTACCTTAAATTTAACTTCACTAATGGTTAAAGTTTTGCTAATAGTTTAATTTATATAATACTACTTTGTTAATTTAAATCCTGTAATAATGTAAATTAAAAATTTTTTTTTTTTTCAAAAGTTTTTGAAAAGCTACAGCATAATATTCAGATAGCCTTTGTTGTTGTAGTAGTAATAGTAATGGCAAATGATGCAAGAAAGCAAGCTTATACAGCATCAGCAAAAAAAAAAAAAAAAAACTTACATAGTTCACTCATCTGTACCCACCAAGAATTTCTCTAGCTCTTCCTTGAATTTATTCATTCCCTTCACTTCCACAATAACAAATGGAAGCTTGTTCCGACAATCAACAACCTGCTGGCTGAAGGCAAACTCCCGCACATCTATCCTGCAAATATCCTTCCTGAACTTGAATTTACCCTCTTGGGTGTAGTCTCAGTAAGTGGAAGAATGCCATTAAGATAAGAATGCCATAAAGATAAGCTTTAAACACCTCAATCTGATCTCTCTCCTCTCTGTAGATGCAGTGTTTCAAATAGTCTTGAGACTGCAATTTGCAGAACTGAGCCTTTCTAGGTAAGAGCACCTTTTTGTTCCCTTCACCAATCTGGTTGCCCTTCTCTGCACCTGTTTCAGCAGATCTACATCCTAAAGTGAGGCCTCCAGACCTGTATACAGTACTCAAGATGTAGCCTAACCATGACCTTATAAAGGGATAAGCACTTCCTTATCCCTGCTAACAAAGTTTCTGTATATCATTAACAAAATCCTGTGAACTGGCCTGGCAGCATGTCCCTGCTCAGAGAATTTCATTTCTGACTGCACAATTAACCCCGGGTCTTTTTCATTCTCCACTACCCTAAGTGTAATACCACACAGTTGATAAGTTACTCTGGGGGTTATTGCTACATATATGCAGTACCTTTCATTTGTGTGTTCACCTGCCATTTCTCAGCCCATTACCCAATTTTCCTGGATCTTGTTGCAGTACCCTCCCTTATGACTGTCGTTAACCACCTTGCCAACCTTGTATCATCTGCATTATTGATATTTTGTTATTTGTTATCGATATTTCGGCAGGAACTTTGTAATTTCTGTTTGGTAGCTTAAATTTAACTTCTCTAAAAGTTTTGCTGACAGTTTCATTTCTGTAATATATTGTAAATTTAAATTTTGTAATTTTTCTAAAGTTCATATTTTACCTTAATAACAGTTGCCACACAATACACTTGCATTACAAATCCAAGGATATCTTGACCCAGATGGAAATTCCTGTGGGCCTTGCCAGTGTGAGTCACAAGTTTCTTTTCTTTGCACTGGATGTAAAGAATGTACAACCTCAAATTAGAATCTGGTACATTACGAGAAGAATTTGATCACTGAAGAAATGAGTGCTTGCCCTTGAAACAAATTTAATTTGGAGCTCATCAGGAAATCAAATATCTCTTGACCTGTCAAGTGATGCAGCTCCGATTTGGATTCCAGATAAGAATCATCAAATGCATACTGCTCTGATTGAAGGTGATCTAGTTTTATTGGAAGACTCTTGTCAGGGAAATGGGTAATATTTTTTGTAATAAAGATCAGTGGACCAGACCCAGGGTGTGTTTCCCTGGCTCAACAGTTGATATTACTAACAGATTGTCAGGTTTTAAGGGGAGTAAACAGAGCATTATTGTTCATGTGGAGACTAACGATATTCAACAACCATGACCATGCTGAAAAAATTCCATGAGTTAGGTGAGAATGTGTATGTTTCTGCAATTCTGTCCAGACATGATAGGAGATATCATATGCTGAAAACTTTGTGGATTAACTCTAGACTTGATGGAATCTTCAAGGCACTAGGGAGGAGATTTTTATCAGCATGGTCTGCACTTGTAGGTAGAAAGAATCTGTCTTGTAGAGATGTATTCATTTGAACAAAGGTGGTGCAAGGATTTTTACCAATATCATTGAGAACACCTTAAGGGTTCAGGAGAACTGCTAGTTATATGGGAGTTACAATACAGGCAAATTATTATTGTTGTTGCTCTTATATTATTTCTCCCTGATTGGGGGATTCCACTCCATGATGGGACTGCTACCAAATACACAGGGTGGTTGTAATATCTGGTGTTACTGTTGGTCAAGGAAATCTCTGACTACAGGTGTTCAGGATTCCAACTTTCTGGAGTTCCTTGTAGGTGTTCTCTGGGAGACCTATTGCTGCTAGGCTGCTATGTAGAGTCTTTGGCACCATACCAGTGATTGACACGATGATCGGGATGGTTGATACTTCATGCATATGCCACATCTCCTTGACTTCATGTCTCAGGTTCGTGTACTTCACAATTTTTTCCTCATGGGTTTTCTGGACATTGCTAGTGTTGGGCACCACAATGTCAATCAGGTAGGTAGCCTTTTCCATCTTGTCCACAAAGGTTTTGTCTGGTGTGTTGTGCGGGATGGTCTTATCCGTGATTATGGCGCGTTCCCAATAGAGCTTGTGGGTTCTGGTCTCTAGTACTGCCTGGGGTTCGTACTTGTATGGTACACTTTCTTTGGTCAACTGGTATTTCCTCGCTAGCTTCTGATGTATTATCCTGGCTACCTCGTCGTGTCTATGAGTGTACTCAGTCTGGGTACAGGATCACCTTGCAACCCGCGGTGTAGTGTTGGATTGTTTCTGAGGCCAGGTGGCATCGTTGACATGTGTCATCTGACATTCTGGGCTCCTTTGCGATATATTTATATATTTTCTATAGTTTCTGGTGTTGATTACCCGGTCTTGGATGGCCAGCATGAATCTTTCAGTCTCAGGGAAGAGAGTCTCACTTGAGCCGTGCATTGGAAGCAGTGTTATCAATATGATCTTGATGGAGGTCATTGTAGTGTCTGCCATGGAGTGTTCTCTTTGCCCATCTTTCTAACTTCGTTTCTTGTGCCATCTGGGTGGGTGGGGGTTCCTCACTTATGTTGAGTGGGGTATACCACTTATCTATCTTCCTTATAGCCCCCTGGTGGAGTGGTGCTGTGTTGTTCTCGAAGTAATCCTTCAGGTTAACTATTGCTGTTTTCTGTTGCTCTATCAGGCCCCTTCCTCCCTCTTTCTGAGCTATTGTTAGTCTCTCCACTGCTGACTTTGGGTAGTGTTGGCGGCTCTTATTATTATTATAATAATAATAAGGATGCAAGGAAGACTGAGGCTTATGCTGCACCAGCCAAAAAAATTCCCGAGTTACCCTGAGAGAGAGAGAGAGAGAGAGAGAGAGAGAGAGAATAGAAGGGGAATCACCAAGTGAGAGAAGAATGATGATATCCAGCTCAGGACCCCGAGTGTGCCAAGCCCAAGATATGAAGTTTTCTGACAGTGTAAATAGGCAGCCAGGAAAGCCCATGGTGTTCTATCGATTTATTCAACATTTGGTAATTGTGCCATCAGATATGGAGGTCATAGTCCCACTGTATAAGGCAATTGTAAGATTTAAAATACTCTGTTCAAGTATGGAGATATCATTTAAAAAAAGAGCTTCTTGAAAGGGTCCAAAGACAGGCAAGTTGTATGGTGAGATCAGCAAATGGGCGACCATATGAGGTAAGACTGAATATGTGGGCTACAGAGTTTGGCAACCAGGCACCTCAGAGATGACTTGATTGAGCTTTATAAAGCTCTGAGAGGGGTTAGTAAAATGAATGAAGGTGGGATTTTCACTGTTATGAAGAATTCCAGAACTAGAGGACATAAATTCAAATAGGGGAAAAGGTTTAGGCTAGATCGTTGGAAATTTTCTTTTAGCCAATGAGTCATTGATTGCTGGAACAGGTAGTTGAGGCTGACAGTTTGAATAAATTCATAGGTCAAATGGATAGTTATCTGTGTGAGGAGTGAAGCAATTATTATGTCTTATTTTTTCTTTTTCTTCTGCTTTATTATAATTACTGATAGTGACATCGCCTCCTTCCCAGTAGGTAGTAGATAATTTCCACTACTTATGTGATTTGGGAAGTGTACATACTTTTGTGTATTTTTACCGTTTGAGGCATCATTTTCTTTAGTTTCACTACAGACTGCTTTCCTATCAGCTCTCAGCTTTTTTGGTTTCCCTCGAGGAATGTTAATTTTATAATTTCTGCAATTTATCAGTCCATCAGAAATATTTCTTCAGTTTGTCTTGAGTCACTGTCAAAGGCTCATTTTTTGCTACATTAAGATCACTCCAAATTGATTTTGTTTGCCCTTGAATGGCAGAACCAGTGAGAGGGCAATTTAGGTGAGTTTAATTGTCAAACCAGACATTTAAAATCTTTTTCATCTAAGCATTGAAATTTCTCAATGTAGAAATTCTTTTGAGAATATTCCTTATTGTGCTCCTCAGTAATGCTTGGAAACTTTTGGTTTTAAAACACGTAAAAAATTATATAAGAAACATGGAATCTCTACGTGCATTTTTTCCTGAGTATATTATTTTCAAAGCACAGTTCTCTTTCTGAATTCTGTGGTTAAGAAAAGTAAGTTCTTTCCTCATTTTCCAGTCCCAAGAAAATTCTAACATTCATGAGAGTTGTAAACTTATTTAAAAGGTTATTAGTGGTTTGAAAAACTGAAATGAATAAATAGTTTATAGGAAATTATTTAAAACTGAAACCTCTGAAAGGTAAATTTCCAAGAGCAGGAAAGAAATTCCCATGCCTATCAGGAGCTTGAATATTTGCTTATAGAGTACATATTAAGATTAAATTAATATTTTTACAAAACTTGTACTTCACAGATGAAAAAAAATTTACACAGATGAAAAGATTATTGTGATAATCACTTTATTGTAATAAACAGATTTTCTATTGTGTATATGTGTGTTGAAACTTGTTTAGCATTATATTTAAAAAAGTAATTTAAGGCAAAAATTTATTTAAAATTCTGTGTATTTTTTTAGATCATAGATAAATCTCCAGGTCATAGTCGCTCACGGGTATTTCGTGAAGTAGAGACATTCCATCATTGTCAGGGACATCAAAATATCATTCAACTCATTGAATTTTTTGAGGAACAAGACACGTAAGTGATTATTACATATTAAATTTACAGTTGATGATTCCTAAATTAGTGCATTTTGTACATCTGGTTTCTTTCCTTAAATATTCATATTTAAATAAACATGTTCAAATTTACATACCTGTAAATTTTTACACTTGGGGGATTTTCAGAAATTAGATATCATTTATCATTTTATGAACAATTTACTTTTCTTCTGGATTTCTGTCAAGTTTGTCTTTGACAGAAAAAGGAGATTTCTGACTCTTTTGAGAGTGTACTCCTCAGCTGTTGGATAAAAATTTCCATGTAATAAGTGAGAAAGAAATTGTAATAGAAGTTGCTTTTCATCCAAAAGTCAGCAGCCTTTGCTAGTGGTTTTTATGATGACAGTGTCACAATGACCATTTGTCCAAGAGTTTTTACACACACCTTAATAAATTCTGTATCTTTCACTCAAAACCGATTTTTTTTTTTTTTTTTTTTTTTTTTTATTTCTCAACAGAAGTTTTTCCCAACAAACTGTAAACAATTTCTTTGTGGTTAAAATTTTGTGAACAGTGAAAAACAAACTCTGATCTGTAAAATTGGACAAGTGAGCATATCACAACAAAAATTTATTCTGTTTGATGAGCACATAGTAGGAAATTAAATTTGTCATAGTGGCATTACATTTTTGGATCTTACCAAAAACTTTTAAGGTTAAGTCCTTTTGAATCTTGAGATTCTGAATACAAAGTACCATACTGTATGAGGGGTGTTTAAAAAGCGCATGGCCTGACTATGGAAGGTTATTTGAGGAGTCTGGTTACATGTTAATTTTCGACATAGTCCCCTTTGGAGTCAATACATTTTTGCCACCAATGCTGCAATGTGCTGATTCCAGCTTCAAAGAAAGTTTTCTCTTTGGTCCTCCAGGAATGTATCCACTGCAGCAGTGATATCACTTGGTGGGGAAATGGATGCCAGCCAGGTATTTTTACAAATTAGGAAATAAGTGCTAGATCTGGTGAATATGGGAGATGGCCCAAGGTTTTGAAGCTGCAATCATGCAGTGTAGCCATGGCAATGGCAGGCTTGTGAGCAGGCACTCTATCCTATTGGAACAAGTCTCTTTTGCTGAGTTTTCCTTGGTGTTTTCATGCACCTCACAAAGTCTTTTTAATATGCCCCTATAACTGTCTGGCCTTTCTGAAGCTAATCCACTAGAAACACTCCATCAGCATCCCAAAAAATTGATGCCATCACCTTGTCAGCAGAAGGAATCAACTTGGCTTTCTTTAGTGGGGGAGAAGAGCTGTGTTCCTACTGTTTAGACTGCTCCTTTGTCTCTGGCTGAAAGGGACCACCATTTCATCCGTGTCTCAAACTTTGCAAGGAAATTTGCTGGATCTGCTTGAAAACAATGCTGATATTCACGTGATTTGATAGCTCATGCATTTTTGAACTGCTGTCAAAATTTTTGGACCCATTGTGCTGACACCTTTTTCATAGCAAGGACCTCTGTTATTATGGTACACATGTTCCAATGAGACACCCAAGGTGCTGGCAATATATTGAACTGCCACTCATTGATCACTCATTATTAGATCATGTATACTGTCATCTACTTCTGGAGTGATAGACGTTGCAGGTCTCTCACAGCAACATGAGTTGCCTTCCAGGTTCTTCATCGTCATCATGAACTTGGTCCGGCTTGGGTCTTTTAAGACCTGTTCCATTATAGCTCTCTCGACACCTCTGTAGCCAGGTGGGCAGGAGCAGCAGTGCGTAGCACACGCTTCTTGATTGACCGGGGTTCGAGCCCGTGACCACCAAATACGGAGGATGCTGAAAGGTCAGGGAATGACCACCGCATATCCCCAGAGCAATATGGCCTTAGTTGCTAATGCTCCTAAAAACCAAATAACAACATTATAGCTCTCGGAGGTGGTCTTGATCTCGCCATTGTTGTCTTGGTCGACCAACATCTCTCTTGCCTGTAGGTTTGTGTTTAAAGGCTAATTTTGGAATCCAGTCTGGGTTCATCCTTTTTATGTAGCTGATCCATTTTTCCTGATACTGTTTTATGTCATTTACTATGTTATCTACTTTTAATTTCTCGCGGATATCTAAATTTCTTTGGTGATCTAGTCTTGTAAAGCCTAATAATGGTCTTAAAAATCTCATTTGTGCTGCTTCTAGTTTGTGTGCATCTTTCTTATTTATGACCCAAGTCTCACAGCTGTAGAAGAGGGCTGGTTTTGAAGTGATGTTGTGCAGTCATAATTTTGTTTCAGTTGTCATTTGTTTTCCGAAGTGGTGTTTAATCATTCCATTCATTTTATTATATTTTTGTAGTTTAGTGTGGATGTCTTTCCCTTCATTTGATATTAAATTTCCCAAATAGGTGAAGTCAGATATTTGTTCTATTATTTTATCATCAATAACAATTTTGACTATTTGTATGTTTTTTCCACATAATCCCATTGATTTTGTTTTTGAGGTGGAGATTTTCATATCTTACTTTTTTACCTATTTTATTAAGTTCATTTGCTGCTATCTGTAGTTCATCTTCGGATTTTGCAATTATAACTTGATCATCGGCATATAATATAGTTTGGATTTTATTCCTGTTGTTCAACTGTATTCCGTTGTTAATTGTTTGTTTCCATTCTTTAAGAATTAAATAAATTTGGTGATAGTCCACATCCTTGTTTGACTCCTTTATTGGGTCTGATAGTTGGCCATTAGAATATTTTATACAGACTTTTGAGTTTTTATATAGGCTTTGGATCACTTTCTGGAGTTGGGTTCGGATATTTTCTTTATGTAGAATCTGCCAAAGTTTTTCACGGTTTACATTGTTATATGCTTTTTCATAATCAATAAACAGCAGAAATGTTGGTAGATTGAATTCTCTTCTTTTCTCCAAAATTTGTTGTAGTGAGAAAATGGCATCTATTGTGCTTGTCCTTTTCCTGAACCCACATTGTTCTTCTTCTAAGAATTGTTCACTGTATTTATTAAGTTTATTCTTTAGTATATTAGAGTATAGCTTTGCAGCAGTGTTATCCCTCTGTAGTTGTTAGGGTTATTTCTGGAGCCTTTTTTGTGTAAATTGAATACTATTCCTGTTTCCCAATCTTTGGGTATCTGTTGCTTATGCTATATGATGTTAAATAATTTTAGTAGTGCGTTTTTTAGTAAGGTGCCCCCATATTTAAATTGTTCTACATTCAAATTGTCTATGCCCGGGCTTTTTCGGTTTTTTTATTTTTGTAATATTAACTCTAGTTCTTCCATTGTTATATTTTCTTCATCTTCCAATTCCCTAGTGCCTGGATTATACCATAGTTTGGAATAGTGTTGCTTCCATTCTGCTTGGGAGATGGAGTTGGTTTTTATTTGATCATTTGTGTCTAGTTGTAATTTCTTAAAAATTTTAAAACCTCTTCTCTGTGGGCCCGTGTTATCACATTCTAAAGATTTAACAGATTTATCCCAGTCATCTCGTCGGATTCTTCTGGTTAGTTTTCTGACTTCTGCTCTAAGCTTTTTATATTTTATGTGTAGATGTAGGTCTTTAGTTAGGAACAGTTTATAGGTATTTTTTTTTTCTCATTTATTGTTTGTTTCAATTCTTCATTCCAAGTTCTTAGTCATTTTTATTTTTTATAGGTTTATATCCAAGACTTTCTTCAGCAGCTCTCAGAATTGATTTTTTTCATGTTTGATCAGATTTCCTCAACATTATCACTTTCATCTGATTTGAGTTCATCTTTCAATCGACTTTCATATAGGAATTTAGTACTTTCATCTTCCAACTTCCAACAAATGTATTTTTAATTTCTTAGTAGTTTTTATTGGTATTTTCTTCTTTTTGTTTTGAAAGTGCTTTCTACTAGGTAGTGATCACTGTCAATTTCACTGCCTCTGAATACTCTGTCTCTAATTTTGTCATTTAAATTTTCATTAATGATAATATAAGAATACCGGACAATCCTAATCATACAGCCAATACGCTTGATCTTTTTCTCACAAACAACCCTTCTAAGTACGCGGTCGAAGTGAGAGGTCCTTTAGGCACTTCAGATCACAACTTGGTGATTGTCTCTTCTCCAGTGGAACCTTTATCTCATGGCTATTCCCAACCTCGTGTTGTTTGGCATTACAAGAATACAAAATGGGATGACCTGCGAGACTTCTTTTCTTCTTTTCCTTGGTCAGATTACTGTTTCAAAACTTCTGATGTAAACATTTGCTCAGATTGTGTCAGTGAAATTATTCTTGCAGGAATGGAATCCTTTATCCCCCACTCCATTTTAAAATCTCGTCCTTTATCTAAACCTTGGTTTTCCAATAAATGTGCTAAGGCTGTTCAAGAATGTTGCATATCATAATTGGCTCGTTTCTAATTCTCCAGTTTCATTTTCTGCGTACACCAAAGCTCGCAACATTTGTAAAGCAGTTATTAATCAATCAAAACTAGAGTTTGAACAGGCTAAGAGTAGAAAACTGGCTTCTTGCCCTAATGCTAGCTGAGCATTCTGGTCTCTTGCCAAAGCTATTGGCCACAACTTTTGCCCAACTCTGCTCCCACCTCTGTCCAAACCAGATGGTTCTGTTGTCACTTCAGCCAAGGATAAAGCTGACCTGCTAGCATCCCATTTTTTTCCAACTCAAGTATTAATGATCTTGGTAAAACAATTCCCACCATTCCCAACATGTTCCATTCAATGCCCCCTGTGGTCTTCCGTCAAAAGGATGTCAGAAGGATTTTGACGAATCTTGATGCTAAGAAAGCTCCAGGTTCCGATGGTATTTCTCCACTTGTTCTCAAAACCTGTGCTCCTGAACTTACTCCTATTCTTTGTCGCCTTTTTTCACTTTCTAATTCCAAAGGTGTTTTTCCTTCTGCTTGGAAATTTGCTCATAATCCCGCCAGTTCCTAAAAAGGGTGACAAATCCCTCCCATCCAATTATCGTTCCATTGCAATTACTTCTACTCTTTCTAAAGTAATGGAGAAATCAATTAACCGCCAACTCTTACACTACCTAGAAACCTTCCGTCTGATCAACGATTGCCAGTATGGATTCAGTCAGTGTCAATCCACTGGTGATATTCTGGCTTTGTTACCCATTTATGGACTAATTCAATGGAAAGGTTCGGTGAAACACAAGTAGTTGCTCTTGACATCTCAAAGGCTTTTGATCGTGTTTGGCATAAAGGTCTTCTAAACAAGCTTCCATCTTATGGTTTGCCAACTGTTTTTAGTAATTGGTTATCCAGTTTTCTCTCTGATCGCTCACTGAGGGTGATGGTAGATGGCTCTCTGTCTTCTAACTTCTCCACTAATGCCGTTGTCCCCCAAGGTTCAGTTCTTTCCCCCACTCTTTTCCTCTTGTATATTAATGACCTTCTTCCATTGACTGGAAATCCTATCCATAGTTTTGCCGATGATAGCACATTGCATTCCACTTTCCATTTTGAGAAACCTTGTCCTGCTCAATCAGCTTCAACTTCTCGAAAATCTGCTACCAATTCCTTAAATGCTGATCTTCAGGTAATTCTCCAGTGGGTCAAAGACAACTTAGTTGATTTCAACCCTTCTAAAACTCAGTCTTGTCTTATATCTCGCAAAAAAGGATTCTTCTGCTCCTATGCTTATCTTTAGTGACACTCCGATTTCTAGGCAAAATGATATATCTCTTTTGGGGATTACCTTGACTTCTAATCTCTCTTGGCACAAGCACATTACAAATATTGCTTCCTCTGCATATAAAAAACTTGGTTTTCTCTTTCGCTCTCGGCGTTACTTTTCTTCCAAACAGCTGCTCACTCTGTATAAATTGCAAATCCGCCCTGCCATGGAATATTGTTCCCACATCTGGGGTGCTGCCCCCAAAACCTCTTTCAGGCTTCTCGATTCCATTCAGAAGAGGGCAGTTATGTTAATTAATGATTCATCTTTAACAAAGTCTATCCACTTGCTGTCTCATAGACGTACTGTTTCTGTTGCATGCCTCTTCTACAGATACTTCCATGGGCACTGTTCTTCTGAATTGGCTTCTATAATTCCCGCTCTCTCTTTCAAAACAGTCCGAACACGTGCCGCCACCAGCCAACATCCATTTACTGTCCAACTCCAAACTCACAGAACCAACTTTTCATCTTCCTCGTTTATTCATTCAACTGCCGTTTTCTGGAACAACCTTCCTTCATACGTATTTCCTGAAAATGACAGTCTACAGACGTTCAAGTCCAATGTCAACAAATATCTTCTTTTGTCTTCTCAACCTCCAACCCAAGCATGGTACTAAGTACCATAGATTCTAATACCTCTCGTGTTTGGGGTTTACATAAAAAAAAATATATATATACATATATATAATCTATTATGGACTTTGTTTCTTGCTTCCCATGTGAATTTATGGATATTCTTGTGTCTGAAAAAAGTATTTGTAATTTTAAGTTTATTAAAAATGCAGAAGTCTATCTGGTATCTTCCATTATTGTTGACCACAGTTTGCCTTCTGATCCTATACATTTGTCTACCGATTGAGCACCAACCCTTGCCTTAAAATCTCCTACCAGTATGAGATACTTGTTTTTGTTAGTTTGGTCTATGATCTGTTGTAATTCGTCATAAAATTCTGCGTCTTCATCAGTGTTGCCTTCTACTGGTGCGTATATGCCAATGTTTGTTATTGTATAAGATTAGAATTTTTAGTCTTAATTTCAATATTCTGGGTGATATCCCAAAGTAGTCTAATATTTTGTTTTTCCATTCTTTTATTATAACAGCAACTCCCGATGATGCCCACATTTCACTTGGTACGCCAGAGTATATCATTATGAAGTTACCTATTTCTTTGGATCCTTCGTTCTTCTTTTTTGTTTCAGTAATGACTGCTATGTCAATATTTCTATTTTCTAGTTCCATGGTCAATTCATCTAATTTGTGATTTATTCCCCTAACATTCCAAGTTGCTACTTTAAGTTCCTCAATCATAGTCCTATATCCATTGCCTAGATCATTACCCTTGAGATCCGTCCAGTTTTTTCCCTTGAGCTTATTTCGAGTATTTAGAATGTCCCCAGGATAGGTTACCAGCCTTTCGCGGGGTAAGTCTAGTGGTGGAGCTGCCACCTTATAGCCTCTAGACAGCCTTCAGATACAGCATTTCCTCTGTATGTGATGGGACAGTTATGCCGCTGTGACTCGGTTGCCAGAGCCTCATCTGTGGAAACGGGTCAGTTCGCCCCGAGAAGGTGAGGTTGACATTTGGGTAGGAGAGGTTATGGAATGCAATTCACCACCACTTGAACACACCCAGGTTCTTCTTTCCTCACTTAAATTCTGTTGCCCACTTCTGAACCATGGAATATGAATGGGCATGTTCGCCGCAAGGTGACTGATTCTGCCCATCTTTCGTCATTCACACAACTTTGTTGTCTTCAAGACTGTAATTAAAAGTCTTATTGAAACTGTTTGAAACTTGCTGAGTTACTTTTTCAGTGTTATATACATTAAGTACAGAAATTTTTAACACTGTACCACTACTCTTTCATATTTAGGCCATGAACTTTTCAAGAGCCCCTTATACAAAACTTTTTTTTTTTTTTAATTCTTGCCACAGATATGCATTTAAAGGATTCATTTTTTATTAAGTGCTTCTTGGAAACATCCATTAAGAAAAAAAAAACAAGGAATTAATTTCAATCCACAATTTTTTTAGAGGGGGGAAGAAGAGTTGTGTTTCTCTGTTTGGACTGCTCCTTTGTCTCTGGCTGAAAGTGATGGACCCATATCTCATCCATGGTCCCAAACCTTGAAAGGAAATTTGCTGGATCTGCAATACTTCAATATATTCAAAGAACAGATTTAAAAGGCACAAAAATCAAAAAGAATTCAGCAGAAATTGCATTCTGATGGACATACATCATGGTTAAGGGAAAGTCGGGTTTCCCAGGTTTAACTAACCTGGTAAGCTATTTTGATACAGTTACTCGTGACCTGGACATAAGTAATAATTTTGACATAGTTTATTTGGATTTTAGCAAGGCATTTGACTCAGTCCCTCATGACTGGTTACTGTATAAGCTGGAAAACTTGTTGGGATCATGGGCAAGATGTTAAGATGGATCACAGGATGGCTGCAGGGCAGAAGGTTGTATTAATGGTTGTTTTTCACATTGGTGTAATGTCAGAAGCAGAGTTTCCCCTAAGGATCAATTCTTGGACCACTGTTGTTTTTGATTTTCATAAACAACATTGACGTTTGTCAAGTGGACCAATCTGATTGGTCCACTTGACATCGATGGTTCGACTGTTGATGATCCTGCTCAGATAGCAAACAAACTGAATGAGTATTTTGCATCTACCTTAATAATTCCTCACATGTGAGGAATTATTAAGGTTTGAAAATGGCAGAAGGTTATCAAATTGTAGCAAGATACTTAATGATTTTTTAATAACTGAGAGCAAAGTGGAAGAGAAATTGTTGTAGTTAAACGTAAGAAAAGCACCTGGGGTGGATGGGATCTATCCAGTTATATTAAAGGAGGCGGCAAAGCAACTAAGCAAACCCTTAGCCATAATTATGAGAGCATCCTTGGACTCAGGGGAGGTTCCCACGGACTGGAGATGTGCAAATGTATCCCCAATTCACAAAGGGGGATCGAGGGGTGACACGAGTAATTACAGACCAGTTAGTTTGACTTCTGTTCCGGGTAAAATAATGGAGTCGCTGGTTAAAGATGCATTGCAGGATCATCTAGAGAAGACTGCAGCAATAATTCAGACACAGCATGGGTTTGTTAAGGGAAAGTCTTGTCTGACAAATTTGATAGGATATTATGATGTGGTTACAAAGGAACTGGATGCAAAAAATAATTTTGATATCATATATTTGGATTTCAGGAAGCTTTTGACACTGTTGCGCATGAAAGACTATTGTACAAATTGGAGCAGAATGGTATTAAGGGTAAGTTGCTACAATGAATAAAAGGATGGTTGCTACAATGAATAAAAGGATGGTTGCTACAATGAATAAAAGGATGGTTAAGTGGGAGAAGACAGAGGATGGTAATCAATGGGTGCTGCTCTTCTTGGACTAATGTTATTAGTGGAGTCCCACAGGGTTCGTGTTAGGTCCACTGTTGTTTTGTATATTTATCAATGATATTGATGAAGGTATATCAGGCTTAATGTCGAAGTTTGCAGATGATACAAAGGTTGGCAGGGTTGTTAATGACAGTAATGGCAGTGTGCTACTGCAGGATCTAGATAATTTGGGCAGATGGGCTAAGAAGTGGCAATTGAAGTTTAACCTTGACAAATGCAAAGTACTGCATATGGGTAGAAGTAACCCCAGAGAAACGTACCAACTGTGTGGTACTACACTTAAGGTGGTAGAAAATGAAAAAGACCTGGGAGTAATTGTGCAGGCAGATATGAAGTTTTCTGAGCAATGCAGACAGGCTGCCAGGGCAGGTCATGGGGTTTTGTCAATGATATATAGGAATTTTGCTAGCAGGGAAAAGGAGGCGATTATCCCTCTGTATAAGGCAATGGTCAGGCCACGCCTTGAGTACTGCATACAGGTCTGGAGGCCTCATTTTAGAAAGGATGTAGATTTACTTGAGCATGTACAGAGAAGGGCAACAAGATTGGTGAGGGGAAATGAAGGGATCCTCTTACCAAGAGAGGCTTAAGTTCTGCAAATTGCAGTGGCTGGAGACTAGGCACCTGCGTGGTGATCTGATTGAGGTATATAAGGCCTTGAATGGGTTGAGCACGCTGAATTCTGATGGGATCCTTCCACTTGTTCAGATTACAAACCTAAGGGGGCATAAATTCAAATTAAGAAAAGGCAGATGTAGAATAGATGTGCGGAAATTTGCCTTTAGCCAGCGGGTGGTTAATTCCTGGAACAAACTTCCATCTATCGTGGAAGTTGATAGGTTGAATAAATTTAAGGAGGAACTGGACAGGCATTTGGAGGAATGGTGTGATTTTTTTTTTTTTTTTTTTTTTTTGGCTGATGCTGCATAAGCTCACACATTTGGTTTCTTGCATGACATGCTGCTACTACTACTATTACTACGTGGAGATAGAGGACATGATGTCAAAATTTGAAGATGATATAAAGATTGGGGGTCATTCATGATCAATTGTAAGCAGTTCCCCATGACTTGGAAAGACTTCAAGGATGTTCAGAAAATGCAGTAAATAGAGGCTTACACTTGGGAGATAGCTTATAAGTTGAGGATAGGATAGCTTTATAAGCTTACCCTAGGATAGTTTATAAGTTGAGAATAATTCTCAAATAATGCTTTGGATAAGTTGAGAATAATTCTCAAAAAGTTTCTTTGTGTATTTTGCTTGAAATATTTAATTTATTTTTGTAATATATTATTATGCAAATAGGAACATAACTAAAATCTGTATGATCTTTTAAGGACATTGACCTTAAAAAATGGAATACAGGTCGACCCTCACTAATCCGGCAGCATTGGGGGCTGCCAGATTAGTGAGTTTGCCAGATCACCGGTGGTTATTTTAGCACATACAGTTTACCCAACAGCTAACTACCTCCTCCTACCTTTAACGCGTTGACTGCCAAGCTAGTTTAAGAAAAAAATTCCCCAGGGGTCAAAAAATATTTGACAAATAATTTGATTAGTAATTCTAAAATAAATATTGTAATGTCTGTGTTGTTTTTTTGCTTAAAATATAAAAAAAAAGACTTTTTTTTTTTTATGTCCCATATATGTGGTCGACGTTCACCCAGTAGGTTACTTTATTTCTTGAGAAGCTGTGTCGGCCACATAAGTGTAATGCTATTATGGCATACATATGAAGGTCGTTTGTGATTAGTTTATTGCATGTGTGGCGAGCGCTGCAATAAAACTAATTGCGATAAAATAAACTCTCAAACATCGCAATAAGTTTGTCAGTATTGTTAGAGATTTTGTGAAAACAAGTTCGTTAGCATGCTTTGTTATCCATCATATTGTGTTGTGATTTTCCGCAAGTTTGTACAAGTGTGTTGTAAAAAAAAAAAATCTAAAAAGGAATGGCTAAAAGAAAATTAGTAAAATAAGAGGAACTGAGAGAACTTGCTGGAATTTACAATTAAGCAGAGTTAAACTTCTCACAGGACACGCCGCTGTCAAGTTTTTTCAGAAGTTCAACTTTATCTGTAATGGACAATGTACGGTGTTTGTGCTTTACACCACAAGAGGCACTTCCTTTATGCATTGGAATGATGGCTGGGGCTAAATGTGAGCAGTTTATAATAATAATAAATGCAGAAAAATAAGTGGGAATGGCTTGCCAGTGTTTACGAGTTTTCGCCAACAGCTGATGCTGCAACCAACACCACCAAAACAGTAGCGGCAGGTCAGTGCGCCGACCCAGGAAATTTGAAATTACGTTTGGGGAAATTATGTCTGAATTGGCGGTGGAACCGGATTATTGATGGTCGATCTGTAATAGAATTTTAATTACATTGGCTGCTTGTGTTAGTACTTGAGAGTGGAGACATGATCTCATGGCTGATTCTCTGGATATATGAGAACATGGGTATTAAAAGAGGAGTTTGAGCATTTGGTGGTAATAAGCTTTCCTTGTTATCATATTAATTTGTCTGCTGAAATGAAAACTGCAACAAGTAATCACCAGTGAGTGTTACAGACTTATGTCCAAATCCAGGAAAGGTGAAAAATTTAAATCGCAAACTAGTGGTTAAGCAATTGTAGACAGTCAAGCAAGCTGCGAATTCTGCATGTTATCCTTGCTTGTGCAGAAAGCCTGTTCATGGTCCTCTTTTCTTGCTTGGAAAAAAAAAAAAAAACAATTTGCTTGTTTGTTTTTTTAAACGTTATTTGAAGATCTGAACATAGTTCTTCAGTTCAACATACCTCATATCCAGTACTGAAGTCATTACTCCAGATATGTTGAAGAATATTATTTGAAAATTTATTATACCAACAATTTTTAAGTGTTCCACTTCAATTTTGGAAGTTGATTAAAATAACAGACCAGAAGGTTGATTTGACTTCTTTATAAGGACTTCTTTACAATATACTATTGCCAAGGTTGTGGAGAGTCAGAAACAAGAGGAGAAGATTCTGTTCTTTTGTTCAGCGAGGAAGTACTTTATTGCTGCATGTAACTTCATGATTCACATGTTCCCATTGAAAAGTTATGTTCTTATAAATGCTGAGGTAACATAAATTTCATCATTTGACAGTGCATTATTTCAAAGTTGAAAATTTTTATGGACAAGCTTCCAGTACACCTTGGTGTTGTTAAGATAAAGAAATAGATGAAGCAGTATTGCAGCATCAGTTCTGTCAATTTCATGTGTAAAAACCTACCACATGCTGTTATGAAATTGATGTATAGTACTCCTTGATCAGGGAATTGAGAAATGTACATGAAAGTATTAAACATAGCAAATTCTCACACCATTCTTGGCATTTTAATGATTCCTCATAGCAGTGCCATGTGCTATATGGCACATGCCATATACTGCCAGTGCTATATGGCAGAGAATTTTTAAACAGGTGGGGGGGGGGGGTAACAGTTAAAACCTTCTCTTTCTGGCCATGTTTTGGAAATGGCATTGACACCATAGTCTGAACAGGCAGTGCCGTTATTAAATTGAGTCAAAATTTTGACTAAACATTTCTGAAGAGGTGGAAAATCTGCAACAGTATCTTTCTCAAAGCAATCATAATCATTCGATGTCTAACACAGTCCAGACAGAAATTCACAGATGTTAAGGCAAGTTAATGTTTTTGAAAGTATACTGTACTAGTGCAGTATACTTTTGCAAGTGCAACAGTCCTGTGAATGTATTTTAACATAAAATGCATATATTTTCAGTGAAATTTAATTTATGTGCAGTGTGACTTACAAAACCCTTCAGCTCTGGCTAAAAAATCTCCCGTTTTCCTCTTGTTATTTTTTGATGGACTCTTGCTTTTTTTTTTTCCATAAAAGTCTTGTTTTGACACAAAAAATCTCTTGTGCAATAAACTCCTGCTCTCTGCAAAAAACCTGTTTTTCTCTTATTTTCACACAGGAGAGAAAACTGGAGTATGGTCTACAGCTGTATGATCTGATGGCTAAGGTAAAGAAAGCCAACACGAGAACAATGAAAAACTTCAGATAACTTATGCAGAAAACTAGTTTCCCAACACCGGCCTCTAGCGCTGCTCGCTCGGTAAACAGACAGTAGGTGTTATCGGTCTGGAGCCGAAATCGAGAAGGATATATTGATTGACAGGTAGGCATGGAAAATGATGAAATGATTGGTGGTGGGCGCGACAGATGACAGGTTACTGTGTAGTCATTGGTTGCCATTATAATGTGTATTTATGACTAAAGAACGGTGCATAATAGTTTTGTGATGAACGGCATATAGGTAATAATAGCGATGAATCTTTTAATGATGGAAGAAATTTGTAAGGAAAATAAAATGTTGGTTGATTTTTTGATGAAAACTAAATTAATAAAAGTTTCGTTCTGTTCATTTTTATGGTCTTCATTATATTTTTTTCTCATTATTAAAAGCAGATTTTTGGAGTTTGAGTGTTTTTACTATACTATTGATTTAGGTTTGGTTATGAAAAAAAGGAAAAGATTTCTTTATTTTTTGTTATATTTCGTAATCTGACCTTAAAAATAAAAGTACAGTAATAAAAAATTAATATTTTGTTAATAAACAATTTATGTGCTAGTCCACCCATGATTCTAAAGAAAAAAGGTTAGGTTACCCTTTCCATTTCGGGAGGGGTTCAAGCTCCCGTGGGATTCAAGTGGAGGTAATCTGACCTTTTTTCACCATTAGAGCATATTATTGAACGAGAAATAAAGATACAGTCATAAAAAAATTTATTTTTTTATGAATGTATTTCTAAATATGACTGTGATTCTAAAGAAAAAAGGTTAGGTTACCCCCTCCACTTCGGGAGGGGTTCAAGCTCCCATGGGATTCAAGTGGAGGTAACCTGACCTTTTTTCAACCTTATGGAAAGTGTTCATTAGGGCAAGTTACCATTAGTGCTACTAAAGTGATAATAAACTGATGTTATTGTGTGTTGTGTTCGCGCACCAATCAGCACATCGTTTGCCATGCCTACTTGTCAATCAATATATCATTCTTGACTTTGCTCCAGACCGATAACACCTACCATCTGTTTACTGAGTGAGCAGTGCTAGAGTGCTGTATTGGGAAACTAATTTTCTGCGTAAGTTATCCGATGTTTCTCGTTGTTCTCGTGTTGGCTTTCTTTACCTTAGCCGATCTGATAAACCTATATTATAACTTTTCAATTATAATATAGTGAATAATAGATTGAAGTGAAAAACCATATTCAAACATGCACTAAATTTTGTATTTACATCTTCCTACTAGACATTTATCCGCATTCCTGTTATTTTGTTTTGATGGTACATCATGTGCCACTTTGAGCAAGCATAGTGGCACATTATGTGCAACTATACATGCTCAAAGATAAATAAAGAATTCTTATAAATTGTTAAAGAAGCCCATTTTTCACTTGCTGGATGCTAATTTTGTTTTGGTCTTTTCAGGTTTTATTTGGTATTTGAAAAAGTCAACGGAGGTAAGGAGTTTGAACTTTCATTGAAATTTAATTTCTTGTTAAATAACCAGCAAAAAGAATGATTATGAAATATAAAAATATGAAAAATGCATAAAATATAAAAACTGATATAAAAATTTACAGTATAACAGTAAAAGAATGATATGAACAGTTAAGTCATTGCTATCTATATTATATTTTAAAGCTTGCTTTGAGTCTTTCTTATCATCAGTTATGCTTACAACAGCAGAAAAAGCTTATGATAGGTATTTAATATTCAAAATTCAAGGCCATTAACTATGCTAATGATATAATCACTCATGTGCTCTCCTAAGTGATTCATCACAGGAATAGATCATCAGGCACCAACTACATTTTGTTTCAAATGGGGAATATTTTTCCAGTTTCCCTGTTTCATCCCCCAAGAGGATGAAACATAACCAGAGTATGTGTACCAAGTGCAATAATTGATGCTCATATTAATCATTTGTTAGTTCTTAATTGATCTATAGGCTGTGGTTATTATGTATGACATAATGGCATTAAACAAAAGTGAACTGAGAACTTGATCATGATATATAAGACCGTTCTGTAAAAACACACTAAGATAAATCAAAATGTCATTGTTTGCAATTGTTCTTAACAATGACAGAAGGGATTAATTTAGGTTAGATGGACTCTGCATTATAAAGATAAATTTTTCTTAGCATGGTCTGCTCCTGTTGGTAGAATGAATTTTTTGGACAGAATCGGTGCAAGGTTCTTTTCTAATGCCCCAGAGGATGTTTTATAAATTCAGGTAAACTGCTTATGGAAGGGATAGTAAATAGTCACCACAAAAATATCTGTTACAGGATTATACTTGTACCCTCCTTGAGAGTATATAACCTCTAATTAATTATTCTATGCACAAAAAGAGGCAGCAAAACAGATGTAAAAATCATAATCAGCAGCAGACATAGGCCCAGTATAAACTAAAGTTTTTCTGTGGCCTCTGGCTAATCGTTCATGCTCGTGTCCTCACACAAAAAACAAAAGTTTTTCCTGTGGTCTTTGAGTTATTGTATTAACTGAGATATTTTCTGTAAATGTACAGTGCCATCCTGTGAAAAGGGATTAAATTTTCATTACTGTGAATAAGAGGGGTGGGAAAGGAAGCTGTCCTTATCAAAAGAGGGGAAAGAATGCATTCTCCTTGTCAGAAGCTGCTTGCAGGAAATCAGGTAATTTCGAGGATATGATCAATCCTCGATGAATGTTGAATCTGTTTGGTGTGATATGGCTAGTGGTAGTAGGAATATAGTGCAGGCCAAACTATTTAGAGAAGTATCTAAAGATCTTTTTAGAGTTGAATTCTCTAAAAGGGAATATCAGTGTGGACCACCACCTTTGATTTGAAAGAAAACATAAAGTGAATAATTATGGCAGCTGAGATGGATAGTGGTTGAGGCAACTGATAATTGAGATTCTATCAGAAAATGTAACTGGGGCCTGACAGATTGTAGGTGGAAATAGTCATTATTGAGATTGGAACTGAGACCATGTATATTTGTGAAGTGAATGAGAAAGTTTTTGTGAGGTTTAGATCTTTTCACACATAATAAGTTTATTCTTTTAGTTTCACTATTCATGATACATTCAGTAGATAAAGTAAAAGTAGAGGGAGGAATATGTATGAATTAATGAAATTTTTTGGGTGTGGCATGCACACAATGAGAATATATCCAGCTCCTTGACATAATATAGCCTTGATAATGCCTCTTGCATCCACACTACTTGGATTCCCTCCAGTTACTAGTTGGTAGAGTAGAGTAGAGGTAGCAAAATTATACACTAGGTGATCCATATGTCTCTTAGAGGGTTACCAGTAGGTTTGGAGTGGTGGTCTAATTAATGACTGGCTTGTGTAAACCATTTTAGAGCTGTACTCTTGAAATTCAAGAATATTGGATTTATTCATGATGTTCATCATAACCTCAAGAGATATCACTCAAACTGCATGACAGAAGAGATAGGTTGTGCTGGAGACTAAACGTGTTTCACCACTTCAAGCTTATCTCATAATGGTGGTATTGCACTGGATGATGTAAGTCACCTACCACCTAGTTTTACCTGGTGACACGGGTGGCAATTTTCTGCATGGTGTGGACAGCATACCTCAAACCCTGCTTATGTTGGATCTCATCCACGTAGTCCTCTACAGTATACTTCTTGCAGTATTTCAGACCTTGCATATGGGAGTATCCCCCCAGCACTCCCACCATTGCAAAAGTGCAAGCAGAGCATTTTGGTTGATACAGAACAACCAAATTTACCAAAAGTCTGTCTACTTTACTGAGAAGATGGGACCTGAATATCAGTTCTGTTACATTTTAGACTCACAGGTAGCAAGCTTTAGGGATCATAAAAAAAAAAGAAATCTTCAAGCATGAGCTTGCCTTCCTTGTTCCTAAAACTACCATTGAATGCTTCTTAGAAATTTTGTGCTTGCACTTTCTCAAAATAAAACTTTATTTTCCTGGAGGTTTGAAGTGATAAAACTATTGTTCAGTCTTCAGAACAAATCTCTGGCAATCCCTGGCCGCAACTCAAAGGTCGCGGGTTTGAATCCCACCTCGGGCTTTGATCAAAGTACTGCAAAAACCTTGGGAGGTGCATTATGGCCACAGAAGCCGATGCACCAACAAATACCAAAAAAAAAAAAAAAAAAAAAATCCCTGGCCCTTCTATTATGTTGTACAAGTGATGTCTTGAGGTTATGATGGGCATTATGGTAAGGTCCAGTATTTCTTATATTTTGAGGGTACAACTCGAAAATGATGTTACAGGCCAACCACTAGATCATCCACCTCACTTGAACCTATTGATAATTCTTCAGGGGACATCTGTATCAGCTAGTGTATAATAACTTCACTGCTTCTAATCTGCTGGCCAGTGACTGGAGGGAGTCTGAGTAGTTTTATGCACGGGGATGGTTGTCAAGTCCATATATCAAAGAGCTGGGTATATTCCCAGATGTACACCATATCTGAAAATTTCATTAATTTATACATTTTCCCCTTCACTCTTATTTTATCTAAGTAAATATGAGGGTTTACCTGGAATCTCCGGATGTATCACGAATAAGCAAACTTATCTCGAAAAGATCTAAACCTTCCAAAAACCTACTCCGTTTCAGAGATATACATGATATACACGAACTGAGATCATGTATTTCAGAGATATACATGATCTCAGTTCCAATCTCAATGATGTCGATTTCTGTCTACAACTACTAAACCCCACATGCTTTTCCAACAATCTGAATTATTAGCTGCATCAACTACTACTCATCTCGTTTGTCATAATTATTTTCCTTTCACTTCAAAGGTGGTACTTGTGAAATATGTCTGTTCTAATATTTTTTGTGAGAGACTTCATCTTGAATGCCTCTTCAACTTCTCCAAACAGCTTCAACTTCTCAAATTTATCTTCCCTGTATTGTTCTCCCAACTCTACTAATCACTTGGAACTATTTGACTTCCTTACTCTTTAAAGCTTGACTTTTTCCAGTGAGGTAAGTTTCCTTGGTGATTTTGATGTTTGCAACTCCAGCTGATTCTGCTTACTTGGAACCAGATGGTTGAGATGCTGAGGCTTTTGCAATTACCAATGACCTCATACAGTTTGTTCATTTACCTATCAGAATACCAGACAGTCTTAATGACATACCCAACATCCTTGATCGTTTTTTCACTAACAAATATTCAAATGTGGACAATGTGCTAGTGGTTTTCTAGGCATCTCAGATCACAATTTGGAGATAATCTTTCCTCCAAAGGTCACTCACTCACTCACTCACACACACACACACACACACACACACACACACACACACACACACACACACACACACACACACACACACACACACACACACACACACACACACATTATCTTGGCCTTGTTAAAAAAAAGGAATTTTCTGCATGATTACTATTCACTTTTTCCTTGATTAGATTACTGTTCTAAATTAGCAACTCTCTTGATTCGCTTTGATAGGAAACAGCTTCAACTTCTCCAAACCAGTGCATGTGCCATAAGCATGCGGCATCCATTCACTGCCCAACTCCAAACTCACAGAACCTACTTTTTATTGTACCCGTTTATGCCTTTTATTTCTTTTTTATGGAACAACTTTCCTTTACGTGTATTTCTTGAAAAATTTTACCCAACAATCCATGGAATTTCAAGGCTAATTTTAAGCAATTGAAGGTTTTCTCAGCCTTCAACTCATTTATGGTACTCTAAGTATTGTAGGTTCTAATACCATTTTTATTTTATAAATATGAACAATGTTTATTTTATGAATTTTACAAATTATGTTCAATCTTTTCCAGGACCTTTGCTTGCTCATATCCAGAAGCAAGTAAACTTTACTGAACGGCAAGCAAGTCTAATAATCAAGGATATTGCTGATGCCTTAAAATTTTTACATCAAAAAGGTAGATATTATTAATCAGTTTTCATTTAAGTTGCTAAGATTAATCATGCTTATACTCATGTTTATCTTTGAGTGTTCCTGCTTTGTATCGTCAGCAAACTTAGACATTAAAGTTAATTCTTGGATCGGTGTCATTAATAAATATAAAGAACAATAAAGGATCCAGTATTGAACTTTTTGATACCTCCATTTATGACATTTGGCCATTTATAGCTGCCATGTGTCTGCTGTGATTTAATCATCCTTTATCAACTGCAGTAGCTTGCACTAATGCCCCCTTGTTTCAGTTTTTGCAAAAGTTGTTTGTGTGGAACTGTATCAAAGGCTTTGTTAAAATAAAATAAGGAATCACATTTGTCAGGCATGATCTCCCTTAAATCCATGTTGAGATTGCCTTATACCTCCCTCACTGTACAGAGCATTGTGCATTACTTATTTAACTATGAACTCCACAGAAGTAAAATTTAAAGCAGGTCTATAGTTACTCACTTTTACCCTTTGGACAACCTTTGTGGATTTGTACTTTTACTTGTGCACATCTCCAATCTCTATGGATGCTTCCCCCAAATCTAATAATGCTCTCATTATTATAACTAATGGTTTGATTACCTGTTTTGCTACTTCTTTTAATGTAACTGTATAATTCTATCAGCACCAGGATAAAAGTAAACAAGGTACCTTGTTTACTTTTGTCTGTAAAAGTTTCTCGTCCAGCTCCTTGTAGTTATCATAAAGTCATTTAACTTTCAGTTAATGAAAGTTAAAAGTTCAGTTCAGAATGTCATAAGTCTATCTAATATTAGTATTAGATAGACTTATGAAATTCTCACCTTTAAAAGCTTCTTTACGTGTTAAGGTAAATACAGAATATTTGTTCACTTCATCAGCAACCTATTTGGGATCATTGATACTTTTGCCATTAATTGGATCAATGTGATTCATTCTTTTCCTTCTAGCATTAACATAAGCACAAAAAATTCTTTGTTACTTTTCTTTGCACTCCTAGCCAAAACAGTTTTCATAATCTGCATTGTCATGCCTTAACTCCCTGAGAAACTTCAGTAGAGACTGTTTTGTACTTACTGTGTCTACTGACAGCTTATAATCATCCTATGACCTTTACTTCTCTCTCACTAAGCCCATCAGTTTATCTTATATCAATTTTGGTTTATATGTTGAAAAATACCTCTTTGTTAGTATAAATATAAGATCTTAATAAGGTGGCTGGATCTTATGAAATTTATCTTTGTGCAGCATATTACAAATCATTGAATAAATTACCTTCCAAGGTGTCCTGTCCTCTTTGGAGGATAATTTACTATTGGTAAATTATTAGGAGGATAATAATTTACTATTGGATATTGGTAAATTTCAAGATTGGAATTGATATGTTAATTCAATTCCAATATACAGATGAGAAAAGTACAAGTTATAGGGAAAGATTTTTTTTTTGGCAGATGCAGATAAAGTGCTTCCTTTAGATTTGGCTATTGTATACTGGTGTGCAAAATTTACGGACCAGTCAGGTTTTCACCTGTAGCTTCTCATAGGAGTGGCCTGGATGTGGGAAAATCATACCAAACGAACCTTGTGAGGTACAGAAATGATGAAGGAAACAAAACAGTACAGAGGGACTGTATTCAAAAATGGCAACATAGCACTGGCTGCCATGATACAGATGCACCACTGCCAAAGATGGAACAAAGGGAAGAGGTGGTCCTCAGTAGGAGATATAGCCATCCCTAATGCTGATGCAGGCTTTGCACCGCTTGTGGGCGCCTCCGTAGCCAGGTGGGAAGGAGCAGCAGTGCGTAGCACACGCTTCTTGATTAGACCGGGGTTCGAGCCCGTCACCACCAAATACGGAAGATGCGGAAAGGTCAGGGAATGACCACTGCATATCCCGGAGCAATATGGCCTTAGTTGCTAATGCTCCTAAAAACCAAATAACAAACATAACAAACAGCACCGCCTGTCCATACTTAGAAAAATGATGTTGATAAGTTCTTGTGGTAACATCGTCCATTCCTCTGTCAGCGCCATCTTCAGCTGGTGAACATTTTCTGGTGAGTGTGGACATGCCGCTAGGCATCTCCTCAGAGTGTCCCATATGTGTTTGATGGGATTTAGATCAGAGAAAATGGGCAGGCCAATGCATACGAACAGTGTCCTCAATTTCTAAAAGCATATCAACGGCTGCAGTGCGATGGGGTGTGGCGTTATCATCCATAGACATTAACACTTGCGGCCAATGGCACCTCAAAACAAATGCACGTGGAGGATCACCTCAGTACAGTAGCATGCACCGGTTACAGTACTGCCTTCCAGTATCTGGAGTTGCGTACATCCATCCAAGATAACGCCTCCCCAGACGAGAACACCTCGACCACCACATCGATCCCTTTCAGTGATATTTGTGGGGATGATACCATGTGCCAACCTCTTGCCAGATTATCTGATGTTCAGAATCGCTGCTGAGACTGAATCTACTCTCATCAGTAAAGAGTACCTTAAGTAAAGATTTTATGGTTGTAACACTTTAGAAATAGTGTTGGTCCTTAAGTTTTGCACACCAGTGTAATACTGAGTGAGTTACAAATGGCAAACCCACTACACTGCCATGGAGGACATAGTATATTGTCAATTCAGTGGTGCATCCTTTTACTGTTATGGGCAAGGATGCAGTTTTATCTTATCAAGTGTGCACATACACTTATTTGTATGCTAATGCTA